>NC_045493.1:9788458-10506378 GCF_009650955.1 Corvus moneduloides
TGAGGCACTTCCCAAACCTGCCATAGCCAATTTGGAAGGTTTATTTTCCAGCAGACAGTGCAGAGCCGGCACCCAGCCTCCAGCACATCCCCGTGTGGCGCAGCTGAGGAGCTGCTCTGGCTTTTGGGGACCCTGGTACCCCCGACTGCCCTCCCTGCTCTTGGCACGGCACCGCACTGTGCACCCCTGGGATTACTCTGCGAGGATGGGCAGGCCCTGGCACAGGGTGCCCAGAGAAGCCGTGGCTGCTCCATCCCTGGAAGTGTCCAAAGCCAGGTTGGACAGGGCTTGGAGCAACCTGGGCTGGTGGAAGGTGTCCCTGCCCATGGCAGGAGGTGGAATGAGATGAGCTTTAAGCTCCCTTCTAACCCAATCCAGCCTGTGATTCCATGATTCCACGAACTTCTGCCAAAGGAGGGACCCTGCGGGGCCTGGCGGGCCCCCACCTTCCCAGGCAGACTTCTCCTGCCCCTCTGGCACTGCCCACTGGCAACCAGCACTGAGTAATTCCCGCTTGGCAGCGCTGAGGCTGCTTTGCTCTGGGTTCATTACTCTGCAGACACTGCCACTCGCAGCCCTGCGGTGGCACAGCCTCTGCTCCTCCAGCGAGGTGACCCGGCGGTGCCACACGCTGGGGACCGGCCGTGCCACACGCTGGGGACCGGGGAGCGTCCCCCGGGCTGCGGGAGGCGGCTGCAGTGCGGTTCTGCCCCGGGGCAGGGCTGCACCCTCTCACTGCTGCCCGGAGCATCCCAAAATTGTGGGTGCATCCCTAAAAAGATGAGCAGGGTGGTGGGTGAAGGGTGCGGGGCCCAGGGGGAACCAAGCCCTCTGCTGCAATTCCCAGCCTCCGCTGCCCGGGCCGGGCTGAGCTGACACAGGGACGTGTTTGTTTGTTTGTTTGTTTGTTGGCCCATTTGTTGGTACATTTGCATCGAGTCTTGGAAAAAAAGATAAAGTATCTTCTCCAAATTGAATGACATGAATTATTCCAACCGAACTCACTAATTAAGACCTCATTAGCAGCCCAAATTTGTGATAGATCAGCAGTGGACTTGGCGCAGTGGTTTAATTTAATGATTTCTTGCATTACTTTGTTAATCATCTTTAGTCTGATTTAATTTATGCCAATGTGACTATCCTAATTTCTAATTAAGGCATTGATGGCAGGGATACCACCACCCCCCAAGAATTCCAATCACGGATAGTGCAGGAGCAATCCGGGTTCTTATTTCCCGGGGTGGGTGGGTGGGTGTGTGGGGGGCTCCTCCTCGCTCCCGGCCTGGCCCACAGCCCCACATCAGACACCTCTGGCCCAGCTGGGATTTTCCCCGGTGTTCTGATGGCTGAGTTAGTCCCAGAGTCCTGCAAACCTCAAGATCCTGCTGGAAGGTGCCACCATTCCGGGATCGCTGTTCCGTCGGGAAGCGTCGGCACGGGCTCGGCCTCAGTAAATGCGAGAGTTTGCAGGGGAGAACATCTGCTAATGCAAAACATTTATGCCAGTCGATATAAATTTATTTAGTGCAATAAATGACATAATTGAATTTTTATCTCCTTAATATATTTCCCTAAAATAACGAAGATTTGGAGTGTCCCTGGCCCACAGATGTCTTTCATGGGGACGTATTTCCTGTACTATTACATTTGTATAAATCTGACATTTAAACAGTTTAATAAATGAGCAGTTGTTTGACTTGTTTCACTTTCAATACATTCTGGTGGATTAATAAAATATATTTCAAAAGGAAGCTCGATAGAACGCGCTATAAAAACTCGTGATTTATTAGTGATACATTCTCTATTAGTTGGGACAGATACTCAAAATGTCATTAAGGTTAAAATAATAATCAATCAAACTAATTAGACCCTATTTTTCATATGCAAATATAATTAAGCATCCATTTCTCAATAACTTTAAAGAGAATTATTGAAGCTGCACAAAGTGTGCTGAGTCCTTACTTGAGCTAATGAAATGGCAGCGCCCTCCCTGCATATGCAAACAAAATTGATTAACTGCTCTGAGCTTGGCTTAATAACCCAGGAGGGGCTGGGGGAGCAGGGCCGAGGGCTGGGGGTGTCACTGCCCGGCCCACCCCCCAAATTCCCGCTTTCTTGGGAGCTGGGCTCAGCTGGGATGCGGGATCATGGCACGGATCCCACAGGTACCACCATCCGCAGCCCCGGCTCACCCATGTTTGCTGATGTTTTTTCACTCTGACTGGTTTTTTTTTCCAGGGAAAAAACACCATTTTGTTATGAGAAGGGTTAATAAGAGATGTTTATTTATGAACTCGGCATATTACTGTTGCATAATTTGAATACAGTGCTATGAGCTTTTTTTATTGCCTGCTATAATTTCATTTTTAAAGCTTCCCCTATGCCATACTTTACAAATGATATCGCAAACAAGAAATAAATTCTGTTTTGCAGCTGTGCTAACTATATTTACCCATGGGATACACTATTTTGTCCTTGACATAAATCCCCCGGGATTTCACTCGGAATTACTTTGGCACGCCACATTCCCTGCATCAGGGTATTGTGCACCAAGTCTATCACCGGGCTCTGGCGGAGCCGCCGGATCGCTGCGAAGAGAAAGAGCCACTTGTTTAGCATATTACCATGAAAATCAGTCAACTCGCACATTAACGATTGTCAGGGAAGCCGGGAGAGGGAAATAAGGGAAATAACTGCGGATTAAACCGGCAAGGATCCCCCAGGCAGCAGCAGGGGGGGCGGGGGGTGATGCCCTCCAGCCCAGCACATCCTGAGCATCACCTGCTGCTGTCGTGCCCAGATATCCCCGGGTTCCCCTGGTTTCCCTGTCCCTCTGCAGGGCAAAGGATCGGTCTGGCTGTAGGTGAGCCCGGTTTTAGGGTTTCTTCAGGAATTTGCAGCCCCTCGAGGTTTTTTCCTGCCGCTGCCCCGCTGCAAACAGGCAGGTCCTGCCCGCCGGCCTCAAGGCTCCCTGCCAGCTCTGCTCCCGCACGGCCTGAAGGTGCTCAAGCCACCCCTGGATACGGATCCTGCGGCTAATTGGGGCCTCGTTTTCTGCAGGTGTCAGGCTCCAGGACATCAGGTTTAATGGAATTCAGCTCCCCCCGCTCCGTCGCCCCGGTGGAGGCACCGGAGCTGCCAGGGAAGGGGGTCTGTGGCTGGCACGGGGCGGGAGAGTGGCGGAGCTGACACTGTCAGCAGCTCTCCGGGGACAGGCGTATTTTTGTCGATCATGTAGCATCAGGTTCTCGTGTCACCGCGTTACGGAGCTTGATGGCACTTAATACACCATGACAAGGTGTAACATCAGAAATGGAACACAAAATGAGATCAAACGGCATCCCGGTCCCCAGAGGGCCCAATCAAATCCGAGGGATGGAAATTTGAAGGGGGAAAAAGAAAAAATGCAAACCCTCCCCTCGGTAGAAACCTTTAGAATCCCATCAGCCTGGGCAGCCACAACCAGGCTGGGCTCCCATGGGGAGGAGGATGTGGGACCTGTGGGGTGAAGGTCTCACCCCATCCCTGCAAGCCACAGGGCCTGAAGACCTCCCAAGAACTGGCCTTGCAGTGGGGAGCAGCTCCAGGCTCCTGCTGGAGTGGGAACACCCTCAGCTCCTGGAGTTGGGAGTCAAACCACAGCTGTGTCCCCTCACAGGGACCAGGAGGGTGACCCTGAGGAGGGGACCCCCAGAACAAAATCCTGCCCTGCTTTTCTAGGTGTCTGCAGCAAATCCAGTGGGCATTGTCCAGGGAAGGCGTTTATTGGGAGGGACCCTGATGGCAGGTTCTGACCCTACAAACAGGTTCCTTCAGGGAAGCGGGTTGAGGACAGAACACCTCGGGATTAGATTTTAAAAAAAGGACAATTTTTCGCATGTCTCAGCAATTTTGAGCAGAGGAAAGAAGCCATTTTTCAGCAAAGAAGAGCTCTTTTCATTTGGAAAATGTTAACCAGATGTTCCCAAAAAGTACGTCATGGAAAGAGTGACTGAGGTCCCTGGTTGGGACTAACCCCAGCCCCAGGGAGCTGTGGTGCTGCGCTGTGGGGCTGCTCAAGCTGCAAACAAAGGCAGATGAGCTCAGGAAGGCACCAACTCCCAGTGGTCCTGGCCTGGGATGGAGGGTGGGATTGCAAACACCTGAGATTCAGGGCGGGGGGATGATTTTTTCCCTGCAAATGGCCATTGCCACCACATCAGCAAACAGCTGCAGAGGAGTGTGGGTGTCCCTCCGCTCCTGAGCCCCGTTCCAGCAGAGCCTGTGGTGCTTTGGGAGCGGGGCAGCAGCGCCAGAGCCCGTTAGTGCAAATTCGGAGCAAACCCAGAGCATCCGTGCTCCGATGCTCTGCCCCTCGGATTTTTTTCCTAGTGGCAAAACCTAAATCCAGTCAGGACAAAAGGCTGAGTAAGCATCTAAAGGAGAGGCTCATCACTGCACAGGGCTGTGGAGTGGGGAAATGAGGAGTTTTCAGCCTCTGGCTGCACCCAGGGCCATGAGAATCAGCAAATCGTTAATAGGGCTGAACCCCCGCGAGGGAGAAACCTGCCAGAGGAGTCTCCGGTGCTGAGCCCGGCTCCTGTCAGGTCCCTGCTGGTGGCCACCAGGTCCCCTGACCCCTGCCTGCCCCAAGGGACAGCAGCACTGACCCAGAGGGCATGTTGGGGATGAGCTGAGACACAGACCGGGCAGAGGGGCTGCCAGGTTAATACTGCAGTTAATAGACTTGGTCAATTTATAGTGAGCTATTTCCCCTTTGGATGCTCAGTCTATCCTCACCACCCATCCACATTTGCACCATCTCTCTTCTTGTCCTCAGAGTGTCTTGCACCGGTTGCCCAGAGCAGCTGTGGCTGCCCCATCCCTGGAAGTGTCCAAGGCCAGGTTGGACAAGTTCTGCTGCTGCTGGGCAGGGTCTACTCCAAACAGCCCCAGGACCCTCCTGGCAGCATTTCTGGGGCCCATTTGCACAAGGTTTAGGAGCAGCAACACCCACCCTGCCCCAGGACAGGGGAGGGCAGTGGGGTGACCCGGGGACCCGCTGGACCCCTCAGCAGATGGTGTGACAGAGCTCCAGTTCCTGTGGGAGAGGGCCCGGGAGATGCCTGGGAGATGGATGCCTGCTGGGGCGGGCTCCCACAGTCATGTGTCTCCATTCCATCACTAATACACACAATTAATAAACTTAATTACACGTAAAATTGCAGCAGCTGAAAAATGAGTGCAATTCCTTCTCCTCCAGCTTCACACCAAGACTTCAGCGAGGACGAGGGGTGGCAAAGGTGTCGCTGCAGCCCCCTTTGTCTTCAGCAAACCTCTCCCATGGGCCCGTGGCCGGGTCTCCAGCACCAGCGGAGCTGCCTGGGAAGGGACATTTCTTTGTGTCTGTGATGTGCTGCTCCCGCACAAAGTGACCAATTCCTGTGTGCTGGAGGATTAAATGAGTCCATGAGGCAGAACATCGCCCTGTGCAGGCAGCGCTGATCCCTGACACCCCGCACGGATCCCGAGCTTGGGACAGGAGAGGGATGTCTGTCCTGGAGAGGGATGGGTGTGCTCAGGGACGTCGGGGCCCTGCAGGGCTCTCCCTCCAGGTGGAGCTCTGGTGGGAAGGCAAGAGAGACACGCGGTTGTGTCACTGTCACCTCGCACAGGTGCGAGCAGCCGGCGCCAGGATGCCGGGAGGGTCCAGAGCTCTTCATGGACCAGCGTTTCCAGTTCAGCTCGTGCAGAGGAGAAGGGGTTAATGGCTCCCCTCGATGCCGCAGCACCACTGAAGTTCATTACTTTTGCTAATTGCTTTGGAGCCGGTGGTCCAGCAGCTCGCGGGAAATGCATCTCCATGCAATGGATTCATCGGCTGCTGTGACCGGCTTGCGTTGCGTGTCGGGGAAGGGGCTGCACCCCGCGCTGGCTGCGGGGCACGGACACCAGCACCTGCCACCAAACGGGGTGTCCCCGTGCCTGGCCGTGGCCACAGGGGGCTGGTGCCAACCCCAGAGGCTGCAGGGCCCTGCTGTGGGTCTGGAGCTGCCGTGTGACCACAGCCCGGGGCCACCGCGAGGGGCAAAGGGGCTCGGGAGGCAGAGACACGGCAGGGGCTGCACAGGTGAAGGCTTCCACGCCTCATGAGAAACTCCTCGAATCTTCAGAGCACGAACGTGGGTGCTGTAGGATAAATTAAACACGCCCTGTTGGTGCCGGTGACACCAGAGAAGCTTCGCTTTCCCAAGTAACGGATGTTGGCCATAAGTACTTTGCAACCATATGGTGATTATGTCTAATAAAGGACATTTTCTGTAATTAAACAGTTTTATTAAGGCATTATTAGCCCTTTAAGTTGAAAAATAGCCGAGCAGAGGTGTAACAGAGGTGCTAGCATCTGTATTGGGTGAGCAGATGGAAGGGAAGCTCCACCCTTGTGCCGGGAGGCGCGGGCGCCGCGGGGCTTGGCTGGCAGCGGTGACATGTGGCACTTTGTGTGTGCCACCGCCGGGCAGCTCCGGGCACGGCGGGTCCTGCTCGGGACCGTGCCGTGCTGGTCCCCCCTGGCGTGTGAGGACACTGTCAGCTGGCACCCAGCAGGCATCCGGAGCGCAGCCGGGCCACTGCCGCACCACACCGGCAGCTCCCGCTCCCCTTCCCGTGCGGATCGGGATCATCCAGCCTGGCCTCCTGTCGGGCACTGCTGTCTCCAGCGCAGGCACATCAGCCTGGGCAGCCTGCGAGGAGGGTCCTGGGCTGCTGCCTCCGCCTGTAAATCAGGATTAATGAGACGGCGGAGGGAGCTCCAAGCCCAGCTCAGCTCCGCTGGCAGCTCGTGCCAGGCTGGAAGCGGGTGCTGCCTCCGTGTCCCGGCTGTGGGCCCTCTGCTGAGGTGGCAGGGCTGTCCCACGGGGCACAGCCTGTGCCATCACAGCCCTGGCAGCGCCACACGGCCGGGAGTGCCTGGCACACACCGCAGCAGGGCAACAGCTGACCCGAGGGTGGGATCCTGCATCAGCCTGGGAGCCAGAGGGCCAGGCTGGAGCATCCTCTTTGGAAAAAGGCTTTGGCTTTGGCAGGTACCATGGCGGAGCTGTGGTCTGGCAGCAAAGGTCGCCCTGCAGCTGCCCCTGCCCCCTCTCTCTGGCACTCATCACCCTGGGAGCAGGCCGAGGTGGGGCTGAAGCCCTGGGGACAGCTGCCCATGCCACGCTGCGCCCTCGCTCTGCAGGAGGGGTGGGTGGGTGAGGCTGGAGGGATCCTGCAGCACCAGCGTCACACCCAGTGCAGCTCTGCAGCCGTGAGGAGGTGCAGGGTTTGTGTCAGAACCCCAGCTCTGGAAAAAAGGAGCCGTGGGCACTGCCAGGGGCTCGTGCCAGCGCTGACCAGAGGGGAGGGAGCCGTGACATTGCCGGGAACGGTTTTTCCTCCATCTGAATTCGTGCGGCCTGTCCTCTAATCATTTGTACGTTATCCATCATCCCCTGCCTCCCGTCCCTGCTGTCGCACAGCTCCAGGCAATCCATCTTACAGTTAAAAAATTGTCTCTCTTACACAGGGGCTTTCAAACAAGACAAATAGAAAGAATAAGATCTGGTATTGAGATGCTGTGTACAGGGTGAGATACATAAAGCGGCGGGTAAGAGATCCCATCTGATTGTCGGGAGCAGATCTACGGCGCTGTCAGAGTGCCACGGTCCCTCCGTGAGGGACAGGCAGGATTCAGACCCCTCTCTGCCACAATCCCAGGGATCCAAGCAGGATTTGGCCCCAGCTGAATGGCACCATCTCCTCTCTGGTACAGTCCTGGGGATCCAAGCAGCCCCACCAGCCCCAGCATGGGCACCACGCAGCCACCCAGCCATCCTCAGGGGTTCCCCGACACTGGAGGGCTAAGTCTGGCAGCCTGGCACAGAGCCTGGCACTGAGCCCTCCTGTCTGACCTCCCAGTCCTCTGGGGCTGACCCTATTCCTGCTGCTGCTGTTGCTGTGATCCTGCTGTGACACCCCTCAGGGATTTGGAGCTAAGTTATGGTTGGTCCAGGTTGTGTTGGGCAGGAGAGGCAGGAGGGCAGCACCTGGAGCTGAGCCAGAGCCAGGTGGGAATGGGGGCACGGAGAACAGCACAGACCTGACTGCTGGGGCAGAACCGACCTGTTCCTGGTACCTGCAGAGGAGCACCTGCCCTGTGCTGAACTGCTCCTGAGGAGGCTGAGGGCTGCCTTCAGAAAGTCTCTCTGATTCCTGAGCTCCTCCCTGGGCAGAACACTCCTGGCTGGCCGGTGCCAATGGCAGTGGTGCCCTTGGTGCAGTGGCTGTGCCGCGCTGTGTGTGCCAGGCTGGTGGGGATCTGTGCCATGGCTTTCGTGTGACTCCATCAGTTATCACATTATTAAAATGCTGATGAGCCCATGATCACCCCAGGGAAGGAAAGGCAGGGAGAGGTTGCCTGTCAAGCACCCCCAAGATCCAAAGGTTTTGTCCTCAAACACTCCTGCTTTAGGCAGGGTGGATAAATCCCTGCTCAGAGCCTCCCAGAGCCTGTGCACACTCAGGATGCTGAAGAATCAGGATGGAGCACTCAATATTCCCCTCCCAGGTTGGTTCCTGGGGGTGTGGGTGCCCAGGGAGCCACGGTACAAGCCGTGCTGG
The DNA here is from genome assembly GCF_009650955.1 of Corvus moneduloides. NCBI lineage: Eukaryota > Metazoa > Chordata > Aves > Passeriformes > Corvidae > Corvus > Corvus moneduloides. The sequence goes on from NC_045493.1 coordinate 9,797,096, forward strand.
TGCCAGTGCCGGTGCCAGTGTCGGTGCCAGCAGAGCGGTGATGCTGCGGCTCCGTGGCGATGCAGAACTCGCTTCTTCCTTGCTCCCTAATGAGAGAAAATAAATTTACGTGGTGCTGTATCTCCCCCTCCCTCCCCTCCCCTTGCTGAGGCGAAGGCATCTGACGGTGGTTTAGACAACCCTGGCTCTCGCCTGAGCCGCCACGATCCGAGCTGCCTGCATTTTTATGAGCTGACTTGTTATATGGGGTGGAAGTATGCAAAGTATGTCAAGCCCAAGCAGAGATTTGAATCAAAATGACTCTAATTACTTGTAATAATTTTTTGTATTCCAACATAAAACAGTGTTAAAAAAAAAAATCCATTACAATAGTTAAAAGACAAATCATTTAGTGAGTCCCTCACTTTATCGCTTTATTAGACAATTTCCTTTGCCACATTTGGAACATGCGGCTGGGTGATTGCCCAGGGCTATTCCAGTGCAGGCAGCACCGACAGAGAGTTCATCCTGTCATTAGTCAAACACCATCACTGCAGGACCAACGGCCTTGTCAAATTAGACACCATCTCCAGGCGTCAGCGTGGCACCAAATTGGGAGGAAAATTGGGTTCTCTCCCTTCTCTCCTTCCTTTTTTTCATCTCTAAAATAAGCCAGTTTGATTCTTCCTTTGGGTGAGCCCCAGCGTGGGACGTGTGAGCAGGGATGGACCCAATTTACTGTCACTGGTGTGATCCCTGGGGATTCTGGGCAGCTGGGAGCTGACGTGGGCGAGAGGAAGAAATTCTCTACTAAGAGGAAGAAATTCTCCACCTTGCACTAAACCAATTTACTCCAAGCCCTGTCCAGCCTGGCCTTGGACACTTCCAGGGATCCAGGGGCAGCCACAGCTTCTCTGGGCAATCTGTGCCGGGTGCTCACTGCCCTCTGAACTTCTTCCCAAAGTCAAACCTAAATCTCTCCTCTTTTCGTTTAAAACCATTCCCTCTTTTCCTATCACGACCTGCCCATACCACTCTCCGTCTCTTTTATAAGCCCTTTTAAGCACTGGAATGCCTGGAAAACCACAGGGAGTCTCTGTACCAGAGCCGAGGCAGGACCCACGCCCCCCACCCTGCCCACACCACATCAGCAGTGGGTGATCTGGCATCCTGGGGTCTGGCACCTGCCCTGCACCCCGGGGGCTGCTCGGGGGATGTGACCCCGGTGTCCCGAGGGAAGGTGCTGGGCAGGACGCCCTAACCCTGGGGGTTTGGCCCCATCGCGGTGGGGACGGGGCTGTCCCGCGGTCACTGTGAGCGCCAGCGCGTGTCAGAGCTGCCACCCCGGCCGCGGCTTTGGGCAGATGAAGCAAGTTGCTCATTGCCTGTGACATAATTTAGATGAATGGGGTGGGTAATCCATCAGGCAGAGCCCCGCGCAGCCGGGGGGGATCCCATTACCTTACACGTGTTAACAGCCCAACTCCTTTGTACAAACAACAAAGTGGCGCTCCTGAAAAGCCCGATTTTCCCTCATTGTCTGCGGGAGGAGCGGCGGCTCGGCGGTGATGGATGGCGGCGCTGCTGGCGGGGCGGGACGCGGCCGTGCCGCGGGGGAAGAGGGACACCGTGTGGGGACACACCGCGACACCGCAGAGCCGGCACACCTGGGCAAGGCAGAGCAGCAGCGACCGCCGTGAATGCCTGGAAGGCCGAGAGCCGGATGGCCGCGGAGCCAGCCAAGGATTACTGGGAATAGCGCGCGGTGAGGAGGAACAGGATGCGGCTGGAGAAAGAGCCGCAGGGAGGGGTGAGGGCAGCGCTTTCCGGGATAAACATCCTTGTTCTGGCTCCTGGAGATAAGCACGGGAGCAGGAACTGGGTCGAGAAGCAGCATGGACTGTAGGGGCGAGATCTTTTTGCTCTCTACAACTCCCTGGAAGGGGGTTGGAGCCGTGTGGGGGTCGGGCTCTTCTCCCAAGCAACAAATGACAGAAGAGGAAACAGCCTCAGGAAGAGTTTCTTCATGGAAAGGGTGGCCAGGCCTTGCCAGGGCTGCCCAGGGACGTGGTGGAGTCCCCATCCTGGAGGTGTTCAGAAAACGTGTTGGATGTGGCGCATGGGGACACAGGTTAGGGGTGAGCAGGGTGGTGGGGCTGGGTTGATGGTTGGACTTGATGATCTTGATGGTCTTTCCCGGGCACCCCAGCTCACAGGGACCCCCAGACTGGCATCCCTGGGCACCTCTGTTCATGGAAACCCCCCCAGACATCCCAGCTGGAACCATCTCCAGGAGCTGAGGCCTCTCTGGGGTCTTGGGGCAGTGTGATCCCTGTGCCAACAAGGATGCTTCCCCTGTGCTAAGCCTTCATCCCGTGAAAGGTCATGTCCATCAGGAGAGTCCTTAAAACCAGCCTCCAAAGCCATTTCTTGCTCCTCAACTCCCCACCAGGAGCATTATCCCTTAATTGCTGCATTTATCCAGACTTATTCTGTATATCTCCCAATAATGAGTATATTAGAGATGTAATTATTGCTGTCATAAACGTAATAGTGACAAAACAAGAATTGAAATAGTGGCAATGAGAATAATTCACCATTGCAATTAATACTGCCCCGCTTAGTTAATATGTCACCGCTTCCAATAAATGCTGTCATTATCCCATTACTAATTCCGTGGTATAATAATTATTGAGGTCATAATTAAGTGTCTATAGTCATCGTGGGGTTGGGATGGGTGGGAGGATGCACGGAATTCACAGGATCTTTGCTTTCCCGGGATGCCTGAGGGGCAGCTGGGCATTCCAGGAAAACATGAACCGTAGGATAGGATGGCAAGAAACTGGGAATTGCTGGGGTGAGGCTGGATTCATTCTCAGCTTGGCTGGCTGCTCCCCATGGATCTTTAAAGCACCTGGTGCTGCCAATGTAATAAATTCCTCCATTTTTTAACTTTTTTGTTATGGAAGCATCGATATGATCCCTGTTGCAGCTCCACCCCCTTTCCCACCTTTTCCTTCCATCCCTCAGCCAAGTGCATTTCCTACCCAACACAGGTACTTCACGTTAACTCAACTTTTACTGGAGTTCAACTCAATTTTCCTCAGATTAAATAAAATTTCCAAGTGTCACTCAGCAGCAAACGATCAGTGGGAAGGGGGTGGATTTTTCTAACCCTATCTCTGGTCCAATTACAATTTTTAATCTATATGTAGATAATGGTGAAGAAAACCCCTGTAGAAATGTCAGGAGTGAGGAGGTTATTAGCTGAGTTTTAATTACTGTCTATCATTCGGGAGAAAACCACGGTGCCCTGAGAAATTGGGTGACAGCTCTGCCTGTAGGAATTTAGGTGGGTTTTGAAGGCAAGTGGGTTTCAGCAGAGATGTTTGGGGGGGGGGGGGTGTTGTCCTTCCAGGTGGGCAGCACCGATGCCAGCAGGTTTTTTTAGGTCTCCTGTCACCTCCCCACCCCTGGAGCATGCACAGGTCCCACACACAGCCCTGATGGCTGGGAAATCCTGGAATGGCCTGGGTTGGAAAGGACCTTAAAGCCCATCCAGTGCCACCCCCTGCCATGGGCAGGGACACCTTCCACTAGCCCAGGGTGCTCCAAGCCCCGTCCAGCCTGGCTTTGGACATTTCCAGGGATGGGGCAGCTGCAGCTTCTCTGGGCACCCTGAGCCAGGGCCTCACCAGCCTCACAGAGAGGAGTTTTTTCCTAATATCTGGAGTTGGTAGGGACCCACAAGGACCATCAGTGCAGCTGCTGGCCCCGCTCAGGACACCCTCAAGGATCCCACAGGCAGCACATGTACAGCAGAACTGACACGGAGCGTGCAGTCGGAACACGGCACCGGGGGGAAAACCCCACAGGACCCCAAATATCTTCCAGGTTTTATTCACCAAATTAAGGGCTAAATCCAGCTCTGGGGGTGCAGACACCTGGCTGGGGCAGGAGCCCATCGACAGGAGCTGTGCCCAGGCCTGGCACCGTGACCCCCCACTCTCTGTACCCCATCCCTGGGTGTCCCCCGGGAGCACGGGGTGAGTGTGGCCATCCCTGAGGCTCCAGGCCCCGCTCCCCCAGTTCCCAGGAGCTCTGGTGTAAATAACCAAGAGTTACAGGCTGTGATCTGCCACCAGCTCTGCTCATGTGCCTCCTGCCGGCAGTAATGTCTGTGTTAGAGCTGACCCCAATGCCAGCGGAGATAATTCCACCCTGCAATGCGCTGTTTATTGGCTGATGGATTCAGCCCTGGCAGGAAGGGTGATCCCCACAGCCCTGCCAGCCCCTGCCTGGGGACAGGAGCGTGGGGGGGTCCTGGCTGGGGCTGGAGCATCCCCTGATATCCCTCAGCAGCACTGTCAGCCTGGCTCCAGGCAAGGGGTGGAATGAGACGGGCTTCAAGATCCCTTCCGACCCAAACCACTCTGGGATTCCACGGTTCTGTGATTTATGAAAAGCATCCCAGTGGCCAAGCACCCACTGGCACCTCGGGCAGCCAGCACGGGTGGCTCAGTTGGTGCTCAGGAGTTCAAGAGCCCTCCAGGAATTCCCTTCACGGCACTGAGTCCCATTTTTCTCTAAATCCAACACAAATGATCACATGCACGCTGCCCTGCCGCTCCCTCCGAGCCCCATGGGACAGCAAGTGCCCGGAGGGGTCAGGAACCTGCTGCCACCCGGCCACCTGCCATTGTCATGGAAATACTGATGCCCTTCTGCGCCTCCTGAAATTAAAATGTGCCTCCGCTATAAGTTGTTATCAAAAATAGAAGCATTTTATCTATCTTTAGTGCAGAACACAGATTGCATGGAGACATTCAATTTGGAGTCAATTTAAATTTCAATTGTCTGTGAAATCTAAATCAATAGGCTATAGTTCAATGGTGCTTTAATAAAACAGGACATAACGGAGGAATCATTAGGGATTACATATGATAAGAGATGGAAAACAGTGTCTGTGTAATGGTGGAGGAGCCATTAGAGAATTACCTCAAGCATTTGCAAGTAAACCAACAGCCTCCTTCTCCTCCTGAGACTAACGAGAAGACTTAATTGTGCTGCAGCAGCTAAAAATACATCTCTGTCAGGCCTGGGATTGGTGGGTGAGTTACAGGCAAGTACAAACACCGGGATGTTCCATGGCTCCCTGGTGTGGGTTGGACACCTCCAGCCACCTCCTGTCCCCATTGCCACTCATTGTGCCCCTGCCCACCTCGCTCTGCTGTCCCCAGGCTGTGTCAGAGCTGTGACTCCCCTCCACATCCCCCACACTGTCCCCATTAACAGGGGTCTGGGTAGCTCTGGACACCTGAGCAGGGTGTATTTCCCCTGATTGATGTGGCTGGTCCATCCCAGAGCAGCTCCCAAACAGCTTTATTTTACTTTAATTGGCATTTAATAATAATTCCCTTTTGCTTAGCTCATTGTGGATTATCCTGATCAGGCTGAAGAGGACACTGGATTTCATCAGCCTCAGCTTCCCCTCTTAGATGAGGGAATCACCTGCACAGAAATGGTATTCAGGGGTGTGCAAGGACTGAACCATCACACAATCCCCATCCCTGCAATCCCCATCCCTCAATCTCTATCCCTGCAATCCCCATCTCTCAACCTCCATGCCTGCAATCCCCATCCCTCAATCCCCATCCCTCAATCCCCATCCCTCAATCCCCATCCCTCAATCCCCAACCCTCAATCCCCATCCCTCCCAGGCAGTGTGAAGCAGCTCCATGGCCCTGGGAAGGCTCCAGGCTCCAGGCTCCAGGGGCAGAGAGCTCTGCAGGATATGGAAGGGCCAGATTTCCCTGTCATATCCCAGTCTAGTAAGGAAAACCCCTCAATCCAAGCCGAATAATTTCAGTAACACACCACACAAAGTTAAGGGGTGCTTGAAAAGTGTTTTTACAACCTTTGGTTAACCTGCAGTAACAGCTGGTGGAGTGCAGATAAATAAAACTATTCTGTAGAGGAGACAGGAAAAATTGGTTTGATTTTAAAGGACACTGCCTGGCTCCTGCAGTGCCGTGGCATCCCAGGAAATATTGCGTGGTGGCGGCTGCGCGTCGTGTTTAATACTCAGGGATGCAGCCATGAGAGCAATACATCTGCTGGCTCCTGACAGCTGCAAAGCTGGGCTGGGTTTTAACAGCAGCTTTTCTCTGGCAAGGAAAATTCTGGGAGGGATGCAGAGGGAAAAAAACCCCTTTGGAATAGCCAGGGTGTGCGCTGCTGGGCAGGGATGCAGGGGTTGTGGTTTGGGGTTCTTGGGGCAGAGAGGGGGCTCAGAGGGGCTGCCACACTCTGCCCTTCCAGCCATCCCATCCTTGCCCCACCCTCTGGCACTGCCACCCACAACGGCGCCAGGAAATGCATCCCCTGGAAAATGCAAATAATCCCCATCGCCCCTTTTGTAAGAAGAACTCCTGGACCGGCTTGGAGCTGGAGAAATCCTTTTCTCCACCTGAACAATCCAAGTGTCTCGCTGCTCAGCACTTCCAGCCTGCCAGGGAGGACCCGTGAGCCCACTAAAGAGGAGGCTTTAAGCCTCGCCATTAAGAATTCCAAGAGATCCGCTGGGCAGCATGGAAATGCAAGAAATACTACAATGCCAGTGCTAAAACCTAATGAGAAATGGAACAAGCTGAGACAGAAGCTTAACAAGAAATACTGGACAAGTCCCCTAAGAAAAACTACAGGCAGCAGCAGCAAGGAGCTGCCATTCGGCTCTGCAGCTGTATTGATCCAGGCCGGAGAAATAAGGGGAGGCCTTTGGAAAGTAGATAAACAGGGAGATATACAGCAGGAGAGGGCCAGAACTGATGAAAACAGGAGAAAATGCAGCTTAAATCAAAGGGCAAATACACGGAAAGAGAAAAGGCAATAGGATTTGTGTTCATGGCTAAAGAGGAGAGTTGTGGGGCGGTGATCTGCCCTGGGTAATCGAAAAGAAATGGAAAATGGAGCTCAGGATAAATATTTTCTTCAGAGAAAGTGGGCTGAAAGCTTGAAATAAGCCATTATTAGTATCAGCCTGAATCTGGGGAGAATATGCAGGGAGAGGGTTGTGGGTGAAGGATGTGGAGTGGAAGTGAGGGGTCAGGGGGCAGGATGGCTTCTCCCTGCCCAAGGTGCCCCATCTCTGAGCTGGGCTGGGGCCAGCTGGGGAGGCTCCTCTGGCTGGGCAGAAGGCTGAGGATCTCCTTCCTCGCCCGCTCGACATTGGTGGCCTTGTGCCCCTGCTCCAGCCTGTGTGCCCAGCTCCCTGCCTGCCCCGCAGCTCGGGGGGCCCTCCACAGCTGCTCCTGGGGCAGGGATGGTGTGGGAAGGGATGGTGTGGGAAGGGATGGTGTGGGAAGGGATGGTGTGGGAAGGGATGGTGTGGGACTGGGATGGTGTGGGGAGGGATGGTGTGGGAAGGGATGGTGTGGGACTGGGATGGTGTGGGACAGGGATGGTGTGGGAAGGGATGGTGTGGGAAGGGATGGTGTGGGACTGGGATGGTGTGGGGAGGGATGGTGTGGGAAGGGATGGTGTGGGACAGGGATGGTGTGGGGAGGGATGGTGTGGGACAGGGATGGTGTGGGAAGGGATGGTGCAGGGCTGGGATGGTGTGGGAAGGGATGGTGTGGGACAGGGATGGTGTGGGAAGGGATGGTGTGGGACTGGGATGGTGTGGGGAGGGATGGTGTGGGACAGGGATGGTGTGGGACAGGGATGGTGTGGGAAGGGATGGTGTGGGGAGGGATGGTGTGGGGAGGGATGGTGTGGGACTGGGATGGTGTGGGAAGGAATGGTGTGGGGAGGGATGGTGTGGGACAGGGATGGTGTGGGGAGGGATGGTGTGGGACTGGGATGGTGTGGGAAGGGATGGTGTGGGAAGGGATGGTGTGGGAAGGCATGGTGCAGGGCTGGGATGGTGTGGGAAGGGATGGTGTGGGACAGGGATGGTGTGGGGAGGGATGGTGTGGGAAGGGATGGTGTGGGAAGGGATGGTGTGGGAAGGAATGGTGTGGGAAGGGATGGTGTGGGGAGGGATGGTGTGGGACTGGGATGGTGTGGGAAGGAATGGTGTGGGGAGGGATGGTGTGGGACTGGGATGGTGTGGGAAGGGATGGTGTGGGAAGGGATGGTGTGGGAAGGGATGGTGTGGGAAGGGATGGTGCAGGGCTGGGATGGTGTGGGAAGGGATGGTGTGGGACAGGGATGGTGTGGGAAGGGATGGTGTGGGACAGGGATGGTGTGGGACTGGGATGGTGTGGGAAGGGATGGTGTGGGAAGGGATGGTGTGGGAAGGGATGGTGCAGGGCTGGGATGGTGTGGGAAGGGATGGTGTGGGAAGGGATGGTGTGGGAAGGGATGGTGCAGGGCTGGGATGGTGTGAGGAGGGATGGTGTGGGACTGGGATGGTGTGGGAAGGGATGGTGTGGGGAGGGATGGTGTGGGAAGGGATGGTGTGGGGAGGGATGGTGTGGGAAGGGATGGTGTGGGAAGGGATGGTGTGGGAAGGGATGGTGTGGGACTGGGATGGTGTGGGGAGGGATGGTGTGGGAAGGGATGGTGTGGGGAGGGATGGTGTGGGGAGGGATGGTGTGGGGAGGGATGGTGTGGGAAGGGATGGTGTGGGACAGGGATGGTGTGGGAAGGGATGGTGTGGGAAGGGATGGTGTGGGGAGGGATGGTGTGGGGAGGGATGGTGTGGGGAGGGATGGTGTGGGAAGGGATGGTGTGGGAAGGGATGGTGCAGGGCTGGGATGGTGTGGGAAGGAATGGTGTGGGAAGGGATGGTGTGGGAAGGGATGGTGTGGGAAGGGATGGTGTGGGACAGGGATGGTGTGGGGAGGGATGGTGTGGGACAGGGATGGTGTGGGAAGGGATGGTGTGGGAAGGGATGGTGTGGGACTGGGATGGTGTGGGAAGGGATGGTGTGGGGAGGGATGGTGTGGGACAGGGATGGTGTGGGACAGGGATGGTGTGGGAAGGGATGGTGTGGGGAGGGATGGTGTGGGGAGGGATGGTGTGGGGAGGGATGGTGTGGGACTGGGATGGTGTGGGACAGGGATGGTGTGGGAAGGGATGGTGTGGGACAGGGATGGTGTGGGACAGGGATGGTGTGGGACAGGGATGGTGTGGGAAGGGATGGTGCAGGGCTGGGATGGTGTGGGAAGGGATGGTGCAGGGCTGGGATGGTGTGGGAAGGGATGGTGTGGGAAGGGATGGTGCAGGGCTGGGATGGTATGGGAAGGGATGGTGCAGGGCTGGGATGGTGCAGGGCTGGAACAGTGCAGGGCTGGGATGGTGTAGGGCAGGGACCGTGCAAGGCTGGGATGGTGCAGGGCTGGGATTTTGTGCAACAGGGCCACAGGATCCTCTGTCCACCCTGGGGCAGGAGGGACACACAGTCTGGTCCCTGACCCCTCTAACTATGCAGAGGGACACTGCTGGCTCTGGGGACCAGACCCCAAGGTTGTGGGGCTCCAGGGCTCAGGACCGAGTGGAGGATCTGTGTCCCTCACTCAGGGACATGCAGGGCAGGGGACACAGTGCCAGCAGCTGCCTCCTCCAGCTCCCAGCCCCCGGTGGCACCACCAGGGAGCTCGTACACAAATTCTCCACCTCCTGCCTACTAAATCTCCCCTGTCTGTGCCTGCTGCAAGACACTCTCTCCAGCAGGCAGGAAATACGGGCCAGATGCAGGAATTTGCAGCCACCCAGGTCTCTCCATCAGCACCGGGCAGGGCGGGGGGCTCTGTGCAGGGGGGTGAGGGGGCACAGCACAGGGGCTGGGGGCTCAGCCTTGCACCTTGCACACCTTCCCCAGGAGAAGGGCATGCAGCCAGCCCTGCCTGCTGTCCCAAGGGATGTCCCAAGGATGGATCTCCTGTTCCACCTGGCTGCATCCAGGGAGTTCTGAGTCCCAGGTGGGCTGGGGACCGGAGGGGGTCCAGCTGATGGAAGCCCATGACATCCCAGAGGGTGCAGCCCATCCATCCCTATCCCAGAAGAGGGTTTAGGGGAGTCTCAGCAGCCACCCCAGCCAGGGGTCTGTGCACCAGGAGGGATGAATCCCCCCAGGCCCCTCAGCTCTCCATCCCTGTGCACGGTTGCCATGGCAATGAGGGATGAAGGCTCCCTCGCTCCCTGGCGTTCCTCTGCATGGCCGCGGCCGCTGCTGAAATACTTGTCAGAGTTAATTGCCAGGGAGCCACCCCCGTGCTCTGTGCCAAGTGTCATCCCCAGCCCATGGCTTGTCCCCAGCACTGTGGGGTGTCCCCAAACCTGGCCCAGAGCAGAGCCAGCATCATCAGACTGGTCCTGTCCCTCCTAAAGATCAGCAGACCTCCACACAGCCGCTGCCAGAGAGCCGAGGCATTTCCCACATCTAAAAAAATGTAATTAAATGGAAAGGTCGTTCTTATTTATTCTTTTGTTACACAACCCCCGAGCTACCAAATAGTGAAATTAAGTCTTGGAGTGTTTAATGAAGGATCAGGGAAAACAGCTCGTCAGTTCAAACAGTGCAAAGGCACCACACGGAGCGAGGCTGCTCCTCTGGGCACTGCGGGGGCACTCGGGAAGCTGCCCCTGGGCACCGGGCAGGGCTGGGCTCCGGCAGCGCCGTGGCCGCAGCCCAATGTGTTCCCTGCTATACTCACAGGGGAGGGATTTTTTTTTTAATAGGGCCCCATGGAGACATCAGAGCAATTTTCAAGGAGGTTTGAAGCCACCGGGAAGCTTATTAGATCCGTTCTGCAGAGTTAATTTGATGTTGGTAATCAGCGAGCAAGTTAAGCAGTTAAGGAGATGGTGGCTGCTGAAGGGTTGGGCTGTTTAGCCGCCTTGTAAGCAGTGGTTACTAATGAGATGCTCATGAATATGGATGAGGGATGGTTACAGTGTGGAAAGGGCAGTCGGCAAACCATAAACCTAATTTTAATCTTTTTATTATCAAAGCCACGTTATTAATAATAGACTTTACCTTGAGTCCGAGCAATTCCTGCTCTCAGCACCAGGCTCCAGGAGGGGACAAGGATGGGACCCAGCGTGGTGTGATGAACCCCCAAGATTGGGGATCTCTTCCACCAGGACAGGAGGGACCACCAGGGACCCTCACCCACCCTCCTCTCCAGGGCTGGTGCTTGGAGAGGGCCACTGAGACCTCCTTGTGCCTCTCCTTGCCCCAAGCACACCAGCCCTGTCCCACCAGCCACGAGTCTCTTGGTCACTGCCACCATGGCGGTAGCACATCACAGCTGGGCACTGTCCCTCAGTCCTGGAAAAGGACAGTCCTAATGTCCCCGTGTCTAATTAATCGTAATTATTTTCTTATGGCACCACTGATCGGGGTGCTCGTGTAACGAGGCAGCAGTTCCTGTGTGAAATGCTGAAGCAAGGGATGTAGAACATGTTAAAAAATATTAATCTACAAATGAAAATTCTTTTAATTGGATTCTGCTTTTGGGGCCGGGTCATTGCTCCATTTTCAATCAGAGTTGTCCAGTCAGCAAAGCGGCAGCACAGCCCTTTCGTAGGGAAACGGTGAGTGGCTCGCAGAGGTTAATAGGAATGTTGGAAAATAAATAGGTTATTGATTGATAATAACAATAAGCTGACTCCAGTCCTACCTTGGTGACCTTCCCTCACTCAACTTAGAGAAAACTCAGTTAGCATCTAATTATGGATCACCTCACAATCCCACATATTAATGAGAGTGCGGCAGCACGGGCCTGGAGCTGCTCCCAGTGGAGGGAAGAGCCCAAACATGGTTGATCCTAGAGAAATCAGGATCTGGGACCCCTTGGTATGGCATGGAATCACAGAATGGTTTGGGTTGGAAAGGACTTTAAAGCCCATCTAGTGCCACTCCCTGCCATGGGCAGGGACACCTTCTGCTATCCCAGGCTGCTCCAAGCCCCGTCCAACCTGGCCTTGGACACTTCCCGGAGTGGGGCAGCTGCAGCCAGGTCTTCACCACCCTCACAGGGAAGAATTTTTTCCGATATTCAATCTAAACCTGCTCTCTGTCATCTGAAAGCCTTATCCTGGTACCCAACCAAGCCACAGCCCCTGTCTTGTTCCGCAGGGTGGAAGAGGGAAGGACGGCAGCTCCGAGCTCTGTAACTGATACTTTTAATTGCTGCAAGACGTGCCAGGATGTCCTGCCTTCAGCTCCAGCTTCACTCAGTATTCCACATGACTCTTGGCTCTGCTTGCTGCAAGATACAGAGCAGACAGAGCTATCTGGGAAAAAAGAGGCTTGCAGGCAATGGGCACAGATAGAGCTAAGGAGGCTTTTCCTTGCCCAAGGTGAGCAGCCACACTGACTGCCCAGGGCACCTGCTCCACCGGCCCCAGAGGGAGATGCTGGCAGCATGGGATGGGGTTGATGCTCGCAGTTAGAGAGTTTTCCCACTTAAGGTGGACCAAACACCAGCTGTGTCCCTGTGAGGTGCTGAGGGCAGCAAACACAGGATGCTTCTCGGGATAAAGCTCCAGGATCTGAGAAAAACCTGCGTGAGAGTGTGACTGTGGTGAGCACAGCTGCATTTGCCTCCCGGCTGAAAGGGAAGGAGGAAATGGAAAATTTGTGGGGATTTTAAATGTCCTATTTGTAGTAGTGGGAACAGAGACACGGAACCTCCCTGTGGAGGGCGGTTCAGCCGGGACTTGGGCAGAGCTGTGGGCATGGGGCTGCCCAGGACCTGCTCCCTGCACTGGCCCCCTGCGTGGTCCCCTGGCTCCCTCGGCAGCTCCGTGGCCAGCGCTGGGGAGTTTGGGAAAGGTTCTCGGGGCATCCACAATCCCTCCGGCAAAGCTCTTCCCACAGGGCCCCTCTGTGGCGAGAGCCCCGCGCTCCCCAAAATGCCCCGGAACCGCGGCGCAGTTTGATGTCAATGAACATCATTCCTCCTGCTCGCACGCGTTCCCTGTCAGCACGGGCTGGGGGCACTGGCTGCGACACGTCAAAATGCTGGGAAAATAAACACGGCGGCTCGGCTGCTGCCCTCCTGCTCCGCCGGGAACAGCCGGGAGGGGACGGAGCCGCGACCCCTCCCCACAGCCGGAGGGAGTGTCCAGCCTGCCCCTCCGGAGAAGGGCAAGCAGCCGCCTTGTCCTGCTCACTGTGACCATCGTATCCCAGGCTGGACTCGCAGAATCGTGGAATGGTTTGTGTTGGAAGGCACTTCAAGCTCGTTCGTTCCATTTCCCGGCCATGGCAGGGACACCTTCCACTATCCCAGGTTGCTCCAAGCCCTGTCCAGCCCGACCTTGGACATTCCAGGGACGGAGCCGGGCCAGGGGCTTTCCTGGAGCACGAGCTCCACCTGCCGCCGCCCTCCGAGCCCGGCCCGGTACCGGCGAGTGCCCCGAGCCCCCCGCATCCCCCGCATCCCCCCCATCCCCGCATCCCCGCATCCCCGCATCCCCCCCATCCCCGCATCCCCCGCATCCCCCGCATCCCCCGCATCCCCCGCATCCCCCGCATCCCCGCACCCCCGCATCCCCCCCATCCCCGCACCCCCGCATCCCCGCACCCCCGCATCCCCCCCATCCCCCCCATCCCCGCATCCCCCGCATCCCCGCATCCCCCCCATCCCCGCATCCCCCGCATCCCCACATCCCCCGCATCCCCCGCATCCCCCGCATCCCCGCATCCCCGCATCCCCCACATCCCCGCACCCCCGCATCCCCGCATCCCCCGCATCCCCCGCATCCCCCGCATCCCCGCATCCCCGCATCCCCCACATCCCCGCACCCCCGCATCCCCACATCCCCCGCATCCCCCGCATCCCCCGCATCCCCCGCATCCCCCCATCCCCGCATCCCCGCAGCCCCCGCATCCCCCGCATCCCCGCAGCCCCCGCATCCCCCGCATCCCCGCATCCCCCGCATCCCCCCCATCCCCGCATCCCCGCATCCCCGCAGCCCCCGCAGCCCCCGCATCCCCCGCATCCCCGCATCCCCCCCATCCCCGCATCCCCGCATCCCCGCAGCCCCCGCATCCCCCGCATCCCCGCATCCCCCCCATCCCCGCATCCCCCCCATCCCCGCATCCCCGCAGCCCCGCAGCCCCCGCATCCCCCGCATCCCCGCATCCCCTGCATCCCCGCATCCCCCGCATCCCCACATCCCCCGCATCCCCCGCATCCCCGCATCCCCGCATCCCCGCATCCCCCGCAGCCCCCGCAGCCCCGCAGCCCGCGCAGCCCCCGGCCCCCTCCTCCCCGCTACGCGCTCCCCCCGCCCACTCCTCGGCCCCGCGGGGCTGTCCCGGCTCGCAGGCAGCGTGGGGTCCTTGCCCGCTGTGCTCCCCAGCGCTGGGCGATGGCACCGCGGCCCCAGAGCCACCACCCGGTCGTGCCCGGGGGTGACCCCCCCCTCCTGAGCTCCGCGGAGCCCTGCCCGGCACGAAGCCCCTTCTCCCCACCGCCCACCCAGGGCCTGGGGTGTCTCTGCTCCCTCCGGTCCCACCACACCCCGGGTGGCCACGGTTCCTCAGAAGGATGACGAGGTGGCCGCAGTGCGAACGGCCTGTCCTGTCCCCCCATGCCCCCATGGGAGCTGGGGCAGCCCCAGCCCAGCCTCACACAGGGGTTCCACCAGCCCCCCACACTGCACAAAGACAGAAGACTGCGAGGTGGTTGCACACTTGCCATGTTCACAGTAGATATTACAGGCAGGGGGGACATCCTTATGGGACTGCTGGCCAGTGTCCAGCCCCACCGTGGATGTGGCCACAGAGCAGGCACAGCCCTGGCCAGCTTGGGCTGGAGCACTCTGGGCAGGACAGTGACCCCAGGGCTGGACCTGCTGGGGTGCCCCGGCCCCACATCCACCACCACAGGTGAAGGGGGATCTGCACACCGTGCCCCTGGCCAGACAGCTCTGGGGGTGCCAGCAAAGAAGGATGGACAGACAGAGACGTCAACTACTGCCAGCCACGGTAACTGGGGAGCAGGGACAGGGAGGCCTAAGGTGCAGGAGCAGAGTGAAGGAGCAACCTGGCTGTTTGGTGGAGCCTCTCTTCCCTCCTGCCCCGCTCTGAGGGGGAGCAGCCACCCACAGGCACTGGTGGCCTGTCCCACTGAGGGGCCTGTGCAAGGTGACACTTGCCCAGGACATCCTCTGAGCCATCAGGGTGACTTGTGCCATGGCTCCCCTCAGTGACAAGCCTGGGAAGGTCCCCCTGTGCGCACTGGGGCTGCTCTGGAGCAGAAAGGGGGGTCTGTGGGGCAGGGAGGAGAGTCCCTTGCAATGGTGGGCTCTGACAACCCCAGCCCCATGCTCATGGTGTTCCTGACCTCTGCAGGAGTCCTGAACCTGCCCACCCTGGGCCTGACCTGGCTCATCCTCCTGGCCCATTCCTGTCCCTCTGTTCCCCACTCTGCCCACAGCAGGGCCCTGTCTCCCCCTTCCATCAAACTCAGGAGCATCAGCCCAAAAACACATCCTGGTGCCAGCCACGTGGAAGAAAGGGATTTGGGAGATTAGTGGGATAAGGTGGAGGTTGGACAGACACGGAGCTGGGTGGGGAGGGGACCCCCATCAGCCTGAGAGAGACCCCCCCCAGCTAAAGGAGCAGGCTGGGGGTAGTGCAGAGCAGGGATGCCCAGGAGAGGTGGCAGTGTCATGGGGCCACCCAGGAGACTCCAGTCTGGCTCTGCCTTCCAGTGCAGGCAGGAGAGTGACAGTGCCATCAGCCAGTGACAGCAGATGCTCTGGGGAGGGCCTCGACATGGGAGCAGTGAGCACAAGGCAAAGCCAAGAGAGAGCAGCCAGAGCCAGACCCTGTCTGGATTTGTCCCCCTGGACAGAGCTGCTGCGACCCTTGGTTGAGGGGTGCCCTGTCCCCCCAACACCACAGCCTGAGATGTCCCAATGAGCCAGCCTGTCTCCGCCAGCAGCACAGGGCCACCATCCTCTGCTGGCACACAGGGCTTGGCTCTGCCCCGCTGGTCACGGCAGCCCTGAACGCCGTCAGTGCCCTGCCGTGTGCCAAACCCACACCAGCAGGCCAGGGCCTGCATCCTTCACCCTGGCAGGATCCCTGCAGAGGCCAGGGACGTTCATCTGGCTGACAGATGGACAGAAAGCAAAGCCCAGGCTGTGCCCCCGTCACCTGATGGCTGAGGCACCCACTGCCCACCCCTGCCCTTGGCTGGGGCCAGGGTACCTGCAGGTACCAACCCGGTGGTGACGCAGACATGAGTTAGTCGGGGCCACGCTGCCAGCAGCAGCTTCCACATGCACCAGGCACAAGATAAACTGTGGAGACACAAAGGGGGTGAAGAGAGGAGCCCAAGAGCACCAATGCTGGGAGCAGCACGAGAACATTCCCCATGACAGGTGACCTGGGGCCTCAGGAGAGCCCCAAGCTCAGGCTCATGGCAATAGCTTCGCTCTGTGGCTGAATCTCTTTGCAAACTGGGTTTGCTGGACCTTTACAGCCATTGCCAGTCATTATTAATGGGTTTGTACTGCCCTGTTGCCACCCAGCCTCTTTTCCTCATTGTGCCACATGAAATTTGTTGGAAAATGGGCCAAGAGGGAAATTTTCAAAGTGCCCCAGCCTGAGCATCTTCTTTCCCGTGGTACCAAATGGGAGCCAGGGATGCTCAGCAGCACCGAAAATCGGGTGCTGCAGGTGAGTAAGTCCGGGAGGAGCCACCGTCACTTGTCATGGCAAACAGCACCCGAGAGGCAAAGTGCAGAGAGAGCTGTTAGTAGCAAGAGAGAAACAGTCAGGGCGGATTAGTGCAGTGGGAACAGAAGTACAGGTTAGTAACAGAAGCAGGGCACTGGTCTGCCTTAGAGGACACACACACTGGAAGAGAAATGAAGAGAAAAGCAGCAATGGTTAGTTTGTTTAATTCAGTTCAGGAATGTGTTAGTAACAGAGATCTACTGGCTTAAAAAGGAACTGAAAAGCTTCTGCTGATAAAACCGTTTTAGGCTCCTAGTCAGCAACAGGCTCCACAGGCAGAGCCGGGCAGGGCGTGTGGGGAGAAACCCTCTCCTCGTGCCGCTGAGGGCTGCCCGGGGCAGGGGCTGTTGGTCCCCTCTGCTGCCCGGGGCAGGGACTGCTTGTCCCCTGTGCCACCCGGGGCTGGGGCTGCCTGCACGGGCAGGGGCTGCTGGGCCCCTCTCCTTGCCCACAGCCAGGGCTGGGGCTGCCTGTGCAGGCACCACTCCTGCCCAGTGCTGGGCAGGGGCTGCCAGTCCTCTCTCCTGGCTGCCCCTGCCCGTCTCTGCCCGTGCAGCCTGGCACCAACACCCGGCACTTCCAAACCCCTTTTCCAGCTTTTCCGTTCCCCTTTAAAGGCAGCGCTGCTTGCCGTGGTTAGTGGGCACGAGGCAGGGCTGCTGTGGGTTAGTAGGGCATGCACTGGGCTGGTTAGTGGGTTAGTCCATGTGCCAGGGGCCGTGGCAGCCCCGGGGAGGGCACAGGGGTCCCAGGAGGTTAGTAGGTTAATACTGGCAGCATGCAGAGCCGGGCCCGTCAGCAGCAGGGCTCTGGCTCAAGAGCAGGAGGAGTTTTTGGGCTTTGCCACCGGATTGACATTAGGGAAGGCGTTAGCAGGGGGTTTCACCGTTGTAACATAACCTGTCTCCAAATGAAATGCTCAGCAGGCATCTGCCCCTCTGATCCCTGCCAGGGAGGTACTAAAGGTCTCAGCAGTGAGCGTCCCCTCACAACATGTGCTTCCCACCCCCAGGACTGGGAAAGGTGAGAGACAGGATGCATGGAGGGGACAGTCCCCACAGTGCCTAAAGGACTCCAAAGGAGCTGGAAGAAGCAGAGAAGGAAGGGGTGAAACCATTGCTGGCAGTGTCTGGGGTGAGGCTCCAGGCAGCTCTGCAAGAGCAGGGCTCCAGCAGAGACCACGACAGCTGCTCCAGGTCTGCACCAAGCTCCCACTGCACGTGCAGGGAGGAGGAGGTCCACCAGGGAAAACCACCATGGAGCAGAGGAAAGGTGGCCCACAGCTTACCCCCTCCCCATCGGGAGCTGCCTCTCTGTGGGGCTGAGCAGTGCTCCAAGGGTGGCAGGGACACCGTGCCCTGAGATACAGGGCTGGGACAGGGCACCCAGGAAAGCCCCTGCCCCGTGTGCCCCTGGGTCCCCTCCTCCCACAGCACGAGCTCCTCTGGTCCTCAAGAGGATGCTTGTCCTGTTTGGACTTCAAGGCTATAACACTTGCCATGAGCTGCGTCTGCCCTCAGCCCCCAGCCCACTGCACCCCCCGCCCTTCTGCCTGTGTGGGGACGTGGGCCTGAGTGGCTGCTCAGTGAGGACACAGTCCCAGCCACTTACGGGGCCACTGCAGAGGCCACGGGAGGAGGACTCACTGCCCATGCTCCTCCCCACGCGCCAGGATGCTCCACAAACCAGGTGTTTCTCCAAGGGGAGCAGAGGCAGGGTCCTGCCAAGACACGGCACCTCCAGAGCAGAAAGCACCAGGACTTCACCGACAGCCAGAGGGAAGGGCAGGATCAGTGGGGACAAACAGAGTCCCTTTGGGCTCTGGCCATGGTGTCTCCATGAGCAGCTGGCACAGCTCTGCCCCCACTCCCTTTCCCTTCTCCCTCCTCCTACACTGCGCTCAGGGAAGGGGACAGGTTTGGGGGGGAGCAGCGGGAGGCAAGGACACCCCAGCACCTTGTGGGAAAACTGTGTGCACGTGCAGCCACGTGTCCTCAGGTGTCACCACCGTGGTCTCCTGGGCTGTGTCCCCCACAGTGGCCGGGCTCGTAGCTCCATGCCATGGCAGTGGGCACCAGGGTGCTCTGCTGAGGCCAGCCCGGCTCTGGCATCATGTGTTGGTGGTGTTGGTGGTGATGGTGGCTCCTGAGCCCGGCTCCCCTCTGGACACGGTCAGTCTGGCCAGGCAGGAGCTGGGGCCGTGCCCCTGGGGTGGTGGCACTGGGGAGCAGAGATGCTGTGAGACCCTGGGCTGTGGCAGCCACCCCACCCCCACTGCTGGGCACGCGTAGGGGACACATCCTCTCATGCAGGTGGCCCTGGGGATGGTGTGAACCCCTGCACCCCGCTGGGGCCTGGGGAGAACCCTCCGGGGGATGGGGCCTTGGGGAGGAAAGCTGGTCCTGACTGCCCAGCACTCTCCCAGCTCACAAGAGGTGGGAGAGCATGGGGCTGGCACCACCCATGTCCCCTCCCCAGAGTCCTACCTGTGGTCACCAGCTACGGGAGTGCTGTGCAATGTCCCCTGTTCCGTGTGGCTCTGCGCCGTGGGGGCAGCGAGGGGACTGTGTGAACAGACCTCAGGTCAGTCATTAGCAGCTGCAAAAGAAACAACCAACGCAGCAAGGGAGAGAAACAGGGCATCGTCCTCAGGCACAGCCCAGCCGAGCTGGCAGGAGCCCGGCAGGAGGGCTGGGCACGGACCCTCCTGTCCCTGTCCCCTTGCAGAGTGGGGGAGCTGGACCAGGCACAGAGGGACACCAGGAACCACCACACCAGAAATGGTGGCAATGCCCCAAACTGTCCCTACCTGTTGCTGGAGGCAGGGACTGACTGCCACTGCCACTGCTACCTCCACCTCTGCCCTTGCCCTCTGGTTAAGCTGGGTCACTGGGACCCTGTGGTTCCACTGGTTAAACTGGGCAGACTGGTGGTCATAGCCACGCTGTGGTGGGTGCTGCTCCATCTCCTCAGGGATCTGGGGACATGTGGCTGGTGCCAGCAGCCAGCCCATGTCTGTGGCCTGCTCCTGCTCCTGCCCTGCCCTGCCCTGCCCTGCCTGCCTGGGCAAACCAGGACAGCAGCAGGTCCCAGGGGAGCGGGGCTGTGATGACTCTGCAGTTCAGCTGCGGAGCCGCTCCTGCTTCCCACGGTTCATTGTCACCGCAGTCCGCAGGCACTGCCGGCAGGACAGTCCCTCCCGTGGGGACAGCACGTCCAGGCGGCATTTGCAACCCAGCTGCGGTGGGGCCGAGCAGCGGGAATGAGCCGTGGAGATGCCACTGAGCATCTGGCAAATGGATCCCCTGCCTAGAGGCGCCGGTGGTGGGGCAGGCGGGACGTGACGGTGGCAGGATGGCCTCTCCGGCCTGGGAGTGAAGCACATTCCGGGAGATGGGGAGGGAAAAACAATTTTGTGCAGACAGGACTCACCTAAACACTCGTCTGGGGCACGAGCTTGAGCTGCCCCTGCCATGCGTGTGGGTGGCACATACGGTGCCCCTGGGGGGCTGGACACCCGAATTAAACGGGGGCTAAACCCCCTCCTCGAGTGAGGAGGGAGGGCGAGGAGCACGAGCTCTGCTGCAGGCAGGAGTGGGGAGATGAGGGCACAGCAGGCACTGCACTGCCACAAGAGATCCCGGAGAGATGATCGCTGGGATGTGGCATCCGGGCACCCTGAGCCCCCAAATCCCACCGGGGTGGCCAGACCCCCCTGCCCTGTGCCCTGCCAACGCTGCCCGACCCTCGCTGCCATCCAGCAGAGCCCAGGCTCCGGCACAGCCCAGGCTCCGGTGCTGCTGCAGTGGTGCCAGGCACTGCTGCCTTTGTCTGCAGCTCTGGGGCTGGGCAGCCCGGCAGAATGGGGGTGTGAGGGTGTGGAAGACTCCCTGCAAGTCCGGAACGCCTGAAAATCTGATTATTTCTGTGCTCCTCCTGGCTCCCCGGGTAGGACCTACCCGCACACACAAAAGGCTGCGAGACAATGAGGGAGAGAAAATGGCTCCGCAAGAAGAGCATCTGCCAGGTTAACTCTGAGGAGAAGGAAGGGCTGTGCTGCGCCCTGGGGCTGCTGGCCCCAGCCTCGCCTCTCAGCCCCGCCTAGGATCATCAGCTTTGGGAGAAAATGGGGGGTTCGAGACAAAGCAATAAAACGGCATTTTGGCTACAAATCCTCCCAGGAGCATTGAAAATCAGGCAAGAATCCATTTACCTGGCAGGAGCCCTATTCTTGATGAGGATTCTGAAAAAAAAAAATACAAACAAGCGGCGCAGCAGTTAGTTCTGATTTGGGCCGGGGGCTGCCGGCGGTGTCCGGGGAGGGGCCAGGCTGCCCAGCGCTGCCTCCGGACCGGGATCACCGGGATCGCCTGCCGGGCCGGGATGCGGCCGGGAACACGCTGCGGGATGCGCGGCTGCCCCGGCCCCAACAAAGGGAGGGGGCCCGGGCTGCCCCGGCCTGGCACCCCCGGGGAAGGGGGGAGTCCTGCCGGGGGGGGGGGGGGCTCTAGTGGGATTGTTTATAACCAGGGAATAATACATTGAGAACGGGGGTATTTTTTGGGAACGGAGTGGAGGGAGCAGCCGCGCCCGCCGGCTCCACACCTCCCGGAGCGATGCCCGCAGGACCCTCCGAGTCCCGGGGCGACATCGCCCCCTGCTCCCGCCCGGAGGTGGGGGCTTCCCCCGGGCTCCCGGCGCCCCCAGACCCCACCGGCGCCCCATCCTCGTCCGCAGGGAGCGGAGCCACGTCCGCGGTGCGTTACCTGCTCCCGGGGGCCGGGCTGGGGCTGGGGGGCGCCGGTTCCGCTCGCTCCTGCCCGCCGCGCCGCTCCTTTGTGCTGGAGCTTTCCCAGAGCATCCCTGAGGAAGAGGCTGCCACGCAAACTCCTCCTCCAGCAGCCCCCGGCCCCCCCGGCCCTACCTACGGCGCAGGAGGATGCTGCAACTCACATTAAATTTTAATGCTGGAAATGCGGCCGAGTCACCTTTTCCCCGCACCGCTCCCGCTCCGCACCGCTCCCGCACCACTTCCAGCACCGCTCCCGCACCGCTCCCGCACCGCTCTCGCTGCGGGAGACTCTGGGGACCCCTTTGCCACGACAGCCGCCGCAAAGGCCACTGTCATCCCCTGCCAGGACATCGTCCGCCGCGGTGTCACGGGCTCCCCACAGCCGCGGGTGTGACCCAGGGGACACGGGACAAGGATCCCTGGGCAGGGGCTCTCGGGCACACCCCTGGAGACATGGAGGGCAGGATGCAGCCGGGCTCGGTGGGGACGCATAGCGGACAGACCAGCCCGGCTTGGGGACACAGCCCTGTCCGAGGACAGCCCCCCACGCCGGGGACAGCTCCCCTCCCGTCCGGGGGCTGTGACAGCCCCTCCGCAGCGCTGTGCAGCTGCTGGGTTCCCACATTGTTCTCCAAATCCCCGCCGGGTCCCCGGGGACCCCCGGTCTCGCCGCCAGCTGCCCACCGTGCCTGACCGCGTGCTGGCCCCGCTCCCGAACCCCGCGTCCCTCCGGGGCTCTGGGGCGGGGCTGGGCAGGCCCAGGGGGGTGTCTAGGGCGGGGGTCCCCCCCAGCTGTGGCCATGGAGGGGACGGGAAGCTCCGCTCCTCGGGTCTCGCTGGCTGCCGGCCCCGGACGGGTTTGCCCTGGGGCGCAGGAGGATTTCACTCAGCCCATCCCAAAACTTTTTGTTTCTTCTTCTATTTTGCCTTTTTAATTGTGATTTCTTGTGGAGAGAATCCCTTTCTGGGCAGCATTCCCTCCGCTGGTGGCCTTGCTGCTGCAAATGTCATGGATGGGACATTTTCACCACATCAGATCTTTTCTCCAGAGCCCTTATGAAAAGAGGAATTTTTCCAGGCCAGCCTTTCCCTGCTGCATCCCCAGCTTTGGCTGCACATTACGTGTGCGGGGGTGAGGGATGAGTGCCGGGATGGGTGCAGGGGTGTGTACAGGTGTGTGAGAGTGCTGGGATGGGTACAGGGTGTGCACGGAGGTGAGGATAGGTGCACAGTGTGCACCTCCAGCTTGCTTGATCGTGCAGCTCCTTCCAGCCCCTGGGAGGTGCTGGCAGAGCAGATGATGCCTGTGGAGTGGTGGGATGTGGGGGTCCTGCAGAGCCCCTGAGCCTGCTGCCGGGCAGAAAAATTCCCCTCCACCTCATCCCTGCCCCTGCAGAGCCCCGCTCTGCCCCCAAGAAGGGCATCACTGCCGGCCACGCATCCCCATGGCCCCACATCCCCAAGTGCCAGCGCCGCCTTGGACAACTGAGCCTTTATTGAGCTTTGTCCCCGCCGCCCCGCGGGACAGACGGTGCCCGAGGCGCGCGGCCAGCGGCGCGGGGGCTCCGGCCCCGCGGTCACTGCTGGACCCTGCGGATGGACTGGACTTGGCCCGTCTGCGCGTGGGACCCCCACTCCCGCACGTGCTTGTACTCGCCCGCGGGGCTGTCGCTCTCCAGGAGGTACTGGAAGCCCCGGTACCCCGGGTACTGCGAGCAGACCCACCTGCGACAGAGCAGAGAGCCACGGTGGCTCGGGGCGGGCGGCACCGCGGAGCCCCCGCACTGCGGGAAGGTCCCGGCAGCTGCCAGAGCATCCTCGGCTCTGCTGCGTGCCCCGGTGCCGGGTCCCGGCAGGCTGCAAGCCCCGGCTACTCACGCGCCGGAGCGGACAAGGAAGGAGCCCACGGTGCTGCTGCCCCAGCCCAGGGCGGGCAGCGAGGGGCAGTCGTCGCTCATCTCTGCCCGCTTGCCCTGGAAGTTCTCCTGCTCAAAGAGCATCAACCTGCTCCGCCCGTGGTCCTGCGGCCAAGACGGGCACGGCTTTGGCACTGCCACCCTGTCCGTGGGCAGCGGCGGGCTCCGGGGGCCGCCCCGCCGGGGGGAGCCGGGGCGGGGGCACTCACGGCGCAGGCGATGGGGCGGAAGGAGCACATCCTCTCCACGTGGTAGGCGTTGCTGCCGCTCCACGCCTCCCAGCACGGGTACTCGCCGCGCTCCAGCACGAACTGCTGCCCCTGGAAGCCGCAGTGCTCGAAGCCTGCCCACCTGCCGGGGCGGGAGGGGTGAGACCCCCGGGGTGCCCACCGCCCCACTCGCAGCCCGGGCTGTGCTCGCTGCACCCAGCGGTGCCTGGAGGAGGCAGCCCCATGGCTCGGGTGGCAAAAGGCACTGGAGGCCTCCATCCTCCAACCCCCCTGCTATCCGTGGGGTCCTGCAGCACCGTGGGGTGGCAGTGCCCCGGGACCCCCACTCACGCCCCGCTCTCGATCTTGCAGGAGCGGACGGTGCTGAAGCCATGCTCCAGGGTGCTGTAGCAGTCGGTGGTGAACTCGTGCTTCTTTCCCTGGAAGAAAGGCTCATCCCACACCACGATCTGGGGGGAATAGAGGCAGTCAGGGGGCTCTGGGGGTGCCAAGGCAGAGAGCAGATGCTGCAGCCCTGCTCCCAGGTGTTCGTAGGGCGTGGTGCTGGTCCTGCCTAGGCTCCCATACCTTCCAGAGACCGGAGGATTTCTTGCAGCGGTGGGTCATGGTGACTCTGCCAGAGCACAGGGGAAGGGCACTGTTAAAGCTGCCCCTCTGTCCACATGAGAATGACCTCAGGAGCCCACGCACATCCCTTCACCAGCAGTGTGGGGGACAAGAGCAAGGGGGTTGCTCCTTGCGGGAGCAGGTGAAGAGCTCTGTGGCTCGCCCCGCCCAGCTGGAGCTGGCATCAGGGCCGTGTGCAGCAGTGGGCACCTGGCCCAGCGGGCACCTGGCCCTGGCAGACGTCCCTGCCCGTGCCCAGGGAAACTCCTCCTCCCACTGGCAGCTCCCTGAGCCAAAGCCCTGGTGCTGGCAGGGCACTGCTGAGCCGGCACCACTGCAGAGATGGCTGTGTGCCCACACTGAGCATCAACACCCTGCCACGGCCACAGCCAGCAAAGCCCCTGATCCCCCAACCCCCCAACCCCCACCACAGCTCTCGGTGCTGAGGAGAGGTCTAGCCCCGGATTTTGGATGCTCCTCCACATGTTCCCGCAGCTGCTCGCTCCCAGGCCCCAGCCATGGGCACTGGGCAGCTGCTCCAGGCTCTGGCGCTTACCTGGGGTGAGGCACTGGTGCCCAGGGAGGTGACATGTCCAGCAGCCTCTGGCTGGGTTTTTATAGCCTCCAGATAGAGACAGAGCCCAGGGGAGCATTACTGAAACCCCTAACTCAGCACATGGCGGGGAGGAGGGACCGGGCAGAACAAAGGCGCCGTGTCAGAGACGCTGATGAGCCGGGACGTCGAGCTGGCCCACCGGGCACAGGCTCTGACCCCCGCCCCACAGTTCCAGAGCCGGGGCATCGCCCCCAGGCTCTGCCAGCGCTGCTGCCGTGTGCTCTCCCTGGCATGGGGCTGGGCTGGGGCCGTGTCCCAGCTCTGGCAGCGCTCCCCCTGCCCTCGGGCAGTGCTGCCTGCACTGGGGGCACGGGGAGGTTTCCTCACCCATTTCTGGGAATTGGGAGGAAGGACACATCTCCACTTGCTCTCCCTGCAAGGGCAGAGCAGCTGTCCCCGAAATCCGGGGCAGCTCGTTGCAGGTTGTGCACACAACAGCCATGGACACCGTAAGAAGTGGGGACCAGGGGCACTGGAATTGTTGGGGGGAGGTTGCAAAGGCATGGGAGGGACTGGAGGCGCAGGTCATGATTTGGGAAGAGCTGCAGCAGCCTCTGGCCTCTGTGCACTGGAAAGAGTCTGCTGCACCCCCATTTTGGGGACCTAAACACCTTTCAGCTTTGCTCACAGTGACCCACACACCGCACAGATCATCCCGGGGTGGTGCCAAGACTCCAAAGGCCGGGCAGAGGCACCCACCCAGCCTGCCCGTCAGAGTGGGCAGCAGGCAAAAAAGGCTCTTGGGCCCAGTGGGAAAACCCATGTTCCCAGGGAGAGCTGTGTTTTGGGACAGAATTTGCCAGGAAACTGCCAGGAGGCTGAGCCAGAGTCCCCTTCGTGCAGCTGCAGCAGTCCCGTGAGCCCCGGGCACCCTGGGGGAGGCAGAGCAGGGCAGCTGGGGAGGCTCAGCACAAGCGGCTGCCCCAGGGCACAGCAGGGCTGCACGGGCTGTCCCTGCCACCTGCAACCCCAGCAAAAGCCCTCTTGGCATTGGCACAGTTTGTCCCCGGTCTCTCACTGTGGCCTGAGCTAAACTCAGCTTGCGCTGGCCACCAGCACAGTGACCACCACTCGCTCGCTGTCCACAGCGTGTCCTGGCAGCAGGACATGGCCATTGGAGCCTGGGCCGTGGCCGGGTGCCCCCGTGGTTTCACTCAGTGCCAGGCAGGGATGCAGCAGCGGGAACTCCGTGAGCAGCGGGACTCACCAGGGCAGAACAAACCCGCGTGCCCGTGCCATCTGCGGCCACGCTGTGCCAGTTCTGGCCATCTGCTGCTGGGGCAGCTCTTTGCTGTGCTGGAGCTGTGCATCCCACAGGCTCCCCCGTGCCAGGGAGGGATGGTGCAGCGTGGGGCTTTACAGGGCAGAGATTTTGTGTCCGGGGGCTCAGGAATGACCAAGGACAGATCTCTGCTGTCAGCCCTGCCACGGCACTGGCTATGGGGAGCCCATGGGGCTGCAGAGTGCTCAGTAACAAGCAAAGCAGCCATCAGGAGCAGAGCTCGGCCCTTCTGAGCTGGTTTTCCAATGGCCAGGTTCAAAGGTGCTGGGGGCTGGGAGGGGAAGCAGAGTCGGGATGGGTGAGACCTGCTGATTAATGCCCAGGAGCACAGGGCAGGCAGCACGGGGAGAACACCCACTCCAGCTCTGGGAGGAAGAGAGGGCAGGTTAAATTAGAAATCTGGATAAAACCCATGGAAAAGAGCGCAAATTGAAATCATGAATCATAAAACACTGCCCAGCGTCAAGGTGAGACCCAGACTGGGCCAGTTCCCAGGGTAATGGGGCAGCAGACCCCGCACCCAGCCATGTCACGGGCACAGCACACCTCCTGAAAAGCCTCGGGAAAAGAAGGGATCAATAGGTTCTTTTTGTTCAGGATTTTGTGCAATAGCCCAGAGGGTGCAGCTGGATCCCACCGCTGCTCGGTGACACACGAGGGGATCAGCACACGGGGCTCTGAGCCCTCTGCCCCCACACCCTCGGGTGAGGCACCGCTCCTGCTGGATGCTGCGGGAAGCTGGGGGGTGTTGGACAGGGGTGTGGAGGTGGAGAAGAGATGATCAGAGCCTCACAGGGACTCAGGGGAAGGTCCCCCCGAGGTGCCATGGGGTGGGGGAGATGTCGCACCAGAGGCTGAGCTGCTGCAGGGGCTGGTGCCAGCAGGTCCCCAACCAGCCACCCCACGACCCCCCTGCACCAGTCAGACAGAGCTGGTGCCCCAAAACCCTGCATGGGGTTTGGCACCATGAGTGTGGTGGTGGCAGAACCAGGGGTGGTACAGGGTGAGTGCAGCACAGGGAAAACAGGCTAAAAAGCAAAGGAACAACCCTGCCAGTGAGCAGGGACATTCCCAAGGGAGAACAAACACCATTTTCAGGCACTCAGATGATTCGGAAAGTGTCAGCTTCGATTACACATCGTTTGGAAAAAAACCTAACTCCTGAAGCATTTCAGAACGCTCAGGTCTCGCTTCCTGGCATCTCCAGAGCAGCGCTGCCGGCGCTTGCGGGCACGGGGTGATGTTCAGAGCGAGAGGTTCAGTGTGTGGAGGGGATGAACGGGCACAGCGCGGCTGCGGGCCGGGCACGGTGGGGAGGTTGCCCCCTCCGCGGTGGCAGCGGCACGGGAGCGGGGTGTCCCCGCGGGCTCGGGGCCGGGGCGCTGGGCAGGGGAGGTGTTCCTGTGCCGGTGCCGGCGCCGGCCGGGCCGTGCCAGGGCTATATATGCCCTGCCGGGGCGGCCGCACGCGGGGCAGCGAGTGCCGGGCGCGCTGCAAAGTGGCACGGTCAGGTCTTCTGTTGTGCCGGGGGCACAAAGGAAAGTGCTGGGTTCAGCGGCTGGGCACGGGGCCGGGGAGAGGCTTCCAGCTCGCCCAGCGCTTTGCAGGATGTGATGACTGGGCGGCCGCGCAGACACTGATGAGCTGGCAGTTCCTTTGTGCGCCCGCCCGGGGGTCTGCCCTTGCCAGGCTATAAAGTGGGGGCCTCGCGGCGCCCCGAAACACAAGCCCGCTCACTCCAACAAGAAGCAGCAGCTGCCCAGGTAAGAGGACAAAGTCTCCGGGCACCGGATTGCAGCCGGACCCGAGGTGGGGAGAGGGAAACTCAGGGTCTAAGCTGTGGCCACCGCTGTGGTGGTCCCGTCTGGGAGCATCTCGGTGCTCAGCATCCCACCGCCCTCCACTCCCCGGGGAGCTGCCGGTGACATTCACCTGCGGGGCCACAGCAGGGTTCCAGCTGCAGCGCCTCAGCAGACCAGGGCTGTCCCCTTCCCACCCCCCACACGCTGCCCCAGGCGCGCCCCGTGCGGGACGGCCCCGGTGCCCGGCACAGCACCAGGCCCCATCCCGGGGCACCCCTACAGTACTGGGACCATGCTCAGGGCTCTCCTGATCACAGAAGGAGACTGTGGACTCCAGGACCTCCTGTGATCCCCCTGGTGAAGGCAGAACCCCGTGCCTATGCCTGCTGGAGAACCTTCCAGCGGCTCCTCTCCTGGCCCTGCCCACCCACCCCACTGAGAGTCCCCATTCCCGGGGTGGGTTGTGGGTGCCCATATCCATGCCTCCCTCTAACCTGCTGCTGGTGCCCTGTCACAGACTTGAGCCCACCACCACGATGTCTGAGACCACAAAACCCGCTCCCGGCCAGGCTGCGGATGAGAAGGAGAAGGCGGCTCCTGCGCCAACTCCATCCCTCGACCCTGCTCCTGTCGCAAACAGCAAGGGCGAGGAGCCCTCCCCAGAAGCCTTCAGGGTAAGCCCTGTGGCTCCCCACGCACAGGGACACGTTCCGGGCTGAGGGACAGGGGCAGCATCTCTTGGACAGGAGGAGATTGTTCTGGGGGAAGGAGTGTGGAAGGGTGGGTGATGCCATCCCTCTCTGCTCTGTCCCTCCGACAGCACGCACAGGATTTGGGCAGCTGCTGCAGGAGGAACAGTCTGAGGGTCCCTTGGCCAGGACAGCTGGTTGGGGACCACAGGCTTTGGAAGTGCTCTCCCTTGGGCTGTGGTGTCAGGGCTGACTGCTGCCACCTGCTCCCTCTGGTCACCCGCTGCATGCAGGGGTCCTGTGGGGTGGTGGAGGGGATACTGGGGGTGGCAGGGCCAGCAATGAATTGCCACAGTGATGCCAGGTCAGCGTGCCTCCAAGGCACTGCAGCAGGGCGGGCACGAGGGGCGATGCAAGGGCTCCGGTGACACCGTGCCAGGCAGAGAAGGCCACAGCGCAGATGGAGCACCTGGAGAAGCAGCTCCTTCCCGCCAGTGTGGGCACGGGCAGCAGCAAAAGCAGGGGCAGGATGAGGCCATCTTGGAGCAGGAACAGCTGTCGGGGGGAACCTGCCTGCGCTCAGCCTGTGCTGCTCACACACAGAACCCAGCTCA
This sequence comes from Corvus moneduloides, assembly GCF_009650955.1. Taxonomy (NCBI): domain Eukaryota; kingdom Metazoa; phylum Chordata; class Aves; order Passeriformes; family Corvidae; genus Corvus; species Corvus moneduloides. Next base: position 9,826,333 of record NC_045493.1, read on the forward strand.
GCTTGGGCAGGCACCAGATCCGAGAATCTGCAGGAAGGCTTGGAGAGCCAAGGGAGACACATGGAGCAGTGGGCTCAGGCATGCAGGGTCACACAGCGCAAGCCTGCCCTCCCTGAGCATGCCTGTCCTCATCCAACCCTTTCCTTGAACCCCCAGATCGTCGTCTTCGACCAGGAGAACTTCCAGGGCAGGCAGATGGAGTTCACTGCCGAGTGCCTGAACCTGGCTGACCGTGGCTTCGACCGGGTGCGCAGCGTCATTGTCACCTCTGGACCGTAAGTGACCCCGGCCATGGAGGGGGCTGTGTCCCTCGGGATGTCCCCAGCGGGTGGGGACACAGCCCTGGAGGCACCCTGGGCACCATGTGACGTGCAGGGGCATTTCCCTGCCGCCTGGGCAGAGCGGAGCAGGGCCAGCACAGGAGCAGAGCGGGCATCCCGGATCTCCTCCGAGGAGAACAGGAGGAGATGGGTGGGAAGGATGCCAGGGCCACATGCAAAGCAAAGGGCACCAGAGGCAAAGCTGAGGGCCCAGGAGAGGTGTCCCTCAGATCACAGCTGTCCATGGAATACAAGGGACCTGCAGATTTCATAGAAGATGAAATGAGGTGGGATCCTTGGCCCAGGCTGGAGCAGGCAGGGGCGGGCAGGGACAGGCACACGCCTGCACCCAGGCAGCTGAGCAGCAACGAGGGGGCTGGGCAGGTCTCAAAGCCGTGGGAACAGTTGACACAGGCAGGGACAAAAATGATCCCCAAAGCAGATAACTGAGCAGACGGATGATCTCCATGTTGAAAGAGCATCCCACGGCGCCGTGCCCAGCTGGAAACGGCGTGCCCAGGAATGCAGGGGGGCTGGTAGTGCTGTGGGGAGGATGCACAGGACATGGCTTGTCCTGACAGCATCCTTGAGGGACTGGGAGGGTGATCTGTGGTCACCTGGAATGACTTTTTCATTAGGAACCCAGAATATCCAACTCTTCTTAAAACAAAAGGGAGATGGAGCAGCCTGGAAGGAGCTCAGATGTGATACCTGGGAAGCTGCACTAGACATAGAAAGGGTGAAACTGGGAGGACAGAGAACTTGGGTGTCATTGGGGTCCTCAGAAGCTTCTTGAGAGGCACCGATGGGACTCTGCACCCACAAATGTACTTAGGGAAAGACAAAAGCAAAACAACCAGGCTGAGCTTTAGCAGTCAGCTTGAGGCTGTGCAGCCTGGGGTGCCTGAACACATCTCCTGCCAGCAGGAAAACCCCTGCTGGCATCTGCAGGAAGAGATATTTTGCAGGGAAAGGAGAAAGAGCAAATCCAGGACTATTGTGGTGTCGGAGGCTTCTGAAGCCCCAAGCCCATGACATTCCCAGCACCACAGCACCTCGTGGCTCTGCTAAAGAGGTGACATTGCAGCTGAGCGAGCCCCACGGCTGGCAGTGGGACGGGTGCCAGAGCTGGCTGGCGCTGGAGCAGCGAGACGTGCGAGCGTGCCAGGAGTACACAGCCGGGGCAGGAGGGACAGCAGAGTCCTGAGCTGACTCTGCAGGGTGAACACGTGGGGATCACCGGCTGTGCAGGGGTCCTGCTGCTCCCCAGCTGAGGAAGAGGAGTGCTGCGAGTGTTGGTGCCTGCTGCAGGTTTGGACACACACACACACATCAGAGAGCTTCCAGCCGGGAGCCCATGGATCAGCGCTGCCTCTTTGCGGGCCACAGTGCCTGGGCTGGGAGAAAAGTGGGAGCAGGGTGGTGGGGCCACAGCCCTTTTGGAGACCTTTCCAGCATCCTGCAAGCTGGCTGAGCAGGAGGGGAACTGCTGGGTGGCACCTGACCCGCTCTTTGCCGACCTCTCTCCCCAGCTGGGTGGCCTACGAGCAGGCCAACATGCGTGGGGAGATGTTCATCCTGGAGAAGGGCGAGTACCCTCGCTGGGACACCTGGTCCAGCAGCTACCGGAGCGACTGCTTCATGTCCATGCGTCCCATCAAAATGGTGAGTGCTGGGGAGCAGAGAGCCCCAGTGGGGTCTGCCCAGGGCCGGGCCGTGCTGCTCGATGCCTTGCTGCAGCAAAGCTCCAAGGCTTCGGCCGCACCGCCCAGCACCCTCCCTCTGTCTTCCCCAGGAGGCTGAGGACCACAAAATCTCCCTCTATGAGTCTGCTGACTTCAAGGGCAACAAGATGGAAATCCAGGAGGACGACGTGCCCAGCCTCTGGGCTTATGGGTTCTGCGACCGCGTGGGCAGCGTGCAGGTGCCCAGTGGAACGTAAGCCGGGCTGCAGCGGCGGCTGCTTCGTGCCAGGCTCCCTGTCCTCCCTGACCCACTGCTGCAGCTCTGAGCACCCGCACGGGCTCTCAGGCAGCCAGAAAGTGCTGCATGGCTGGTTTTGGTGGCGTGGCTGTTTCTGGTGGCGTGGCTGTTTCTGGTGGTTTGGCTGTTTCTGGTGGTTTGGCTGTTTTCAGTGATGTGGCTGTTTCTGGTGGCACAGCCCGTCCCCCAGGGGTTGGTGCCCAGCACAAGGAGGCCCTGATGGCCCCCTGAGCGCACCGTGGCTGCAGCCAGAGCCTGGAGCGGCCGACCCCGCTCAGCTGCTCTATGTTTGCTTTTCCCGCAGTTGGGTCGGGTACCAGTACCCTGGCTACAGAGGCTACCAGTACCTCTTTGAGACCGGAGACTTCCGACACTGGAACGAGTGGTCTGCCTTCCAGCCGCAGATCCAGTCCATCCGCCGCATCCGGGACATGCAGTGGGACCAGAAGGGCACCTTCGTCACCCCCGACGCGCCCTCCGACTGAGCGTGCCGCCTGCTAGCTACGAGTCCCGGGCCCCGTGGGGCACCCCCGCCTCCCCTCGCGCTCGCCTGCCCAGCACTTTCCTTGTACATTGCACATTCCCTGGATGTACTCTACCTTGTGAGGCAAATTAAAAAAAACAGAAGATTAGAACTGCTCGGGGGTCGGTGGTGCATGAACGCGGCTCCGCTTGCCCGGGCTGTGCCAGCTTTGCGCTGGAGCCGGGTGGGACACGGTGGAGGGTGGTTTTTCCAGGGAATGGGTCCCATGCAGGACCTCCCCGCGCTGGGGCTGGGACACAGGAGAGCCTCGGTGTGCGAGAAGGGGGTGGCAGAGGCTCTGCAGCCCGACCCCACCATCCCCCGTGGGGACCTTCTCAGTTGGGGAGCTCGGGGTGCCCCGGGAGCGGCGGGACCAGGGCGGGCTCCTGGCTCCGTCCAAGCCTGCGGGATCGGGCGGCAGCGGGGGGTCCTGGGTCCCTGCCGGTGGGACCCACCTGGGCACTAATTAACAGCCGAAATTGCAGTCGATCAAAGACCAATTCACTTTCAAGGAGGTTTTTTTTTTTTTTTTTCCCTCGGACACTGCCCCTCCCCACCGGGCACTTCCCTGCAGCCTCGTTCCCCCTTCCCATCCCGTTCCCTCCCGGTGGAGCACCTCGGGGTGACATTTCCCTGCGCTCCCACGCCGCTAATTAGCGACGGCGGTGATTAATTACAGCAACAGCAGTGACGGCAGCGCTGCCGGGCGCTGCACACGGGCAGCACCGGGACGGGGGTGGAGACCGGGAATAACGGTGAGGCCGCGGGCAGGGTGCTGCGGAGCGTTCGGGGACGGCTCCGCGGCCACGGCCGGTACCGGCACGGGGACGGGTTCGAGCTCGGGTCCGGGCTCGGTGCCGCCCGGTGCCGCTCGGTGCCGCCCGGTGCCGCCCGGTGCCCGGCGCGCGCGGCGCAGGCGCGGAGCGGCGGGCGGGGATCCCGGCCCCGCGTGCGCGTGACGTCGCCGCGTCTCGCGCCGCTCCGGGCCGGCGGCGGCCCCGGTGAGTGCGGGGGGCACCGGGGGGAACGGGGGGGAGCGGCCCGGCCCGGCCCGGCACCGGCACCGCGTGTGCCCTTGCCGTGTGTCCCCCCCACCCCCGGCGCGCCGGCTGGCAGGTGACAGCGGCCGGGCTGCGCGGCGGGCCGTGGCCGGTACCGGCGGGCGGTGCCTGGTACCGGCTCGGGGCTCGGTGGGTGGCGCGGGCGAAGCGGACGGGGCGCGGAGCGGCGGGGGATGCTCGGTGCGCAGTGCGGGGGGTGCTGGGGACTCCGAGCGGTGGTGGGTGAGCGGAACGGTGCTCGGTGCTGGGGACGCAGAGCGATGCTCGGTGCAGGGTGTTCAGGGCAGGATGCTCAGAGTAGTGCTGGGTGTCCAGTACAGGATGCTCGGTGCAGGATGTTCAGGGCAGGATGCTCAGAGTAGTGCTGGGTGTCCAGTACAGGATGCTCGGTGCAGGGTGTTCAGGGCAGGATGCTCAGAGTAGTGCTGGGTGTCCAGTACAGGATGCTCGGTGCAGGGTGTTCAGGGCAGGATGCGCAGTGCTGAGTTCGCGAGTGCTGCTGGGTGCAGGGTGCTCAGTGCAGTGCAGGAGGTGCTGAGGGTGCCACGGGGTGCTCAGTGCACAGAACACAGTGCAGGATGCACGGCAGGTGGGACAAGGTGCTCAGTGCAGGGTGCTCCTCAAACCTTTGTCCTCCCATTCTGCCCTTTGGCACACGGCCCCCTCTCGCTGCTCCCATGGCACCCCTCTGGCAGCCCAGCACCAAGCTGTGCCCCCATAACCCGAGCTGTACACAGAGGCTCCCAGGCACTGGGGCTGTCCATCTGTCCAGGTGCCCAGAGCTCAGCCAGGGTTGGGACTGCCCTCCTATACCAGGATGAGTGTGGTGGTCTGGGTAGGTGGGAGCCCAGTGAGAAGCTGCACCTGTGGGGCTCGGGCAGTGTCAGCCTCTGCTGAGGCTCGAGAGGTGCTGGCAGCACTGAGGTCGGGGTGGCTGTCGGATGCAGGTCCATTGGCAGGGGTGCAGACGGGCTCCTGAGCAGCTGCAGTGACAACTCACAGCCCACCCAAAGCACTGGCACTCTCCCATCTGTTATTGGCAGTGCCCTGCGTGGCAGGGATGTGGCATCCACACTTTGTCCATAGGAAGCTCAAGCTCCTTGGGACTCGTGGCTGGAGTTGCTGGCACTGGAGTTCCCAGCACTGGAGTTCCCAGTACTGCCAGCACCATGTCCCCAGGGCCGGCAGCGTGAGCAGGGCCATCCTCCTCTGCAGGCAGGGGATGGTTTGCATCACAGAGGCCTTTGCTCTATCCCTCACTGTGTTTGTTTGCACGCTCAGGCTCTGTCCAAAGATCATCTCACAGCTTCAAACCCCTTCAGACTCTTCCCTCTGCCAAGCCCCGCTGGCTGCTTGGACTCAATTTTGGGAGGCGAGTCCCCCCTCAGCACAGCCGTGCTGCTCCCCCCTGCTCGGGCAGGAGCAAGGGGTGAGTGGGGAGATCCAAGCGATTGGTCCTAGCAGGTTTCCAGGCTGGCCGTGTGTTTTGTGGGAATGCTGCAGTGTGCTCGTGGGGAGCTGTCAAGTGCCAACACAGGCGCCTGCGAGCGGGGTTTGCCATCGCGTGCCCGCTGCAGCTGATGCCCCGAGGCTGCTGCGTGTGGCACCGCAGGAGCAGCTGTGCTGCAGAGCCCGCAGGGAGCCCAGGATCTGAGCAGAGTCACACGGGGGAGGCAGCCCGGAATGTGGGGGACAGCAGCTGAAGTGGGCACTGTGCGTGTCCTCCCCAGCATCGCCCACAGCAGCTGGAATTTGGGGGCTTCACTGTGGGGGCACGTGCCAGGCTGGGGCCTGGGGTCTCTACAGGACACTGGTGGGCTCACCAGCATGGGCAGGCTCGTGCCACTGCCGTCCTCTGCCTGTAGGTTTTACAAACTGTATTAGTAATTTCTGCCGCTATTTTAAGGACATTTTTCCAAAGGCAGTTTGCATTACGGATACGCTGAGCCTTCGGGGATGTGTGGGATGGCAGGAGCGCTGTTAAAATGCAGGGACTGTCAAGAAGATTTTTGGAGAGAGAAAACAAACCCCCAGCAGGTGGTTTTATTTGGCACCATACAGATGCGCCTTGTGATGAATTTGTGATGCCTTGAGGAACCTCAGCCTCGTGCCTCGGCCGAGCACGTTTCCCTCCGGATTCCGCAGAACGCGGAAGAAGCTTGCCCTGGTGTTGGCTGTCTGCTTTGGTTCACTCCATTTTCCAAGCCTCTAGTGCCCTGTCTGTCTCCAGAATTCCTCAAAGAAATCCTCTCTCAAGGCCTTTTCCCCCCCCTTTCCATCCCCAGTCTGGGCTGTGGTGCAGGCAAGAGGGTGGGCCAGGGCTGGCCCTGCTGCAGGAGCCACTTATCCCCTCCCAGGGACAGCAAACAAGAGCAGCAGTGGGGGTTGCTCAACATGCAGCACTCGGAAGTGAAGCAAGCAGCTGCTTCCCACTGCACATTCTCAGTGACCCCAGACTGAGACTGGGGGCTCTGAAGGGGCTGAAGCATCCAGGTGCTTCTCCACGGAGGAATGGCCACGGGCACGTTGGCTCTGGAGCCGCAGGCTGCCGTGCTGGGGCAGGGGAAGCTTTTCCAGCACTCCTGTTCCTGCTTGGTGCTGGGAGGGATCCTGCGGTGTGAGTGGCTGTTGTTGGCAGTGGCTGAGCTGTGAGGGGGGTGGGAGAGCAGCCAGCCCACCCCCGGGCAGCTGTGCTCACAGCTGGCTGCAGGCCAGCGTGGCCGGGTGGCATTCAGGGCATGGGCACCGTGCAGGGGAGGGACACCGAGCCCAGGCCTTGGTGGCCCAGCGTTTGCAGATGCAAGTGGCCACAGAGGAGGAGCAGGGCTCGCAGCTGGGCTCGTGCAGACAGGAAGGCGCTCGGATGTGCCGCGCATGGTGGTTTGGCTGACGAGGCAGCAGCGGCGCAGTCTCGGAAGGACCTGGTTCCGTTCCTTCCATCGGTGGTTTCACAAGGGCTTCTCCCATGCCAGGGCTTGTGGGGAGTCATTGCCCGTCCTCGCTGGGGCTGGGAGTGGGAGGCCACGAACTCACACGTTGCTGAAGTGCGTGCTGGTGCTTCCCGAAGTTTCTGGCTTTGTGAAACACCAAATGCTTGCTGTTATGGCATCTGTTGTGCCGGGCATGGCTGGGTGTTGCTGGAGATCTTGGGGCTGGTCCGTGCTCAGGACTGTGTTCCTGAGGAGCTGCAGGAAACAGGACAAGAACGAGTAGAGGAGCTGGGGAGGATGAGGGGTGCAGCAGTGTCCCCTCTCCCCTCCCTGCATGCAGGGTGAGCAGTGGCACCTCCATCCTTGCTGCCCTTCCCTGCCCTCAGGCTGTGCCTCCAGCCCTGGGGCTGCTGCTGCTGCTGCATGGGGAAATAAAACACTTTGATTTTGTTTCTTAAGCAAATTTGAGGTTTTGGGGTTTGTCTTGCAGAAACAACTTTTTATTTGCAGATCCTGATCTTTGTGCGTGCAAGAATGGAGCTTGTTGAGACTTAGGGTTTGGCGTGTGGATTGGGAAAATATTTTTTGAAGATACTTAGTGTTTATTCTGGCAGTTCCTCTGGCTTCCCTTTCTCCCTGTTGTATGGCAGGCTCTGACTGCCCGTGTGGTACGTGAAGGGATGAGACACACCAGCAGAGATGCGAGAGAATCTTAAGGTTTTATCCGGAAGCATTAGTATACTACTCCTAAGAGCTTTTTTCTTGCTTACAGCTTGCAGACTTACAGTTCTACAAAAAATCTGTCCTCTTCTGTTGTTCTCTCCAAAGCCATGGCCAGTACAGTGAGAAAAGTGTCCTGTTCTATGTTGAAGTAGAGGTAATAACTCATTGCTCCAGTTCTGTCTCAGGTACACGCTGTCCAGAGAGATACTGCTGCTGCTGGCACTGGTCTTTGTTTAACTCTTCCCTTACACCAATACCTGTTACCTCAGCACACCCACATTCCTGCAGGGACTATTGGTGCAGTTTTGCGAGGGAAGAGCTGTGTTTGCATCAAGCGTGGTGAGTGAGCACGGGGGCTGCAGCCTCAGACTCCCGTTGCACTGTGCCCCTCTCCTGTGGGGATCCCCAGGACATAGCCCAGGCGAGGGATGGGAGTTGGAGGGACCTGCTCAGAGGCATGGAGAGGAATCATAGAATCATCACGGAATCATGGAATGGTTTGGGTTGGAAAGGATTTTAAAGGTCTTCTATGAGTAGGGACACCTTCCACTAGACTGGGTTGCTCAGAGCTCTGTCCAGCCTGGCCTTGGGCACTTCCAGGGATGGGGCAGCCACAGCTTCCCTGAGCAAGAGGAGCTGGGGGACAGGTCAGTGCTTTCCCAGAGCCCTTCCTCCAGCTCTATGGGGACAGCGGGGCAGTGGAGTCACTGGTCAGGGCACAAGGGGAGCCAGCGTGGGAGCATCACTGTCCCTTCAGTTGCACCTGCACTGGCTTTGCCTTTGTCCCCCTGAGGCAGCAACTGCAGAGTAATTAAGGGAGGATGAAGCTCTGTGGGTTAGTTAAAAGTCAGGAGCTCCCTCTGAAGTGCAGAGCTCGTGTCCTGTTTCAGCACGAGCACGTCTGACGTGCTGGAGCCTTGCTGCGGTGCGGGGGCACAGTGCCAGGTGCTGGGGAGTGGGTAGGTGCCTCCATCCCTGTCTCCTGCCAGCAGCTTTCTCCTTGGGCATTCTATAATTAATCAGCCACTCTGAGCTGAAGGCTGCTGCCCTGTGAGGTTGGCAGGGTGGATGCCGATAAAATGATGATAAAATGTCATTGCTGTGCTTGGAACGAGGGATGAGCAGAGGGGAGTTACTGGAAATGGGTGGGATTTTTATTGTTTGAGGAAAACTGCAGCACTGAGCAGGATAATAAAACGTTTTGCTAATCATAACAGCCTTGAGGCGATAAACCAACAGTCCTGTTAAACAGTCCTGTCCAGATAAACCACAGTTTGTGCTGTGAGATGTCTGTGGATTCTCTGCTGACGTGATTTAGAGCCTGTTGGAGCCGGCTGGCACACAGTGCCCGTATCCCTGGCTGGGCTCTGTGGGATGCAGGGTAGGGATGCTCGGCTGGAATGGGTGATGTGGCTCAGGGCTCTCACTTTGCAGGCTCTTCTGAACCAGAAGGTGTTTGAAGCTTAATCCTCGGGGCAGCAGGTTCTGTTGGTTTATTTTTCTAGGTACTCAGCAGTGAGAATAAATTCCCCTTTGCCCCCTGAGTCCGTTGGGTGCTAAGATGCAGCTGGAGCAGCCTCTGTGTGGTTTGGGTGCTGAGGTTGCTGCTTGAACACTCATCCCTGAACTCTTCTGACTGTTAGTTTTCCCTGGGATGATGGCGGCGGTGCAAGTGTAAACCACAGGGCTGTCAGTGCTGTTTGGGGATTTTCTAAGGGACACAGAACTCCAAAGTGCTCCAAACCCCAGGTGTTTTTGCTGGCATTTGGTTTGTGTTTTTGCTGGGATTGACCTCTGTTCAGTGGATGCTCTGAGTTCATGACCTGCAGTGCAGCTTCAGTTTTAGTCACCAAACCCGTCCTGCTCTCAGCGGTGCTGCTCTCGCCACGTGGTGGCTGACGGCAGCTTCTTTTTTGTTGTGGGGTTTTTTTTTGAGTGCTGCATCTTCATTTTCACGTCTCCTCTCCGAGGCTCCGGGCTGTGTCTCACCAGCAGCACAAGTAGGTGCAGAGCCCCTGTCCCACCATTGGGGTAGGTGGGTTGGACCCTGCTCCCGCTGTCCCTTGGGATCAGTCCTGGTCCGTGAAGTGCTGGGGTGGAGAAGCACAAGCTGGAGGTTGTGCAACAGGGCTGACGCTGCACTCGCTGACCGCAGCCACCCCCGTGGTGCCTCTGTGGGCTCCTGGTGGAGATTGGGGCTGGCCCCATGCCCCATGTTCCGTGTTCCATGCTCGCCACATCCCAGTCCTGCTAAGAGAGATACCGGGGAGTCATCAGGTGTTTTGAAACGTGCCATACAAATTGCCAGCAGGAGCATCCAGGAGAAGCAGGGCTGCCATCAGCAGTGCCAGCGTTGGACTGAGCTCAGGTTGGGATGGAGCAGAGCAGCCCTCAGGCAAGCTGTGTTTATTTTTGTAAACGAACTGGAGACTATCAATTCAGTAATTAAATATTGCTGATTTGTAAAGATGTGAGTTGGATATGTTGGGACATTTCTTGCTGACCACAGTTCCTGCTGCTGTTCCGCCACAAGGGCGCCTGCAGATCCTCATCCTTCTATTAAGCACCAACAAATTGAGCTCAGATTTTCCAGGCCACACCTATGTCTTTTGGGGAGGCTGCACTTAATGACAATCATTTCTGGGAATGGCATAAAGAAAAAGGCAGCTTTTGATCATATGGGGCTTCTCGTAGAAACTGGTTTTGTGGTTGTTTGTAACACTTTAACACAAATGGTGTTTCCTCACTGCTGAGGGTACTGGGCCTGCACAGGGGCTGTTCCGGGGGTGGTTTTCACCCGATCCCAGCGCAGGTGCCGAGGTCAGGGGTTTCACTCGGGGGTTTTGCTCGGGGTTTTGGTCGGAGCTGTTGTTGGAGCCCAGCTGGCGGTGACGCCCTGCGCAGCATCAGGAAGGAAGTTGCAAACAAGTGTGTGTCCGTGTGTCTGTCCGTGTGTCTGTGCACGGCTGGAGCTGGAGCTGTTTCCGGAGTGGGGTGACTCGGCTTGGCTGTTAAACCACCTCTGTCCCTGCACCTCAGCGCTCGTGGCACTGCAGAAGCGCATCCAGGGATGCGGCTGCTGCTCCGTGGAGCCTCAGCCTGGTCTGGAGCTGGAATCCTGCGGTCCATGGAGGCCAGGCTGAGCAGGAAGCCTCGCAGGGAAGCGCCTGCACTGCGGATAAGCCCTTGCAGAGTTCATGCTGGGTGGAGTTTCCCTCTGGTTTCTCCTCAGGGCTGAGGCGGAGGGGCCAGTGACACTCAGTGGCGGGAGAGGAGACTCGGGTGGCTGGAATAGCCATTAGTGTCACCACTGGAAATGTTCTCAGGAACATCCTCCAAGGCCAGGACCTGCTGTGCAGCCAGGGGGAGCTGACTGGGAAGGGCCCAGCAGCAGTGACCCCACGATGATCCCATGTCCATGCTGTGATCCTGGGAGCAGAGTGACATCCCGTGATCCCACTGAGTCCTGGCTCCTCGGGGTGCTCTGCTGCAGCTCCGTGTCCCAGACTGTCCCCAGGATGCTCTGTGCTTGCAGGACAGCTTCAGCCAAGGCTGCTGGGCTCCCTGGCATGGAGCAGTCCTTGTGGGAAACCCAGTGTCCCAACCTGGTTCCCAGCCTGGAGTGATTTCCATGCTGCGAGGGGCCCGTGCTGCTGCCTTGGCAGGTGGTAAAGCTGGAGAGAGCTTTGTTCCTTGGGCTGCAGCCAGGAGGTCCTGCCAGGCCTGCAGGTCCTCTGGGCTCTGTCTCCTTTCACTGTCACTGGTTTGGGGGCTCTGGTCATCGTCTGACTGGTGCCTGATTTCAGCATTTGCAACAGGCGAGTCTGGAGCTGCTTCCTCTGGGCAAGGCTGCTGTGCTGGTCGGTGTGTGCTGGAATTGTTCCCAGCTGGATTGTCATCCCCCCCAGGGCTTTAAACACCCTGGCTGCTCGGGTCCCCCGAGGCCTCTTCCTTCCAGGAGGCTGCATTTCCTAAAAGAGCAGCTGGCCTGCTGCTTCCCTCCTGTGTGTCCTGGCTTGGCTGTGGCTGGTGTCTCAGGGCAGGTGTGCCAAGTCCAGCTCTCAGCACTGACCGTGAGCTGGGACCACCTGGGGCTCCTGGGAGGAGGCTGTAGGCAGGAGGGGAAGGTGCTGAGGAGGAGAGCAGATGTGTGTGCTAAAAAAACAAACCAACATTGTGGCTTCTCTTCCCCAGCAGGTGTTTTGGTGGCCACGGTTTCAGCATGAAGCTCCACTAGCAGCACAATGACCTTACGGGGGGAAGGTAAGAGCAAGCAGCTGGATGTGTGGCTCCCCTGGGATGCTGGGTGGCTGCTGCACATCTGTCTGATGATGTTGCACATCTGTCCACACCACCACTGGTGCCCCCTTGATCCTGTGTTGCTTTCACAAGCTGGCAGGACACAGTGTAAGCCTTGTTCATGCTCAAGCCCCATCAGCATGGGAATAGGGAAGACTTGCTGCCTGTAGGACCTCCTGTCACTCTGCTGTCACTTCCCCACTGGTTCCCATCCTCCCTCACACTCTGAGTGCCAGCCTTGCTCTGATGCTGGCCAGGGACAGAGCTCCTGGCCCTGGCTCCCATCTCTGTCCTGCTATGTCCGAGCTGCACTCAGGGGCTTCACCCCTGGGTTACTCATGGCGCTCTGATTTCTGCTCCCACGTCACCATTCCCTGCCATGATGTGCCAGAGTAGCCCCTGAGAGCTGCCTAGTTCCTGCTGGAGTGGGAAGCTCTCAGAGCCAGCGTGGGCATCTGCAGGGGTGTTGTCTCTGGAAGGGCTGTCTCTGCTCAGACAGCCCTGCACCTAATTACACCACGATTCCAGCACAGTGTCTGCTGGGGAGGAAATGACCCATCCCTCTTCCCTCACAGACTAATGAGTACCATAAATTTTAGGAAATTCTCAGTGGAGAATTGCACGAAAAAGCTGAGAACCAGCTGGGCCGTTTGTGGTTGCCCGCGGCCAGTCATGCTCTGGATGTTGTTCAGCCCTCCCAGCACATTGAGGTGATCCCAGGGTGATCCCAACAGAGAAATTTGTCCCATTCCAGCCCTACCGAGGCCGGGGGCTGCTGTGCAGGGGCAGAGCCAGAGCCAGAGTCCAGAGCTCAGCAGTGGGGAGAAGCCATGCTCCTGTCTTTCCCAGTCCCCACACAGAGTGAGAGCTTCTCCATGCTGGTGGCGTTGGGTGGGAGCAGTGGGGGCTGTGCCTCTGCCTGCTGGACAGGCAGGGTGGTCCCCAGGGACACACAGAATCCCAGGATCATTCAGGTTGGAAAAGCTTTCCCAGATCTTGAAGTCTAACTTGCCCGATCCCCACCTTGTCACCGACCCAGAGCACTGAGTGCCACGTCCAGGCATTCCAGGGACACCTCCAGGGATGGGGACTCCAAAGCTCCCTGGGCAGCCCCTTGCAATGCCTGACCACCCTTTCCAGGAGGAAATTCCTCCTGGTGTCCAACCTGAGCCTCCCCTGGCACAGCTGGCAGCCCCAGCCACCCTCCCATCGCACACAACATGAGTCCCTTTGTTCCCTCCGGAGCTGCTGGAGCATCTCGGTGGGAACTGCTCCCTGTCAGCTGGTTCTCCTGGAGAACAGAGCACTTCTGTGCTCCAGCCTCCTTTCACGCTGCAGCCTTTGCTGCTAATTAGCCTGTCTTGGTCTGCATCGCCCTAATTATTCCAGTTGGCCCTAAATCCTGCCTGCTCCTCTGCCATCCATTGAAATGGGTCTTGTGGCATTTGCAATTATTTCGGGGTGAACATTTGAATCTATTTACATGACTGAAGCAGATGAAGAGAGCAGGAAGGAGCAGCACTTGTCTTGTTAATAGCTCTGACTCTGCTTGGTGCTGCAAAAATGCCAGAGCTGTTGGGTGTCCCTCTGATCTACATCCCAGCAAATCCACCCACTTTATCTCATACCTGAGGATGCAGCTGAGGCTGTTTAGCTTTGGTATGTTACCAAGCAGCTGGTCAGGGTGGACCAGGGAGTAAAGAGCCACAAAAATAGTTTTGGTGGTGATGTTGCTGTGCTGCTGGGCTGGGGAAGGACATCCCTGGGCTGGCACAGAGGCACTGCCTGGGCAGGAGTGGATAAAAGCCGGTGGGAGCAGTCTGGGATGGTGGAGTGGGATGTCAGGGGCAGGAAGAGGGGAGCAGAGCGAGTCCCTGAGTGCCTGGCAGGAGGGGCAGGAGCAGGGAAGCTTCCCAGCTCCAGGCTCTCTCTCCTGCCTGCTCCCTGCTCCTCATGGCCACTACACAATGTGTTCCTTCGTGGAGAGGAGAAAACGCTTTTCTGGAGCGGTTCTTTGGCCTGTCAGCAAAACAGAATCCATGGACGGCCCGTTCCTTCCACTCCATTCAGCTCCTGCCCCAGCCACATAATCTCAAAGAGCTGGAAATCCTGGGGTGAGCCCAGGGGAGGATTGCAAAACCTGCACTCACAACTGGGGCGGACGGGGGGAGGGGGTGGGAAGCGGTGCCAGCATTCCCGGGAGTCCCTCCGGGGCACGCAGTGGAGCTGGGCACTCGTAGAGGCTGCAGCCTTCCTGCTGGATGTCCTGCCGAGCCGTGGAAAACCCCAAAAAGTCTTGGTGCCAGATGAAGTTTCACGGATTTTTCCGTCAGGTCAGTCTCCAAGGCAGAGCAGGGTTGTGAACGCTGCGTGTGGCTGTTTCACTCTCAGATGGTTGAATTTTTGAGTGTTTCATTCTAACGGCTTCTCCTTACTCAGACCCTTAAAGCTGGCATGAGAGGCTTTTGTTTTTCTCTTATTTCAGCCTCTCCCTCCCCTGTGACCGCAGGGTTAAGCTAAACAAAATGTAGGGAGGATGCAGGTGGCTGAGAGGTGAGCGGTGCTGGAGTGCTGGCTTGGATTTGGGAGGAATAACCTCAGCGAGGGCCTGGGCTTCATCTGGGATGGAGCAGTCTCTCTGTAAAGATTTTGTTTTCAGGAGTCCCTGAGTATACAGGGCCCCTCCTCTCCAAAACGTTCCTGGAGCTTTGCTGCAGCTGTAAACCCATGTTTTCTGAGAAAACAAACAGCGCAGAAATTATCTCTTTGGGTGTGCACTGAGGCAGACTTTAATTACCTGCTGGGTGTAAGGCACCAAGCCCAGGAGGTGCTGATAAGTGAAGGAGGTGATGAAATCCTGGGCTGGTGTCAGCATCCCACCGGGGCAGGGCTGGCCCCGCTGCTCTGACTCTGCTGTTCTCTTGCAGATGCCCGTGGGGTTGGACACTCGCTAGCAGAGAGCTGAAGCCCCCAGCCTGTTGCCCAGGAGAGCAGGATGCGGGTCACCATGCGCAGGGTGCTGCTGCTGCTGGGCTCAGTGGTGGCCCTGATGGTGACCCTGCACCTCGGGCAGCAGGTCCTGGAGTGCCAGCAGGTCCTGAGCGAGAGGAGGCACAGGCTGATGAGGCCCGAGAACGAGGAGCTGGTCATGGTAGACGCCAACCACGTGGAGTACCGGTACAGCAAGGACATGCCCCTGATCTTCATCGGCGGCGTCCCCCGCAGCGGCACCACGCTGATGAGGGCCATGCTGGATGCCCACCCCGAGGTGCGCTGCGGGGAGGAGACCCGCATCATCCCCCGCGTGCTGGCCATGCGCCAGGCCTGGTCCAAGTCCGGCCGCGAGAAGATGCGCCTGGACGAGGCGGGGGTGACGGACCAGGTGCTGGACGCGGCCATGCAGGCCTTCATCCTGGAAGTGATCGCCAAGCACGGCGAGCCCGCCAGGTACCTGTGCAACAAGGACCCCTTCACGCTCAAGTCCTCCGTGTACCTGTCCCGGCTGTTCCCCAACTCCAAGTTCCTGCTGATGGTGCGGGATGGGCGCGCCTCGGTGCACTCCATGATCACGCGGAAGGTGACGATCGCCGGCTTCGACCTGAACAGCTACCGGGACTGCCTGACCAAGTGGAACAAGGCCATCGAGGTGATGTATTCCCAGTGCCTGGAGATCGGCCGCGCCCGCTGCCTGCCTGTCTACTACGAGCAGCTGGTGCTGCACCCCGAGCAGTCCATGCACAACATCATGAGGTTCCTGGATATCTCCTGGAGCGACACGGTGCTGCACCACGAGGAGCTCATCGGGAAGCCTGGTGGGGTGTCCCTTTCCAAGTGAGTCTTGGCTCCTTCCTCAGCTTTTCGAGGAGTATTTTCATTACACAAGGCTAAAGCTGGGGGCAGAGCCGCGGTGCTGGTGTTTGTGTGTGACTTTGGGGGAGGAGGGACAGCACACTGTGCTGCAGTGGGGTTTGTGTTCCTGAGTAAGAGATGGCTTTAATGCTCCCAATCTGTTGTACTCTACAGAACAGCTTGTCAAGCAAGGATTTCAGGAGCAAATGACTGTTTAATCTCTCTTGACACTGCAGAAATTATTTCAGTCTAATTTGCAAAGAACTGCTTGCTCTGAAACGTGAGCTCTTTAATGCCTCTTTCTCCACCCGTCCTCAGATGCTTCCTTGGTGTGATTACTTGTGCTGCTAATGATGATGAGCAGCAGTTCTTGCCAGGTGTGGGGCTGGTATTGCAGAATAAAAGCAATACCTGCTCGGTGGAGGCACACCCAGCACTCCCTCCTGATCTCTCCTTGAGGGGGGTGGTTGGGGGGTGGTTTACCTTCTCCCACTTTGTTTTCCTCTTTCAATGCTTTTTCTTTTCTAAATGGAGGCTTAAGTCAGGCTTAGCAAAATTTAATCAGCGATGTAAGGGAATTATCCCAGTCTCCATCAGTTGCTGGCGCCCCGGTGGTGAGGGCACAGGAGCCACAGGGGGATGTGCAGCTGCTCTGGTTTTCCGGGCTGCCCTGGGAGTGCAGCCAGCTCTGCTTCCCTGTTTACTCAGAGTAAATTAGTCCAGGTTGCTTAGATCAGGTTTTGAATATTCAAAGGGGTCACGGGGTGTATCTGTGCTACAGCCCACACATCTTACAGTTGTTTTCCTGTAATAAGCAGAGGTGTCCTGGTAAAACCCCCTGTCCCAGTGCAGGATGGATCCCTCCTGTAGGAAAAGAGGAAACAGCCTCAAGCTGGGCCAGAGGAGGTTTAGGTTGGATAATAGGGAAAATTCCTTCCCTGAAAGGGTGGTTAAGCATTGGAACAGGACAGCAGTAGAGTCACCATCCCTGAAGGGATTTAAAAGCTGTGTGGATGTGGTGCTTGGGGACATGGGGCAGTGGTGGCCTTAGCAGTGCTGGGGGAATGGTTGGACTCGCTGGCCTTAGAGGGCTTTTCCAACCCTAATGATTCCATGATTCTAAACTGCAGGACCCAGCCTCTGGGGCTGTGGAACCCCCTGCCAGGATCTGCTTTCCCAGAGCAGGGCTGTGAGGGGACAGGGCTGCCCCACTGTGCCCCACCCTGGCTCTGCCCCAAGTGGCCCTGGCAGGTGACGAGCTTTGCTCTGCATGGAAGGGACTTTGGAGCCATTCAGCCTGGAGAAGAGGAGGTTGTGTGGAGACCTCACAGCACCTTTCAGTACCTGAATGGAAGCCAGAGAGGGACTTTTCATCGGGAACTGGAGTGGCAGGACAAGGGGGAAAGGGTTCAAACTTAAGGGGAGAAAATTTAGGTGAGATACACAGAAGAAATTCTTCCCTGTGAGGGGGTGGGGAGGCCCTGGACACATCCCTGGAAGTGTCCAAGGCCAGGTTGGACAGGACTTGGAGCAACCTGGGTTAGTGGAAGGTGTCCCTGCCCATGGCAGGGAGTGGAGTGGGTTGGGTTTTAAGGCCCCATGCTGTGGTTCTCTGTGGAGGTGGCAGCGAGTTCTGTGCGAGACCAGCACGTGTGTGAAATCCAACCGTTTTGTCTTTTGTTTTTTCCTTTATTTTCCCTAGGATAGAAAGGTCAACAGACCAGGTGATCAAGCCGGTGAACATGGAGGCGTTATCCAAATGGATTGGGCACATCCCAGGGGATGTGCTGCAGGACATGGCCCACATCGCTCCCATGCTCGCCAGGCTCGGCTACGACCCCTACGCCAACCCCCCCAACTACGGCCACCCCGACCCCCTGGTTGTCAACAACACGCACAGAGTGAGTGGCACTGCCATGGGGGGGACAGGCCAGGGGCTCATGGAGCAGGGGAAGCTCCTGAACCAGATCAGGAAAGAGCAGGGGGGAAACAGGCTCACACAGGGAAAATGACAGAATCACAGAATTCAGAGTCATTAAGGTTGGAAAAGCCCCCCCAGGACTGTCGAGTCCAAGCTGTGCCCGATCCCCACCGTGTCACCCAGCCCAGAGCTCTGAGTGCCGTGTCCTGCCCTTCCTTGGATACCTCCAGGGATGGGGACTCCAAACCTCCCTGGGCAGAAATTCCTCCTGATGCCCAACCTGACCCTCCCCTGGCACAGCTTGATGCAGTTCCCTCTCCTCCTGTCCCTGTTCCCTGGGAGCAGAGCCCGACCCCCCCGGCTGTCCCCTCCTGTCAGGGAGTTGTGCAGAGCCACAAGGTCCCCCCTGAGCCTCCTTTGCTCCAGGCTCAGCCCCTTTCCCAGCTCCCTCAGCTGCTCCTGCTGTTCCAGCCCTTCCCCACCTCCATTCCCTTCCCTGGACACGTTCCAGCCCCTCAATGTCTGTCCTGGAGAGAGGGGCCCAGAGCTGGACAGAGCACTCAAGGTGCAGCTGTTTCCCTGGGAAGGTTGGGAATGGCTGATAGAAGTGACCCAAAGGTCATTCCAGCCCCACTCCTGAGCCACTGCCCCAGGGGGTCACTCCAGGTTCTCTTTCCCACAGGTTTTGAAGGGGGATTATAAAACGCCAGCCAATCTCAAAGGTCACCTGCAGGTAAGAGCCGGGAGTTTGGGTTCCCTCTCTGGGGAATGCCGGGAATGTCCCTGCCCCCTTCCCTGGGGAATGCTGTCTCAGAGCTGACCCTTCTCTTTTGGGGCTCTTCCAGGTGACTCAGAACACGTCATCATCTCACTAAGAAAATTAATGATTTCCAGGTAAGACCCTGTTTACTTAATTCTGGGATTTGGGCAAATCCGCCTGCGTTGCTCCGGGACTGGCGCTTGGTTTGTGTGATTTCTGTAGCTCAGCTGGTGTTCCAGGCGCACTCCTGGTGCCAGGGATCCTTCACAGTCGCCTCAGATCTTCCCAACAATGCTGCTGTGTGGGACCATTTGTCAGGAATTCTTTTCCTGAGCTCTGGGAACGGGATTAAAGCTGCAAAATGAAGCTCAGCCGCTTGGGAGGGTTATTGCAGCCTGTCCCTGCGGGCAGCACGGACACATGGAATGTGTGGAGGAGCTGAGCTGCTCCCCAGCTGCCTCCAAGGACGTGCCATGGACCTGAGGAAGGGGATAGAAAACAAAGGAAAACATGATGGAAAACAAAGCTGCTGCCTTGGGCTTCTGCTCCAGAGACAACTGTTGACATGTTGGATGTTCTTCCTCCGTGCTAAAGCATAAAATGTCATTCTTGGTACCAAAACTGATCCTTTAAGAGCAAGTTTCTGTGTACAAGCAGATGGTTGGGCTACAAAAAGACCAGAAGCACTGAGGGAAGATCAGGAATTGTGTGTCCACTGTGCTGGGCTGGGAATTGGCTCCTTTCTGGCCGTTTTTTGTGTCGCAGGGGCTTTAAACCCTCAGTCAGGCACCGCTGTGTTGGTCTGAGGGGATCCTGCTCCCGAAGGGATCCTGCCCCTGAGGGAAATCTGCCCCTGAGAGGATCCTACCCCTAACACAAACCTGCCCCTGAGGGGCTCCTGCTCCTGAGGGGCTCCCGCTCCTGAGGGGCTCCCGCCCCTGAGGGGCTCCTGCTCCTGAGGGCTCCTGCTCCTGAGGGGATCCTGCTCCCAAAGGGATCCTGCTCCTAAGGGGATCCTGCTCCCAAAGGGATCCTGCCCCTGAGAGGATCCTGCTCCCAAAGGGATCCTGCTCCCAAAGGAATCCTGCCCCTGAGAGGATCCTGCTCCCAAAGGAATCCTGCTCCTAAGGGGTCCTGCTCCCAAAGGGATCCTGCCCCTGAGAGGATCCTGCTCCCAAAGGGATCCTGCTCCCAAAGGAATCCTGCCCCTGAGAGGATCCTGCCCCTGAGGGGCTCCTGCTCCTGAGGGGATCCGGCTCCCGAAGGGATCCTGCCCCTGAGAGGATCCTACCCCTAACAGAAACCTGCCCCTGAGGGGATCCTGCCCCTGAGGGGATCCTGCTCCCAAAGGGATCCTGCTTCCAAAGGGATCCTGCCCCTGAGGGGATCCTGCCCCTGAGACTTTGTGTTTGTCTCTTCCAGAACGCTGCCAATGGTCTGTTGTTGCCCGAGAAGGAAGAGTGTGCAGTGGGCCCGTGGAAATCGGTTCTCCAAGCATATTGCTTGCTCCTACTGTTGCCAAATGACTGCGCTCCAGGAATGTATTTGCATTTATTTGCAAAGGCCAAACGTGCTCCACGGCGGGAACGTCCCCGGCCTCTCCCAGCGCTCCGTGGGGAATGCAGCTGGGGAAATCCGGACTCAGGGGGGAGGGAGGAGATTCCCTGTGCTGTGGCTGGAGGAGTCCTTACATCGCCTTTGTGTCTCGTGATCTGCTGCCCGTTCCCAGGGTCGGGAACAGCACTCCCATCCCTGCTGTTCCATATTCCTGGGGTCGGGAAGAGCCACCCTGGTCCTGCTGTTCCCAATTCCCAGGGTCAGGAACAGCCCCCTGGCCCTGCAGAGCCTTTGTGGTGCGTGTGCCCCCCCCCTCCGACCCCTCCCCGACCCTGCAGAGGCTATTGCAGAGTTAATATATTCCCCCCCCCCCCGTCCCCCCCCCCGGTGTCGGACACCATTAAAGTGTTGATTTGATATTTAATATTTTAATAGCGCGAGCTCCGCCCCCTCTACCCCGCCGGGCCACAGGGCGGCGCTGCCGGCGCGGCCGCTCCGCTCCTGGCTACTCTATGGTTTGCGGGCGGGGCTTGCCCGGTACCGGAAGCGAACCGGAAGTGGATGGGGCGCATCCGGCTTGGCGGCGCGGCCGGGGCCGGTTCTGGGGTCTGTGGGCGGGCCGGGGGTCGCGGCCGTGCCGGGGTCAGGAGCTCCTGAGCGGGCCGGGGGATCCCTGAGAGGGCCGGGGGATCCCGGCGGCGCCACGATGTCGATGTCGCACCTGTACGGCACGGACGGAGACGATGGCGTGGAGATGGAGAGCTTCGAGGTGTCGGACTGGGACCTGCAGAACGAATTCAACCCGCACCGGCAGCGGCACCGCCAGACCAAGGAGGAGGCGACTTACGGCGTGTGGGCCGAGCGCGACTCGGACGAGGAGCGGCCCAGCTTCGGCGGGAAGCGGTACGGCCGGGCTGGGCCCGGGGCCGGGCTGGGCCCGCTCGTGGGGCTGCGGAGCGCGGAGCTTCTGCCCCCGTTCCGTGCAGCTTCTGCCACTTCCCTGGAGCTTCTCCCCCCGTTCCGTGCAGCTTCTCCCCCCGTTCCGTGCAGCTTCTGCCCCCGTTCCGTGCAGCTTCTGCCCCCGTTCCGTGCAGCTTCTGCCCCCGTTCCGTGCAGCTTCTGCCACTTCCCTGGAGCTTCCCCCCGTTCCGTTCAGCTTCTTCCCCCCGTTCCCTGCAGCTTCTCCCCCCGTTCCCTGCACCTTTCCCGGCTGTGGACACCCACCCGAGCAGCCCGTCCCGGCTCGGGGCTGCCCTCAGGACACCCTCACCTGCAGAGGATTTCCCTGCGCTTGCTCCCTGCAGCGTGGGGGGAAGGATGGGGATTGCCTGGCAAAAGCAGCGTTAATCAGCTCCACAGCCTGTAATATCCCATTTTTTGGGGGGGTGTAAGGCACAGCAGCCCCCAGGCTCCTGCAGGAACGTGCCCTGGAGTGGAATTCCTTCTCGTTTTGCAGCTCCAGGGATTACTCGGCCCCCGTGAGCTTTGTCAGTGCTGGGCTGAGGAAGGCAGCGGCCGAGGAGCTCTCAGATGAGGATTCGGATGATGATGAGAAGCCTGTGAAGCAGGAGGAGATTCCCAAGGAGTTTGTGCCCAAGAAGTTAAAAACAGTGAGTTCTCCAGGGAATTTACTGTTCTCTGCTTTGTATTTATATAAAACTCAGGCTGGGGTCAAAGGCAATGAAAATGTAATAGAGCACAAAAAAAAGGGAGAAATAATTGAACCAGAGGCCCAAATGTGTCATTAAGGGAGGTGTTTGGATTTTGTAGCATTGATACAAACACACTGATAAAACAAAAATCAGAATAACAAATCGTTGATACAACTGTACACTGATATAATGATTGTGTGTCCTTGGGAATCAGTCCTTTCATTTTTCTCAATATTCCCTTTGGTCAATGGAGGTTTAAAGAAGAGAATTCCTGTGGTTTCCTGCCTTTATTTTTCTACTTTCACAGAATGGACGAACCCAGGCATGTTACAGATTAAAAATCAAACCCTTATTTTCAGTTAAAACCAGAAAGAATCAGGAATCACCCTCAGCTAAATCTGGTGGTGGAGTCTGAGAATTGTCAGGTTGTCAGCCTGAGTTTTTCAGGACTTTCCTTTCCCGTTTGAGGAATTTCAGGAAGCTCCTTAGGTGCTTCATGGATGCACAAGCGAGGTTCCAGTGAGCTGGGCAGTGTGGGGACAGCAGAAGCACTTCCAGGAAGAATTTTCTGGGGGGGATTTTGCACACTTTGGTTATTTGAAGCCTCAGGGCTGCAGGTTTTTTGTGTGTTTGTTTTGACAGGGTGGGAATTTCAAGCCCAGCCAGAAAGGCTTTGTGGGAGGCTCTAAGTCCTTCGTGGATTTTGGCAGCTGGGAGAGACACACTAAAGGAATTGGGCAGAAGCTTCTGCAGAAGATGGGATATGTCCCTGGAAGGGGTCTTGGGAAGAATGCTCAAGGTACTGTCAGTGTGTTTGGTGGTTTATTGTTAACTGGGGATTTGGAGGAGATTGAATTCCTTAAAGAACTGCCAACCCCAGGTGGCTTAAACCTCCTTCTTGTTTTCCTGCCACTGATCTGGGTACTGTGGTGAGAGTCAGGGGTGTTCAAACTGGCCTGTGGTCGTTTGCTCCTCTGGGTATTTTGCAGGAGGAAAAGAGCAAGAAAAAAGGCAGTAAATTCCCAAGGTGGTCATCCCACAGAAAAGGAGATGCTGTTTTACGTGGCAGAATAAAAAGGCAGTGAAATGTGGGAGTAATGCTGTGCTTTGGCAGTTTGGTGTGTGCTGGCATGAAGTGATTTTATAGGAAATTGGTGACATTGGAAGCACCACAGTGCTGGAGGCAGTGCCAGCAAGTGTGTTGGTGCTGATTTGGTAACTTGTAGGGAAAGCCTGGCTGTTCTGCTCTCTCTTAGTACACCAACTGCTCCTCCTGACCCCATTCCCATCCTGCCAGGTATCATCAATCCCATCGAGGCCAAGCAGAGGAAAGGCAAAGGTGCTGTGGGTGCTTATGGCTCTGAGAGGACCCCACAGTCCTTGCAAGACTTCCCTGTGGTGGACTCAGAAGAGGAAGCTGAGGAGGTATTTGTGTGGTTCTTGCTGTTTCCCTGCTCTGCTGTGTGTACAAAATTCAGTTCTCTTAATTTCTGTGCCAGAGAAAACTGTTTGGGCTCATTTTAGATAAGAAGCCAAATACACAGATGTTGATTTAATTTAGGCAGATCTTTCTTGTCACTGTAATGTTCTTTGTTGTTTCTGGCTCACTCTGTTTCAGTAGCTTTGCTAGAATCCCTGCTTTGAAGAGTCTCCCACGTAAATAGTTTTGTTTAAATAAGACCAGGAACATCCTGTTCATTTCATCCATAGGGTGGCTGTCTGACCCACAGCATCCAAGCTGGCTTGGCATGAGCTTTACCACTTCCCAGTTATTTCCTGTTTCTATTTTCTACTAATTCCTCATTGATCTGACGGCTATTTTTCTGAAAAAAAAAAGGCAGATTTGGGTTGTGACAAAGAGTAGCCACCACAACTCTGCTGGTTTTGTCCAGGAATTTCAGAAGGAGCTCAGCCAGTGGCGGAAGGACCCGAACGGAGGCAAGAAAAAGCCCAAGTACAGCTATAAAACAGTGGAAGAGCTGAAAGCCAAGGGCAGGATCAACAAGCAGCTCGCAGCCCCTCAGAAGGAGCTGTCCCAGGTCAAGGTGAGGTTGATAAAACCAAGAGGTGACTCCTGAGGAACAGTTTGGGCCCTTTGGTGTCACCAGCACATTTTAGCCACTGGTAACCTCAGTCAAGCCAGTCCTAGGAGGTGCCTGTGCAGCCTCCTGGAACTCATCCCTGAGCCCTGTAATTGCCCTGTGTCACCTGGATGTGGTGACAAATTAGATTAAGTGTGTGTGTGTAGGGGGTTAATTGCAATTTAGGTTTAATTGTTTCATGTTTGTCCTAATCAACACTCACCCACTTCTGAAAGCACAGTTGTCCTTTTTGGGATTGTTTGAACCCTCTTCTTCCTCAAAGGGATTTGTCTGGTCTGTGCTTAGTAAAATTACTAATCTGAAATTAAGGTGTCTCTATAAAATTATAAAAGTTCCTAAGGGCAATAACTGTTACTGTAACTAATGGCAAGATGCTTGTAGAATCATTCAGTGAAACTGGAATGAGATGAGGAGATTCTTCAAGCCCTGATTCCAAATTGTCCCTTACTCATTCTATCTCCTTGTGTCTGGAGAAGGCCATTGTGGAAGCAATCCCCTCGCTCTAATACAGTGTATGTTAGCAGCCTCCTGGAGTAATTAATGTACTTGGAAATCTCCAGATTTCAATTTGGAGTCGGGGATTGTCTCCTTTTTTTGAAGATGACAGAGAGTGTTTTGTAAGAGCGTTTGTTCTGTGTGCTGGCAGGTGATCGACATGACAGGCCGGGAGCAGAAGGTTTATTACAGCTACAGCCAGATCAGTCACAAGCACAACATCCCAGATGACAGCCCCCAGCAGCCCCTGGGCAAGGACTCCAAGCCCCAGGGCTTTGCCCTGCCCGAGCTGGAGCACAACCTGCAGCTGCTCATCGACATCACGGAGCAGGAGATCATCCAGAGCGACCGGCAGCTGCAGTACGAGAGGGACATGGTGGTCAACCTGAGCCACGAGATCCAGAAGATGGCTGAGGTGCTGTCCCACGAGGAGAAGGCCATCAGCAACCTCAGCAAGGTGCTGGACATGGTAGAGGAGTGTGAGAGGCGGATGCAGCCCGGCTGTGAGAACCCTCTGACTCTGGATGAGTGTGCAAAGATCTTTGAGACCCTGCAGGACAAGTACTACGAGGAGTACAGGATGTCGGACAGGGTGGACCTGGCAGTGGCCATAGTCTATCCTCTCATGAAGGAATACTTCAAGAACTGGGATCCCCTCAAGGTATGTGTTGTGGTTTGAGTGACCTGCAGTTCTCACTTGATGGCTCCAGTAATCTTTGTTACCTTGTCCCAAGTGTCCTGGTCTAGTGTGAGGTGTCCCTGCCCATGGCAGGGGGTGGAATGAGATGAGCTTTAAGGTCCCTTCAAATCCAAACCAGTCTGGGATTCTGGGATTCTAAATTCCTGATCAGTCGGGAGAAAAAGAAAAGAGGCAAAATGAAACCCTGTACTGTCCCCACTTTCAGAACTTTGCTGGGTAAAAATTTAGGAGTTTGTAAGGTTAAAATCAATCCATTTTATGAGTGTTGGGAGGAATAGGTGGTGAAAAACAAGTTTCTAGTTGGTGGTTTTTAGTAAAAACAGGAGAGGTTTGTCTGTCAGGTATCAGAGATGCACAGTCTGTTCTCAGTGCCATTTAGGCTGGGATAGGTAAGAGTCTGGATTCTCTCTGTACACCTCAAAAAATTCAGAATGTCCTCTTCTCTCTCTGGATGTGCATTAATTCTGCAAGGTAGGATTTTTCTCTGGCAGGACTTTGTTAAAAGTCATTTAAGAAATGACTGGAGGTGGCACTCAGTGCTCTGGGCTGGTGGCAAGATGGGGAGGGGTCACAGGTTGGACTCAATGGTCTGGGAGGTCTTTTCAAAGTTCAGTGAGTGTGGGATTCTGGAATTAAGACTGCAAGCTCCTGGCTTCCATGAGATGAGGTGAGAAGGCCTGGCTGTGCTCAGCACACCATCAGGCTGCTCTGTGCAGATCCCAGCTGGAATTAATGGAAAAGGATAAGGACCATTTGTGCCTTGTCATTCCTAGGACTGTACATATGGCACGGAGATCATAGCCAAGTGGAAGAGCCTGCTGGAAAATGATCAGCTGTTATCCCACAGTGGGCAGGACCTGTCAACAGATGCTTTTCACAGGTAAAGAACAAATTATTTGTACTTTGTGCAGCATCTTCCCGTGCTGCTTCCTCGGGGATGGAAAAGGGCAGACACAAGGGAGCTTTTCCCAAGGATTCCCATGCTCGGCCTGTTAAAATCCAGTTTGCAGCTACAGAAAAGAAGCAGCTTTAACTAGCAGCTCCCATTTGGTTTTATTTAGGCCTCACTTTGATTGAGCTTCACTTTGATTTATTTGGGGTTTCTTCCCAGACTGATGTGGGAGATCTGGATGCCATATGTCAGAAACATCGTGGCGCGGTGGCAGCCGAGGAACTGTGGATCCATGGTGGATTTCTTGGATAGCTGGGTGAGCGTTGTTCCTGTGTGGATACTGGATAACATTCTGGATCAGCTCATCTTCCCCAAGCTGCAGAAGGAGGTGAGTGGAGAGGGCTGAGTAGAGCAAAGCCATGCTCTGAACCAGTGTTCGAATTCCAACTGGAACTCCCGAACTCTGGTGTGCAGCCTCCGCCGATGGATTGAGGAGTCGGGGGCTGCATCACAGCTCTTTGTGCTTCTGGACAAAATGCTGCTGGTGGCTGGACTTAGTTAATCTTTTCTGTTGTGCCCCAAGGTGGAGAGCTGGAATCCGCTGACGGACACGGTGCCGATCCACTCGTGGATCCACCCCTGGCTGCCGCTGATGCAGGCACGGCTGGAGCCGCTCTACTCGCCCATCCGCAACAAGCTGGCCAACGCCCTGCAGAAGTGGCACCCCAGCGACTCCTCTGCCAAGCTCATCCTTCAGCCCTGGAAGGATGTGTTCACTCCTGGCTCATGGGAGGCTTTCATGGTCAAAAACATCGTGCCTAAACTCGGTGAGACAACCAGACAGTGCTGGGTTTTGGGAATCTGCTGGTGGCACCTTCCCCTGACACCTAGGAAAGGTCCTTGTTAATGTGGGTGCCAGTGTTACATCGGGGAATGGTGTTAGTGAGGTTAGACCAAGCTTGCCTCTGCTTTTCTGCTACCAGTCCTGTGCAGGGGCAGAAAGATTACAGAAATATGGGGAATTACTCTGGTTATTCTCTACGTTTTCTGTCTTTATAAATCATCCATCTGCAGCTGGCAGGAATATCTGAGAGCTGTCAGGTAGGATGAGGCTGTAGAACATCTCTCCGTTACTCCTGAATTCCTTGGTCTAATGTTTCACCATGAGTTTTGTAATGCAAACTGGCTCAAAGGTTAAAAAACAGCCAAGTGTTTTTAGTTTCTCAGTTCTGACAGCAAATTGTAGTAACAGGAAGTGGAAATGCACCACTTTGTGGCAGGATCAGCCAAAGATCCCCACTGTCCCTTTAGCGTAGCAAACTTGCTCCTCAAATTGTGTGTGTTGGTAGGGGAAGAGGCCAGGGCACTGATAAAACTGAGTCAGGCTCTTTTCTAACTCTCCTCCCCTTTCCCAGGAATGTGTCTGAATGAGCTCATCATCAACCCTCACCAGCAGCACATGGATGCCTTTTACTGGGTGATCGACTGGGAGGGGATGATTTCTGTCTCCAGCCTTGTTGGGCTGCTGGAGAAACATTTCTTCCCAAAGTGGCTGCAGGTGAGACACTGAGGGCTGAGGAAAGAGTCTTGATTGCCTGGGGAGTGTTTTAGTGATTCCTGTCCTGGAATTGCTGCCCTGGTGCTGAACTGGGCTGGTTCCCACTCACAGCTCCGTAGTCATTGGAACAGTTCCTCCTTTTACTGACAGCTCAGTAATAAACCAAGTGATAAGGTGTGCCAGGGAGGGTCGGGTTGGACATCAGGAGGAATTTCCTCATGGAAAGGGTGGTCAGGCACTGGAAAGGGCTGCCCAGGGAGATGGTGGAGTCCTCATCCCTGGGAGGTGTCCAAGGAACGAGTGGATGTGGCATTCAGTGCTCTTGGCTGGGTGATGAGGGTGTGATTGGTCACAGGTTGGACTCAGCACTCTTGGATGGCTTTTCCAGCTTAAATCACTCTGGGATTATGTGGCAGTGAGGCCTCTCCTGCACAAACATCCCTGTGCTGCCTTTGACCTGTCCCTTGCTCTGCAGGTGCTCTGCTCTTGGCTCAGTAACAGCCCCAACTACGAAGAGATCACCAAGTGGTACCTGGGCTGGAAGTCCATGTTCTCAGACCAGGTGCTGGCACATCCCTCCATCAAAGACAAGTTCAATGAGGCTCTTGACATCATGAACCGGGCTGTGTCCTCCAGCGTGGGTAGGTGGCTCCTGGGAGGCTGACTGGGGCATGGCCCTGCTGGCAGCAGCTCCCATGAGCAGTGAAAGGCCGTGTGCTCTGCCTTGCTGTATCCTTACATAACACCTCTGAGGTGCTGCTCAATAGTTTTGGGCTGCACTGAAGCAGAAACAGATTTTCGGTTGCTTCCTGGGCCATTGAACAATTGATCTTCTTCCAGCCTTGCCCTGTCAGTGAGACACCATCCTTTAGGGCTTGACTTCTAAAGCTGTCATTTATTGGGGTGTTTTTTCTTTATGGTGAGATACTGGTTCTTTTCCTTAGCTTTACAGCAGTGCCCTTCCCTTCCACATGACTCTCCCTACGACCTAAAAGTGATTGTTGGGAATTCACTGGGAATTACACTGTATAAAAGGGAAGGGCATGCCTGAGGGAGCAGCAGCCAGAATTTGCCCACTTCCCAAAACTGAGACCTCCCTTCCCGAGCCCAAACTCAAACAGTACACTCCAAATGTCTAGATTGACTTTGCATCAAGATAGAGCTGCTTCCTGCTGGGAATGGCTCAGGACCGTGTTCTCCCCATTCTGTCCCCCAGGTGGGTACATGCAGCCGGGCGCCCGGGAGAACATCGCGTACCTGACGCACACGGAACGGCGCAAGGACTTCCAGTACGAGGCCATGCAGGAGCGGCGCGAGGCCGAGAACATGGCCCAGCGCGGCATCGGCGCCGCCGCCGGCTCCGTGCCCATGAACTTCAAGGACCTCATCCAGACCAAGGCCGAGGAGCACAACATCGTCTTCATGCCCATCATCGGGAAGCGGCACGAGGGGAAGCACCTCTACACCTTCGGCAGGATCGTCATCTACATCGACAGGGGCGTGGTGTTCGTGCAAGGGGAGAAGACCTGGGTGCCCACCTCGCTGCAGAGCCTCATCGACATGGCCAAGTGAGGCCCCCCTGGGGACTGAGACACCACCCAGGAACAGCCTGTGGGGAACCCTTAGAATAAACAAGTTCCAGGTTTGTAAATAGTGACACTGGAGCTGGATGCCAGGATGGTTTTGTTGGAAGAGGTGTTCAGGCAGTGGCAAGAGGATGGAGGGCCAGACTTCCCGACCTGGGAAGCCAGGCTAAGGGAGAACAAGCAGTGCTGGCACTTGCAATTGCCACCTGGGCCAGAGGTTTATCAGCAGGTTAGGAGGGATCGCATTCTCTGCTCCTACAGCTGAATGAGGGCTGGCTTAGTTGAGTCCCCCAAGTC
This sequence comes from Corvus moneduloides, assembly GCF_009650955.1. Taxonomy (NCBI): domain Eukaryota; kingdom Metazoa; phylum Chordata; class Aves; order Passeriformes; family Corvidae; genus Corvus; species Corvus moneduloides. The sequence continues at coordinate 9,855,541 of NC_045493.1, forward strand.
TCTAGTGACAGATGTCACACAAATGTCACAGCTTCTGCTGCCTGTGTGCTGTGCTGGCAGCGAGTTACTGTCCCCACAACACCCCTCACACAGTGGGCTTCTCTTTGCTGCACACAGCCAGGACCTGTCCCAACTCTCTCTGCTGTGGGACTGCAGTGGTTAAGAGCACAGAGGTGAGGGAAAGAACCCCTAAGGCTTTTTTCCTGGAGGGAGCTGACCTGGTTGTTCTCAGGACTGATCAAGAGCTGATCTCAGCAGTGAGAGCTGGGAGCTTCTTCCAAGCCTGCACTGGGAACTAGACCCCAACACCTCCCACTACAAACCCCTCAGATAATTCCCCCTTCCTGATGCATTGAAATGTGTGTAGTACATGCAAAGGTCTTGAATTGTTATGAAAAGGGAGGGAATCAAAGAGCAGTCACTGCAGTACAGATGGTTCTCAAGGCAGGTTTTGGTGGAATTAGTTTGCTGTAGTTCAGTGAGAGTAAATCAAAGCTCAGCTTTACTTTTTATTAAATAAGATACAAAAATGTCCCATCACCTCAGCATTCAGGTGCTGCCACTTTTGGCAGAGCCTGATGCCACTGTCCCTGCTTGAGCTCCATCTCAGCTGCACAGAAGCTTCCATGGGAAGAGATGTGGATCCCAGCCCCGCCACCACAGGGATGGTCAGGACTTGGCAGTAGCTCCCTCCCCCTTCCTGATGATCTCCAGGTCCTCACAGTCTTGGTACATCGGCTCTTCCACACAGTCCCAGACCTCAGGGGAGAGCTCCTGCAGTTTGTCCAAGGGAAACCAGTGCACGGAGGTGTCATTGAAGGTGTCCAGGTAGCGGGGGTGACTGGGGAGGGCCACTTCCTCCACCCCTTTCAAGACCTAAAGAGCATTTGGGGAGAAAGTTACGGACAATGCAGAAGCCCCTTCCTGCAAAGCTGAGCCAGTGAGGATGAGGATGGTGTTACATTACCCTCAGCCCCTGTGTGCTGGGTGTTCTGCAGATGTTCAACAATCCTACAGTGATTAGCTTTTATATTATAGGATCTAGGGAAAGGGTTATAAAAATAACCCCCCTCTTCTTCCCAGTGGCAATTTATTTCCTTTCTCATTAAAAGGTGTGTTGTCAACATGAAACAATAATGTTAAACTGTTGCCTCATACCTTTGCTATGTAACAATAATCTCTCTCCAAGATTCTGGACAGCAACCTGCAATAACAGAAGGTGCCCATGTTAGACACAACCTGCCTGTGGATTTAGGCAGGTTTTCTGCGTGGGGGTGGGACAGAGAAGGGGGGAGAGGGTTCACAACTGAAAACTTCATGGCAATGAAAATAAGCAAAACAGGGAAAGAGTTGCTGGAAGCAATAAAAATAAAGCAGTGGGAGGGAGAAGAGGAGAGCAGGGTTGGAGGCACCAGAGCCTATCCAGGATGTGCCCAGACCTCTCTTCGATCCCTCGGAAGCTGTTCCCGATGATGACCAGTTTGGAGAGCGCCGCCGGGCTCCAGTTGCTCCACAGCAGGTTGTTGTACAGAGCCTTCCCGCAGTGCACCATGTAGAACAGCGTGGCCGAGCCCTCAACGCCGTGTTTCCCCTCCTGCCCGGGAACGGCCGAGCCCGTCACGGCCGAGCCCCGGCCGCGGGCCCCCGCGGCTCCCGGGCGCTGTGACCCGGGGCTCTCCTCACCTCATTCTCCGGCAGCAGGCACAGCCCCAGCGCTCGCAGCGCCGCCGCCTCCCGCGCAGAGAAGGCCGGGTCGAATAGGGCGCAGCGGGCAGGCGGCACCTGCGGGGGGATAGGGCGGCGTGAGCGGGGACCGGCCCGGTGCTGACCCCGGCGCTCCCCCCCGGCCCCGATGCTCACCCGCAGCTCGTCCAGCAGCAGCAGCAGGAAGGCGAGCTGGTACCGCGCGGCGGGGCAGCGCCCGAACCGGCCCAGCCCGTAGCACACGCAGCTGGCGGGCGGCTCGGCGGGGCCGCTCAGCGGGGCCCGCACGGCTCCTGCGGGCGGCGGGGTCAGCGCGGCGGCGCCGGGGCTCGCTGTCCCCGCTGTCCCCGCACCCCCCGCTCCCCGCACTCACCGGCGCTCGCCGCCCAGAAACCGGAGTTCAGCAGATCGTCCCTGCGGGGAGAGCGCGGTGTCAGCGGGGCCCGGCAGCCTCCGGTGGGGGAGCGGACAACGGGACCGGGGCCGGGCACTCACCGCGCCTCCCGCAGCCGCCGTAGCACCGCTTCGGTGCCGGGGCCGCCTTCCTCTTCCTCCTCCTCATCCTTCTCCTCCTCCTCCTCCTCCTCGCCCCGGCCCCGCCGCCGCCGCCGCGCGCGCCCTGCGCGCCACCCTCCCGCCGCCGCCGCCATGCGCGCAGTCACGTGCGCGGTCACGGGACCGGGGGCGCGCCCGGAACCGGCGGCGGGAGCGAGCGGGAGGACCCCGGAGCAGCATCCCGGAACGGCCCGGAGCATCCCCGAACCGGCCGGAGCCTCCCGCAGCCATGTCCCGCCCCGCCACGCCCGGCCCCGCGCCATGGTGAGCCCCCTCCCCTCCCCGGGCCCCTTCCCCCGCTCGCGTCGCTGCCCCGGGAAGCACCTTCGGCCCTTTGCTCGTCGCTGTCCCCGGTCGGGGGTGAGGTCTGGAAGCCCCCCGGGGCTCAGCAGCTCGGTCTCTGTGCGTGGGTCATTCCAGGGCCGTGGAAGGGCGGTCCGGGAGCGGATCCAGCCTCCCGCTCCTGGCCCGGCAGCAGCGCGGGTTCCTCGGTGCCACCGTGGAGCCACCGCTTGCCTTTGCTCCAGACCTGCGCTGTTCGTACGGGAAAACTCCCGCACGAAGCTCGTTCCGAGCTTGTGACGAGGTGCTGGCTGACAGGACAGGACGAAAAGTGTTACAGAATACGTGCATCCAAGGAATTATGAGCGGAATGACATCACATCCTCAAAGGGACTCCCTGTCTCCTGCTCCTCGGGGGCTCTTGGGTGCAGGCAGCGTCCGGGAGCTGTTTGGGATGCACATGGATAATGCTTCTCGATAATTATCCCGTGTGCTGAGGGTACAGTATCTCACAAGTCCGCATCTCTTTCCACATGTCTGGGAGGTGGAGTTGTAGCACCTGTTTTAAATTCACAAAAGCGGTCAAATTTAGTAATGGGGGGCCTTTTAGGTGCTGCTTTTGGGTGTAAACTCAGTGTGATTGTGCAAGAACAATGTCTCTCCATTTGCAATAATCTTTGCTGCTCTTCCTGAAGTAACAGAAAGGAGAGGGAGAAGGGTAACATTTTTCAAATACACGTTTTTGCCAATGTTTTTTAGGTGGAATTACTTTTTCCTTTATGATGGCTCAAAGGTGAAGGAGGAAGGGGATCCTACGAGTGCTGGGATCTGTTATTTTTACCCTTCCCAGGTAACATCTGCTTTATTTCAGTACCTGTAAAAGGATGCTGTGGGTCAGGCTGATGGTTCTGGATCTGGAAGGGTTGGGCTTCCAGGTGATTTGGGTTAATCCTTACTTAGTAGTCACAAAAGTTTTAAGAAATCCAAATTATCAATTAGCTCCAGGTAGAGCAGGGCTGGGCTCTACCAGGCTCAGAGCACAGCAATGGGGTTACACTCTGCTCTCTCCCTGAGGAATGGGCCAACACAGTCCAGGACTGTCCTGGTGATGTGAATAAAAACACACACGAGGGATGAAAGTTCCTCTCCAGAATCCCCAGGCCCTTGTGCTGCCTGGAAAAAGTAATCCAATTTTTTTTCTCCCAGAAATTTGCCTGTTCTATTGCATTTGATTTACAGAATCCCAGAGTCATTAAGGTTAGAATAGACCTTTAAAATCAAGTCTAGCCATGAACCCAGCACCCTGTTCACCACTAAACCATGTCTCCAAGTGCCACACCCACACATTTTCTGAGCACTTCCAGGGATGGTGACTCCACCACTGCCCTGGGCAGCCTGTGCCAATGCCTGACAACCGTTTCTGTAAATTGAGTTGAACTGATAATTAATTTTTATTGACACCTGAAAATAGCAGTCAGGTTTTTTTCTGAGTTCTTTTAATGGGAAGTTAAAGCCTTTGCTCCCTGGCAGACCCTCCCGGAGCAGCAGGAGCTGCTGTGTGGGCAGATGGCCGGGGTTGTTCGCTGCCTCACCGAGATCTCCGGGGCCCCTCCCAGCATCGTCCGCCTCAGGAAACTCAAGTTTGCTGTGGTGGTGGATGGAGACTTTCTGTGGGTGAGTTCAGGAGCTCTGGAGCAGTCACAGAGTGAAAACAGCCAGGGGCTGAAGGACTGGATAAAACAAAGAGGGTTTATTTTTCCGGGTGTGGGCTGCACTGGGGGAGAGCTGGGGAGGGACCTTGCAGTGGACAAATTTAATTGCAAGCTAACTTAAATTCTGGTTTCTGCAGCCCGCTGTGGCCTGACCATCACTTCAGCTTCCTGCAGGAAAACTTCATGTATCTCATTTGTGTGCCCACACCCAAAGGGATTTCTTAAGATCTTCCTGACTGGAAGCAGAATCCCAAAGCCCCAGACTGGTTTGGGTTGGAAGGGACCTTAAAGCTCATCCAGTCCCACCCCCTGCCATGGGCAGGGACACCTTCCACTGTCCCAGGTTGCTCCAAGCCCTGTCCAACCTGGCCTTGGACACTTCCAGAAATGGGGCATAACAGGATTCTATGTGCTGTAGTTTATAAGGTCACAGTCACTGTTTGATAGTCTGATTGTTCTTTCCTTCTAGCCCTCAGCATCCCCTGAGCTTTGTCAGTGCCCACAGACATTTAGTATATAAAGAGCAGCGTGTGGCATTTGTGACCAAAGTGCCCCAAACCATCCCTGGGAACTGGGCTGAGGCCAGTCAGCCCCATTTAACTGGCGCTGCTGCTTCTGTTTCAGCAACTCAAAAACTAAACAGAGCGTCATCATAATATAAACAATGAGTTCATCTGAATATTTTTCAAGTACTTTGTTTCAGGAGAACATTCTTAGCTATTGAAGCACCAAGTTAGGTCATCTAACGTGGGCAGGGAGTGTGTCTGAAGCGCTGCATTTCTGATATTTATTTATCCTTTCTGTGCCAGGGCTCTTGTGTGGGTATGTTTGCATTTCCTTTTCCCGTGACTGTGATTCTGGGGGGTGTTTGCCTGCACAGAGTTTGCCTGTCCTTGTGTGAAAGCGATGAGAGTTGTTCTCACCTGCCGTGCCCGAGTTCTGTCAGGGAACGTTCTCCATCCCTGGCTGTGTCTGCTGCAGGTGCTGGGCTGTGCTGTGGAGCTGCCTGACGTGAGCTGCCGGCGGCTCCTGGAGCAGCTCATCGGCCTCTTCACCTTCTACCAGGGCCCTGTGCATGGTGCATACACGGTAACGAGGGGCTGGGGACATGGGGACACAGTAACAAGGGGCTGGGGACATGGGGACACGGTAATGAGGGGCTGGGGACACGGTAACGAGGGGCTGGGGACACGGTAATGAGGGACTGGGGACATGGGGACACAGTAATGAGGGACCCAGTAACAATGGACTGGGGACACAGTGACTTTTGGGAAGATTTCAACACTTCCCATGGTGTCCCAGCTCTGCAATGTTCCCTTGTGCTGCCCTCCTGCTAGCAAGGGTCACACATCCAAGAAGTGGGACCTGGAAAAGTGACCTGGTGGTCCCCCTGCCCTGCGTTGCTCCGAGGTCCTGTGGGACTCTGCTAAACCTTTCCCAGATGTTCACTCGGAGCAGTTTCCCCTCAGTGTTGTCTCCCACCTTTTCCTGACCTTATCGTGGCAGGCCCTGTCCCACATGGATTCCATGTCCCACCCCGAGTGCGTGGACACTGTGCAGTGACAACCTGGGGGTTTTTGTCACCCACAGGTGTTTTCCCAGGAGGAGCTGAGCAGGGAGTGGGACAGGTACATTGAGCACATCCAAAAAAACACCAGTGACCTCCACAGGATTTTCAATTCTCTCTGGCATCTGGACAAAACCAAGGTAAGAGCCTGTCCTCTGCAGTGTCTCTCTCTAGAGCTGCCCCAGTGCCACTGTGCTTGTTTATTTGCTGCTTTGAGGTTTCCCAGGATTCTGAGGCCTCACTGCCCTGGTTCTCCCTGTCCAGGTGGATCCCCTGCTTTTGCTGAAGGCAGCTCTCATCCTGCAGACTTGCCAGCGCTCTCCCCATGTCCTGGCAGGCTGCATCCTCTACAAAGGCTTGTAAGTAACCAGGTGTTCCCTGAAGGGTTAAATCCACCCCTTTCCAGGGTTGGGATCCTGGAGTGCACCCAGGGAGCAGAGTGAGGGCTTGAGGGCTGCTCTTGGTTATTGGCAGGAACATCAGAGCTTCAGGCCAGGCAGTCCCTGTCTGTCTCTGTGTCACCAAGTGTGAGCAGTTAATGGAGTTGTGGGATCATGGAATGGCTTGGATTGGAAGGGATCTTAAATCCCATCCTGTTCCACCCCCTGCCATGGGCAGGGACACCTTCCACTAGCCCAGGTTGCTCTAAGCCCTGTCCAACCTGGCCTTGGACACTTCCAGGGGTCCAGGGGCAGCCACAGCTGCTCTGGGCACCCTGTGCCAGGGCCTGCCCACCCTCACAGGGAAGAATTTCTTCCTAATATCCTATCTAACCCTGCCCTCTGGCAGTTTGTCTCTGTCCTGTCACTCCAGGCCCTTGTAAAGTGTCTCTCCAAGGTTATCTGTGCTCATCAGCATGAAGGAGCTCAAGACTTGGGTTTTAGTAGCAATCTGCTGGTTTTGTTACTCAGCAGGACGTGAAGACTGAACTTCTGAGGCTTTTTAGGGGGAAGCCACCAAGGAAAAGGGAGATGTGTGGATGTTGTGCTTTCCCAGCAGTGTTCCCTCTGCAGATGTGCAGATCAGTGCAGGTGTGTCCCTCAGTTTGCCTGACCTGCTGGCCAGGACCACTGTCTGTACTGACAGGAAGTGCACAGGGGGGATGAGCCAGCACTCCCCGTGAGACATTCCAGCTTCTTTCAATCAAAGATGGCTGAATGACTTCAAGGAAAGCCTCCAAGGTGGCCTTGAAAGACAGGAGGTGGGGAATTCTGAGAATTCCTTGGCAGCAGCACTCAAGTGCCATTTTTCTTTGGCATGAACTGTTCCAGTGACACCTTTTATGAGCACAGGGAGAGCATCTGCCAGGGAGTGACCTCATAGCTGCAGGCAGGACACTGGAGTGAGTCACTGCAGCACCTGAGAGCTGGACATTTGACTTGAGGAGGGGCTTGGGAGCCTTGTCCTGCACCAGGATGTGTCACCTTGTGTCTCTAGTCTGTCTGGTAGAGATATTTTGTCACCAAATGTCATCAGAGTTCTCTGAACTGATGATCTTTAAGTTCCCTCTGAAGCCAAATCATTCCATGATTCTCTGACTTTCCTTTGTCCTTTCAGGATTGTGAGCACCCAGCTGCCACCTCCCCTTACTGCCAAAGTTCTCCTGCAGGGCAGTGAGTCCCCAGGCCAGGTATGGTACTGAGCACATTCCCTGCAAGCAGATTCCTGCAAGGATGTGGTGTGGGAGCTGTTGTCACACAGATCTGACATGTGTCACCACTGGGAAGGACAAATATTGATGTTGATGCTTAAGGCTTTTATTAGTTATGACTGGAAAGGGTTCCAAGACTTCTGCACTTAGAATTTGCTTTTTTTTTTCAGTCTTCAACTTACTGAATTCATGAGTTCTCATTTATGTGATGTTTTGATTGGCTTTTTACACAAGTTTAGGTATTTTGTGGAAAATCCGCCAAATGATTGTCTGAAAGGGACAAACAGCAGTTTTCATTTGCTTTAAAACTTGTCAAAAACTATTATTTATGTGATCAGGATCTTCTGTAAAAAGCCATCACTATGCAGATGTGAAGGCAGCCTTTGCTGTTCTTCTGCTTGAATGAAGGGAGTTTCTGTGCCCTGAGCAGGTGGTGGTGATGATAAACTTGGGCTCTCTCCTGCCTTTCAGGTGTGTTTTGGTTCTTGGGAAGGTCCCCTTGGCTTTGAGGGCTCCCTAAGGACCAAACTCCTTCCCAGCACCACAAACCATCCACTGTGTTTGCTGGGGGGGGGTGGTGTGAGGTCTCCTGCAGCCTTGAGGGGCTGGGGAGGGTGACAGAGGTGTCCTGGTGTCCTGATCCATCCAGGGAACTGATTCTTGGCTTTTGTTGCAGAGCGAGCCCAGAGGTGAGGAGCCACAGGAGCCTGGTGAGCATCCAGCTGCATCCTATGGGCTGCCTTCCCTGCATGGGAGCACGAGCTGGTTCTCTGGGATTCACATCCAGGCTGTGCTGGGTGCTGGACTATATCCAAAATATCCCAGAGGGTGTTGCTGTCACCAGTCAGCCTGTGCTGTTTGATCAGAACCAGCTCCTTCTGCTGGGTTTGCTCTTTTGGGTTTTATTCCAGTGCTGCAGATTCCCAGCCATGCCTGCCTTAATTCCAGTCCCCTATGTGGCCACGTGGCCACTGCCAGGCCCTGATAACAGATGGCTGGTGCTTGCAGTCCAAACCTCCAGCCATCCCTTCCCAGCATCAGTGTGGGGATGATCTGCCAGGATGGAAACACTGAGGGGAAATTTGGCTGTGTCAGGCATGAAGGGTATGAGCAGGATGGGAAAATGCTGGCAGGGTGGGAAAAGGCTGCCCAGCTCAGTCAGGATGCAGGATCATGGCAGGCCTGCAGCTCCTGCAGAAGCCTTTGGGCTGATGAGGTTTGGTTTCTGTTTAATCCTCAACCCTTCCCTGCTCTTGCAGAGTCTCTGCTGCCGCCGGGTGTCCGTATCATCCCGGTGTTCCTCACAGGAGAGGAAGTCTCCGTGCTCCGGGACTTCCCAGTGGAGTGGATGGCCAGGTAGGCAGCCAGCCTGACCCAGAGGCAGGATTTGCAGCAGGAGCTCACTCTTTGTCCCTGTTGCCATTGTCACTGTTTTCTCTGGAACTGACTCGGGCCCTGTCACTGCCTGTTGGAGCTGCCTGAGGCCCCTCAGGCTGGGCAGAATTCCCGTGTCCATATCCCTGCTGTGAGCAGCCTGGAGCAGAGCTGCTTCCCCAAACCAGCTGTGATCTGTTGTCCCTAAGCTCACAGCACTGCTTTGTGCACAAGGAAGGGACATTCCCAGGAACTTGCAGAGTAAGATTCCCAGGCTTTTCACCTGTGTTAGACTTCGGCCCTCCCTTTTCCCAGGTCTCTTTGTAGCAGGGGATGGATCAGCCATTGATCAGTGCCAGTGGGGTTATCAGCTATCACACAGATCCTGCTCAGTGTTTAATCCATTTTTCATCTCCCACCAGGTCACCCATGTCCCCAGCAGGCCCCAGAGGAGAGGAGAGTGCTCTCTGCTCCCAGGCAGTTCCAGAACCAACAGGAGCTCGTGAAAACCAAGCCCTGGATGGAATCTCTGTGCAGCAGTCCCACAAGGAGGCTGCAGGCACAGCTGCCCCAGGAGGTGCTGTGCATTTGGGCAGCCCTGCAAGTCCTCTGACGGACTTCCCTGGAGTGGGAGGCGGCGCAAGGAGTTCTCCAGCTGCAAACCTGAGTGGAGCAGGCAGTGAAAGCTCAGAGCTCAGCAGGAAAACATCCTTCCCCTCAGAGAGAGACACAGAGCAGCTCCCAAGCCCTTCCTCACTCCAGACTCAATGTGCTTGGACTACAGGTCCATACCTGGAAGGCTTTTCCTTTCCCAGCCCTTACTCCTGGGAGCAGGAGAGCGAGGATAAGAGGGAATCCCCTGTGGACTCTGATGGTGGTCACTGTGCTTCCCAAAATTCCCATTCGGTCAGCCACAGTCCAGCTGTTCCCTCTCCTGCCCAGGAGCTGAGCAGAAGGAAATCCAGTGAGCAGGACAAGCCATGGACTGTGAGCCAGGACCGTGTGTCTGGAGGAGGTCTCAGCACAGCTGGTGACCACGTGTGGGGCTTGGATTGTCCAGACCCTGCTGGACACGCACAGCTCTGGATCGGGAGGCAGCTGCCGGTCCCAGGGGTTCAGGAGGCTCTACCCAGTGCCCCTGCAGGGGCCAGGCCGTGTCCCAGCAGCGGGGAGGGCAGCTGGGGCAAGCTGGGAGGCAGAAGTGGCGAGCCAGCCCGGCTGAGCCTCTACGTTCACTGCATCCAGGGGCTGGTGCTGTTGCTGCTGGCTGAGGAGCAGCTCCGCCGGGACCGCGGCGCCGTGGAGGACGTGGTGAGTGGGAAAGAAAGCTCTGCCCTGCTGCAGCTGCACTGGCAGGGGGCACAGGGGTCACAGCTGAGGAGGGATCGTGCTCCCCGTCCCTCCATCACCTGCTCCGAGCTGTGCCAATGAAGCCGCTCGCGGCTGCGTGGGAGCTGTCGGAGCGCGAGCGGAGCAGGGACAGCCGCGTCTCGCAGGCAGCTCCCGGTGCTGCTGTTGTCTGGCAGTGCCGGCACCGGAGCAGAGCGTGTGGGTGTGACAGACACCCGCGGGCTGCCAAGGGCCTGCGCTGGAGCTGGGATTCGCTGGGGATCCCCGGCAGCTCGGCGCTTTTTGGGAAGCGAGGTTGGTTCTGTGAATCCCCGGCCCTGCACGTCACAGTCTCTCCCTCGGGGACCACCGCAGATGGGGCTGGCAGCGGGTCCCGGAGAGGTTCCCTTGGCTGTGGGAGCCTCCAGGCTGCTCCCTGGGGTTGGAAAGAGGGATGCCATGTGAGCACTATGCCAGAACAATCCCACATTTCCCTGAGGTGGGGTTTGGGTGCCCAGGCTCCCCTGTGAGCAGAGCTAACGGGGCTGTGGGGGCAGGATGTGCCCGGCCCCCCATCTTTCCTGGGAAGCATCAGCTGCAGAGCTGCTGCCTGGCCTCTGCCTCCTCACCAGGAGCTGAGTCAAAGCTGCAGAGCCCTGTTTGATATGCTAGTTGCCATAGGAACAACCTAATTTCCTTACCCAGCCAGACTGGAAGGTGCAGGGAAGCTCAGACTAATGCAGAGCCTCGAGGTTGCTCCTTCCCCTCAGAGCTGTGGGATGCCTGGGACCCTGGGAGCTGGGGAATGTCTGCTCTGCACGGCAGGGCTGATGTGCCTGGGGAGGGATTGCTGCCGAATCAGCTGAGCCAGGAGGTGCAGCCGGGGCCCTTTGCACCAGACATGGCACTTTGTCCCCTTTCTGCTCGTCTGGAACAGCAGGGGGGACACAGGCAGGTGGGAATTGGAGAATTGGGAATTCCACACTGGAGAGTGGAATCCCAGTTGCACAGGGATTGCACGGTCCATTGTCCTTCATGTCTTGCCCTGGGGCTGACAAGCTCTCATTTCATTCAGGTTCCTCTTTTCCCAAATATCCTGCTCCTTCCATCTCACGTACCCTTGTTCTGGATCTCACCAAAACTGCACTGTTACACAGCTTGGATTTTGGCTGTGACTGGGCTCTGCTGCTGGTGGATTTGAGGCACAACCTCAGCTTGTCTATCCCTTTGTTTATCTATAGATTAAAAATGACCCTCAGCTCTCAGGGATGTCCAAGCTGGGTTATAATTAATGTTTTTTTGAATGCTTTGAGGCCCCCAAATGACACCAAAGAAGGGTAAAATATGCTACTTGTGCAGCTGCAAACCCCTGGGAGAGCGGGTTCCATCCCAGACTTTCCCTGTGGAGTGGGAGGCTCTTGGCCTCACCTCCTGCTGCTCTTTAAGTCTTATTCCTCCATTTCACTGCACAGAAAGGAAAATCTGCTCCGTGACAGGGGTCAAGGGTAGGCCAGGCACTGCTGTCCTGCTGAACAAAGGCTTGATCCTCTCCGCAGTGGGGGAAAGCGCATTGGCAGGATGAGGATTATGGAGTTAATCTTCCCAAGAGTGGTGGAGGACCCCTGCCTGTGTCCAGGGAGCCTCAGCATGATCAGGGCCTCTCGGCTACTGAAAATCCACCCAGAACAGCATCTTGGCATTCATTCAGTGCGTTGTTGTGTGTGTTTGTACTGCCTGGTGTAAGCAGAGGGATGTCCCTTGCTGGGGCTGTAAATCATGTGAAATGAGCCCTGGAGAGTAATGGTTGATGGTAAATTAATGGAGCCTTGCATTTTCCTGTAATTAGTAGCATCAGGTGGCTGAATGGCTGATTTTCAGGTTGGAGGGCCCTTTCCCAAGTCGTAGAATCCCAGACTGGTTTGGGTTGGGAGGGACCTTAAAGCCCATCCCGTTCCAAGCCCTGCCGTGGGCAGGGACAGCTCCCACTGATTGCTCAGAGCTCCATCACTGCCTTGGGAGCTCTGTGACTTGTCTGCTTCCCCCCATGCCCAAGTTTCCCAGCCATTCCAGGTGGGAGCCTGGACAGCAGAGCGAGGAAGGGTCTGGTCCCTCTCTCACCTGAACTCCCTCCAGCACCTCCTTGAAGCCCAGGTGAGGCACAGGTGAGGCTCTGAGCTCTGCCTTTCCCTCTGCCTGCAGTACCACAGCAGCCTGGCCTCCCTAAACGGCCTCGAGGTTCACCTGAGGGAGACGCTGCCCAAGGACTCCTCGGCCTCAGCCAGGACAAACTACAGCTTCACACACTATGACTGTGTCCAGAACGTCCTCACGGGTGAGCCTTCGTCTTCTGGGGCTGCAGGAGGGAACAATGAGGAGAATGGGGTTTAAGGGAACCTTTTCTCACTCCTCACACACCTTCTCAGGAGCCTTTCTCACCAGAGCTCCCACCACAGAGCCCAGATCAAAGGCCCTGTTGAGGGAGCTTTGTCTATTGGGATTGAGGGTGTCCCCAGCCTGTACTGCAGCTGTCTGGGGTCTGTGGCGAGCTGCAGAGCCTTTTCCTGCTCGGTGAACGGGGGCACACTGCAGGGTGGGTTTTTAACACCCCCTTTTCTCCTGTCGTGCAGCCAACCTGCCCCACAACCCCGGGCCCCTGGACCGGCACTTCCTGAGGGCAGCCACGCTCATCCACTCCGACTTCAGCCAGCTCCCCACGGCCTCAGAAGTGATCATCAGGTAAGGGGTGCTCCCAGAAGGGCAGAATCCCTTTCCAAGGCTGGGTGGGATTCGGCACAGTTTGTGACCACACCCAAGGACCAGTCACGTCGCTTTATTCCCCAAGTTTGCTTTGACTCGTGAGTTCCTTCATGTTCTGCCTGGATGTTGAGAGGCTGCAGGGGCACCAGGAGAGTGGATTGAGGGCACAGCTGAGTGGTGCCATGGCTTGGATAGAGATGTAACACTCACACATTGCCAGCTCCTGGCACCATAAGGTTCTAAGACGCAGTGTTAAATTTAGCTGTTCCTAATAAATTTGTGTCTCGGCAGGGAGCCAAAGGCGCCCAGAATTGGCAACTTAGATATTGTTTTCTTGCACGGCTTGTTGGGCTGGAAACACACTGTGATGTGCGTGGCAAACTCAATTGTGATGCCAGGCAGGATGGTCATATCACAGCCAGAGCCCTTCCCAAAATCCAGAAGTTTTCCTGGCATCCAGATCCCTTTCCCAGGCCACGGCTGAAGCGGACACCCCTTTCCTCAGCTGAGCCCACCCACCCAGTCCTGCTTGTTTGTCCAAAACACGATGAAATAAAGATGCTCCTGGGAATTACACGGTTTTGCTGCTCTGGCACCGCTTGCCAAGGGGATGTGAATCACACACTCCAGTGCTGGAGAACTCCTTGTTTAGCATGAGCTTTGCTGGCTCCTTAAATCCAATCCTAAACTGACTGGCTAAGCTGGCGTGTTCCCTGTTACCCCGAAAAAAGCAACTCCATGTGTGAATCAGCCTGAGTAACAAGATGACTAAAACTGCTTTCTTTTATGGAGAGTTGTCACAGAAGGGTGTCAGCAAACATAGCAGTTGCTGCTTTCCTCCTTCGAGGAGGAATCCAGGGTCCTTGGCTTTGCTCCCTGCCAGCCATGCTGCAGGGAATATTCCGGGAGAGGGGATTCTTAGTCTTAATTAGTGTGTTTAATCACAGCTTTGGTGGTGACTGAATCTGACTCTTATCTGAGCTTCATCACACCTGTGACTGACACGTGGTTCCTGCTGCGGGGTGCTGTGCTGGGATTTGGTTGTGGCCAGCAGCAGTGGGAGAGGAGGAATGTCGGGCACGAGGAGTGTTCCAGGCTCATGGTGTCCTGGGCTGGGCTGGCAGCAAGGGGAATCCTTGGAGCATGGCCACACACAGAATCCCAGAATCATTAACTTTGGAAAAGCCCTCCCAGACCGTCATGTCCAACTTGTGACCAATCCCCACCTTGTCACCCAGTCCAGAGCACTGAGCTGGACTCAGTCACAGGTTGGACTCGATGGTCTTGGAGATCTTCCCCAAACTAAATGATTTTGTGATATCCCACTTTCCCTTTTAGGATGCCGGGCCCCTTTAGAAGGAGGGTCTGGTTCCCTGTGGCCTTCAGGGGTTTGGTGCCTGCTCAGCTCCATGTTCCCGTGCTGAGACACCTGAAAGTCCCTCTCAATAACTGGGAGCCCAGTTCCCAGCTGTGAATCTCACCTAAAGCTGTCAGTCTGACCCCTGCCTTTCCCTGCCCCTCCAGGAACGCCTCCACAGCTGTGTACGCCTGCCGGAATCCTGTCCAGGAGACCTACTTCCAGCAGCTGGGAGCTCCACTCCGCAACTCAGGCGTCCCCAACCCACACGACAGCGCCTTCAGCCTGCCCAGCAAGGCCAAGCAGAAGCTGCTGAAGCATGGGGTGAACCTGCTGTGAGCTGCTGTACTCAGACAACGGCTCTGCCCTGCAGAATGTTCGTCTCCAGTAAGGAAAATCTCAGCTGTTCATCCCCATGGAGGCAGAGAGGCTCTGCCCTGCCTCTGTGGGGTCTCCAGCCTGCCTGGCCCTGAGGAAGGGACACTCCTTGCCCTGTCCTGCAGCACGTTTTGGGCCAGTGCAGGTGTCACTGACAGCATTTACCAAAGACTGAGGACAGAATGCAGCGTCTTGGGGCGCTTGGTTTACATGGACTTTACAGGGACTCTCTTGGAGCTCTGCAGACTCCCCACGTGCCTTGATCTGAGGTAAAGCCTCACCTTGCTCTGAGTTACAGAGCCCCCAGGCAGTGCTGGCTTTCAGAGATGTCAGCCAGCCACTGTCCATGCCTGCACTTGCCCTGGTCAGACTTTGGCTTTCTTTCTATCCCTTAATCCATGGGAATGATCCTGCCATGACATAGTGCCTTACCTTGGTCAGCAGTGCCTGCCTGTTCTCACACGGGAGCAGAACAAGAGCTGCAGAGCTCACAGGCCCCCTTTGGGTGCTCCCAGGAGGTTTTTATGCCATAGGTGACTCCAAAGGGATATCCCTATCCCTCCACACCTCCCTGGTCAGTGATGGTCCAGCCCAGCCATGCCCTCCTTGTGCCCACCTGGACGTGCAGCCTCACAGAGGCTGGGTGATGGTGGTGGTGCGAGTGTCCCTCAGCCTTGTGCTCCCTCCCTCCCTCCTGCTGCAGGACCTCATTTCACTGCTCTTACTGCTCCATTTGCCCACACTCTGCAGACCCCGAAGATGCCCCTTAGCTGATGGGACCAAAGAGGTTTCGTAGCCCTTCAGCAGCTGTTCCCTTTCTGCTCTGACAGTGTCCCCAGTCAGTGGTGGCCGGGGGGGCCGTGGTGGTGGCTGTTTAGACTGAGGGATGGATACCTGTGTTTGGCTGGGCTTGGAACCTGCTGCTGGTGCAGACACACCCCCAGTCTGACTGTGGAAATAAAGGAGTCTCCAAGGCTCGTCCCAGCACTGTGTGTCAGCAGCCAGAGTCACGTTGTTGTCATGTTTGTGGTTCCTGGTGTGATGGGCTGGGTTGTGGGAGCTGTTCCCCGTTTAGCTCCGTGCCAAGGGTGGTTCCTGCAGTGCTGGGGTCGAACAGGCAGAGCCTGTTGGTTCAATCATTCCTGCAGAGCAGCTGCTTGGAAGCTTCCAGAGGGACAGATGTGTGACTGGTGTCACCAAGAGATGCTGAGCAGAGACACGAACGTGGTGAGGTGCTGAGCAGGCTCGTGCCAGCGTCAGGGCTGGGCACAGGAAGGTCACCACTGCCACAGCTGCTGGTCCCACCCCAGCACAGACAGTTCCCAAGGTCGTTCTGCCATCCCAGGTCGCTCAGGCTGCTCCACAGACATTGCAGGGAATTTCAGAAGACTCCAGAGGATGAGCCAGCTGCTTGCTCGGGGGTGGCTGGGCACAGATGCCAGCCAGCTGCCAGCCCTGGCAGCTGAGGAGGTGCTTCAGCAGGAGCAGAGTCGTGTGGCACTGCTCCCATCCTGGGCATGGAAGGACTGTGAAGAGCCTGTTGGCAGAGTAGGAGTGAAAACTCCCTGGAGCCACCCTGGTGACCTCCTGCTTTGGTGACATCCATGTGGAAGATGACACAAGGTATGGTGCTACTTCCCTGCACACTTCCAGAGTCATGGACAAACTGCTCTGGTTCTGGAGGGAGCACAGGGAGGTATTGCAGGGTGGGAGAAGGCAGGAGGGATGAGGGTTGTGTGCTCTGGGCTGCCTGCTCAGCTGAGCCAAGTCGCCCCGCTGGGAGATGCTGCTCTTCCTGTCCCCTCTGTGCCCTCAGCAGATCCAGCTTCCCTCTGTGATTCCCAGGAGAGGAAGCCTTGGAGCACTGGGAGCAGCTCCAGCCTGCTCTGCTCCCCGGGGAGATCCGCCTGCATCCTGCCTGGGCGCTTGGGAAGTGGTTGTGTGCTCTGGCAGGAAACAGGGAGAAGTGGAAGGAAAAGCCTGAGAGGGACAGGAGGGAGATTTGGCACAGCAGCAAAGCACAAACGGGATGGATGCTCCTGCCTGCTGCCATCAGGGATCTTCCGCTGCAATCTGCTGAGCCGTCTGCCGGCCGGGAACAGCTGGGCTGGCTCTGCTCCTTCAGCTGCTCGGGCTGCATCTCCCCACCCAGCCCATGCTGGGCCACCCAGCCCATGCCTGCCCTGTGCTGGTCAGCTGGGAATAGCACACAGAGCTCCCCGGCCCACAGGGCGATGGCTGTGTTGGAGAGGATGCTTAAAAATGGGGCATTTTGAGCATCAGGGGATGAGGAGCAGCTGGGCCTGTCTGAACACTGCCAGGGAGGGCCAGAGGGGCTCGTGGGGAGCAATTCCTGCCCTGCCAAGCTGGCTCTGTGCTTGAGGGGGGTCAGGCACTGGTTTTCAGGCATTTGGGTGGGATTTGAGCAGCACCCTCTGCCCTGGAGCTGCTTCTGGGAAGCTGCTGCCTTTGATGCGTCAGTGCAGGCAGCTGGAAGCAATTCCTGAAATGGTTTGTTTGCGGATGCTCCGGCAAGGCTAATGGCTTCTGTGGGGCCCAGGGAGCTTCAGGCCTGCAGCTGCTCCTGGGGATGGCTGGGGACAGTCTCTGCTGCCCTGGGCCAGGCAGCACTGCCAAAGCTGTGCCCACGCTGATGGGCTGGAGGAGATCCCTGTGCTCCTTGGCAGCCTGGGCTCCACTGACATCACAGAATCCCAGAATGGTTTGGGTTGGAAAGGACCTCAAATATCCAAGTCCCTGCCATGGGCAGGGATTCACCCACTAGACCAGGTTGCTCAGGGCCCCATCCAGCCTGGCCAAATCCAGGCCTGGGAGGCTGTGACTGGTCAGGACAGACTTTCCATGGGTTGGGTATGTTAGAGCACTGCCCTCACTCACTGAATCACTGGCAAACAGGCCCGTGCCCCCTCCCACCCTGCAGCTCCTGCTCTTTCCAGGCCTCTTCTCCCCACCAGCAACCAGATAAGCAGGAGCCAACCCCTTGGTGTTTGTGTGACCCTGGCCTCGTTAGAGCAGCAGGCAAAGCCCGTTCTGTTTTCAGCACAACTGTTTATTGATAATCTTTGCTTATCCACTGTATGAATGTCACCAACCTTCGGACAGAGCCAGCCTGCTTCCCCAGGGCCTGTGTCCAGGTAGCCAATGCGTGTAGAAATCATGCACTTCAGGTAGTCTGTAACAAGACGGGTGTAAAAAATATCTCAGATGTATTTGAAATCTCTGCCTCATCTTGCAATCAAATCACTGAAAAGTCTGTAAAGAAGTTGTTGGGGGGACAAGGCTGGTCCCTCCCAGGCAGGGCACGTAGGCAAAGGGTCCCCAGCCAGAGCTGTGAGCATCCACCACACACTGTGCTTTGGGGGGGTGTTATAAACTGGCCCCCAGACCACAAACAGACTCTGGTGCTGGGGGACTTCAGGAGAAGCGTGGTGGTCCCTGGGTGGGCAGGACCCCAAGGTGGGGGCTCAGGCTGCAGAATTAACACCCCTTGGGAACCTCTCCTGTGGTGTCAGGTCCGTGGGAGCTGCTGCTGTGTGTGCCTGCCCTGGCTCGAGGAAAGAAGAAGATGGAGCAGCAGAAGGAATGGTGACCTCCTTTCTTCCTACAGACAGACAAAACCCCCATTCTCTGTTCCCAAATGGTATCCCTGCCCCTGCACAGCTTCCCAGCTGGAGCTGGGAAAACTGAGGGTTGCAGGTAGAGCAAGGAAGGGATTTGGTCAATTGCTAACACCCTTGGCCAGACTGAAGATCACAACTGTGTGTGCTGTTCCCTCAGTAGGGTGGAGGTTGGGGCTTCTGGGCTGGTGGTGGACTCTGCTCCCTACCTGGGTGACAAAAGAGGTTTCAGAGGGCAGGAGGGCTGGGGAGCCCCAGCTGGCACATGGAGGAGGAAGCAGAAGCCCCAGGAGGGCTCTTTGTGGGCAGAGTTGTGTCCTGCCCGCCCCATCAGACCCAGCCTGGGGGGACCACAGTGCCCATGGAAGCCCCCAGTGTCCGTCTGTCTGTCCATCCGGGACCGCAGCCGGGCAGGGCAGGCTGGTTGGCTGTTATGGTGTGTGTGTGTGTGTTGTTCCTTTGATGACCACGAGAAAAATTTTACATTACATTCAAACGAACACCCTTGGGTTTGTTACTCTACTTCTGAACACCGCAAAACACAGTAGCAACAGAACACGAAGGAGCAGGGGGGCAGCGAGCCCCGGCGGGGCCGAGGCGCCGGCGCTTGGAAAAGAATCCCTGAAGCCAGCGATGAAGGAAGGAGATGGGCGCGGATACACGTCACAGTTTCCATTTACAAGGCCCCCACGAGGGAGCACCGAGGCCGTGTGCCAGGACAGGCCCCGGCCGAGCTGCCCTGAACCCACCAGGCCGGGCAGCGCCGTCATCGTCCCGGCGCGAAGATGAAGTCGAGGGCTTGGCGCTCGGCCGCGGCCACGTTGGGGTGCCACAGGTCCACCATGAACACCACGCGGGGACCCTCCTCCGGGGCACCTGGGGGGATGGAAGCGCAGGGTGTGAGGGTAGGGAGGCACCTCCCCAGTGCAACCCCAGTAAACAGCTACTGGGAGCTCAGGGACACGGGGCAGGCTCCTCCCTGCCAGGGCTCCAGGGCTGCTTTGGGCACCCGGCGGATTCCTGAGGCAGGGCCTCCTTGCAGCTGCGTCCTGGATCTGTGCAGGGAGTGGCTGCTGCGCCACTCCAGCCTTCCTGGCCCTGCACGGAGCTGTGCTTCCCAACCCCACAGCAGGCTTGATGTGGAAGCAACAGCTTTTGTTCTCCCACTCTCTCGGCGCGCTCCCCTGTGTAGAACAGCTCTGCCTGATGCTTTCATGCCACGGGGGACTAATGCCGGTTAATCCGGGAGAACTGGAGCGGAACGGCTTCCGTCAGTGGTGGAGGGAGGAACAATCCAGCGGGCGTGAGGCTGTTCCCCGGCGTGGGAGACAAAGGCACCGCCGGCACGTCAGCACCGAGCTGCAACAGGGCCAGAGGAGGCCGGGGCCGTGGCATCGC
This sequence comes from Corvus moneduloides, assembly GCF_009650955.1. Taxonomy (NCBI): domain Eukaryota; kingdom Metazoa; phylum Chordata; class Aves; order Passeriformes; family Corvidae; genus Corvus; species Corvus moneduloides. The sequence continues at coordinate 9,875,243 of NC_045493.1, forward strand.
AGCCAGAGCTGCCCTGCAGAGCTCGGTAATGAAGGAAGCTTCCCAAGCTGGCTGCTGCGGCGGGGAGAGGGTCAGCAGGCCCTGTGCTGGGCTGGCGGTGCTGTGACAGCAGCATGAGCAAGTCAGGATGGGAGCAAGCCATGGGCAGGCTGAGTGGGCTCCAGGGATCTGCCAGGAAAGGGGGCTGGGGTGGTCGAGCACCCTGAGGCGGAGGGAGCACCGTCATGGGACCGGGCTGCTCCCACCTGGGGCTGGCCGGGGAAGCAGGGCCCGAGCCCTGCTGGACACAGGGGCTCCAGCCCTGCTGGGGCAAGAGAAGGGACTGGGCGTGGGTGCACCCCGACTCCTCTCCGGTCCCCAGCACCACAGGGGACACCACGAGGCCCCAGACGCTGAACTCACCTTCGTGGAACGCCGTGTGCAGGAAGGAGTCGTCGAAGAGCAGGCACCGGCCCTCAGCCCAGCACTGGGGCTCACCCCCCACCACCAGTTCGCAGTTGCTGGGTGTCTTCAGACCTTCAGGCACAAAGAGAGAGGACAGGGAGGGTCAGGCCGTGCCGAGTTCCCTGTGGTGGGGCAGCAGGGAGCAAACAGTGAGCTCCGTGTGAGCCCCATGCTGCTGCTGAGGCGCTGCTCCCCTGCACGGAGTGACCTGAACCCCAAGCCTGGAGCAGCTCAGCCCCTGCCCGCTCCCTGTCTGCTCCCCCCTGCCCTCTCACTGTCCCCAGCGAGCTTAGCACCGCAGGGACTCACTTTCATATTTGGAACAGCTTCCCAGTCCCCAGAGCCCATGGCCCCAAGGTGTGCACAGGGAGCCAGGCTCCTGGGACATTTTTCAACTTCAGGACCAAAGGCAGATGCTGCCTGCTCCTTCCTCCAGCCCTGCAGCGGTGACCCTGCCCCAGACAAGGCTGGGGGAGCAGGAATTGCACTGGGGTTGGAAAATGGGCTCAACTGTGGCTCTGCCACAAGCTCGCCATGAACCTGCCCTGTCCCTTGGTCTCCACCCAAGGTGCTGCCTCAGGGTGACCCACAGGGCTGCAAGGACAGAAATCCAGGGGGGTCGTAAAACCCTCACAGGGAAGCAGGTCTGTAAGGGCCACATGAAGGACAATCACAGAAATAAAATGGGTCTTTTCTTAAAATACCAGCACAAGCCAAGGCAGTTTGACAGGGGTTGATCCCATCATCTCCTGCACCAGCACTGTCACCCCCCGCAGTACTGGGGACGCTGGAGCTGCTGCAGAGCCATCCTGCCCCGAGGATGCGGCCGTGGCGGAGAAAGGGGTCAGGGCTCACGTGGCTCCCGAGCGGTAACGATGCAGCAAACGAGCAGGATGGATCCAAGAGCGATGCCAAACCCAGAGAGCGCAGCAGGGACTCCCAGCTGCCCAGCAAAGCTGGGACTACAAAGCTGCTGTTTCAAAGGCTGCAGAACCCAAAGCCATTTCCCTGCACAACAGCCTCAGCTGGAGATGCTGGAACAGGGAAGCTGAGCTGCTGGGGGATGCGGGGAGGGAGCAGCCAGCAGCCTGCAGCCCTTCCATCCCACCCGCACCCTCAGGATGCTGCCCTGGCCCATGGATGCTGCCTGTGCCTAGAGTAAATCCTCATGAGTGCCTCACCCCACTGATGGCTGTGCTGGCTGAAAGGGCAGGTTGTGTCTTAAACACATCCATGCCCTGGGCACAGCAAGAGCTGCGTTCCCAGCACCAAGGTGGGGGTGTCAGTGTGCCCCTGTCCCAGTGCAGAGTTCTGGATAAGCAAATGACCCGCATCGCTCCTCTGCCCAGGGTGTGCGAGCTCCAGGTGTGCTCACCTGAGCCAGCCTGGACATCACTGGTTCTTCCCAGGAACCTCTCCCAGCCCCTCACAAGGGGAACACATTCCCCAGCACTCCAGAGAGAGAGATCGGTGACAGGCAAGGGCAGGTCCCAGCTGCCCAGCAGCTCCTGGGATCATCTCTGAAGACAATTCCCATTCTGAACAAATGGCCAGCACTGCCTGGGTGTGTTTACCCGAGCTGTTGGCTGAACAGGCGCGGCTGGTGTTTGCCAGCCGGGCCCGTGTGGTGCCTCCCCCGGCACGGTCGGTGCTGTGCCAGCCCGGCCATCTGTGCCGCGTGGGCTCTCCCCGTCCCTGCCTGCCGAGCAGGGAGCACTGTGCCACCAACCCAGCGCTTGACCCACCGCAGGGAACACCCCAGGACCCCTCCCACCCTCATTTGCAGCTTTACAAATCCCAAAGCAGCATCTTTGCTCCCATTCACCCGTGTCCCATGCAGAGCACCCGAGATTCCAGGAGAGGGGAGCTGCCAGTGGAACAACACAGTCCCTGGAGCAGAACCCCAGGCTGCCCCGCATCCCAGGATAGGAGAGGGACCTGCCTGCAGAGAGGGGGATGTTCAGAGACCCCTACGTAAAATCAGCCCTCTGTCGCACACCATCAAGAGTCCATGGCCCTGGGTCAGCAGGAGGAGGAGATGAAACCCTCCTGCTGCTGCTCTGGAGACCCTGGGGACATCAGGTACCCATAGACTGAGCACCAGCCTCTCCTCAGGAGGCTGTCACCACCAAAACCCTCAAAACCTCCCTCAGCCCAAAGCATAGCAGGTGTCTGAGCCCCCCAGGGCTGCAACTGATGGCTGAACCCCAAGAGCACGGGGTGCCACAGGCTTTTTTGGGGCTCCAGCCACGGCCGCAGCCCCCCACACCCTCCCGATGCACGAACCACAACGCCGGACACTCACCGAGGTGGCAGCGGATGCGGATGTTGGTGGGCCCGTAGTGCTCGGCGATGACGGTGCCCGGGCTCAGCACAGAGATGCAGGCGTTCCCAAAGACATTGTTGCCAATGCAGGTGCGGAGGCTCCCGAGCAAGCGGTACGTCCGTGGGCATCTCCGGCAGTTCCTGGGCACGCACATGCCCTGGTTCACCAGGTAGAAGGTGAACCACTCCCCGCTGGGCGTGCTGTTCATTTTCCATCCTTGCGGGAGGCTGCAGTTTGAGAACGCCTTGTACAGGGTCTCAAACTCGCACAGGATGGTCTGGAAGTTGCGCTCCAGCAACTCCACGTCGTGCTTTTGAGCGTCCCGGGAGAAGTAGGGCATGGTGGGCAAGTCGGGCAGGAAGAAGACTTCTGGCTTCTGGATGGAGGGCCGGCTGTTGAGGTAGCGGCCCTGCTCGCGGATGCCCTTGTGGATCCTGCCCATGCCAGACCAGGAGTAGCGCTTGGCGTACTCCTGCAGGTTGTGGTAGAGTTTCTGGTTGAGGCCGTCGTGGTGCGAGCAGCGCACGCACTCGGGCGAGTGGCAGTACACGAAGCCGTTCTGCACCCCGTTGACCTCGGCACTCTGCATCAGCGCGTTCACCGTGGCGTAGGCGCGGGGCTGCTCCCGCCCCACGTGGTAGCAGTACCACACGAAGAGGACCAGCAGGCAGGCGACGGCCACCAGGGCCGTGGCGTCGCAGTCGCGGAAAGACTGGATGCCGGTGGCGATGAAATCGCGGAGTCCGTCCAGGGACCAGCTCCAGTCCATCAGCCACTCCAAAGACATGGTGGTGGTGCTGGGAGTGCGCAGCGGGGCCCGGTGGTCACTGCTCGTGGGGCTCAGGGGCACCCACACCATGCAGCCGGGCCGGGGCGCGGTGGGAAGGGGCTGCCATGGGTAAGCGGAGCGGCAGCTCTGCCCTGTGCTCCCGGGAGCTCTGCATTGGCAGCGGTGCCCGGCAGCACCCCTGGGTCAGCAGCAACGTGCCCGGAGGGTCCCCACTGGCACTCCTGGGCACATCATCCTGAAAGGCCGTGCTGGAGGGAGGCTCTGGGGAGAGAAACCCAGAGGTGTTAGGGAGAGGGCTGCCCCGTGGGGTCCCTGCTGGGGTCAGTGCACGGGACACAGCTGGAGCTGTGTGCCGGGACTGTGTGGGGCACTGGCTTCTCAGGGAGGGGATGGTGGATAGGGAGCCAAACATCATCCCATGCTGAGTAAATCCCCCAGTGCTCTCAACAGCATCTTCCACAAATATCCAGATGAAAGGCAGCAGGGAGACCCAGACTCAGACTCCATCTCCCACTGCCCCAGTGACCATCTCCCCTCCTGCTCGTCCTCCAGTTTTCCTCTTAAGTTGCTGCCTTATCATGTTTGAAATCTGGCTGCTAAGTGAATAGACACTGAGAGTAGACACTTCACAGCCCTATCTGGCAGCACATCAGCTTATCCCCTCCATCTAATGGCTCTGAAGTGACTCTCCCTCCAGAGTCTGAGCTGTGGCAGAGCCCAGAGCTCAGCCAGCACATGGCCACGGGAGCAGGTCGGGGTGGTGGCAACAGGGGCAGGTCAGGTTGGCTTGTTTGATTTCACCAGCTCATCGGTAAGAGCACTGACTCTAAGTAGCAGGATGGGTTTATGAGCCAGGGAAGCCATCCAAACCCTCCCCAGCCCTTCCTGCCAAGGTCCTGCAGCCTCTCAACGTGCATTTCCTTATCAATGGTGATGGGGATGGGCTGCAGATGGGGTCTGACCCTACGGCAGGGACGTGCTGCAGGGCTGGAGACCTGGGATTCAGGCAGCGTTACATCCCAGGGAGGGACATCCATGCAGCCGACCGACCTCCACCCTACTTCCTTGTAGCATGCTGCCTGCATGCCCCATCCCGGGATCTGCAGTCCACGTGGCACGTCACAGCCTCCCGGGAATCTCAAGATAACTTTCCTCCATCTCCACAGCTGGCATCCCTCCAGACACTCCCGCTTCTCCCGCCCAGGCCTCGGTTCCCGGGGTGCAACCACGGAGTGGGTCCCAGGGGTGTCCCCTGAGGCCGGCACAACCCCCGTGCTCCCCACAGGGCTGGAGCATGTTGGGGAAGGCAGCAGAGCCCTGGGGTGATGTGTATTCAGGGTGGCTCTCACCCTACAAGGGGAGTGGGGAACTGCTCAGGCACAGCAGCCACGGTCAGTCAGAGCCGATGGCAACACGAAGGCACAGAGGGAACAGAGCTGGGGGGTCCGACAGCCTCGGGGTCCCCAGGTCAGAGTCACATCCTGCAAGGGTGGCACAGCACAAACACGGCCCCACTGCTGCCTCAGGGATGCAGGCAACACCTCAGATCAGGGGGAAACCATCAGAGCAGCAAGAAATCCAAGCCCCCGTGCCCACACGCCGCCTGCCTGACCCCAGAGCCTGGGAGCCTCGGGCTGCAGAGCCCTGGGCTTCTCTGGGCACAGTCTCCGTGGGACCAGCCCAGGAGCTGCCTCCTGTGCCAGCACGGACACCCCACTGCAAACCTGCCCAAACCCACCTCCACAGAGGCTGTGCCAGTGCTGGGGCAGGGCCCCAAACATCGGCACCGCTCCCGACACACACCGCATGGCTGGGACTGCGCGGGGCACCCAGTGCGTGCTGTCACCTCCCAGCCACGGTCCTGCACCGAGACGGGTCACAACCAGCGCCCCTGACCTGAGATTTCAGAAAAGGCTCCTCAGCTAATGATAATGGCAGAGCCATTCCAGGGAGTGGAGATCAATTCCACGTTGCACCGAAGTTGTGCAGGACGTGGAGGCGAGCACCGTGCCAGCAGCAGCCGCGTTACATAAGGAAGGCAGAGGCTTCGATGCAGCACAAAGTTGCATCTCGGTGGCTCCGTGGTGGCCCCGGCATCTCCTGGAGGCAGCGGGTTCCGCTCAGCCCGGCCAGGGTCCCCAGGCCGTGGGCCCGCGGCGACGGGGACGCGTGGCGAGGATGTCCTCGGCTCGGCACGGCTGGTGTCGCCTTTGGGAGCAGCACGAGGAGCAGGAGCCTTGGGGTGAGGCGGGATGCCCGCTGCCACTCCGGAACCGGAGCAGTGGGTGCTCCCTTCACCCTCTCCTGAGCATGCCACCCCGTCGGCGCCACCGGAGTAAGTGTCACCCGCGCGCTGCTCTCACCCAGTGTGACGGTGTCACCCGGCGTGGCGGCGTCAGCCGGTGTCACCGGTGTGGCCGCATCACCCGGCGTAGCAATGGCACGGCCCTACCGGTGTCCCATCACCCGGCGTGGCACCGGCACGGCTGTCCCATCACCCGGCGAGCCGGTGGCACCTGCCGCCGCGCTGTCACCCGGCGCGGCCGTGCCGCCCGCCCGACGCCGAGCCCCTGCCCCGGCCGGGGGGCGGTGGGGGGGGGGTTCGGGCTGCGCCCCCGCCGCGGGCCCCGCTGCCGCCCCGCGCCCCCGCGGCCCCCCCGCGATGCGCTGCGGAGCGCTGCGGTACCGACCTGCCGCCCGCGCCGGGCCGCGCGGGGCCGCGCTCCCTCCGCGCCGCTCCGCCGCCGCCGCGGACCACAACTCCCAGCAGCCCGGGCAGGAGGGGCCGCGCCGCCCCCGCCGGGACCGCGCCGGGCGGCAGCTGCGGCCCCGGCCCCGCACAGCCCGCCCGCCCCCGCGCCCGCCCCGCGCCGCGCCCGCCCCCGCCCCGCGCTCCCGCCCCTCGCCGCCGGGAGGGGCCCGGAGGGGCGGGGGAGCCGCGGGGTTGCGGCACTCGGGAGGGGTCCCGGGGATGGAGCGGCGGGAGGAGGCGGCGACGGTCCCCGGGGGAGCGCCCATCCCAACCGCGGGCACCCCGGGACGCGGGGGCTGGGTGGCGGTGGCGGCGCGGGAGGTGCGGGGGCACCGGGGGTGCAGGGGGACGCGCAGGGACAGTGGCTCCAAGGATTCAGGCACCGGGGGCTGCAGCAGTCTGGGGATGCTGGTCCCAGGGGTGGGAGCACGCAGGGATGCAGCCACCAAGGGAGCGGGGACTGGCTCCAGGGACACAGGCTGTTAGGGATGCAGCTGTTGGGATGTGCAGGATGCTGGGTCCAGGGACGCAGGGACACAGGGATTCAGGGAGTACTGGCTCCAGGGATTCCGGCCCCTGGTGCTGCAGCCCTCGGGCTGCAGGGGTTGCTTGTCCCCAAGAATAAGTGCATCTGGCGTGCAGGGGACAGGAGCTCCCAGCGAGGCAATGCCCAGGATGCAGGCAGCCAGGGAATGCCTCAGCGAGGATGTGAGGGTGTGCTGCGGCACCAGGGAGGGGGGGACTGTTCCAAATGTTCCCAGGTTGGAGTGTCCCTTTACGACTCTTAAGTGCTGGTGGAGAAACTGTTGTGAGCCTTCCTGCTTGCCTTTTTCCTCCCCAACACATTTCCTGTTCCCTTAAGCCAATGCTGTCAGTTCCGGGAGCCCCAGGGGATCCAGTGCTCCGGCCCCCCCTCCTCCATTGCCCAGATGCCGGGTGAGCGGCTGGGCTGAGCTGCCCGCAGGCAGATCCCGGATCCGGGCAGAACCCGGGTGCAGGCAGAGCCCTGGCAGTGCTGCCCTGCCCTGCCCTGTGGCAGTGCCACGTGGAGCTGTGTGGGACACGTGTCACTGCTCCTGGCACAAGGAAAGCCCTGCCTTGTTTTGCAGATTCAGTCATCCAGTGCTCACGAATCCTCCCCTGGCACTGCTGAGGCTGGGCTCTGGAGTGGGAGCAGAGCTGTCCTGCACAGCCCTTCAGGTGTGTGTGTGCTTCCTCTGAGCAACTTCATCCCTAGCAATCCTAAAATGCACCTTGTTTTCCGTCCATTTCTTGCCTCCTGCCCACTCCTGCTGCTTCCCTTTGCTCCCACCACCACATTCCCCAGCCCGGTGCACTGCTGCGAGGCCTTGGCAGCGCTGTATGTTGCAGGGTGAAAGGAGAGGGAGTTTATTCCATCCTGCTCCTTCCCAGACCCCCCAGGCTCAGCCACAGCTCCTGCTCCTGGCAGACCGCGCATCCTTCTGTCAGCACTCGCAGGCTCCACGGCTCTGGGCTCTCCCCTCCTTCCTCCCCTGCCTCTGCCTTCTGAGCTCTCTGCTTCCTCTGGCCCAGCCCCTGGTCTCCAGCTCTACCACTCATCTCTTCCCTGCAGATCAACCTGCTCCTGGCTTTCCTCTGGGGCTCCAAGAGAGCGGGGAAGGGACTTTGGATGGGGGCCTGGAGTGTCAGGACAAGGAGGAATGGCTTGAAACTGAGAATAGGTTTAGATGGGGTATTGGGAAGAAATTCTTCCCGGTAGTGAGGCCCTGGCACAGGGTGCCCAGAGAATCTGTGGCTGCCCCATCCCTGGAAGTGTCCAAAGCCAGACTGGACAGGGCTTGGAGCAACCTGGGCTAGTGGAAGGTGTCCCTGGCCATGGCAGGGGGTTGGAACGAGATGCGCTTTAAAGGTCCTTTCCAACCCCAGCCAGTGATTCCATGATTCTGTGATTCCTCAGCACAGGGATGGCCCCTCCAGGAGCACTGTCCCAGCTCCAGCCTGAACATTCCAGGAAATCCCAGCCCTGGCAGAACACTAGCACGGTTTTGGCAGCAGCTGAGGGGAGGACACTGGCAGTGTCTGCCCCAGGAGGACATCTTGGGAAAAGGGAGAAGGAACCACTGGAGCCAGGAGGCTGCCCACAGACTGGGCTCCTGCCAGGGTGTCGCTGGCAGAGCTGTGCCAAGTGCATCCCAGGGCTTTTCCCAGCCCTTCTGGGCTGGGCAGGGATGCTGTGCCTGATCTGGGCTGGGCAGGGATGCTGTGCCTGACCCGGGCTGGGCAGGCATGCTGTGCCTCATCCAGGCTGGGCAGGGATGCTGTGCCTGACCTGGGCTGGGTAGGGATGCTGTACCTGACCTGGGCTGGGATGTTGTGCCTGACCCGGGCTGGGCAGGGATGCTGTGCCTCACCACCCTGCGATGCAGCTTGCAAGGACTCGGGGGGTTCCTGCTGCTCCATCCATGACCTTGAGGGTCCCTCAGCCACGGCACGGCCCCACTGTGCCCCTGCCTGGCCCCGGGCTGGGGGAGGCCGTTGTGGCCGAGTCTGCTGGGCCCAGACCAAGCTCCATCCGCAGCACGACGCGTGAGGCCAGAGATTGGCTCCAGCTTTACGTCACCGAGGAGGAACGGCAGCATCAAGGGCTTTTTTTTTTTTTTTTTTTTTTTCCCCTTCATTTTAATTCTCTTGCAATCTCTGTCCAAAAATAACCTAAGCTCCCTCCCCCAGGAATGCTCTGCATCAGAGCCTTGGCTCCCTCGCCCCCTGTGCATTAGCCTGGCAGCTGCTGAGCAAAGCCATTATCGATGTCACAGCGTAACCTTGGTTAAAAGCACGTTTAGGGAGGGAGGGCAGCGTTGTTGCATTGTTTCGGGTGTGGAAGGGCAGGGACAGACGGGAGGCCCCAGGTTTCCTCGGCCGGGCATTTCCTCGGGTGTGGAGTGGGCTGAGCACCCCCCTCCCTCCCCGCTGCTGGGGACATCTGGGACTCTGCTGGCGTCAGGGAATGCTGCTCCAGCTGGGGTGTCCCGGTGGCGCTGCTTCTTGGCGAGGTGACAGTCACCACGCTGCCACCACGCTCCAGGCAGGGCCGTGCTCAGGGTGTCCCGAAGGCACCCGGGGTCCCCCCGCAGGACCTTGCCCTGCCCACACCTGATGCTGGAGGGAAACCTCGTGGGTGCTCGTTTCTGCCCCCACCGGAGCAGCTCAGCCCGGAGGGGCTCCCAGGGAGCAGGGGCAGATTTTTCCCACCCAGCCCCGGGATCTTCCCAAGCTGTGCCTGCCTGCTCCGTGTGGGATGCAGCCAGTGTGAAGGCTGCAGGTGAGGCAGCCCCACCTTGTCCCCCCAATGTTCTCCCTGTTGGTTTGGGGAGCTGCCCTGCCTCAGCTCCCATGGGAGCTGCCAGGTGACAGCCACAGGTTGTTGGGCAGCCGATGGGTGAGCAGGGCACAGGCAGGATGGGTCCCCACAGACCCCCTGTCCCATGGGGTTGGGCTACCAGTGCTCCCCCAAACTTTCAGCATGTCACCCGTGACATGGCCACGGGTCTCCAGTGGGGTCCCAGTGCCTCGGGGCAGCACCCAGACCCCCACCCACTCTGTGAGACATCACTGGGCTGGGCTGGCATGGGAAGGGGCCGTGCTGAGTTCAGAGCATAATGCTCCTGTGGGGTGACCCATGGAGGGGAGATGTCCCCAGAGCCATGCCAGGTCACCTCATGTCCCAGCAGGGCTCCATCCCCCGGGAGCAGGGGGCACTATGGGGCTGCACCAGGGCAGGGTCTGGCACTCAGAGCCAAGCCAGTGGCATCGGGCCACCATCCCACAGCGGGGCACGCAGCATGCCCGGCCCTCACCCTGCTCTGCACCGCTGCAGCCTGCGGCCAGAGTCTCTGCAAACTGATTCCAGACATTTGAAAATACAGAATAATTAGTATCGAGGTTATACTGAACGCTAGAGCTTCCCACGGAACTACTTTATCATGTTCAAAAATATTTAATCCCAGCAATTTTCACATTGTTCTTATAAAAACAGACATGTATGAAGGGAAATGAAATGCTTCGTACAGTTTTTGGCACATTTTTTTTCTCTTTTTTTTTTTTCTCTTTTTTTTTTGTTTGTTTTTCTTTTTAACCGTTACAAATTACAAACACACATTCGTTGTTTTGAAAGGAAAACCCCTAAATCCCAGCTGTACACTGCAGAGCTGCACCAACCACCCCGAGCTCACCCAGCCTCCCGCGCTTGCGATTGTTCTACAAGGACAAAAGAAGGACAACCACCAGCCAAGGACGTGCCGGTGGCTTCGCTGCCCTCCCCCAGGGCAGGCTGGGGGTGACAACAGGGATGGGGTGGCCCTTTGAGGTCCGCGTCCCCACCGCTGTGTAGCTCTGGCAGGGGTGATGCAGTGAAGGAGCGCAGGGGATGGCAAGGGTGGAACTGAGGGGCCGATTTCTGCCTGTTCTGCTCCCCACAGAGCTCCTTTGCTGAGGCCTCCACACATCCCACCTGCCTCTTCTTCCCAACACCTCCACCTTCACCCCCTGCCCGGCTGTGGGACCCAGCCAGGTGCGGATCCGGGATGTGCGGAGTGGGCTGTGCAGCACAGCTCGGCCGGGCCCCTCCTGCAGCAGGAGCCAGGGAGCCCAGCCCAGCCCGCTTACCCTGAGATGCTGCCGGGGGGGCAAAAGGTGACATCCGGCCATGCGGGGTCGGGATGTTCCTGGCAGGGTGATGGGAAGTGCTGCTGGAGAGGAACAACGGGCAGAGAGCAGAGAGGCACCGGCTGGGAGCTCTGCTCACTCCAGGGTAGCTTCCAGGGTGGCTGGGTGGCACTGGTTGGTGCTTCTCCGCAGAGCATCACCCCGGAGTCCTGGCTCACTGCCTCTCCACATCCAAGACCAAGTGGGAAAAGAAAGCAGCACATACCTCGTGTATGCTGGGCTGTCCCTGCTCTCCTGAGCCCTGCAGCGAGGATGGTCCCTGCGCCGGTGCCCCCCGAGCCCCCCGGGGGAGAGTCTCACTTGGAGAGCTGGGAGCTGCGGGGTGGGACCCTGTGGGGGACCCTGCGCTACCTCAGCTCCCAGCAATCAACCGCAGGCTCTTGCAATGGAGACATCTTTAATTTTTAACAACATCAGAACCGCAAAAATCCCCCTGCGTCTGTGTGGGCAGTGCCGGGGGATGCTCTGCCATGGAGGGGGACATTCCACCGTGGAGGGGGACACTCTGCCATGGAGGGGGACACAGCAGTGCCCCCGTGCCCCCCTGGCCTCACCAGGACCCAGCTCTGCCCTGGCTCCCGCTGCTGCCTGTGCCCAGGGCTGGGCAGCACACCTATCGCAGTTTAAATAGAATAAATACAGTGAAGAAAACAGTAAAATCTTCAATAGAGAGGCAAAAGGAAAGACAACAGCAGGTCCGGGGGTCCAACCAAACTCCACGTGGTCTCTGGATTAGTTACTGAGGAAGTTCTATGAGAGCACATTAAGTTCGCTGCTGGAGACTCTCTTACCGCTGTCCTTATATCGAAACCTCGTATTCTCGTGTTTCCTGCAAGTAAGGAAAAGCCAGTTGAGGGCAGCAGCTGCATTTCAGGATCATCTCCCCGTTCCCAGGCAGAAAGAGAGATCCTGCATGTTGTTTTGTTCCCAGGGGAGTGATGCCCTCGCAGCCAGGACCCCACAGCCCCCTGTGCCTCCCAACCCCCACGGATGGACTCGTGCCCCGTTGCTCAGTGCTCCCGCAGCAGCCTGGCTGGACTCATGCCCTGGCTGCCCACCCAGCCAAGCCCCTCAGGAGTGTCCTCAGCAGGGACAGGCACAGCAGGACTCACCCCTGTCTCGTAAATCGGGTTGTCAAACTCCGTTTCTACCGTGATCTGGCTGTAGGGGTGGGAGTACATGAGGGGCAGGCGGAGGCTGGAGTAGTACCGACACCTGCAGGGAGAGGTGAAGTCACTGGGCTGCACGGACCAATTCCAGACCAGCCCCATCTTCCACATCCCCCCATCCCAGCTCCTCCCCGGGCACCCCAGAGCACTCCCAGCACCATGCCCGGGGCGTGTGGCTGGCAAGGGCGATGCTGAGCCAGCCCTAGCCATGCCCCCCAGCTCTGTGCCAGCCCCCTGCAGCCCCACCTGGTGAGATAGATGTACGCTCCTCCCAGCAGCAGGGAGATGATCAGCACCGGGATGAAGATGGCCAAGGCCATGTTTCCCCCCTCGAGCGACGTCTCTGCAGCAGCTTCTGCTACTGAAAGGACAAGATCTATTATGTCGGCATTTGCAGGCACCATGTGATCCCCTCTCTGCCTCTCCCTCTCCTCCCAGGCTCCACCAGGATCCTGCACATCCAGGAAACCCACGGCACTCACCTTCCAGAGCGTGTTCAAAGCTGTCTTGGTTCACTGGAAGAGAGATGGAGAGTTACTGGTCTGTAGCTGGGTTTGACTGGGTGCTGGAAGCTGTTGCCTGCTGGGGAACCCAAACCTGGGATCTCCTGCCCCATTGGGTCCCAAACCACCCTGCGAACTCCCAGTTTTTAATAAGCTCTTGGTGTCTGTAAGCACGTGGCCAGGACTGAGCACGCTGGGCTGAGCAGAGCCCAGATCCAGGGAAGCTCCAGGTCTCAGCTGAGTTCAGCTCCCAGCTGGGGTCTGCAGCCAAACCAAGGTCCCTGGGCTGTCCCAGGTTGGGGACAGAGGTGTTGGCTGTCCCCTTGCCCCCATCCCTCTCCCTGTTACCTTTGCAGATGGGCAGGGGGCCGCTCCAGTGGGATGGCTGGCCCAGGATGCATTTGATGGTCACCTCCCCCATGAGTTCAAAGCCTTCATAGCACATGAAGGTCAGGGACTCTCCTGGCAGGTAGAGGCGCTTATAAAGAATTTGGTACCCGTTTTCTGGCAGCCCCGGGTTATCACAGGCAAGTGACTCCTCAGCTGAAAGGGAATGAAACACACCCAGGGTGAGCCCAGGGCTTGGGCTGCCGAGGGAGAGAAGTAGCCTGAGGGCAGTGAGGAAACACCCAAGCTCTCCCTTCACTCTGCTTCCAGGTAGCTCAAGGCTCTACACCACCTCCCCGCAGCTGGGCAAGGTCCTGGCTGCAGGAAAGGGCTGCCCAGGACTCCCAGAGAGGAGTTGGACTGCAGGGGAGCAGGAGAGACCAGCCGGACTTACAGACGCAGTGCGGGAGCCGCGAGGTCCAGATGGGGGTGCCGGTCTCGCGGCTGTAGCAGGTGAGCAGGGAGCTGCCCTCCAGCACGAAGCCGGGGTTGCAGGTGTACTGGATGGTGGTGCCCACCAGCAGCACCGGGTCTGAGACGAGGCGGGTGGAGTGCTCCACCTCCCCCGGGTCCGTGCAGTACATAACTGGGGACAGAGGATGAATGAGCGGGGAGACCCTCGGAGCAGGGAACCCCTTGGAGCAGGACCGGTGCTGTTACAGGGTGTGGGACAGGGACAGCAGCACCTTCCTGCTGGGGCACTCACTCTTTTCACAGAAGGGGGGGTCGCTGCTCCAGCTGAGGTCCCACTGGCAGGTGAGGGTGTCACTGCCCACGATGTCATAGCCCGGGTCACACTGGTAGGTGATCTTGGCCCCTCTCACCAGCTCCGTGTGTGACGTGGTCTTCCAGCCGTTCTGGATCTCAGGCAGGTCGGAGCAGGAGTCGTTGCGGGACACCTCTGCAGCCAGGAGGGATTCTGGCTGTCACCCATCGAGCAGGACCCCGCAGCATAACCCTCCTCAGAGCCACCACAGCTGGACACATGGCTCTTCCCAAGGGCCTGTCCCTCCCCACAAATGCCGTGGCCATGGCTAGCAGCTGGTCTGTGGGCAGCATCCCCTGGGCACAGGGAAAGGGCAGCAGCGGGGGACAGGGGCTCTTTGAAGCCTCCCCAGTCTTGACTCTAGAGGCAGGTAGAGGGCTGGGCTGGTGAAAATGGGGCAGTGTCTGTGCTGGGGTCAGGACAACCCTGGAGCACCAGGCTCAGCTCTGGCTGTGGGTACAGGAGAGGTGCCAGTGCCACGGTCATGGCACAGCTGGTTTGCTCAGGGGAGGATTTGTTCCTTGCTCCTCCCAGGCTGGTTTGCTCAGGGGAGGGGTTATGCCCTGCCCTCCCCAGCCCCGTGTGCTGCAGAGCACCAAGGAGGGCCCTGCAGCCTCCCAGGTGCTCTGCATTGCAGCTCGCTCTGTTTGTCGTAGCCAGGGCTGTCAGCAGTGCGAGGAAAACATGCCTGGAAGGAGCCTGGCAGGGGAAGCAGGGTGTGGGAGAGGCAGCCAGAGGCCACAGGCAGCTGTGGGGATGGAGTGCCCTTCCCAGTCCTTGTCCCTGCTGTGGGCACCCACAGCCCCAGCTTGGCAGGCACGGCTGCCCCGAAGGACAGTGGAACAGATGTCTCCAGGTGCAGTCTGAGCCCCTCTGGAGCAAAGAGATGGGAGCTGGGAACATCCATCTCAGGAGCCCACCCAGGGACTGGCTTCAGTGACCACCCCTGCCATCAGCTCATGCCTGACAGGGTGTGTGTGGGGATCCTGCATCCCAGTTTCCAGCAATTCCTTTCCCTCCGGGCCACAGCAGGGCTAACAGAGACCAAAAATGCCTTGTTGCCAGCCTGAAGGAGGGGAGACATACAGGGACACCCCAGAAGTGACTGACCCGAGACCTGCAGCTGGGCTGGAGGTTCTGCAGGAGCTGGATGGGATGTGGAGGGGGTGCGCAGTGATGCTCCCTGCTTCCAGACCCAGCAGCTGGACAGTCTGGGCTGGCTGTGTGTCACATCCTCAGGCCAGCACCCCGTACCTATGTAGTTCATGATGAATCCTTGCCCTTTCCCGAAGATGAGCCCGGCAGGATCCGAGTGGAACTGGATGGTGAGGTCGGGGCTGGAGGAGTAGAGCTTCTGGGGGCCGCTGCTGCCAACGTACTGCCCCAGGATGCGGGCGGAGAGCTCGTCCCCGTCGTAGATGGTGAGGATGTCGCTGTTGGTGATGTTCAGGCTGAGAGGAGAGTTTGATTAGAGAGCAGCGTGTGCCGGGAGCCCGGGCAGGACGAAACATGTGGGGCTCAAGGGGCAGCCGGTGACCTCCCTCCGGGTCACCTCCCTCCGGGGGTTCGAGGCCGGGCGGTGCCGGCGGCTCCCGGGACCCCGCGCTTGGAAGTGCCGGTCCCGGCGGTGCCGCGCTTGCCCCCGCGGCCACCAGAGCGCAGTGGCGGCCCGCGGATGGCGGGGACGGCTGGGGACACCGGGCAGCGCCGGCTGCAGCCTCCGTCCACCCCGGGGATGCGGCTGCCCCTGAGCCGAAAGGGGATGGGGGACCTCGTTCCTCTCCCCCCGCTCCAAGGCCAAGGGCAGGGGATGGATGCACACGCCACGGCTCTGGTGATGGGAGGGTTCTCTGGGTGCCCGGGGCTGGCAGAGTGGGTGAACGACCACATCAACCCCAAGGGTGGGCACTGACACCCCTTCCCTGCTCGCTGTCCTGCCGTGTCCGTGTCCCAGCAAGGCTCCCCAGGGCTGGGAGCACGGCCGGCACCAGTGCGCTGCTGCCTGGTGGCACAGGAGGGACTGGGACAGGGACAACTCTCCTCCCCTTGCCCAGGGGCAAGAAGGCTAGAGGAGAGCACCAGGATGCTCCCGGCCCCACAGGAGACACTTGAGCTGATCCCCAAACGTTTTTTTAGGAATGTTCTTGGAGGGAGCCCAGCTAATCCCCATGGCAAGCTGACATTTGTAGTAAATCTCTGCTTTCTGTCAAACACGATTTTCTCAGTGACATTTATGCCTGATGATTTCAAATCACTTGGCCTCCAGTTCTGCTCAGCCCGAGCACCCCACGGAGCTGGGAGAGGTGTGCTGGGAGCTCCGACTTGGGAATTTATGGGGAGCTTTAAAATCTTTATGACTCTAAGCCTCTACTTGAAACACGTCCTCCTCTTGAAAACCCAAAATAGCATCAAAGGAGGCTCCCGCTGCAGCAGCAGCATTACCATGCCAAGAGCTCCCAATCTGACATTGGATCCTATTCCCTTCTGACCCCGGCAATTTTAACCTGGGCTTTCTGGGTGGCTCCACTCCCTTACTGCCTGTATTTCACATCCATCCCAAAGATCAAGCTGTTTCCATCTCACTGATGCCCCCAGGCTCTCCTAACCCCATGTGACCCAGCTCCTGACGTGCTGGGTGTCACCCCAGTAGCACATGGCCACATTCTGCCGTGGCACCACTCCCCGTGGAGAATTCCAAAGCCACTGGAGCAGCGATTAACTGCTGCTGTGGATGGTGTAATGGTGCTTTGCACTCAGGGAGCACCATTCAGTCCTGCCCAGGGTGCCAAGTGCATCAAAGGGGATTATGGAAGCTCTGAGGGGGAGAACAGGACATGGCAAGGCTCTTCCCTGTGAGGGAGGTGAGGCCCTGGCACAGGGTGCCCAGAGAAGCTGTGGCTGCCCCTGGATCCCTGGAAGTGTCCAAGGCCAGGCTGGACGGGGCTTGGAGCAACCTGGGACAGTGGAAGGTGTCCCTGCCCATGGGAGATCAGCTGTAAGGTCCCTCCAACCCAAACCATTCTGGGATTCTGTGATTCCACTGTGGCGCAGATCCCTCGGGAGAAGAGAGCGGGATACTGCAGCAAAGCAGGGCAGAGGCACACACTGGGGTCCTGGGCTACTCACAGCTGGATGTCCAGGAAGAGCCGCTTCTCCTCGCCCACGTGGATCCTCCAGATGCAATCCTCCCCCTCCGTGTAGGGCTCCGGCCAGTTGGGGGACAGGATCACCCCAGCCACGGCAGTCAGCTCCCCTCCACATGTGGCTGTGGGGACAAGGGGTGGGCAGGGCTCAGCGGGGGCCCAGGGGTGCTCACCCCACACCCAGCATGGCCCAGGGGCAGGACCGACCTCGGCACAGCGGCTCCGTGTCGTTCCAGTAGGGGTCCCGCATGTTGATGCACTCGATGATGGCAGGGCCCTGCTCCAGGGAGTGCCCAGGGTCACAGGTGAACTCCACGGTGGTGCCCAGGTTGTAGGTGGGGTCGGAGGTGGTGAAGTTCCCGTTCTGGATGTAGGGCTCGTAGCAGTGGCCACGCTCGAAGGCTGGAAGAGAACCCCGTTAGCTGTAGGGACATGGAGCTTCTCCCTGCTCCCTGAGCTTCCCTGGGTGACCCCCAGGCCCTGCTGCTGTCCCCATGAGAACCTGACCCCTGCATCCCCACCCGCATGGATGGCCTCTTCCACGGAGTGTTTACAAGCAATTAGGATCGACAACAATTTATCTGTTCTGAGCCGTGCAGGCCTAACCAAACCCCACTCCCGTGGTGGTGGATCAGCTCTAGGGATGTGCCAGGCCGTGTTTCCCAAGCTGGAGATGCCAAGCCATCCACCGTGGAATTGCTCTGAGTTACTGAGCCTGCTCAGGGCCATAGGGGTCCTGTGGGAACGATCCTGCAGTGGGATCCACTTAAATGACAACGGGAGCTACAGACGGGCACCAGGACTGCCCGTGCTGGGGACAGCCGGGACCCTTCCTGCAGCCACGAGTCTGCAGCTGCCCCCTGGGGCTGGGTGTCCTGGCTGAGCCGGGCACTGCCCTCGTGTCCCACCACGGGGACACAGCACCTTCGAAGCGGATGTTGAAGGCCGTGGCGGCCGCGGGCTCCTCGGCGAGGAAGTCGATCCGGATGGAGGAGCCGTCGCTGATGACGCCCTCGAAGGGGACGCTGTCGGCGCGCAGGGAGTCATAGAGCACGGCCGAGCGGTTGGTGTCCCCGCTGTACACCACCATCCTGCAGGGCAACGGGGAGTGTCACTTGGGACAGCGTCCCTGAGTCCCACCCGGACACAGGGCGGGTGAGGTGGAGCAGCTGGGACCAGCTGGGAGCTTCCAAAGTTTGGTATATTCTGAGCTCTTCTCTCCAAGACAGACGTGGAGGGGCTGGAGCGTGTCCAGGAAAGGGAAGGGAGCTGGGGAAGGGTCTGGAGTACCAGGAGTGGCTGAAGGAGCTGGGAAAGGGGCTCAGCCTGGAGCAAAGGAGGCTCAGGGGGGACCCTGTGGCTCTGCACAACTCCCTGACAGGAGGAGGCAGCTGGGGGGGGGTGGGTCGGGCTCTGCTCCCAGGGAGCAAAGGACAGGACAAGAGAAAATGGCTTGTGTCAGGGGAGGTTTAGACTGGATATCAGGGAAAATTTCTTCCCCAAAAGGGCTGTCAAGCATAGAAACAGCTGCCAAGGGCAGTGGTGGAGTCGCCATCCCTGGAGGGGTTAAACAGCCATGTAAATGTGGCACGTGGAGACATGGTTTAGTGGTGGCCTTAGCAGTGCTGGGGAACAGTTGAACTCAATGACATTAGTGGGCTTTTCCAACCCAAATAATTCCATTTTTCTATATTTAGCACCCAACAAAAGGCCCTGCTCCTCACTTATGCAGAAGAAGCCCCCTGGAACCCCCTGGAAGCTCTCTGCAGTCCCAGGGCTGTGGGGAAACAGCTCCTGGATCCTCCTCACCTGTCCTTCTCGGTCAGCAGGAGCTTCTCGAAGTGCAGGTGCAGCTTCTGGCCCGGGGGGGCCCCGATGGCCCACACGCAGTACATGCTGCCAGACTGGTTCCCGCTGTAGCTGGGGGACAGCACGCGGCCGATGGTGGCATTGTGGACTGTCCCTCCACAGGGAGCTGCAACACAGAGCACAGCCCCGCTGGGATGGGCATGGGGACGGTGGCATCTGTGCTCCTCTCTGCCCAGCTCTCCTCAGAGTCCCCAGTGCACAAAGCTCTTGTCTGGCTCTGCTTTGCTCTGTCTGTACATATTTATCCTCACAAATGTGTGTTTATACTCACACACGCCCATAAAATCTTCATTTCCTTTCCTTTTGCTGCCTAACGAGGGGACAGATTCTGCTGTCACTGCCTGATCACCTCAGGCCGTGCTCTGTGAAGGACTGGGCATCACTCTCACCCCCTCCCAGGACCACATTCATCTCACAGGGCAAAGAAAGGGACTCATGTGTTCCTCAGCAGAGCCCAATTTTCCATACCCCTGGGGCTGGGATCTGCAGGTACCTGAGCAGATGGGCTCGGGGTTGCTCCAGTGCGGCCGGGACGCGTTGATGCAGGTCAGCATGCGGGGGCCCTGCAGCTCGTAGCCCAGGTGACAGTGGAAGTGAGCAATGCCACCCGAGTGCAGATCCATCACCGTCACGTCTCCGAAGTCAGGTCTCCGTGGGAAGTTGCAGCTCAGCATAAACACTGGAACAGGCACACGTTGGGAGCTCAGGGCTCAGCTGCTCCCAGCCACCCCGTGGGGACATGCTGGATGTGCCCACATGTCACACAGACCAACGGCAGAGCACCACCAACCCCCCCCTGCTGCTGCTTCCCCACCTGTTACTGCTCTTGCCCAGACCCAGTTTCTATTTTAAAAATAATTTGCTGGAACTCATTTATTTTTTACAGCTCTTCGAGGTAAAAAATAGACTGGCAGTGTGAGTGTGTGCAGGAGGAGCTGCTGCACGGGGACAGAAACAGGGCAAGGCGAGTATGAGTGGCACAGCCAGCACCGGGGTTGGGGACATCTGGGTACATTGAACCCTCCACCTTGGGCACAACACCTCAACCCACCCCAGGCGATGCTCTGGGCACGGGCAGAGGGTGAAACAGGAGCGTGGCTGATCTGTGAGGGCACAGTCCACCATCCTCCCACCCATGTCGGGGACACACCCACCCTGGTAGTGGAGCTGGAAGGTCCCCACCACGTCGTCCTGGAAGGTGCGGAAGTAGACGGAGATGGTGTTGGTGGGGCTGCGGATCACCTGGCCCTCCACCAGCAGGGTCTGGTTGGCCAAGACCACCAGGGCGTCGCCGTCCACGCCACGGATGGACAGCACCTCCCCATCCGACAGGTTCACGCTCTTCACCTGCGGGGAGCAGAGCCCTGTGAGCTGTGGGGGCAGGGTGGGGGCCCCGGTGGTCACATCCTAGCCCTGTCACACAGACCCGCAGAGCATCACACCAGCACAGTGCTGCCACCAAACCAGGGCACTCCTCAGGGTTTGGTGCTCACCACCCACCCCGTGCTCCAGGAATCTTCCCCAGGATGCCTCACCCCACCGGGGAGTGCACGGGGAGCCACATAGTGCATCTAATGAGTAGTTCCAAAAGGCTTTAATTATTATTTGGAAAGAGCTGAGCAGTAACCTCACATTTACATTTCACGTCCATTTAGCTTAATAAATGGGCTCGTATTTCAGCAGAAAGATGCTCATCAGACCGTTTGTTTCCCTGAGTGTGCGAGGCCCGGGGCTCTATATTTAGCACCAGCCCAGCCGTGATTGGGAGCGCTCCCGATGATGTTGTGACTGGAGGGATTTGTGGCTCTTGTCACCACCGTGCCCACCTCCCCCTGGCACACAGGGCCAGGATGTGCCTGGCTCCAAGGGCACTGCATGGAGCCACCCTCAGCCCTCAGCACCCTGAGCCTGCTCCCGAAGGAAAATCCCTGGAAAAGCCCATTCCTCGCTGCAAAGCTGAATTAACATCCCCAGGCTGGTTCAGAGCGTGCCTGAGTTGACCCCAGCCTGTGTTTCAATCCAAGAGGAGCTGATTGTGCCTTATTTTGCAGCTGGGTCCTGGCAGGGAAAAGCATTGTCAGGAGCATGGGCCAAGTGCAACTCTGGTCCCCAAGCTGCCCTGGGTCATTTCTTCTTTTCCAGATGTTGTCCCAAAAAAAGTGCCTCCCCAGCATGGCCAGCACACACTGCGGCTGCTGGGATGGCTCAGATCTAATTATTAAAAAATGGGATGAATTAGGCGTTATTTGGGTGAATTATTTGGAGTCCAGGGATCTAAGTGGGCTCCATAAACACCAACAATTCCCCCCAGCTCCCACTGGGACAGAGCTTTGCTTCCCCATCTGGGTCTGGATCCCCGCAAAGGGGATTTTTCCAAGGTGTTTCTAGCAGATTTTGTTCTGCAATCCCTTCAAGCCAAACCTGTTCCCCAGCTGGCTCCCTCCACTGATGGTGGCACCTCGCACATGACACGGAGCCAAATCACTCCAGGAAACTGGGAAGGGGATTCAGGGGAGCAGCTGGAGCAGGCAGAGCTCTGCAGAAGGGAGGAGGCTGGGGATCAGTGCTGGGTGTCATGGGACACCCCCTCGGCTCCACCATCAGCTACCCTCGGTAAAGCCTTGAGGAGCAGGGTGTCACCACGAGTGCCATTCCCTGTGCCAGCACCAGGCTGGCACTCCCAGAGGAGCCTGGAGTAACCAGCGAGCTCAGAATATGCTGTGGCCCCATGCCAGGGACCATCAGCCCAGCGAGAGGGACCATATGTGCGAGCTCCTGCCAGGGGCTGGGAGCATGGGCTTGGACTTCAATCACAGCCTGCACCGGCAGCAGCTCCTCCAGAGCCTGGGGAAAGCAGGAGGGATCCTCGAGTCAGGCTGCCAGCCTCGCTCACCCACTGGAAAGCCTCTTTAGGGAAATTCTATTTCCTGACAAGAAGATTCAAGAATTTTAAAAATAAATAGAACTTCGCGAAGCATTCGGAGAGCTGGCTGCTCCCAGCTCCCAGGGCTGCCGTGGCACAGGCAGGGACACGGCTCTCCCTGGGATGCTGTGAGGGGTGCAGGGGTGGGCAGTGAGCTGAGCAGGGACCCTGAGCTCTCACACAGCCCGGGGCAGCTCCCAGCCTTTCCCAGGACCATGCCTGACATCCAGGCTTTATGTCCACTCCTCCCCAAGGGCAGATTTCCCTGCAGTGAGTGGGGGTCTGGCTCCAAAGGAAGTGGAGGGTCCCTGTGTCCTCCTGAATGGCTCCCAGTGCCGGCAGGAGCAGTTCTGGGCAGGGCTGGAATGCTGCAGGCATTTTGGCCGCCGCCAGGCTGTCCCACAGCCCCTGCAGTGAGAGGTGACTGCCCACGCAGGGGTTCCTGTGCCAGGGGCTTCTCTTTGCTCTTGCAGATGCCTTTAATGAGATTCCCAGGGTAAGAGGCAACACCTCCCTGCTAGAGGAGCTGGGAATCAAATCCAAACCCCTCTGATGGGACTCCAAACCCCACACCCTGGTTTATCCAGAGCCTTCCCTTTGGAATTCACCTCTGAGCCCCGAGCCCGCGGTGATGCAGCACAGGGCACTGCCAGCTGCAGATGAAGGCATGCTCCACCAGCACCGACCTGCTGTTGTGATTTAATTTGTCTGAAATGCTCCGAAGCATCAGCAAAGCGAAATGCAAAGCTTGGGGGGGGTGGAGAGGCCAATTTTATGCTCCATTAAAACCTCAGCTCGCAAAGGAGTGAGGTCAGCAGCGGTGTCACCTGATGGATTAAGGACAGAGGCGAATTTACAGCAGAGCAGCCTGTCTTCAGCACCCCGTGGATCTGAGGAGACAGTTGCCGTGTCCAGTTACTTTTCCACTGCCTTGGAAAAGTGACTGAGCCGCTCAGACTCCCCAGTGCTCAACCTGCACCACTGCTGCTCCCAGGGCAACCTCCCCACCAGGGCTGCCAGCCACAGCGGCCTCGTGCCCTGGGGGCCAGCCCTTGCCTGCACCCACCAGGGGGACAGTGGGGGCAACCCCGCTGGAACTCCTGCTCCTTTTAATGCTCACTTTCAATCACACAAATTCAAAGTGGAGAGATTTTCATGGCATGCAAATGGTGACGTGGAGAAAACGCAAGAAGAAAGGATTGCAGGGAGCATGGGCATCCTGGGATGGTTTGACCCAGAGAGCGTTTGGAATGTGCAGAGGCCCCTGCCCTGCTCGCTGCCTCGCCAGGCTGAGGGATGCTCATTTTGGGGGGAGATGATGGCGCACATCAGCCTGGGTGAGACCCCCTGCTCTGAGGAGCAGGCGTTTGCTGAGCACCTGCACCCACCAGAGAGGGAACCTGGGCTGCCCTCCTGGGCTTCCAGCACCCTCGGGGCCACCCAAACCCCTCCCAGCAAATGAGGGGTGCAGAGAGCAGGGGGCTGGTGGCCCCTTCCCATCAAGTGCCGTTTTCACAACCTGCTGCCAGTGCCTCTTGGCTGAATTAATTGCATGACATTTAAAAGGTTTGGTCATCCCTGACATTCAGGATGTTCCAGCTCCATCCCAGAGTTCATTTATTACAAGAGCTCAGAAAAATCTACTTTTTCCCTGGAAAGGGGTGTTTTATCAAGTGGGCAGAGATGCCCAAGGCTGTGGGCGCTTGGCATCATTTGCTGCCATGACCAGGGGGGTCTGGCTGTGGGGATGCCCCCCAAGGCACAGCTCACCTGGAGCTCGACACCATAGCCGGTGTAGACGGTGACGTTGTAGGTGCACTGCAGGTACCCGTGCAGGGGCAGCGGGGGATAATCCGTGGAGTCGATGTAGCCCTCGGGGTCATGGAAGCTCATGCTGCAGAGCACTGGGGGGACACACAGCCGGGTCACACCGAGGGACAGCCACCTGGCACTTCTCTCCCACACCCCAAAACCCAGCATCCCAATCCCTGCTCCATCGGTGACCCCATGGAATCACAGAATCCCAGAGTGGTTTGGGTGGGAAGGGAAATTAAAGCCCGTTTTTTTCCACCCCCTGCCATGGGCAGGGACACCTTCCACTAGCCCAGGTTGCTCCAAGCCCCATCCAACCTGGCCTTGGACACTTCTGGGGATCCAGGGGCAGCCACAGCTTCTCTGAGCATCCTGTGCCAGGGCCTCCCCACCCTCATAGG
This sequence comes from Corvus moneduloides, assembly GCF_009650955.1. Taxonomy (NCBI): domain Eukaryota; kingdom Metazoa; phylum Chordata; class Aves; order Passeriformes; family Corvidae; genus Corvus; species Corvus moneduloides. The sequence goes on from NC_045493.1 coordinate 9,899,235, forward strand.
GAAGAATTTCTTCCCAATATCCCATCTAACCCTGCTCTCTGGCACTGGGAAACCATTTCCCCTTGTCCCGTCACTCCAGGCCCTTGTCCCAAGTCCCTTTTGAGCTCTCTTGAAGCCCCTTTAGGAACTGGAAGGGGCTCTCTAAGCTCTCCCTGGAATCTTCTCCCACCTCTCCCAACCTTTCCTCATTGGAGAAATATTTCATCCCTCCAACCATGAAGTGCACGCAGAGCAGAAGATTTTAGGCAGCCCCCAAACCTGGGTGGTGACCTGATTTTGGGGGGCTGCCTAAACCCAGACATGCTCCCCACCAGTGCCATAGCCCCGTGCTCAGCTCAGCTCACCCGGGGTGGGCTCCGTGGTTGTGACGGTGGTGGTGACGATGGTGGACGTGGTGGTTTCCTGGCTCTCCTCCGACGCGGAGCCGTGCGCGTCCCTGTCCGCGCTGTTTGTTGGGATAACGGCAGCGCCAGCGGGAGCCGTGGTCGGAGCCTCTCCGGCATCCCCCGTGCTGTCAGGGAGCGCTGGGGACAGCGTGGAAGGGGACATCTGCACCGTGGGGCGGCTGGTGGTCGTCTGGTCCCCCCAGGGAAGCTCGGGGGGGCTCCGCTCCGTGTCCTCTGCTGGCACCCGCAGCTCCGGGGTGGCCGTGGGGAGCCTGGAGCTCCGTGGGCTGGCTGGAGAGGCAGCTCCGGGGGGCCCTGCCAGGGTGGGCTTCAGCCTTGGGTGCTTCCTTCCTGTATTTACTTGCTTTAGAGTTGGTGGCTTTTTCTTAACAGGGGAAGTTTGTCTGGCATCGGGTCTGGGGGCAGCGGTGGCCATAGGCAGGACGTGGCTCTGCAGCAGCTGCGTGGTCTCCTCCGCCGGCGCGGCAGCGTCCTCCGGGGCTGGCAGCAGGTTGAGGGCAGTGCCCTGCCCCAGCTGCCCGGCTCCAGGGTCTGAGCCCACAACATGCCCAAAATCCTCAGCGCCACCAGTCAAACCCGTGCTGTGCCCGAGCTCTGCAGCCCCACCGCCCGTCTTCTCCACCGGCTCATCTGCAGTGAGAGGGTCCGGGCTGGCCGGCACCAGCGCTGCCCCCGATCCGCTGTCTGAAAAAAAACAGGGAAAAGTGGGATTTGGGCAAAGCTGGGCATGAAATTAGAGCTGTGCTGCTGGCGTGAAATCAGCCCCCAGGAAGCTGTGGCTGAAGGAACACCCACCACTTCCCGAAGAAGGAACAACCGGCCCCCACAGCACAACACACCCGCCTTGGCAGAGCCCCCTCAGGCACCGTCGTGTTGGGCAAACCCAACCCAACATTTGTTGGGAACAGGGATGGCAGGAAAGAGCGAGTGACCAAAGCTGCCCAGCACCGCTCTGGCCAGGGGGGTAATTGCATAAATACAGATTTATCCAGCACCCCGAGGTGACCGGGCTGTGATCCATGGGCTGGAATTCGCCGTGAGCTCTGTGAGATGCCTCAAAGAGCTCCAAGAGCCCGAGAGTCAACGCTTTCCATGGAAACAGCAGTTGCCAGGGAAAGCGCTTAATGCACGGTACTTAAAGACCATAATTCCAGCCCCCTCAGCTCCCCTGGGAGGGTTTGGAGCCCCCAGAATGCAGGGTCCCTGTCCCTGTGTGGGCATGGTGGGTCTGCAAGCCCCCAGCCCCACTGCTGGCTTGGGGCTGCCCGGGTTCGTGCTCCCCTTTGTGGCTGCATACGAAGGCACTGACTGACCCCTAAAGCAGCTCGAGCTGCTGTGACGTGCCCGTGGTGGCAGCCAGGATGTGTGTCCACCACGGTACCAGCTCCCCATGGGATGGGGGCTGGAGCAGCAGTCCAGGTTTCCTTCCCAAGCAGATTCCTGATAAACCTCAGCTCACCTCGGTTGTACGGGTGCTTTAAACAAAAGCACAACTCTTGGGTCACATTTAACTTGATGATTTCTGTTTCAAATTCTGCTCATTATGGTCGGACTGGAATCAAAAGCGGGAAAGGAAAAAAAAAGGAGCTTTTGGATGTGAATCCTGAAACACAGGGACACTGCTGGGTGACACTGGCTAGGGGAGCTGAGGGATGGCACGAGCAGCCCATGCAGAGGGACCGAGCAGCACTGAAAACTGGCTTTGCTCCATCTTCTGGAAAATAGAAGCAGTTTCTGGCAAGAACCAAAGATAAGGAACACAACGGGCAAAGGCTTGTGAATTAGCCTGAAGGATGGAGCTGCAAAACTCTGGCAGTCCCTTGCACTGCTCCTTGGTCCAGGAGAGTCCTTGGACACTCCTGGTGCCTGGGCTGGTCCTTTACCCCTGGGATAGCCGGGGACAGAGCTGTGCCTGCCCCAAGCCACTGCACCCTGCTGCAACCACCCTGCTGCAACCACCAGCAAACCTGTCCCGGCCCCCGAGGGCTTCCTGGCCTCTCCTGATGTTTCCCACAAGTTAAAGCATTAATTCCTTAATTAGCAAGTGGTTCAGCAAATCCATCACCGATTCCCTGAGCACATTAGGAGACGTTTCACACACATCATCTGCAAACACCAGCTTGTGTCGGCTCTGAATAATCTCCCCCCAGGAAGGTTGGGTGCCTCGATGTCCCCACACTTCTAGGGGAGCAGACAGGGAGCTTCCACACCCTCTGCTTGTTTTTCGATGTCTCTGCTTCCTTCTCCATCCCACCCTGGGCTGATCCTGGCCTCCATGGGCACCCTGCCATGGGCTGTTGGGGGGAAACATCCCCAAGGCCATGCCAGTGGCAGCTCTCCTTCCCTGAGAAATTTTGCAGGGCTCTCGTGGGCTCTTCTCGTCCTCTCACATCCCAAGCCCGGGATGAGCAGTCGGTGGTTGCTCTCCCATGGCCCAGGTGACAGTTTTAGGGATCTGCAGCAAAAGGTTTTGTCCATGACAGGAGAAGATGGGGCTCTCGGACAGAGGGGAGGCAGCGCAGGCCTGGGAGGGGAGGGGGCTCACTGGCCAGTGGGACATGCTGGGACACTCTGGGATACTCTGGGACATGCTGGGGCACGCTGGGACACACTGGGACACACTGGGACATGCTGGGACACCGGCTCACAGCAGGACAGCCAAGGATTAAACCTGATGTGTTCCCAAAACCACCAACCCAGGATCCCCGGGTTATTTGTCATGTGAACCCTAATTCTTAATGGATTGTGCCTTTAAACCATATTTTCTGCTTTCGGAAAGCTGACTAATTCCTTATTAGATCCTTTGCCAGGATGCATTTACTTGATTCTGTCCTTAACAAAGCATGAAATAAAACACTCTGTAAAGCGACTCCTTAATGAGACACTAAACACGCCGCAGTTTGTAAAGGGCAAATGCACATTCCAGGGGAGCGGGAGAGGGCGGAACACAGCCAGGCTGGAGCAGGGGAGGGGGAGGCACATGGCCCCAGCATCGGGGATCAATAAGGGCTTATTCCTCGTTATCAGAAAGAGAATTGGTTGTCGATCTCAGCTCCTGACTGATCACCGCCCCCAAACCCGAGCTGTGCTCCAGCACCTCCCTGGGCTGCCAGACCCTGCTCCCTCCCCATGGACCCCGGTGTTGCCCCCACAGCCCCAGTGTAGCCCCCTGCCCACTCATTCCTGCCTGGAGCCCATCTTGGGAAGCAGAACCGAGTATCCTCATCCTTAAGGAAGGACTGAAGTGGGTTTCCAGGGTGGGCTTTGGAAAGATCCTTTCCACACTGATCTGAATTCCAACAGCCATTCTGCCACCTCCAAGGCCCATGGGGCGATCATGGACCCATAGGGGGCTGGGCTGGGGCCAGGGCCGGCAGAGCAGGACCCTCCCCAGCTGCTGAAACCCATCCTGCTCCGCACAAGTGATCCATTCAGAGCTGCTGGAAGAGAAACGGTCACGTTTGACCTTGATCTAATCTGCTAAAGCAGCTCTGGAGGAAATAAACGCTATTGAGATGAACAAGGGGTTTATCTTGTATCTCGATCAGGAGCTCTCCGCAGGCGGTTCGGCACTGGAGAGCCTTCTCCAAATCCATGGAAACCTCCGCGGTGGCCCTGCCGCCCTTGCTACTCCCGAGCTTGGCACCGGGGGCTCCGTGCTCTGCGCGGCAGCGTGGGCACAGCGGCTGCTCCTGCGGCACGGGCCAGGCACGGCCGGGACACTTTGGAGCACAAAGCGACCTTCACGCAGAACGACAGCTCGTCTGCAGGTCTATTCTGGGCTGTGCCTGGTGCCGGCTGTGTGCAAACACCGCGCAGGAAGCTGGGCTCCGGGGAGGATGTCTGCAACCAGCCTCAGCCCCCGCGGTTTATACTTAGCCAAGGAGGAAGCGCCAGTGCCGAGCCTGGGCTGCGTGTGGGAGCTGCCAGCGGGGCACAGCCCCGTCCCTGGGCTGGGGTGGTGGCACCAGGCTCTGGAGAGGCAGCAGGACAGGAGGAGTGGCAGGGCAGGAGCTCCTGGAGCATCTCCTCTCACCCAGACGCAGCACTGGGTGTTGGCAGGGCACCAAGCACCCGCCCACCCGGGCAGCATCAAACCCATCCTCCCCAGCCCCAAAGCTTCATCCCCTTGTGAGAGGGTCCCCGGCACCCCCAGCCAGGCCCGTGTCCCGTGGGCAGCCGTGGCCAAGGCGCGTGTGCTGCTCCAGAGGTGCTGCGGCTGGAGAGCACGGGCAAAACCTGATTGCCGAGATACCTCAGCCAGAGGGGCTTAGAGGAATTAGGGAGCTGCAAATGCCTGATAAAAGGATGCTGGAATAACCACAAAGGCCTCGTTTTGCTGCTGTGCTCCTGAAAGAGCTGGAGCAGGAGTAGCCATATCCCGGCTCCCATTACTAATGCCGATGGTATCGCCGTGAGCACTCGCTCCAGGGAGGGCAGCTGGATCGCTCCAGCTCAGGAATCACTCTCTGGAAGGGTTTAGGATCTGATTGTAACAGAAATGAATAAAGCTGATCCAGGCACTATTAATGGTGGTATTCAGCTCTGCCTGTGTGATGGGCTCAGGAGGGTTCATGGGTGCTGGGCTGTGCTACTCCTGCCCAGAGCTGCTGCCAGCATCTCATCCAAGCCCTCATGGAGAGCTGGGATTGATCCTGCACTGCCCAGCACCCTCTGCACGCAGTCAGAGATCCTGGAGTCGCCCATTCCCACACGGTCGGTGCAGGAGGGTTGGCAGAAGCCGCTCTGGGAGGAACGGGATCACTCCTGCTGGGGATGAGTTCATCCAGAGCTGATCCAGATCTTGGATAAAGCAGGGATGTCGAGGCCAGGTCCTGGTGTAACCCTGGATCACCAGGGTGGGAAGGGGCACCCTGGGCACCTCCTGCTCTCCCACCTCTTCCCACACCAACCTCCAGGGCATGCAACACACATTTCACCCTCAGGGAGGAAAACAGAGGGTTTGAGTGGGAAGGAGGATCTGAGAAAAAGCAGGTTGTATCCATCAAAACACTTGGCTGTGATTGGTTTGGTTTAAGATTTTAAAAGCTTTTGGCCTTGAATCTTGAAGAGCAGAAAAACCTTAATTGAAACAATCTTTCATTCTCCAAATGTCCCCGCAGGCGGATGCAGCCTTTAAGGCAGGAGATGTGAATCCCAGGTTTTCCTGCAGTTACAATTTCAGCCGATTAAGTTTTTCCAACAGGAAAGAAAAAAAAGTTTTCCTCAAGAGCATCCTGTCAGCTCCCCCTCTAAGCAAATAAAACCGTAGCAATCCGATCCGGCTGAGTCATCCCCGTGGGAGCTCCGGGAAGCGCAGCCGGAGCTGGGGCTGCCCGCGGCACCGGGAGTTTCAGCGCCGCTTTCCTGGGAAAGGTGAGGCAGGGACGGGAGGGCTGTGGAGGGATTTCAGCCAAACATTCCCATCGCAGTCGGAGAAAACAGAGAGCCGTTCTCCTCTGTGGCACAAGGGTGAAGGAGCAGTGCCCGTCCCTGGGTCTTGCCCAGTGCTGGCGACAGTCTGGAAATGCTGGGAGCCTCCAGACTCTGGTCTGTCCTGTGCAACGGGAAAACCTGGTCTGTTCCAAAGAGCAATTTATAGGAGATGATCCAGAAGAAAAAAGATGCCCAGCTTTTGCTCAGGAAGACCGTGCAGCAGAGGCCAAGAAAGTTTGGAGCGGTTTTCCTCCCATTCCAGGGGGCACCTGGCTGTCCCTCCTGGGCTGTCCCTGTGCGCCGCATCCTCTGCAGGGCAGGTGTGACCCACACCTCGTTGATTTGATGCCGCTCTGGATCAGGCTGGGATACAGCTGGGTGCTGGGATTCCTGGGGCAGGAAGGGGTCAGGACGCTTTTCTTTCCATTCCCATGAATTTCCCGATGCCACAGAGACTCCGCTGGCCCTGGGGAGTTTCGGAGCTGCTTTAAAATGCTGTTCAATTGCCCGTGTGCAGGGGTTTATTTATGCTCACAGGACTGTGGTCTGAATATTTCATTTTAAAATTTACATCTGTGTCACTCGAGATGCTCAAATAAGGTTGCCATGGAAACCCCTCATTACTGGGTGAGGATGCTGGCAGTGGTGCCCAGCCCGAGGAGCCGTGGCCGGGAAGGACCAGGCTCTGCTCCCGCTGCCCACCCAGCTCCCATGCCCAGCGGCAACCTCACCTCTGCTGGGAAGGGCAGAGAGCAGAGAATCGTGGAATCATCGAATCCTGGAATGGTTTGAGCTGCAAGGAACCTTAAACATCACCTCATCCACCCCCCATGCCATGGGCAGGGACAGCTTCCGCTAAACTCGCTCCAAGCCCCATCCAACCCGGCCTTGGGCACTTCCGGGGATGGAAGGGAGGGATTTCACTGGCTCCTGCTGCCTGTACCAAGGGGCTCAGGGACCTGCTGTGCTGGCAGGGGACACGGGGCTGGGACATGGTCCTGGGGGCACCAGACACCCACACCCACACTTGGTCCCAGCCCTGGGCTGAGACAGGGGGGAATCCCCCCGAACTGGCCATGGGCGAGGAGGTTCCTGGTCTGGGTGGGAGCAGGAGGTTCAGGCTCCACTGCTGCAGGTGGGGGCAAGATTCCAACAGCAAAACACTCCTGAAAACCTGATTTAGTGGCAAATCGATCCTGTTTGTGCCTGACTGGAGAATCCACGCTGCCTGTGCCTGGCTCGCTCGGCTCGGGAGCAGGGACACCACAAGGAATGAGGGAATTAAACTCGCAAACCTCTCCCCCTTCTCCCTGTGCTTGGGAGGAGCTGTAACTGCTGTAACGATCCACACAGGCCTGGCAGATGCCGGCAAATTACACACTTCTCCAAGCTAGGAGGAAAATGGATTTTCCTCCCCACTGCTGCTTCATGGAGCTGGAATCAATGAGACTTTGACTCCCCGGCATCTGTTCTGGCCACGCACGGGCACCTGTGGCTTTGGGGCACCTGCCCACGGTGCCCTGGCTCCACAGCCCGTGTGTCCCCAGCCCTCTCACTGCAGCGTCACTCCCAGCACAGCCCAAATCCCCAGGGATGAGCCCAGCTCATGCTGGGAATTGCCTAGCTCCTTCCCGAAGGCATGTGGGAGGAGCAGCAGCAGCAGCAGCAGCTAACGAGGAAGAGGAATTAAAGAGGCTCATCCAATTTATGGAGGAATCAAGAGATTTGCAGCATGGCAGTGACACGACCTGTCCCGTGCTGACTGGTCCCAGCTGGATCCCACTGCATTCCCAGCTCCTGGGGGCAGGAATTATCCTGATATTCCGGACTGGTAGGGACCAGGGAACAGGAGAGCAAAGCCATTAGAGAGAGAGGAACTTTGACGCAGGTAATAATTTGAGTTTATCATGGGGTTTTATGATATCAAACATAAGAAAAGCATATCTGTGCCTTGTCACAGGCAGACAGACCCAGCTGAAAGGAATTAACAGGCTGGGTTCAAGGGGAATTCGTTTCCTTTGGAAGTTCATTAGGAAAGAACTTTAAAGATCATCCAGTGCTACCCTTGCCGTGGGCAGGGACACCTTCCACTAGCCCAGGTTGCTCCAAGCCCTGTCCAACCTAGCCTTGGACACTTCCAGGGATGGGGCAGCCAGAGGGATGAAGGAGCGGAGGAAGATCCCTCCTGTGCCTCTCCCAGGCTCTCCAGCTCGGATGTTCACTCCTCAGGGCCTACCTGGGGAGAGGAAATTGAGTGTTTTGGCAGCTTTTCAGGCTACAAATTGAAGAGGGGGAAGAGAAGCTCCTTCTTTCTTCACCAATCATCCAGCCCAGCCGTCTACATCAGGGCATAAAATTAAATGGGTTCCTAAAGAGAGAGTATATTTAGCTACAAAACCCCGTTCTAGTCAGCTCTCTGCAGCTAAAATAATTAATCTCCCATCACTGTTAAGATGCAGCGGAGCAGATCTGGAGAAGTGAGTGCTGGGATTAACTCTTTGGGAGCAGCTCAGCCCTGTGAGAGCAGCTCCTGCTGTGATGCCGTGGGAGATCCTGGGGGCTCCTGGGCACTCCTGGGTGTCCTGCCTGGCTGGCTCTGCTCAGCTGTGTCCCTGCCATGCCAGCGCCTCTCAGTGCCAGTGCTGCACCAGCCAAGGGCTTGACTGGGGTGCTCTGCCCTGGCACTGCCTCTTGCGTGATCCCCAGGAAGGATGCAGGAGTGGGTTCAGCCAAAATCCCTGCTCCTGGGGGCACTGGGAAACACTTTCTGGAGACACAGCCCTAAAACATCTGGAGAGACAAAGTTCAGTCTGATGACAACAGCGGACTGTTCCTGTGTCTGGCCACAAATCACTGACGGGCTCACTCCCAGGCGGTCACATCCACGGAATATGTGACTGTCCACAACCTCCTCTGCTGTTCCACCTGTCTGCAGCTTGGTTTGATTTGATTTCCACTCCAGCACTGGAAATCTGAGGTGACAACGTGATGCTGGAGGTGCAGGTGAGCAGAGCAGCATCACAGCCCAGCTCTCCCTGGCTGGAGCAGCCGCAGGATTCGGCTCCTGCCTGAGCTCCCAGCACAGCCCCTGCAGCGGCTGGGGGAGAGCTGAGCTGCCTCTGCTAAATCTGTTTGGCAGCTCTTTATATTTCTTTCACAGGATGTAACAGGAATCACAGCATGGCTCCAGTCCAGACTCAGAGAGAGGAGCAGGGACTGGCAGCACCTCGGGGGTGTCACTCGTCCCCCTTGGCAGCAGGGCAGGACGTGGCCTCAGCACTGCTGCCCATGGCTGCTCTCCTCCCTGGGTTTGTCCAGGGATACCCCAAAAGATTTTGGGGTTTTTTTGGCGTGTCCCAAAAGCTGCCCTGGGGCATCTCAAGGCAGGATTTGAAGCCCATCAGGTCCTGCCCGCCTTCCCAAGGTGCAGAGGTGCCTCAGAGCAATGAGGGTGGCACAGGTGACAGCTGGCACAGGGCACACACGGTGATTTCTGCTCTCCCCATGGACTCCTCCGGGCTGTTCCCACCATGGGGATGCAGCCCCCGGGATCACACCGTGCAGGCAGCAGAGCTGGAGCTGCTCAGGATGAGGGAAGGGGACAATCTGGGCATTCCCCATGCCCCAGGCTGTGCTTCAGTCCCCTGCACCTCCCAGCCCCTGTTCATTTCTCGTTCCTGGGGGAGTCTCAGCTCTGCCTGCACGAACAACGTGTCGGGACAGGCGTTGGGATCAGTTTGCAGGGAGAATCCTTTTTTCCCAGGCAATGATTTTCTTTGCATTCTCTCCCCTCACTGAGGCCGTGTAGGAACCGTGCAGGAACCAGGGCTGCCTGGTGCTGCCTGGTGCCCTTGAAAAGACCCTGTTGCCTGCTCTGAAATGATGCAGCTCCGGTGCCTAATGATTCCTGACAGCTCGGGAAGGGCCCCGCTGCTGGCAATCGGGAAGGCAGGGAAAGGGAGGGTTACTGATGGCTGTGGTTATTACAGTTATTGGCCCCCATCGATCACAGGCACGGGCTGTGCACTGAGGCTGGCAGGAACTGGGGCACAGTGCCCCGTTCCCGTTCCCATTCCTGCTGCTGGCCCCGCGGGACCTGGCATGGCTCAGAACTGCCCAGGATGGCTGAGAGATGGGGCACACTGGGCTCCCAAATGCTCTTCCACAGCCTGGAGTAGTGCCAGATGTGATCAGACAACCACAGAGTCCAGAATGGTTTGGGTTGGAGGGACCTTAAATCCGTCCAGTTCCACCCCATACCATGGGCAGGGACACCTTCCACAGACCAGGTTGCTCCAAGCCCCATCCAGCCTGGCCTTGGTGAAGGTTGTCACCCCCTCCATTCCTTGGTTTTTCCTCCTAAAAAAGCAATAACCTGCATTTCATTGCTGCATTATGTCAGGCCAATTTGGGGGTGGCAGCAGAGCAGCTCCACTGGCACATCCTGCCAGCAGCTCCATGTGGGAATTGCAGCCCCCAGCATGTCCCCGTGTTCAGCCCTCAGATGTGCCCCTGCACTAGCTCACTCCTTCAGAAAGGAACTTCTTCCCAAACAAGATGTGGCTGAAAATCAATTCTTAACTTCTTAAAAAATTTTTTCTCACTAAAACTAGAGCCGTTCTGGGGGGCAGAGCAGCAGTTTGGGGCTGGCACAGCCTTCACCCCCCTTCATGTCCCTGCCCCTGAGACCACCCAGCCCACCCTGGGCCCATCCCTGGGCTGCTGCTGGTGTTTCTCAACGCTCACCTCATTCCCAGTGACACGGGTTTTTATATAACTAATTGTCAGCTCTATCAGCCATCAGTGATTTGTGTTTTAAAGATGGCCTGGCAGAACTAATTCCATCGCCGCACGATGCTGTGCTGGATGATGATAACCCATGTACAGCTTCTCCCACGGAGCCTCATGACGAGCTGCTGCGCTTTATTTTAATTAATACAGATAGCAAATATATTTTCATTAGCCCTCAGAATGTCAGGAGAGAAGCAGGGTCCTCCTGCATGGTGAGCAGCAGCTTCGCTCCTGGGGCTGGGTGCAGTGCCCAGCCCCGCTGGGTCCCCTGCTCCAGCCACCTCCACATCCCCCTGCATCCCTCCACATCCCTGTGCATCCTTCCCCATCCATCTGCATCCCTCCACATTCATGTGGGCACCAGCTGGGCAGGCACAGGGCAGAGTTTCCTCCCAGTCCAGCATGGGTGGCACCATTAAAAGCTGATTTATGCTGCTCCACGCATGGTGGGAGCTCCCATCCAAAAGCTCTCCTCCCTCTCCAGTGCAGGACACACAATTATCAGGCACGTTCATAATTTCTCCGATTTAGAACAATTAAACCGGCTCCCTGGTACTTCTGATGAAAGCAGCCCCTTGTTCCCCGGGGAAGGAACAGCCTTCCTTGACCTCTGCTCTATTATTCTGTTTGATTGATCTGAATTCTATCAGAAAGGATAATGATAGGCTTTGGGGGGGTGCGAGAACACTGGGAACAGAGAGGACAACGCTTTGCCAAGGGCTGCTGTGCCCAGCTAATGATTCTGACAGGCTGTGGGACACCCAGGCCCCTCTTTGCGCCCAGTGCAGCACCCATGAAATCCCTGGATTCCCCAAAATTGAGGAACAGAAGGCTAAAAGCATATCATAAACAAGCAAAGAGGACTCGGTGGCCAGCAGAGAGACCTGCTCTGCAATGTCCCACCTGTGTCACCTGCCCTGGTGGGGACATGTCACCTTCCCCTGTGCCCATGGGGCATTGCTGCCACCATCTTCACCTTGGGAACAGCTCCAAGGATGCTGATGGAAAGGCACTAGGCAATGTCACCTTCCTCTACTTCCAAAAATTCCCTGAACATCAAAATCGGAATGGAAGTGATGGGCTGGCTGTTCATGAACCACAGCTGGGTTGAGTTTAGAGAAAGCCCTTGAATCCCACCCCTGGAGGCTGCTCTGAATCCCCAGCTCTGCCTCAGGAGGGTGCTTTGAGGAGCAGAGCACTGCACTTTCTCACGGGCAGCTCTTTACTCTCCTGGGCAGCTCTTTGCTCTCCTGCCGCTGCCGGCTGGGCACGTTTCCTGCTGATGTGATTTTTGACCCACCCTGGTGATGGGGAAACACGGAGAGAAAGGACCTGGCTCTTCTGCCCAGCAGGTAATGAATGGGCCAATTACACCAAGCCGTGTGTCACCCGCCTGGGATAAGGGGTTTGTCACTGCTGCCATTGTTTATGTTCCTGGAGGGTAATCGTAATTTTTAATGTCCTTTTGATAGCGGTGTAGTGTGATTAAAACAGGCACATCCCAGACATAAATCTGGGTTTAAGCACTGCCTTTCTGACACACGATGCTGAACGCTCAGGGATCGGGCTGAAGGGCTCCTGGGCTGTGCCACCACCTGCCTCTGGCAAACCACCCCGAGCTTCAGCACCTCCCTGGAATCGCCCTGTAGGGACGGTCGCATCCTGCCCCGGGTGCTTGGCAGGGACCCCAGAGGGGCAGCAGAGCCTGGAGCAGCAGCTGGATGGAGGCAGGAGGCCCCAGGCTGGCACTATTGGCTCAGGATAAACACACCAGCTGATTTCCTGGGAGCAGGGGGAGCAGCAGGAGGTCAACATAAACTCGTAACACATTTTCTGCAATAGAAAGCTCTGGGCCGTAGCTGGGGATGGTGCTGGGGGACTGAGGGAGGAATTTTCAGAGCTGACCTCCTGTTTGATGTGACTCTGACTCTGGGCAGGCTCCTGCCCCCGCTGCTTGCTCAGGCTTCGTGTTTGGATCCGAGATGTAACGCTGCATAATTTAAGCAAGACTTTGCTCCTGAGGCCAGGTCGGTGCACGCCGAGTGGAAATGTGGAAAAATCCAGCCCGCCCCCATGGAAGCTTGAGCGGATACCTGAGCCACTGATGGAGATGATGTTTGTGTGACTCAATTCAGTTTGTGCCCTTGGGTGACAATGTGCCCGTGAGGACAATGAGTCACAGTCGCCCTGTGCCGCATCCCGACAGTGCATGCCAGAGCTGGGGGTGTTCACCTGGACAAGAGAAGGCTCCAAGGAGACCTCAGAGCCCCTTTCAGTACCTAAAGGGGCTCCAGGAGAGCTGGAGAGGGACTTGGGACAAGGGATGGAGTGACAGGACACAGGGAAACGGCTTCCCACTGCCAGAGGGCAGGGATGGATGGGATTTGGGAAGGAATTGTTCCCTGGGAGGCTGGTGAGGCTGTGGCCGCTCCTGGGTCCCGCCGGGTTGGACGGGGCTAGGAGCACCCTGGGATAGTGGAAGGTGTCCCTGCCCATGGCCAGGGGTGGAAAAAAATGGGCTTTAAGGTGCCTTCCAACCCAAACCATTCCAGGATTCCATGCAGAGCTGTTCTGGGTACATGAGATGGGTGCGAGGGAGATGTGGGGGTCCTGCTGGGACCACAGCCCGGCGATGCTGGGGAACAACTGCGGGGCGGGCACCTTCCCCTTCCCGGCAGGCTGCAGATGAGCCCCGCTGGAGAGAGAAACGGAACCGCTTTTGAATTTAGATGTTGTAATTCCGAATTTAGATGTTTTGCAGTGGAAAAACTGAAAAGCTCTCCCCCCTGGGGAGCGGGCTGCAGCGACAAGGGCTCTGGTTTTGCTGCACCCTTCCCTCCCTACCTTTCCTAATGAATTCCAAGAAAGCCTCAATGCATTCCTAAACGGGAACACAGCCTGTGTCCTTCACAGTCATCTCCACAACAAAGCCAGCCATCTCGCCGCTGGCAGCCACGGGCTCCTCTGTGAGCTGGAAACAAAAGCTGAAAAGGAGCCTTTCTAGTTGCGATTAGAAAGCTTGAGAAGTTTGGCTTTTACTTGTTATTGCCTCACTGATTTCATCTCCGTGGCAGCTCTGAACCCCTCAGGGGACAGGAGAGCAGCCCCAGTCCCTCGCCAGGCGACTGCACCGATCCTGCTGTGGGAGCCGTGCACCGAGCGCCCAGGAGAAGCAGGAATTGGGAATCTCTGTGTCTTTAGGATGCTGCGCTGGGTTTGGACACGGGTTTGTGTTCGGTCCTTAAGGAAGGAGCAGCGCCGGGGCCCAGCAGGTGCCAGAGAGCTCGGCTTCCCCCAGGAGAGGACGGGGGCACCAGGAGCATCCTCCTCTACCTGAGGGCATCCCTGACACCCATCAGCGCCCAAATGGCCCCAAGGGTGCCAGTTATTGCCCCAAATCCGTGCCCTAGCCGCATCCAACCCAGAGGGGACACAGGTGCTCATCCCCCCCAGGACACGAAGCCTTCCGGGGCTGCTCCAAGCAGTGAGGGGTGCGGAGGAACTGAATTAAATTATTCTCTTTTTTTCTAAAAAGAAAGAGATGAGGAAGAGCGATTATCGGGGAGATTTTCTTCGGGGGAAATTCTGGCACAAAGACAAACTGCAATATCTCAGCGCAGGCTGGGCACTGAGTCTTGGATAAAAATAAAGCAGGAGGCGGCAGCACCTTCCCGATGACATTAACTCCATTCATCTCCCGCTGCCGCCGCCGCCAGCGTGCTCAGGCATTAGGAGTTACGTTTTCCTCCACTATTTCTCAAATATATTTATGCTGGGAGATGTTTGTGGAGGTACATCCTGTGCCTGGGGCAGAGGATTAATTCCAAACTGTCACCTCGCTTTTTGACGGGTTTGTAAATTCTGTTCCGTTGATTTGCACTCGCAGTAAATTGATAAAATCCTCTTTCCAAAAACCTAATTCACCATTTAAGGCTCACCAGGGTTTTAGACCTCATTGGCTCACATATTTATGTAAATATAGTGTCCAGCAGCAATTTAAAAACTGCTGCGTGGATAATGTGGATGGATAAGGAGTGAAGGCAGACACATTGTCTGGTGGGGGCTGTGTGCCCTGCAAAAGGAGCCTTTCCTGGCCTTGGGGCAGAAGATTTTGGGGTGCCTTTGCAGTGGGTAGCTGCTTTGGGCAGTGTTGCTCCAGGATCTGACCCCTTTGCACCAGAACTGATTAACCCTGACAGTGCTGGGAATAGTCTGAGCTCTCCAAGGATGGCGTTGGATGTGTCCAAGAGGACTTTGCCAAAGCTGCGTCTGCAGGACTCCTGTGGTGGGCGGGGATGTGCTGGTGTACTGGGAGCACTGGGAGCTCTTAGCAGAGTGGCCTGTCAATTTAGGGACTTGGTAGCTTTGCAAATGGAAGTTCAGGACGGTCAGGAATAGCCTGGTTTTTTACTGGAATTGCATTTAAATCAGCATCAGGAGATGCAAGCCCCGTTCCTGTGCAGCCCCATCATCATGGAAGAGATGCAGGGTGGCAGAGGGGACATCAGCAGTGATGTCCTCAGTACTGTCCCCCAGCCACCACTCTACCCGAGATGAAGCATCTCATCCACTAAATGTTGCCATGCTCCATTAATCCACCCTAAAACGTCAGATGGACATTCTCTCTTGAATTTTAAATATACCCAGCCATTCCGACTCGCTCTGAAATTGCCCCGCAATGAACGCTTTCCAGAACATTCCCTCACTCCCCCACGCTGTTCCCATGCCTGGTCACTCCTGCCTGCTGTGCCCCAGCCCCCCACGGCAGTGCCAGGTCCCCGCAGCGCTTCCCTTGCCCTTGGGCTGGAGCACATCACTGAGTGTCCCCTGGAGGCCCTGGGGACCACTCTTGTCCCCTCGCTGAGGTGCTCCTGGCCCCTGAGCCCCTGGCTTTGGCACATCCCCCCCCCTCCCCCCAGTGTGCAAGACAGAGAGACGGGCCGAGACGTGAGAATCCTCCTTGCCGAGCAGATGACGCCGCTCTGGGATCCATCCCACAGTTATCCCTTCTGTCATGCTCGAGTTTTTTGGATGCCTTTGCATTTGGCACCAAATTTCCTTCCTAGACTAAAGCTTTGCACTTGGAATGATGCCTTCGGAGCCGGGCTGAGTGGCCAGGCTGCTCATCCGATCCCTCCGCACTGCCAGCAGCTTGGATTGCGCTTCCATGAAGTCTCCTTGCACCTTCCTGCTGCAGCCATCTGTCCTGAGGTGCCAACGCCTTGTCCTCACCCCTGTGGAGCAGGCACAGACCTCCTGGGCTCTCTGGGGGTTGAACACCTCCTGCAATCAGTCCATAGGCTCCTCGGGCCAGGAAAAGGGAGAAAGGTCTGGACAAATCAGACCTTTCTCAGCTCAACGCAGAGCTGGGAATCCAGGCAGAGCCTCCTCGCTGTGCATCAGGAAAGCTCCAGGCTCAGCCAGCGCTCGGGGCTGGTCAGCTGCTGCTCTGGCCCCTTCCCAGAGAAAAGAAAAGGAGGAAAAAGGAATAAAAGAGAGATGTCTGAGTCGGGGCTGCACTCTGGGAGCGGGCCAGCCGCAGCTGCACCACTGCCGGGAGCTCCAGCAAACAAAAAGATGGAACAGAGAGGAAATCAGCTCCACAGCACCCCGGGAACACCGTCCCCCCCTGACTGGGGACAGCATTACCTCCATGTACCCACAGCCCTGAGCCACCACGGGGCAGAGCACTGCAGCAAAGGGTCCCCATCCCAGGGGGGCTGGATCCAGGTGCCCCTGCTCGCTCCCCAGGACCAGGACACGGGGCTGGCTCCCTGATTTAGAGCTCCGTGCGGCTCCTGCAGCTGTGGCAGTGCGACACGAACTCCCAGCAGCACGCTTCAAAGGGCTCCTTATCCCCATCTGTGCCATCCAACAAAGACACTGGGGCAGGAATGGTGTCTTCTCAAAAGTGCCAGAGGAACGCTCCCTGCCAGCCACAGCCTCCACTTTTACAGCTCCTGGAAGCTCCTCCCTGACATCCCCTGGTTATTTGGGGGTCCTGGCACTGACTGTGGCTGCCCAAGCATCCCCCAACCACAGGAACCATGGATGTAGATCCAAGTCAGAGATAACCAACATTTGCACTTGGTTCTGAGCCAATGCCACGGGCTCTGCTGGAAACCCACAGCACGTCCCTCTCCGGAAAGGAAGGTGAGCCTCCCTTGCTCCCAGGTTTGCCCCTTCAGTGCCAGGCTCCCATTGGCTCCTCCAGCCACCCAGCTCCATGGTTCTCCTCTGATTTATGAAATCCTTATGGATGAAGTCTGAGACATAACAGAGCTGAGCAGCAGAGGTCCATTTGTTCCCCCTCTCTTCCCAGCAGCACAGCTGACCCTGTGGGTGTGCTGGGTTGATGCTGGGTGCCCACCAAAGCCGCTCCATCACTCCCACAGGAGGCATTCCTCCGTGAACTTCCCAAACTGAGTCCTTCCCACAGGCTGCAGTCTTCCATGGACTTCAGTGAGAGTCCCTTCCACAGGGTCAGTCCTTCAGGAATAGAATGCTCCAGCCTGGATCCCTTCCATGGGGTCATGAGTCCTGCCAGCAAACCTGCTCCAGTGTGGGCTCCTCTCTGCATGGATACACAAATCCTGCCAGGATCCTGCTCCAGCACTGGACTCCATGGACTGCAGGTGGATCTCTGCTTCCCCGTGGATCCCCACAAGCTGCAGGAGCTGAGCTGCCTCACCCTGGGCTGCACCACACACACCTGCAGCACCTCCTCCTCCTCCTCCTTCAGTGACCTTGGTGTCTGCAGGGCTGCTCCTCTCGCAGATTCTCACTCCTCTCTCTGGCTGCCGTTTCCATTGTGCAGGTATTTTTATCCGTGGGTAGAGCAGGATGTGGATAGAGCAGGATGTGCATAGAGCAGGACTGGCCCCACGGGACAGAGCAAGAACATCCTTAACAACTTGTCGGTTAACAAGCTGTGAAAGGAGACAGACAGCCAGGAGCTGGCAGCCTGTCCTCTGGAATGAAGGACACCTTCCCTCCCCGAGCACCTCGGCAGGAAGGGCTCCTGCTGCAGAGCCCTTCTCCTTCCCTTCCTCCTGGTTCCTGCAGCCTGAGTTCCCTGACACTGCGTCGGGGCTGCAGGGCAAGCAGCTGAGGCACCTGCACCGGGTGGATCTGCTCCCTGCATCCCATCAATCCAGCAGCACTCACTTGTGCAGCAGCAGGAAAAGCCATCTCACGAAGCAGGTCCTTTTGGGAAGGGCTCCGGAGAGCTGTGGGACGCAGCAGCTGAAGGGCAGCAGCCTGAGCCAGAGCGATGCCAAACCCTCTGTCGCCCCACGAGCCTTCCTCACTCTGCCCTTTGCCCTCTGCTTTGGGGTTCACCAGCTGAGGGATGGCAGGTCCCCTTCCCCGCTGCCAGCAGTGCACCAGCCGCACCCCGAGGTTTCTGCTGACAGCATTGGCTTTGGCCCCACATTCTGCCCCACCAGAAGGGGCATGGCTGGGTGCTGCCCTTGGTCCCCAGTGGCTCATCCTGGTGTTGATCCCCCTCAAGCCCTGACAGGGGCAGAGGGCTGGGTGCTTTTGGGGTGCAGGTGTCCTCCTGCCCCTCTTGTGACTGGGACCAGAGCAGGGACAGGCACATCCCCACCTTCCAGAGCACCCTGTGCCTGGCAAACCAAGTGGTTAAAGACACACAACTCTCACGGCCGAATCCGGCAATTTCATCCCCCTGACAAGAGTGTAAATCCATCCTGATGGACTGGAAAATTGGAAAGCCAGTGTTCATGCCGTGTTTCCTACAGACATCTCCGAGCTCCTGAAAGATGCACTCGGTGGCAGCCCCGGTTCCAGCCGTGTCGCTCACATCATGCTAATTAAAATAGAGCCTGTGTTTTGTAACAGGATTTCCTTGGAGCCTATTTTACTGCTCAGTAACCACTTTCAAATATTTGAAAAATAAAATCGCATCAAGTAAATAACTTTTGGATTGCTCACAGAAGATTACTCTGGTTTCGGTTTTTTTGTTCCCAAAGCCCACTGGAAGCAGCCGCGCTCATCGCAGTGACAGAGGACAGAAAATACACGGATTTCTGAGGCTGCTTGTAGTCTACATCAAGAGCTGTGTGTTATTTAATCAGACAAAGCCCATTTCATTTAAAAAACAACTCTCTGTACAAAATGGGATAACAAAGCACCCCAGTGCTCAGCACTGACCTGGAATACCCAGGGAACACCCCTGCCTGTTGGCAGGATGGGCCATGCTCACACCAGCCCATTTTGATGCCCACATTACCTGTCCAGCAATGCCCTGACGCCCCTCTGCCTCATGCATGGCTTACTATCCATTAAACTTCCAAATTCAGCACCACCTGACTTCCAAGGGATGGCTCACACGCTTCCCTTTTTACATGCTTTGCTGTTCCAAGATCTCTGCTGCCGTTCTGGATGCCAAGGGAGCACATTCAGCTGACTCGGCGCAGCCTGGCTCCTCGGCCCTAAATCCTGGTACCAGATTCCTCAGTGAAGGAGAAGTTAAAAATGTACAGAAGGAAATGTCTGCGACACCATGACATCTACGAAACTGTGCTTGAAATGGCATCTTTGTATATTCATAATGGCAAAAAATACCAGAGAAGCAGAGGGCTGAGAGAGCCCTAATTTCATTTACTCCTGATCCAGTCTCTCCTCATCCTTTCTGCCAAGGAGGAGAGAAGGAAGAGGAGCCATTTGCCATGGCCTTTGTTAGCTGTCCATCAGACAAGCCCCATTCCCGTTATCTGCGCCGGCAGCCTGGCTCTGTGCTGTTATCTCGTTGCTCGGGGTGCTGCCGCGAGAGCTCACCACGCACTTGTTGCAGCCCTCACCGAGTTCACGCTCGGTTTTCCTTCCTGCTGGACACACCTGATCCTCTGGAAACAGCCTCCCGTGGTGCCGTGCTCACCACAGAGCCAGGGGGATCTCTGTCCTTGCTGTGGGGCTGTGACAGCCACCCCGGGAGTGCCCCCACGCCTCGAAGAAGAGAAGGGAGGGCGCAAACCTTGGGGCTGCAGAGGAGCCCGAAGCTCAGCACCCGCAGCTGCATTTCTGCTCCTTGCACTGCAGCCTCGGGCAGGGTTTGCTGGTCTCATCACAGCCTGTAGTGGATGCCCCAAATATATTTAGAAATCCTGGATCGCCCAAGTGTTCAGCTGTGCCCCTGCCATCCCCAGAGCCAGGGGCTGGGCCTGCATGGGCAGCACAGGCAGCGCTGCCCTCTCTGCACGCAGCTGCCCACACCCCCCCTGTTTGCCCACTGCATCATTCCAGGGTACAAATAAATGCCCCTGTTGGTGCCCACGTTCCCAGGATGCCACTGCTCCGGCACAGGCTGCCCGGAGCCTCCTGGCACAGGTCCCTGTGCAGGGACGTGCCTCTGCTGCCTGCTCTGCTCTGCGCCGGTGGGTGGGTGCGAGCGGATGCCGAGAGCAGAGGAGAGGCTTTCACACCTCCTCTCTGGTGATCTAAATGGCTTCACCAGTGCAGAGCACCCAGAGCCACCAGTCAAGCACCCGATGGGTGCAAATCATGTGAAAATGGTTTTTTCTTGGACGCATGAACTGAAAGAGCTGCAGATGGAGCACAGCAATCTGTCTCTGCAGGGTCTGATCCTGCTCCCCACCCAGATGGAGAACAGCAGGATTTGCTGCTCTGGGCCCCTGGCTGTGTCCCCCTCCACACGGATGGGCAAGACCCCTCCCCCCCAGGCATGGGCAGAGCTGCCACGTCGCCACCGGCTCCAGGCTGCGTAGGCAGGAGTTGGGATTTTACTGCAATAATTCACCAAACCTTGTAAAGGGTCAACAATTTATCAGCTCCCTCTCTCTGCCAAGGAAAGAGGAGTTCAGCACGCTGTGTTCTTCCACCACGAGATTTATGGCAGATTGTGCCAAATCCTGTTCCCGGGAGCTGGACTGCCTGCTGATGCTCCCAGCAGGACTGGGGCAGCCCTCCTGCCTCAGCACACGAGGCAGTGAGGGAGACGAGAGCCCTCACTGGGCCCGTGCTTGCTGGATTTGCTTCCCAGCTCCCCCAGGCCCCCCGGGAGCCCAGGATCATCGCTGCTTTCACATAGAGCACCGGCAGCCTGGACCAGAGCGTTTGTGTAACACCCCAGAGGAACGTGCCTCTCTGTGTGTCCCCACGCTGGAACAGGATGCCAGAACTGGCAGGGACCTCGCATCTGATTCCTCCACACGTACACAGACCACAAACCCGTGCAGGTGAGGGAGAAATGCCACCCTCTCCATCCATTGCTGTTCTGCTGCCCAGAAAGGATGGATTCTGTAATACAATCCCTGTCTGGAGAGCCGGGTTTAAGACTGAAAAGTCAAAACCATTTAACGCAATCTGACCACGAGAGCAGGGACTGGAGTAGACAGACAGCACCGCACAGCACTCCCGACACCGGGAGCTGGTTGTCTTTGCCATCAACACCCTGCCAGCCCCGGAGGGCAGCCTCAGGCCCCGAGCACACTGCAGCGCCAGCACACACCGGCCTCTCCCGTTCTCCCCCCCGAACAATCCACACTGGTAACCCCATCCGGACGCACACCCGAGCCCGCCTGCCTCGTCCTGGCATCCCAGCAGTGCCGAGGGACTGGGCACAGGCACCGCTTCAGTCATCTCCGAGCCCCACGCGAGTTTGCAATGACTTTGCCAAGTCACCCGCGAGCGCATCCCGGAGCCTATTCTTAGGTCTGGCATCGCGGCAGTGGGAGAGGGAGCGGGTCTGCGTGGAAACGGGGGACACGTGGAATGAACAGGCAGCCCCTGGGTAAACACACCCCCCCCCCCCCCACACGGACACCCCCCGGCAGAGACGGTGGGTCGGGAACACCAGCGGGGACCTGGCAGTGGGGCTGGAGGGACACCGGGGACCCGCGAAGGGCTAGGGACACCGGGGACTGCTCTCCCTGAGAGAGAGAGGCGGAGGGTCCGGCACGGCTCCCGGGAGGCCGCGGCCCCGTTCGCGCTCGGTTCCCGGTGAGGACGCGGCTCCCGGAGCGCTCCGGGGCGGCGGGAGCTGTCCGCCCCGCGGTGCTGAGCGCCGCGTTCCGCCGGGCCCCGCTCCCGGTGCCGCTCCCGGTGCCGTTGCGCTTCCCCGCAATGCCAGAAGTTTGATCCCGGCCCGGCGAGCAGCAGAAGCAGGGGGTCCCCGATCGGGAGCGGCACGGCCGGTTCCAGCAGCCCTTCCCGCTCCCACCGCCCCCTCTCCGGTCCCGGCTGCATCCCCCCGCGCCGGGCGGTGCCCCCTCCCCGGAGCCGGGAGGCGGCGGGCCCCGGGGAGCCCCGCAGCGCCGGCCCGCTCCGCCCCGCTCCGCCCCGGTTACCTGGGCGCGGGGCCGCGGGGGTGCCCAGTAGCAGCAGGGCGAGCAGGCAGAGCCCGCGGGGCCCCGGCATCCTGCGGCGGGCGCGGCGGAGCCTCCGCGCCGGGGCGAGCTGGGCGAGCCGAGCCGAGCCGAGCGGGGCCGAGCCGATGCGATCCGAGCCGCTCCGCGCCGAGCGGGGCCGGGCCGGGCGGGGGCGGGCGCTGCCGGCGGAGCGGAGCGGCGCGGGGGCGCGGCTGAGGGCGGACCGGAGCGGAGAGCGCGGGGAGCGCGGAGCGGCGCGGAGCGAGCGGCGGGGGAGGGCGCCGGCGGCCGCCCCGGCCCCCGCGCAGCGCCGAGCGCTCCGGCCCCCCCCGCAGCTCCCCCCCGTTCGCCCCGGCCCCACCGACCAGCCCGGGGACGGCTCCCGCAGCAGCTCCGGGCACACGGTTGCCCGTGGTTTCTTCCGTCTCCCTCGGCTCCCTCCCGCTCCGGGAGTCCCCAGTGCCCCCCCCGCCCCCAGCCTGGGCAGTGATCCCACAGCAGGCCCTCCCTCATCCCGTGCCCAGTCTCTTGTCCCATGTCACTGTTCCTTGTCCCCCAAGCTCCCTACAGCATCCAAAGCCCCTCTCAGCATCCCATCTCTGCTCAGCAACCCACCCCCTGCACCCAAAGCCGCCCTCAGCTCTCCAAGCCCTTCTCACTCCCTTCTCCACCCCAGATGTACCCTACTGCCTTCCGCTCTGGCTCCCCCAAAGCAGGCTGTGAACGGGGGAGAGGCGCTATGGAAAGGCTGATACAGCCCCATGATTCCCTTGGGATCAGGGATGCTCCGGGGTTTCTGGTGCTGCTGCTGGCGCCAGCAAAGCCTGGCTTGGAGGAAGCTGCAGCTGTGACCCGTCTGATCTCAGTGGGGTGGGGGCACTGGGCATACAAAAGCTCTCCGTTTGTGGGTGCTGCTTAGGGCCCCCTGCAACGTGGGACTGGCACCGCGGCCATGGGTGAGCACTGGGGTACCCCCAGTCCTGTGACAAAGGAAGCAGCACACAGACGGTCGCTGCTCAGGACCTGGCCCCAGAACTCCTCAGCTTCCTTGCCTGCAGAGGAACCGTGGCCTGGATGGCTCCCAGGAACCCCCTGCCCGTCCCCCTGCCCAGGCCACCAGCAGGAGCAGTGAGCCCAGGGCTCCCATCTGGCCCCTCCTGAGCCCGTAGATCACACGGTGTAACTACACTGACTTTGAGAAGAACAGAAACGGAGGCTTCGTTCTCTTGAAACCCCAGATCCTGCCCTGAAATGTTTACCTCCCGGTGAGAGCGCCTGCTCCTCCCGGCCGCTCTGCCTGTCAAGTCAAATAGCCAGAGCGATGTCACGAATGCACAATACCGGTGTCAAACAGCACGAGACGGAGCCCGGCCTCTTCCCTAAAGAGACAGTTTGTTGATGCTGCCATCTGAGAAGCCCCCGCTACCTTTGCGAGAGCAATTACACCGACCCCGTTACCTCAGCAACAACCATCACACTCCGGTGTCACTGCCAGCGCAGAACACACCGAGTCAAGGAACTGTCCAAACACAGGGACTGATCCTGCTGCCGTTTTCCCCTGCCGGGCTCTGCTGAGCTCCTTCCTGCCCCGGCGCCGCTGGAAGCGGAGGCAGCAGCCCGGGGATGCCGGGGAGCGGGCGGCAGGTCATTTGCATTCCCGGTGTCACTCCGAGCCGCTGCCAGCTGGGAGCAGTTGGGCAGCAGGCGCAAGAAGAACAAAATAAGAAAGGGAGAGAAAGCAGCGAGAGGTGCAGCGTGTTATTTAACACTGTCACTCTCGTACCCAATTGGGACTCGCCTGCTCAGAGGTTTAATTTGGTCGAACAAAGCTTTCTGTGGCACAGCGAGCACAGCCTGCGCCGCTCCCCCTCGGCTCCAGCCCCGCTTCCCTCTCGACCTGCCGGTGCTAAAGATAAGAGTTGGCTCTCATTTTGCAGTTCTCCTTGAGTGATTTTTATTGTGCTCATCTGCATTGTAGTAAACTCCTAAGATAGCCAGATAATAACAGCAGTGCCATGGAAACAGGCAGGAAAAGAGACCAAACATTGTATTTGTGATGCAGAAATGCCCACCAAGTGGCAAAAGTTGTCAGTGATGGAGAGGGAATGGTGAGGCTCAGGCCTCAGCTGCTCAGCCAGGTTTAGGGGGTGCAGGTGGGCCCAGCTCTCACGAGACTGCACCCCGTGACTCCAGGGCATCACACCTGGGGAAGGGACCTGCTGCTGGGAATTTCTCCTGCCTGTGGGTCTCACAGCGGTGCTGGGGCCCTCCCATCCCTCCAACAGCGTTGCTGAGGGCTCAGGTGAGCTGGGAGGCAGGAGTCTGTGTAGGGAGATGGGCTGGGATGAACCACGGGATGCACTCCCTGGAGCTGCTGTGATTTGAATCATTTCCTTCCCGCAGCCGGTGCTGAGGCCTAATGGGCTGTGAAATCTCACCCAAAGAAACAGCGGCATGTGTGCTGAGGGAGAGTGGCAGCCTCGGTGCTCCCGGGATCACCGTGCTCCTGCTGCCCCCTGAAACCCCAGGGCCCTTCTGCCTGCAGCTGGGACCTGTCACCCTGAACCTCCCTGAGCTGGACCAGCTCCTGCAGCCCTGGGCATGGCTGGGCATCGCTGCATGCACAGCCCAGCTCCGTACCAGGAACAGCACCGACAGGAGCAGGTAAACGTGGCCTCTTGAGCTCCTTCAGCAGCACTCAGGGCCAGAGATGTTTGCGTGGTCAGAAACCTGAGGTGTTCCGAGAAATAAGACACACGTCTCCCGAGGCCACTTTATGGGCATTGCTCTAATTAGCACCGTGTTCATCGGCCGTTACCTCAGACCTTTGATTAACAGTGGAGAAAATCAATAACTGCTCTAAAAACTCAGATAAGTTTCACAGCTAATTTTAATTTCACATTTTAATCTTGTATTAATGTCAATCTTAATTACCATAATTAAGTCAGATGTGACTTAGCAAGAGCAGCTTGGAGATAAGACGTTAAAGGCAGACAATGCCTTTCTGGCGCTGCTCACCGGGGTTTGGGATGGGGCTGATGCCAGGGAGCCAGGGGGTCCCACAGGGAGCTGGGACACCCACTTCCCTGTCCTTCCCAATGTCCCCAGCCTTGCCAGATCCCTACCTGGGATCTGTCCCCCGCACTGCAGCGGGGCCCTGAAGCCACTCAGAGTTGCTTTGCCTTTCGACAAAGAGTTGCTTTTATTTTGGATGCCTGAGCCCCCAAACACCTCACACGGCTGCTCCTCAGCGGCCAGGAATGCAGGGAGGTGACAGCCCCACGGCGCCAGCCATGCCTGCGCTCCGCTTGTCACGGCAGCTGAGATCCATGAGATCCCAACTGCCTGGAAAATCAATCTCTCATTTATTTTCGCGATGGTGCTGCAGCCGCCGGTGCTGCCGCGTTGGCTCTGCAGTTGTGCCTATTGATCGCCGCCCACTCGCAGCTCCCCGCGCCCACAGGGCAGGGGCAGCGCTGCCAGGGGCTCCATCCAGCCTGGGCATTGCCCGTGGAGCCCTGGGACACGTCCACCTTGTGGGATCCTGCAGCAGCTGCCCTGCAGTGGGGTGGGACAGACCCTGCGGCTCCCGGAGCCCCCCCAGCACCTCACAGGCAGCCGCTGTCCCCCCACACTGGAGGGTGACAGGGACAGAGGTGCTGGGGGGACAGACCCCACCACAGTACATCCCTGACTGCTGGCTCCAGAGCCGTGTGAGCTGTCCCAAAACACGCTGGGGATCCTGTCGAGGACGCAGCTGCTCCGTGGGGCTCCTGTGAGGGCACACAGGGTACCCAGAGGGTGCCAGGCTGCTGCCTCCCGAGCCCTCTGTGCCCACAGGGGACCGGCCTCCTCCCTGCAGCTTCTTTGGGAAGCTTTCACCCCTCCTCCACGGTGCCCGGGGGGGCTTCAATGGCAGAAGGAAGCGGAAAAATAACCTCAGCTTTAGACTTGGAGGCAGAGGTGCCCCGTAGTGCAGCTGAAAGGAGGCTCTGAGGAGCTGTCCCCGGGCTCCGCTGGCTGGGGGCACGGCTGGTGAGTGGCAATATTGTGCCAGGGCAGAAAAGGCCTTTGTCCCTCTGAGATGGCAGAGCCAGTCCAGCCTTTGGCTTTGGGAACAGGGCTGATTCCCTGCTCTGCCTTCCAAACACGGTGCTGAATGGGGGGTTTGAGCCGGAGGCCAGGCTGGGATCCAGCCCCTTTGAGCCAGTGCCGGCGGGCACAGCTGGGGGCCCGCGCAGGAGGGAAGTCCTTGTTCCTTGTCAACAGAAGAAGACTTTGCACAGCTCAAAAATAGGCTCCCTGTTGCCCACCGGGGTTTGGAGGGGGCTGAGGGAAACAAACCTGCTGAGGGGAAGGCAGGCGGCAGCATCCCGGTGGAACGGGAGGGAAGGGACAGCCTGCCCAGGGTGCTGTGTCCCCAGAATCACCTCTGCACCCCTCAGTGTCCCTGTGTGGGCCGTGGGCCCCAGCACGGCTCCACAGTCCCTGTGTCACATCCCAGTGAGCCATCCCCCCGTGGAGCAAAAGCTTTCATCCTGCACTAGCCAGGGAGCACCTACCTGAGCCCACGGCTCCTTAATTCCCCAGCCAGAAATCAGAACATTGTTTTATACTCTATGCATAATTCATAATTCAGAGCTTAATTAACTAAAGCTCCTCGTGGCAATGCCTGGAGCGGCTCCCACCAGCTCCAGGCACTGCAGCTCTTCCAGTCACTCCAGTCCATGGCTGCTGGGCTCCTTCCCAAGGCAATGGTGTTGCTCTGGTTGCTGTAACCATGTCTCACTCGTGCTCTGTGATGTCCCAAAAGTTTTCAAGACTTTTCTGCTGTGATTTTCAGTTCTTTGCTCTGGCAGGATTGGCATCAGGCAAGGAGCAGCCAGTGGCTCCATGGTCCTCCCATCCTGACCATCCCCACAACTCCTGGAGAAATGTGCCTTCTACAAATC
This sequence comes from Corvus moneduloides, assembly GCF_009650955.1. Classification (NCBI taxonomy): domain Eukaryota; kingdom Metazoa; phylum Chordata; class Aves; order Passeriformes; family Corvidae; genus Corvus; species Corvus moneduloides. The sequence continues at coordinate 9,926,172 of NC_045493.1, forward strand.
TGCCTTTCAGCTGGAAAATACCTGCTCTGGGGAGGCCTTCCTACCTTGTCCTCCATTCTCTGCATCCATTCCAGAATCGGTATTCCTGCCAGGAGTGCTGGTGTTTACTCATTGTATCCCGTATAAATTGCAAGAGAAATTACCCTGATACATAAAACAGCATTTGTAAATCCAGGAGCGCACAGAACTGCTGTCCTCTCTTGCGATTCCTCCTTGAGGAATAACAAGAAGTTTTTATGAAGTGAGGCAGAGTGCAGCATTACTTTAGTGCTATCCCACTGCCTCTGGAGAGAGGGATTTCTTTGCCTCTGCATTACTCTACACTCACTGTAATCCATTAATTGTCTTGAGGAAAATGCTCTGGCTTTCTCTGCCACACCAGCGTCTCCCCCTGCATTTCAGGGTCCCCTTACCCAGGCAGGAGGTCTCAGTCCCCCAAGCCAGGCAGGAATGCCCAAGAAGGCTGGAGGTGTCTGCAGGACGGGATGAGCTGGATGCAGACCTTGGCCCTCAGCACCAACCACAGGTAAATATTTTTCATCAGTCCTGCCCAAATAATTTCCCCATGGGAATCATAAAAGCAGCCTGTGAGGAACTGATGCAATCAGCATTCCTCAGTGATGCTGATTGGGAATAATCCCTGAGCTGTTGGAGACACTGGAGAGAGGGGGTGTGCACCAGTGATGGGTGGGAAGGGAAAGGAAATAAGGGAAAAGAAGGAAATCAGAGATTACAATCGGCACCAGTAACCATGGCATTGTGAAAGCCAGGCTTTGTCCAACAGCTGATTGTGATCTTCGAGGGGATGATGCATTTGAGGGAGGGAGGTATCCAGTGGCTGCTGTGGGTTGCTGTGAGGGATTGGATGTGGCATCAGGCACATTCTCCTGGAATCAGCGCCATGCAGGATCAGCACAGCGCATCCTAAGTGGGAATGAACTGGCTCATTGACAGATCCCGAGAACAGACAGATGAGGAGAATCATCCTCACAAGGAGGAATTAGTAACGAGCCCGCTCCGAGCCCGCTCAGAGCCGGCGTTTGCTCTGCCACTGCTTCGCGTTCCCACGGCCTTCAGGCAAACACCAAATCCCTGGAGATGCTGTTACGAGCTGGGATCAGGGACTGGTTACCGGGAGCGGGGACGTGCAGCCACACTGCACAGCCCCGATCACAGCACAGGGTCAATTGTTCAGCCCAAAGCAGTCCAGCCACTCGCATCAGCTCACTTCTGTGCCGTGAAACAGGGGGGTTGGAGTGTCCCAGGGACTGGAGGGTCCCTCTGCGGTGGCTAAAGACCCCAGAAACCCCCTGCAGCTGGAGCAGAGAGTGGTGCTTTGCTCCCCCACAGCTCTGCAGAGGCAGTGGCAGCCCCAAAGAGCCCACTCCTGATGGTGTCTGTGGCCTGGGGCCAGCAAAACCTTTGGCCAGCAGGGCCACACCTGCACCTCCCTTGCTTTGGGCACCACCCAGGGACCAGAACCTGTGAACTGGGTGGCACAAGGAGCAGGACAGTGGCACTAACTGTGGCTGTGCCTCACAGGGGGGTGGCAGCCCCCTTCCAGCCCATCCCTGTGTCCTCCCTGGTGCCCCAGGCTTGGCTTTCTCCGCAGAGGCTGCTTGCTCTCTTTGTGGGGAGAAGGGGATTTGTACTAAAGCTCTTTGCATGAAAAAATAAAATCCATACTGTGCTGCTTTGCTCTGCCCCGGCTCCCAAGCTGTGATGTTTCATTGATTAGCTTGTAAGAGCTTGGAGCAGAGCCCGTGCTTTGCTGGGAGTGTTTCTGCAGCTCCCGCAGGTGGAAAGCCATTAACCACCTCCAGCCTCGTCCCTCCGCCTCCCGGGAGCCCTTGGGTGGATGCTTTGTGTTTGTTTTAAGAGGAAAACCCCTAAAACACAGTCCCCACACCGTGGCAGGGGTCCTCACACTCTGCCCTGGGCTGGGGACCTGGGGGGATCCCACACAAAGTGTCACCCCCCAGGGCAGAGCCGCTGCCCATCCTGCAGCTCCGTGAGCTCACGTGGATACAGGGATATTTATTGCCAGAGATCTTAACAAAATAACAGCATTTCACTTGTGCAGAGCTATTACAGAGCTCGCTGGAACTTCCTGCTGCTGCGTGTGTCAGCGTGATGAGGGGCCGGCAATAAACCTCCGGCACTGCCTAAGTGCTGCTGGATAAACGCCTCCTCTGAACAACTGGAATAACGGTGCCTTGGCTCCCAGCACCTGCTCAGCATCCTGCGAGCAGGGATTTGTGGGGATGGAAGGTCTGGGCATGGGATCCAGCAGTATTTCCTGGAGGGGCTTGTCCCTGGAAGGCTCTGAGCTCCCGGCAGGATCCGGCCGTGGCTCTGCACAGGGGGTTGCTCGGAGTGTTTTGGACGGGTGGGCAGGATCCCGGCATGGTGCCACAGCAGCCAGCAGCACCAACGCCACCCCAAATCGCTGTTTGCAGAGGCGTCAGCACCTGGGGGATCCTCAGGGATCCGGGCAGGACTCGGAGTGGTGGGAGGGAGGCTGGGGAGGAGGAGGAGGAGGAGGAGGAGGAGGAGGAAGAGGAGGAGGAGGAGCAGCCGGGGTGGAAGCAACATTTGTGGGGCGCTGGCAGGGCTTCAGCACGGCAGCGTGTGCGTGTGCGTTCGCGCGGTGGGAGATGTAGCACAAGCTGCCACGAGATTCAGGGAGTGATCTGCAAACACCAGCCAGCCGCCAGGGAAGCGCTCCCGGGGAGCACCGACCTCGCTGCCCTGGACCGTGGGTGCTGCTGCCCAGCTTTGGTGAGTGTGCAGGGAACGTCCCTTAGTGGGAGAAGCCATCGTTTCCTGCAGCTCCAGCACGCTGGGAGCAGCGCCTGCGCCTCCTGGGAAGGTCCTGCCTCTCCATGGCACGGGATACAGAGCTGCCAGCCCTGCCCTGCTGGCCACACATCCTCTGTTCACTTGTCCCACCAGGCACGGACTGAGGCATCACCCCGGGATGGTTCTGCCCACGGTTCCCATCCCACCCCAGTGCCAGCCCTGTGGGAGCCATTTCCAGTTGCAGATAATGAGTGTGTGAGGCACCGAGTCACAGTGTGTGAGCTGAGTGACACGAGCGTGTTCTACGGCAGCTCAGCTCTCTGTGACCCCTGGGGAGATGCCCTTGGCCCTGTCCTGTCACCCAGAGGTGGCACCAGAGCTCAGAGCTGCTCAGGCTGTGGCTCAGGAGCTGGGAGAGTGGGAAGGAGCCTTGGCTGTAGGTTAAAGGAGGTCACGTTATTGCAGTCAGCGCTGCTGAGATCCCTGAGCAGCCACGGGGTTAATGGAATAAACCAGGGAAATTTGTAAAACTCTCCCCAGCACGCAGGAGATCAGCTTTTGTTTTGTGTTTGGCCATGGAAGCAAATCCTGCTCCACTCTCCCTGACCTGGCCATTGGGATGAAATAGTGAGGAGTGGTTTTGATTCCCAGGAGGGTTTTATGCACCTGGGAAAAGCTCCTTGGGAAAGGTGCTGCACCAGCCCCAGTTCCCCAAACTCTTGGTGGCCCTGAGCCCAGCGTGTGCCATGGAGGGACATGGGGGACACAACCCAGCTGAGTGTAGGGAGGCCACAACATCGTGGGGGATTTAATAGGGGAGAAGTCTCCTGACAGCCCACACGTAGGTCTAATAATTTACTGTAACTGCTTTTATGGCAGACCGTAAAAATCTAAAATAAGGCTGGGAATTGTCAGAGAATCCCACACGGAGCTGAATTTCTGCGTAATCAGAAATTCTGGAGCCACCGTTTTTAGGCTCCAGTGCCTTCCTCTGGAAACTTTGAGGTGTTCACAGGGCTCCCGCAGTCCTGGTGATGGGAGGGTGATGGGTGGGGTCACTGATGGAGATCGCCAGTGGTCCTGTCCAACCTCGGTGATTTTGGGAGGCAGAGATCCCCTCTCTGCTCTGACTCTGGAGAGCAGCCCCTCGCCCTGCACCCTCCTGACCACCCTCCCGCCGTCCCCAGCCTCTCCACAGGGACCGGCACCCCAGGGAATGCACAGAGGGGTTTTGTTTCCTGGGCCCCGAGCTCTCCAGTCCCCTCCATGTGGCACAGGGAGGACACGGTCTGTCCCTGGAGGGTGACATTAAGCACCGAGGTAATTCTGCCTCTGAGTGCTAACCCTGAGCCGTTATCACAATTACTCCCAGGGCCACTGGATGATACTCGGTAATTACGTGGCTCTTTCATCTGGGATCTCAGAGCACTTACTGATCAATTAATTACACTTTGCAGCAGGCTTTGGCCCCGGTGCCAGATGCGGATCAATAATCCCTCTCCTGAGACGAGGCTGGCTCTGAATGACATGGCCCTGCCAGCACAGGGCTCACCCACTGGGATGGTGTCCAGGCTCTGGGGTGCCCAGGCTGCCTATGGAAGGTGGAGGATGAGGGCATGGAAAGCTCATGGGTGAGAATCACGGAGTTTTGGTCAGATGAGGCCTCTAACATCTTTGAATCCAAGCCTTAACCGAGCTCGGGAGGGTCCTGAGCGCTGCTGGCTCTTCCCCACCCTCCAAAGGCTTTGTTCACCTGCTGTTGGAGACAGATGGGAGAAGGGAAGTGCCAACCAGCTCCTCCCGATCCTCAGAGCCCCAGGACAAGCTGTTGACTTGGAGCTTTGAACACAACACCAAGTGCCGTGAGCACGGGTCAGAAATCTCCTCCCAGAGGGGAGCCTGGCTGCACCCAAGTCTGGATTTATAAGTATAAATAAGACGGAAAGCAGGAATTCCCCTCAGGGCATGCAGGGGTGGGAACCACACGGTCTCCTGCCTGAAAACCCTTCAGGTTTTTCATCGGTTACTGCAGGAGGAGAGAACTCACAGGGCTGGGGAGGTGCTGGAGGAGGGAAGGATCTGCAGGAGGCTTTGGTGAGAGACTGGGAGGGCAGAGAGCTGCCAAGAGCTGCGGGTCCGCGGCAGCCCCATCCCTCCTGGCGGCAGAGGAAGGATGGGGTCAGCTGAGGACGGTGGCAGGGTCTGCCCTGGCTGGGTGCCCATCGAGGATTGAGCCCAGCTGGATCTGGGGGTTTCTGGGCTGTCAGGAGCCAGCCAAGGGCCGGCCATGCTGACAGCCCATGGAGCTTCTCACCTCTCGCTACAACGACCTTCTCCTCACAGACTTGCCCTGTGTTGATCTAATAAAAGATTTCCCATTGCATTTCCCCACTATCGACTCCTCAGCGATGCCAGAGCGGAAATCAAGGGTGTGGGGGCTGTCCCTGGGCACGGTGTCAGAGCCACCTCACAGCCCGGAGCAAAACTGCAGCGCCTGCAGCCCGTCCCTGCCAGAGAGCCGCACCCTCCCTGTCCCAGCTCACGGCTGAGAATCGCCAGTCGCAGGCGGAGAAACTCTTCCCCCGCTCCCCCGGAGCCCCAGGGCTCAGCCGAGCTGCTCTCAGTCCCCTCCTGCTCGGCCAAAGAGCTGCGTCACTGCAGCCTGACATCCTCTCCCTCCTTTTCCCGGCTGCCCTCCGCGATGTGTCCTCCCCGTGTCACCCGGCTGGCAGGACCGGGGCTCCCCGTCCCTGTTCCCGACACTTTGGGGGACGGTGGCACATGGGAAGGGGAGCAGAGCCGTGGAGGGGAGCTGGGCTGGAAGCAGGACAGGTTTTGTCACCCTGGGACAGTGGTGTCTGCACTCTTGGCTGTCCTTCCTTCCTTCCTTCCTTCCAGGCAGCCTTTCAGCCCAGATGGAGAGCGCCATACGGAGTTTTGTTTCCTTCCCAAAACACACGACACATTCCCTGCCTGTCTAACAAGGTGTCCGCGCCAGGCTGCGTGACACGGTGCGAGGCACAACCAGGGATCATCCACGTCCCTGAGCGGGGACTGAGGGGGCTCTGTCCCCCCACACCCCACGTCCACCACTGGGCCACCCCACTCCTTGTCACAGCGCAGCACGGAGGAGGTGGGGGAGCTGAGGGCAGGTGTGTGGCACAGCCAGGCTGGAGATTTCCTGCTTCCACCTGGGGCTCGTTACTGAGAGCTGCTAAAAACGCAGGGTTTCCCCTTCTAGGGGTGCTCCTGTGGAGGAGGAGAAGGATGGGGAGGACTTTTACAAGGGTGTGCAGTGCCGGGGTAAGTGGGAATGGCTTAGATTAAATATTAGGAAGAAATTATTTTCTGTGACTGCCCTGAAAGCTGTGGGTGAGGAGGCGGCTGTGGGGATGTCCGGGCATTGGGATGAAGTGATGCCAGCGGAGGGATAGAGGGATGAGCCATCAGCTGGGATTTCTCCAGCGCTTAAAAGCCTCCTTCACATTCTGTGCCATGAAACACAGCCGTGATTTTTGCTTTACAAGTGTTATTGCTTATAACAGCATGAAATTACAGCCAGAGCCGGTCAGCCTGGCAGCAGATAAGCAGAGCTGTGAGTGTGGCACTGTGTTGGTACACGGGGAGGGAGGGAGGGTGGTAGCCCCTGATGAGCCACATCTCTGGGCTATCCCAGTGGGAAGGCAGTGGGGATCCTACAGGGTTTGGTGATGGATGTGAGCGGGCAGAAAGGATTAGGTAAGGGGCTCAAATTGGGAATAAACATGTCCAGGGCATCTTCAACCTCTCATTTGGGGACTCCAGGTCTGAGCGCCCTGGGTGCCGCTTCCAGCGCTGCTGTGTGCGTGCTCTGCTCACAGCGCTGTCCCACGCCTCCCTAAACCCCGTAATTCCTGGCATTTTCCTCACTTTCATAAGCTTTTTTACCACTCGGAGATAAAAGGTCTCCATTTACTCGTCACCGCTCTAATTCCGTTTGCGAGCTGTGGGTGTCAGCCAGAGGTGGACCAGCAGGACCCGGGAAGGATTCCTGGCGGAACGAGCCTGTGTGTGCAGGATGGGATTGATTTCACGGTGCAGAAGCCACTCAGTAGCAGCCCCTGCCTGTCCTCCTGCCATGCACAGCACTGTGGAAAATGCACTTATTCACATATTACTGATTCTCTGAAGTTCAAGCCTTCCAGGTATTTCTGGTTCCTCCCAGTCTTGCCATCTGCTTTCATCCCCGTTCATCCCACTGCCCCTGCGCCTCCCTGGTTCTGCTCTGCTGCCTATGTTTGTCAGAGGGCAAATAAAGCAGCTGAGGGCTGGCAGTGCTGGGGACTGGGAGCGTTTTCCCGGAGACTGCGCTCTGCCAGCCTGACCTTTCCAGGGAGCAGCCCAGGCAGGGCTGCTCATGCTGCACGCGGCTTTCCCTGTGCCACAGCAGCAGCACAGCCAGGAAAGGGGCTCATCCCAGCATCTGGATGCCCAGAAAGCCTTGAGCATCATGGCAAGGCAGCAGATGCCTTTGTGGGATCGGCAGTGCTCCTGGTGGGACAGTGCTGCTCTGGGAAGCAGTCGGTGCCTCTGCCTATTCCTCAGACCCTGATGGATCCCTGTGACTGATGGCCGAGTCTTTCACCCTGAACCAAGCTGACAGGTTCCAAAAACCCTGGTGATGGATGATCTCATTACCCAGGGGTGCACTGCGAGGGAGGGAGGGGAGCAAATGACTTATTGCCTTCACTGGGGGTTTTGCTGGCAGTGTGAGGATGGTTCATTCCCTCTTCCCCAAAGCCAGGGAAGCAGCAGGTGTGCTCATCACTGCCTGGGAGGTTCCTGAGGTACTGGGAGCAGATGCTGGACAGAGGCTGGGGTGCTCCTTGCTGGTCCCTATCCTCCTGCAGCCCAGAGCGATGCTCCATTTCCAGCCCCCATGCCCAGGAGGAGCCAGTGAGATGATCCAAAGCAGCCAAGGATGTCACGGGGCTGGAAATGTGCCTGCAGCCAGGGAAAGCACCTCATTGTGCTGGAGAGCCATCTCCATGCTCACCACTCATGGTTAGTTCATCCCCGTGTGCTTGCAGCGTGGATATCTAACAGGGCGATGATCCAACACAGGAGTGGGAGGGATTTTGACTTTTCTTTTGGGGATCATGTTTGTTTTCTTGACATGCTTCAAGGAGTTCTGTGCAGCGGTGTAGAGGATGAACAGGCTCTCCCCAGCGGTGACTGGGTGCAATTTTGGTAGGGGATCAGGGATGCAGGGACTGAGGGGAGATGGACTCTGCCCTTCAGTGATGCTGGGATGCTCCGGGGCTCATGGCCCAGGGGGACACAGTTTGGTGTACCCAACTTTGTTTGCCCTTGAAGTGAACAGTTAAAGGGAGAGTGGGAGCTTGAGCAGGGGAAGGTTCCTGGCTGTGTTAGAGGGAAGATTTGCAGTGCTGGCTGTGGGATCAAGGACTGCATTAGTATCGACCTCGGTTGTGGCGAGATTTCCTAACTCAGCACAAGGCTGTGCTCGACTCTAAACCTCACAGAGCATGGGCAGCCATAGCCCCTGCCTCGCAGGAGTGTTTGGGGTCTTGATTCATCAGTGTCTCCTCAACACCCCCATTTCCTGGAGGGGAAGGATGCTCCAGCAGTGGGACCCACAGTCCTGGCTGCTGATTGTGCATCAGGCACCAACATCTGAAACCCAGCGTTGTGCTGAGCAGGATCCCAGCTCCAGTCTCAGGGAGGGAGGGAGGGAGATGATTGAGGAAGGCTGGGGGAATAAAGCTCCCCTATCCCCTTGTCCTTCTGCTGCAGCTCTGCCCTGGCACAGCAGAAAGGCCTCATGCTGGGCTCTGGGCAGAAAGAGCAGGTGATGGTTGTAAAGTCTCGTGTTGCTTGCAGGAATGAGTTATCCCAGGAAAAATGCAGGTTCTCTCCTCCTGTGGTCTCCTGAAGCTTTGATATGCTCCGTCTGCGAGTGAGAGAGCCAAAGGGAACGTGGAATCAGCACCGTCTTCCCCCTGGAGTTCTTCTTCAGGCTTCACTTGGTGTCATAATGATCCAATCAATCCCAGGAGGCTCTAAATAATTATTAATTAAGGCAATGATTGGGTGATTTGGCCATCATTGCAGCTGTCTTTCACAGGGAGAGAGAAAAGCCTGTTCCTTTCTTATTTTTCCCTAAAGCCTGACTCTGATGGCACGCGGCTGCTCTGCAGAACACAATGTAATAGCAGGGTGAGTCACAGCCAAGGATTTGTATTCAATATCGGTTCGGATTACATTAGCTTTGCCTAATGCCTGAGCAATAAAGTGCCTCTTCATTGTATGGCTGCAATTTATTTCGGCTCCTGGGTTGGTACAGAGCAAACATCCATCATGCAGCAACACGTATGCCCTGCGACAGGAGCGGCCTGGGGGATGCCGGCTCTGCCTCTCCTCCTGCTGCCGGCAGGAGCTCTCATTGTCATGGAATCCTGGAATGGTTTGGGTTGGAAGGGACTTTAGAGGCCATCTTGTCCCACCCCCTGCCATGGACAGGGGCACCTTCTACTAGAGCACACTGCTCCAAGGCCTGTCCAACCTGGCCTTGGACACTTCTAGGGATGGGGAACCATCCATTTGTTCAGCCATGAAGCCTGCCCAGCTGTCACACAGGAGCCCAGCTGAGCATGGTGGCCTGTTCCCCCAGCGAGCTGTTGGACTGGTGTTGGGTGCTTCACTCCCGGAGCAGATCCCTGAATCCCCCATAACAATCCACAGGTCCTGGAGCAGCATTCCAGCCCCCTGTCATGCTCCAGGCTGCAGCTGCTGCCTCTCAGCTCTGAGCAAGGGCTCTGGCTGGGATTTGGATCCACCCAAGACCCTGGGTGGACCCGGCAGGTCCCCGAGCTGGTGGCGTTCTGGTCACATCCCTGCTGTTCTCCTCCCTCTGCCGGCCTCTCCTCGGTGCCTTTCCCACTCGTGCCGTTCCCCCGTGTGCGAGCGCCTTGTCAGAGGAAGAGAGAGATGCAGGAAAGCAGCACAGGCTGCGAGAGCACAGCCCGGGCTCTGTTCTGTGCCGGCTGCAGCTGCTTGGCAAAGGCTCCCTGTGCTGGGCTCTGGCAGCTCAGCACCGCCGGCACAGCCCAGAGCAAGGGCGAGGGGACAGCCAGGATTGCTTTTTTTAGTTTGCAGAGGTCTGGGAAAACGGAGCGTTTTCCTTGGCTGCCCTAACGGGATCCAGCGATGATTCACGTGGGCAGCGGTGAGTAAGAGTCTCATCTTTATTTACTCCATGGTTTCGTGCCGGCGCTGTGGAAGACCTCGGAGGAGGAGGGGCAGGTCCACAAGGAGCCTCTGTGAGCACTTCCAGCCTGGCTCTGGCGGGAGGATGGCTGAGCATCGATGATTTATGAACTCTCCCGTGCAGGGCAGAGGTCCCTTTTTGCCTCGCACTGGGCTAGTTGAAGGAGGGAACCGGCCCTTTGAGCGATGCTCAAAGAAGCTGCCAGAGATTTCCTCATTGCCGAGGAAACGCCCCCGCATCTCCTCCTGCCGTGTGGCGGTGGGTGTTGCGTGGTCCCTTCCTGTTTGTCACCCAGCCAGGAGGAAGGAGCGGGGCCGTGTCTGCACTCACCCGCAAGGAGCAATCCATGAGTATTCCCAGCGAGCTCGCTGCGGTGTCCCCAGGGGGGATGGACAGGTCAAAAAGCCACCACCAAGCAGGGACCCGGTGCTGCGCCACTCACCTGGTGGTGGCACAAAGTCCCAGCAATGTGGGAATGAAGGAAGTGGCTCCAGGGCTGTGCTGGGATTGAGGAATGTCCCTGGGATGGGGTTTTTAAGGCTGGGTGATGCCATCACCATTAATTAGCCCGTGCAGCGCTGACCGCGGTGCCCGCGCTGTCCCCGGCGCTGGACGCTGCCGGTGTCAGCGCTCCGGGAGCAGAGCTGCCGTGTTCCCGCACTGCACGGAGCTGGAACGCCGCTGCCGCTGGCTGGAGCCATCGCTAGAGGTGACATCTGACTGCTGAGAGCCCGTGACTGCCAGCAGGGCTGGGCCAGTGCCAGCTCCGGGCGCCACAGCCACCGCGGGCACATGCCCGGCCTGGGATGGGGCTGCTCCGGTGCCTGTGCGGTGCCATCCACCTGCAGGGCACCACCAGCACCCTCAGCTTTCCCACCTGCATTTCCCAGGAACCAACAGCTCTCCCATGGCCTCTTTGGGACCGTTTGCTGCTGGATAACCCAGGAGCAGCACCATGGGGCTGGGCCCTCGCTTGTGGTCTGGTGGCCAAGCCAGAGCCCTGGAGGGTGCATTGTCACCCTCTTCTTTCCTCAGAGGGTGGCTTGGCCACCCCTTGCCCTCCAGGGTGTGCCAGTGGCTGTGGCAGCAGCTGCAGGAGGGCCACAAGGACTTAGCAGGGCAGGGAATTCCCTCAGTGCTTCCCAGGCTGCCGGGATGGGAACGGGGATCCCAGAGTCCTGATCTTCCCACAAACCCAGCGCTGCTCCCACTAAGGAGCTTAAGCCATGGGGCTGATGCTAAACCTCTTAGTGCTGGCAGCAGCACCCAGGAGCCGATGGCTCCATGCTGAGGGTGATTCTCTGGGATTAAGAAACAGTTCCCTTCCCACAAAGTTTGGGTAAAAAGCCCTGTTTTCTGGGACTGCTGGCGAGACGGTGTCCCACGGGAGCGGGCGGATCTGGGTTCCTTGGTAAATCTACTGCCATCCAAGAAGAAAACACATTTTAATCAAATCCAAGGCAATGCTGCGATCTAGACACAGGAAATATAGGCCATGCTCACAAACTGGGAGGCTGCGTCCCAGAAAACATCAAATGTGAAAATCATTTAGAGGCTGGAGGAGTAAAAGCAGCTCCACAGGCATTCTTAGGGCTCTGGCATCCTCCAAGGCTGGAGCCAGCGGCCCCAGAACAACCCTGGTGAGGTTTAGGGAGTTGCCATGGTCCTGGCACAGTCCTGATGCACCTGTGGGACCGAGGGGAATATTCCATGCAGGGCTGGGAAACGTGGTTCATTAAAGAGGGGTTTGGCAAACAGGAGAGGGTGAATAAAAGAGGAGGAAAATTCTCTGAGGACTGAAAAAACACCACTGAAAGGCAAGGAGGAAGGGAGGTCCCTGGGGTTTAGCCGAAGAAGGATCCAGAGGTGCCTTGAATCCACTGTGCAAGAATGTTTCTGGGATACAGCAGGCTCTGAAAGGGCCTTTTAATCCAACAGGGAAAGCACACGAGAGCCAACAACTGGAAGCCAGAGCCAGACACACTTAAATTAGAACAAAAGACACATTTCTAATAGTGAGGTAATTAACCACTGGAACGAATTATCAAGGGGAAGTGGTGTTTTCTCAGCCTCTTGAAGTTTTCAAATTAAGTTGGGATGGTTTTTTCCGAGAAAAATCTTCACTTGAGCAAAAACAACTGGAGGAACTTACTGCCTGTGCTCGAAAGTCAGCCCAGACCCTGCAGAACACTCTGGCCACAAAACCAGCTTTTTATAAAACTGGTGGAATTTTTAAGTAATTGCCCTGGAAATGGGAAGAAGAGACATTTCCCATCATATTCCTATTCCCAGTGAAGCCAGGACCGCTGGCCCTGCCACAGGCCGTGCTTTTACACTTGTCACCCTCGGGGCAATTCCTTTGCCCTTTGGTAAATATTGTCCGAACAAAATTTGGAATTTGGAGAATGGCCTGGATGCTGTCCCAGGGACCTGCTCTGGGTCATGGTGCAGGTGCAAAACCACGCTGGAAGCAGAGCCCTGTCTGAGCTGGGGCTCTCCTTGCAGGACGCTGTAAATACACAGATATCTATATTTATATTTATCTATTTACATTTCTATGGCACACTGACAAGCCTCCAGCAGTGGCACCGCTGCTGTGGCCATGCCTGAGGCGAGGGTGTCCCTGTGTGTTTGGTGTCAGACAGTTTGGCCCTTCCCGTGAGCCGGGGCTGAGCTGGGAAGTCAATCACAGCAGCTCCGTAGAGCTCTGGTCCTGTAATTACTCCGTGATTAAATAAAAACGTAATTCCTTCAACACCTCCGCACTCCTGCTTTATTGCAGGAGAGCCCACACAAGGAATTAATGTTTAAATAATGGCTTTCCTCCCCAGGAGCAGGCTCTGAGATAGGCAGGAATATGTTAATGCTCTGTCCCGCAGATGGAAGGAGCAGCACCTTGCTGGGGGCCGCAGAGGCGACAGTGCAGCATCCACTGGGATTTTCCCACTCATCTCTATCTCCATGTCTTCTGGGCACAGCCCAGGGGTCCCTCTGGATTCAGCCCCCCAAATCCCCACCCCAGCTGGCACGAGGAGCCTTTCCCGCAATGCCAGGGCTTGGAAGGTGCCTGGTAATTCCTGCAATTCAGATGGAAGTTTGATGCCTGGAGGAGTGCAGAGAATTCCAGCCTCTGGCTGCGCTGATTCCTAAGCTGTCCATCTTTTCCTATCGGCAGATGCCAGCTGGGACGTCAGTGCCTGGTGAAGAATTGTCTCTCTCTGCAAAGGGCGACGCAGTTTCAACCTCTTTATTAAACCAAGCACAATCCTGTGCACCAGCAGAGATGAAGAAAAGCTCCTGATAAGTGGGACTGGCCATTCCCCGAGTTCCCAGTCTCCTTGGTTACAGTACGCCACACAAGTGCTTTTCTCGGAGAGCAGGCTGTGAGCAGGGAGTCTGAATCCCAGATTTTGAGAGGTTCCCCATCTCCCTGCCTCATACCTGGTGCTGGGAGGATGCTCAGCACACGACGGGGTGGGGAACGGGCTCCTGCTGGTTTTGCTGAGAGTCAGAGCAGATCCAATGGACTCTGTGCAATCCCAGATCCCAAAGCCTGGACGAGCTGCTGCCAGCTATTAACAAGGCTGAATGGGGGATGTGCTGCCTGTTGGAACTGGTGTGAGGATATGGGGAGCAATAGGGGGCTCAGAGAGCCTCAGCCCTCACCCAGCTCCTCCAGGGAAGCCCAGGAGGGTGCTGGTCCCATATCCAGTGACAGGAGGGTGCTGGTCCCATATCCAGTGACAGGAGGATGCCGGTCCCATATCCAGTGACAGGAGGATGCTGGTCCCATATCCAGTGACAGGAGGATGCTGGTCCCATATCCAGTGACAGGAGGATGCCGGTCCCATATCCAGTGACAGGAGGATGCTGGTCCCATATCCAGTGACAGGAGGGTGCCAGTCCCATATCCAGTGACAGGAGGATGCCGGTCCCATATCCAGTGACAGGAGGATGCTGGTTTCATATCCAGTGACAGGAGGATGCTGGTCCCATATCCAGTGACAGGAGGGTGCCAGTCCCACATCCCGTGACAAAAAGGTGCTGGTCCCAGCTCTAGAGCACAGGCAGGAGTGGCTTCAACACAAGTTTGCCACTCTGACCCTGCACCAATGCTGTGCCCACGGTGCCACGTGCTGCAATGCCACCTCGGCGGTGTCACCCAGGGCACGGCAGTCCCAAGGGGTTGCTGTCACCACAGCCAACCTGTGGCAGCCATTAGTAACGTGATCCCCTGGCTGGTCAGAACCTCCTGTAGCTATGGTAATGGACTACCATAATTCACAATTATAATGTCAGATTTAAACCCAGGGCTTGTGCAAAAGGATAAAAATATCTCTTTGCTCGTGGGATCTCGGTATTATTTGCTTTGCTATATTGGAAGCTAAATGCTCTCACGAACATCAAGTGATTGTGCTGAGATTAAACACTTTTCTTCTGTTTATGCACGTTTCACCCTTTTATAGTTTTATTAAAACGCTGGCTGCACTCTCAATTAAGTGAATCATTTCTGCAGTTGTAAGCACATTTCATAGGAATAAATAATTTAATCTGCAGGGTGTTTTGGGCTCAAAACCACAACGCTAAGATATTGGGGGGTGCAGAGGTGAGACGGGGGAGCAGGCAGTGCCATTTCACAGTGCTCCAGCTGGGGTCAGGGATGTGAGCACAAAACCCTCCAGGTGTGCCCTGGGTGTGCCCCCTCACACATCTGGTTTGCACCTCCAGCCCATCCCACCACCCACGGGGAAAAAGGGGGCTCACATTCCCCTTCCTACACCCCATTAGTCCTGCGTTGTCCTCGGCCACCCATCACAGCCATGCCACTGACATCTTTCATCTGAGGAGCCCAAAGCCCCCTGCAAATATTAAAGAATTAATCACCCAAACTGCACAGCTTGCGCTCCGCCAAGCTCGCAGTCGTCGTTTCTGCGAATTTCGCATGGAAAAATCTGTCTGTTTTCTGCCATTTCTTAACCTCCAAATGTTGCTTTCTTGGCACTTTCCAGAAAGCACATGTTCACGTTTCCAGTACAGAGTCCTGTTTCCCTGGATCCCTGCCCACGTTCCCCGCGCTCGGCTGAGCTGCCACGTCCTGGTGCTGGTCCTAGTGCTGGTCCTGGTGCCTGCCCAGGGCACCCCAGCACCAAACCCTGTTCCCCCTCCCTGGCACCTCTCCTGGGTGTGTTTGTACAGCACCAGGCAGACAAAATCCCTGTGAAATCCCACCCACCACTGCTGGGAAACTCTGGCAAAGCAGGATGGCTTTATCCTTCAGGATGGCAGCTGACAAAGGCGGTGCTGTTGGAGAGTAATTAAAATGGACAGGTACCAAACCTTTGTCTTAAAACCCCCGAGACCTTGAGCTATTTCTGACACATTAGCAAAAAGTGGCAGCAGCGTGACAAGCTCAGGGTCACAGCCAGCTCCGAGGGGCCCTTTTCCCAAGGCACAGCCATGGTGCCCTGGCTGCTCCAGCCAGCAGATGAAAACATGAATATTCCTTAGGAAAAGCATTTTCAGCAGCACCAGTTCGCCCCAGTTTTGGATTTTTGCTGTAGGTGATGCCTGGGTGGGTTGGAGTCAGTGCCAGCCTGGAGGTCTGCAACGGGAATGCAAATCAGCCTCAGATCTGGGATTTGCTTCTGCTGGGTGGGTTTTATTCCCTTTAAAACCCTCCCTCTGCTCCAGGTGCCCCAGTGCCAGCAAGGGGCTCTGGAAGGGTTCCTGCAGCAGGAGCTCTCTCCCCGGCTGATTTGCAATGTGCCGCACAAGCACAAAGACCTTGCACTGTAATTAAGCTCTGGCTGTTCTTTCAGGACTTAGATTCAGAGAAATTAATCACTCAGAAAGAGCAGCTTGACTGGGAGTTGAGGGAAAAACAACCCTTTCCCCCCAAAGCCACGGCCAGTGTGTGGAGGTTTATGCCCAGCAGTGGCTGCTCCCTCTTCATCACATGGGTGAGCAAATGAGGACCCATCCTGCCTTCAGTCCTCTTATAAATTATTTAGCACAATCCAAATTACTGGGAATGTTCACTGTCTGTCCAGCAAAATCTAATTTGTATAAAGCTCATTTGGCAGCGATTTTCCTTAATGGCCAGGGTGGCCTTCTGTGGGCGTGTTGTAAAAGTGATCTCTTGGGCACAGGTGGGAAAGGCCTGCATGGGCTTGCACTCCAAAATAACAACCAAAAATTAATTATAGCCATTATAACAGCTCAAAAGTACATTTAGTGAAAGTGGAAAATAGAATGAGGATAATTATAGTGGTTTTTCCCTACTGTATCAGTCATTTGATGACTTAGCAAGCTCCTCTATAAATATAGAACACATCAATAAAATACATCATACAGGATACAGAACGCAGAATATATAACATCTTACATAATATACAGTAGACAATGTAATTGTAAGGTGTATCAATAGATAATATGTATCTAACATCTATTTATATCTAATAATTTCTTTATAATGAATATGCAAAATATATATTAGCTGTATATGATACATAATATATTTAATATATAAAATACACAATATATTTAATGTATATATTATATATTTAATATAGAAGATACATAATATATATGTATTATATAATGCATATAATACATTTTCTGGACATTTTGAGTTGAGAGAGACCAGGAGCCATCCAGGGACACGTGGGGGTCTGGAGCAGAGCCAGTCCTGTCCCTACTGCTCCTGGGCAGATTCCAGCCTGGGGAGGTCACTGAACAGCCCCACCACATCCCCCTTTGCCATCTGGATCTCAGCTTTTCCAGGCCCCCGGAGCAGCAGGATCAGCGTCAGCCTAAACTGAGCCCAGCAGAGCCTCAGCCCAGACACCCCACTCCTTCCTCTGACTCCTTGTCCCACCTTCAGGGATTTTTCCCCCTCAGAGAGAGTGAGGTGCTGGCACGTGTGTGTGTGTGGGGTGGTTGATATTCCCAGATGATCCGGGATGCTCTGGGCTCCGCCGGGATCGCCGGGAGCCTCGCTGGAGCGCAGCACGCACCTGTCAGCGGCGCGGCAGGAGGGTGTGGGCTGGCTGGCACTGAGGCAGGAATCCCAGCGGGACTTCAATAAGGATAAAGCTCAGCCTGATAAAACCAAGCCCCAGCCTGACAGATGGCCCTGAGCGAGGGGGAAAGGCGGGAGCTGGGCAGGGAGCACATCCTGCCTTCCTCCCTACTGTTCCCACTCCAGCATCGGCAATGAGGGACACCCTGGGAAGGGCTAAGATCCTGATTTTGGTGGGGACAGGGGACTTGGGGTCACCCTCAGTGGTCCTGCACAGCACAGAGACACAATTCCCGCTCTCCATCCGCACAGGGATGAGGAGGGTGCCCAAGGCTGCACTGCTTTGGCAAACCCAGTCCATTTTAATTTTCCATCCATCCCTGCCATGCCACGCCATGCCAAGGACTTGGCTCATCTCTTCACGGACCCTTTTCCCCATTCCAAACCCATTTGGAAGTCCCTGTGCTGGGGATGGGCTTGGCCAGTGCCGGAGCTGCTGGAGCACAAGCCCAGCCTCAAGAGCAAGCAGTGAGCAGGGGGCAGGGGGAGGCTGCCACGCCTGCTGAGCCACCGGAAGGAAGAATAATTTCAATTCTATCTCCCTTTTGGAAGGGACACATTTAATGGCAGAGAGGCTCCATGCATGGCAGCAATCGGGAATTAACTCCCTTCATCCAAGTGCCGTGAAATTGAATCCTGTCAGCGCGAGCAGGAGCTGAACATGGTGCAGGAGAGGTGGGGCTTCCACGTCCCCATCCTGCTGCCAGAGCCACCAACCCATCAGGACAACCCTGGCTGCTCTACCAGCTGAGGATGTGCAGCTCTGGGTGGTTCCCATCCCTCTGAGCAGAGCTAGGAGTCAAAGCCAAGCATTCACAGATACAGGCGTTGGGAAGACCAGCTTATTTGTTGGAAAAGAGGCTCATGGACGCGGCTAATCACTTGGAAGTGCAGTAAATGGAGTTCCCTGATTGCTCTGAGAGCATTGGAGGAGGCCACAGAGCACCTCAGGCACATGGTAGGATTCTCGGGGTGGTGTGGTGCAGGACTAGGAGTTGGATTGATGATCCCTGTGAGTCCCTTGCAACTCAGGAATTCTATGATCTCCCTGATGCTCAGCACAGCAAAGGTGCCATGATTCAGGGGGGTGATGGGGAGACCAGGGGGGTCTCCAGCCCTGGTACCCACCTCAGAAGGGACTGGGAATTGCACCCAAGCCTGCCCAGCTCACGCTCAGTGCTGCTGGATTCTTCCTGAGAGATGGATGTGACGAGCCAAAGGCAGCTCTGCCAGCAGGAAAGCAGCCGGTCCCAGCACCGGGAGTGCTGCAGGATAGCTCTGGACACTGAATCCTGAGTGATGGGCATCATGCAGAGAAGGAGCTCTTACAGAGATCACTCCTCTGAGGAGGGCTTTCCACAGGCACAGCCAGTGGAAGAAAAGAGCATGCTTTAATTGCGCTAATTAGAGACTTGGCAGTCTCGTTGCTTGGTGCTTTTTGCATTTGCTGCGGAGACATTTCCCTTTGCCAGGGTCTGCCCTTCCCGGAGAGGGAGGGATGGCTGCTGTGGGGTGCTGGGGTCCAGGGGCATTACCCTCACATTCCTGCTGATCCTAGCTCTGAGATGCACTTGGGTGAAGGATCCTGGCTGACAGGATCCCTTCTCCAGGGGTGACGTGGAGCCTCCACACTTCCCATCCCTGCCAGCAGCACAGGGCAAAGCTCTTGTGCTGGAAGCAGGAGAATGTACTAAAACACAGGGGCAAAGGGAATAACTCCTGTCCTCCCACTCCAGGCTATAAATGGCCATGGTCCTGCTCCTGGCTGGCTCAGCCATCGTTTTTGTGTCTCCTGAGCATTCCGGGGGGAGTGAGGAACAGGAGCTTTCTCTCCTGTGCCGTGCACACGCCGTATTTTCCGCTGGTCAGCACTGATGGATGGCTCGGTCTCACCATCCATGAGCTTTGCTCTCTGGCTGCTCCAAGGGCAAACAATTCTCTGGACTCAGCCTGAAACGCTCCAGGCCAAGCATCGTTTTGTCCTGGTTTGTCATTAAAGGATGTGCACAGCCATTCCAAGTGACAGAGCAATTTCCTTTGTGTGCTGCAAAGCAAAAGGAAAAGAAAGAAGTCAGCGTATTACACACAAATCTGCTTTTCTCCTGCAAGTTGAAATAGGAACAGCTTAATTTCCAGCAAAGCCAACGCTGTAGTAATTCCAAATCAAAGGCTTCGTGTCAAAGGAATCATTTTGCTACAGCCACAAATAATGAGCAATTTATGTCACGTTTGGAGATTAGATTAAAAACGAGCTGCAAAGAGACACCTCAGCTGGTGGTGGTTGTAGGTCTGACTTCAGAAGCCAAAGGTGGGGCAGCACTGGACTCCTGGCCCTGGGTGTCCCTCCTCCAGGTGCCACTGGTGTCCCTCCCCTCAGGTGCCAGCAGTTGGCTCTGGGCAGGCTGGGCTCCCAAGGGCTGCTGCCTCTGCCATGGAGCCAGGCTGGGAGAGCTGGGGGCGTTCACCTGGACAAGAGAAGGCTCCAGGGAGAGCTCCGAGCCCCTTCCAGGGCCTAAAGGGGCTCCAGGAGAGCTGGAGAGGGGCTGGGGACAAGGGATGGAGGGACAGGACAAAGGGAAATGGCTTCCCACTGCCAGAGGGCAGGGATGGATGGGATTTGGGAAGGAATTGTTCCCTATGAGGGTGGGGAGGCCCTGGCACAGGGTGCCCAGAGCAGCTGTGGCTGCCCCTGGATCCCTGGCAGTGTCCAAGGCCAGGCTGGACATTGGGGCTTGGAGCAGCCTGGGACAGTGGAAGGTGTCCCTGCCCATGGCAGAGGAAGGAACTGGATGATTTTTAAGGTCCCTTCCCACCCAAACCCTTCTGTGATTCCCTCCTTCTATGAAATCCCTCTGGGGAGAAATACTTGCTGCAAAGAGAAAAGCACTTGCTTTTCTCTCCCAGAAACAGCAGAATCATTAAAAAAAGACCAATTTTAAACTAATTAGAGGCAATTTCTTCATTTGCTGCCTTCTTGCATGAGGCACACGTCGTGAAAGGGACACGTGGGAGCACAGGGAATGTCACCCTGAGCAGAGCTGCCTCCTGCCAGGCTGCTGGCCCTGCAGGGACCGAGGAATCGCCAGGAACTGCTGACAGGCGGCCGAGCAAAGTGCTGATGTGAGGCCTCATCCCCAGGCTCCTCATCCATTGCTGACAAGGAAAATGCTGCTTGCTGCAAGGCCTTCGCTTTAAATTAGAAGTGAAGGTGAAGAATCCAACAGGCAAAACAAAATGCTGAACAGTGCCCAACTGGCCTTTCAAGCTGCCATTGCCCCCTGGCTGTCCCGGGGGGTCCAGGGAGGTTGTGCAAATTGGTGCAAATTTCCCAGCCAAGCAAATGACTTGGAAATTGCTGATGGAAGAGGACAGATTTGTGCACAGATCCTTTTGCCCCAAACCTCTGATCAAGGATTAAGTTTGGATCTCTTCTAGGAAAGAAGGGTGAGGCTGAGAAAAGAGCTTTTTGTGCATGTGGAAGGACGGGCTGGGCTCTGCACTGCACCGCTCCCATGGACCTGCTCCCACCGTGGGGAACGGAATAACGAGAAGGGACCTGCGTGTCAAAGAAGCAAATATTTTATTGTGTAAAAACCAAGCAGGCATTAAATAGAGCCTCCCACTGCCCCCCACACCACGTGCCTGGCATGCCACTGGGATGTGCCCAGATATCCCCCACAGGCTGGAGCCATGGAAGCACAGACAGCTCCATCTTCAAATACCTGTGGAACTATAAATGGTTCCGAGCTCTGCTGTTGCTGGGTGCCACACTGAGACCCAAGAGCCTCCTCAAAGATGGTTTTTGAGCAGTGCAATGTTGGATGAGACACCCGGGCTGCAGCTCTGGGTTACAAAGGAGGGGTTTGGTGTTCCTCCAGCTCCTCCCAGCGTGGCCTTTCCCTGGCCATGACATGTCCTCAGCATCTGTGGCAGCCGCTGGGTTTTAATTAAAGCACCAACTCCCACGTCAAAAAACTGCAGGAGAACAGGAAAGTCCTCATCCCCGCGGCTGGCCCTGAGCAAAGCTGCGGCGCTGGGAAATGGGGCAGGAGCACAAGGAAACCGTGTCCAAGACCAAAAAAGTTTGTAGAACCATCCCATGACTTTCGTGGAGCCACCTGCAGTCTCTGCTCATGTGAGGTGGTTCTGCCAGGAGCAGGGAAGCCGTGTGCCCAACGTGGCTCCTCGTCGGGGCCGGCTGCTGTGCTTGATCGAAAGGAATCCTGCAGAAAGTGGGACGTTGCATTATGCAGATTTGCTTCCTGGAAAGAAATGTTTTATTAACACACGCTCCCTTCGTGTGTTGGCTTAGTCAATCTGGTCACAGCTTGACATCCAATAAGTTACTCTAAAGGCAGTGGTTTTACAAAATGTTTTTCTAATCTATTTTAAACACTTAATTACAGTTCTGGCGCATTCATTAGGGACTCTGCTTTCAAACCTGGATTGCAGCAATAAATCCTAATTTTCCAAGTGTCAGTTGCAATCCAGACATGGCAGCCAAGTGGGTGTCGGGGGCTGTTGATGACTGGGGGAAGGATGTCTGGGCCAGGCAGAAGCCCTGTTCTCCAGAGAGGGAACTCCCAGCATCCAGCCCGAGCTGATTTCTAATCACCAAAAGAAACTTGGGCCCCTGAGGAGAGAGCGCTCGAGGGCCTTGGGGTGATGTGTCTGCTGGGTGCTAGGGTGGGAGCTGAGGGATGCTGTTTTGGGAAACCCCAGTGAATTCTGAGCTGGTGCTGTGGACAGCTCTGCTGGGGCTGTCCCTGGCAACAGAAGCGTCCCCATTGCAGCCCTGAAGGTGCAAAGGCAAGCGGGGGCCAGTCCCAGTGCCACACACCCCGAGGCACACCCTGGCAGCCCTGGGATGCTCTGACATGCCAGGAGGAGCACAGGGACTCCAGCTGCCCTGAGGTACCCCGTCCCCACACACTGCCCAGCATCAGCACAGGCACCAAGGGACCGTGGATCAGAGCCAGCATCCCAAACGCGCCCCCACAGCTCTGAGCTCAGTGGCTCAGCACAGTTACCTCAGTCTTTGCCCAGGTATTTCTTCATGATGCTGCTGACATCGTCCTCCTTCCCCTCAGCCTCGGCACGGCGGCTCATCCCGCTGCCCTGGCTGCTGCCTCTGCTGCTGGAGCCCTCCCCGTCCCCTCTCGGGGGCTGCGGCCGGCGCTTGATGCTGTCGGCACTCCGGGAGGAGAGGTGGGAGCCAGAGGATGAGGAGGTGTCCGAAAGGTCTCCGGGCTCTTCCCGGCTGCTCTTGGCCGTGCCCTTGGTCCCGGAGGACTCCAGAGTGCCCGCTATGGCCTCATCCTCGAAGCGCACGGTGAGGGGCCGGTGGCCGTCCCTTCTGTCCCTGCGGGGTCTGGCCAGGCTGCTGGTGGAGCGGGACTTGCGGATGGCCGGCAGGAAATCGTCAAAGTCAACCTTGGTTCTCCTCTCATAGTTGAGGGTGGGTATTCGCCAGCTGAAGGGGTCACTCGCCTTCTCCTCACCCAGCCCATCGCTGGACAGGGAGCTCAGAAATCCCTCAGGCTCCTTCCCCAGCTCCACGTCCTCCAGCGACGGCTCCAGGCAGCTCCTCCAGGAGCTCAGCCGCGACACACCCAGCACCTCCACCCCGGCAGCCGGGGAGCTCGGCCGGCGGCTGGAGCCATCGAGGGCCGGCAGGAGGGAGTCGTAGGAGCCGAATTTCGATGCCCTCTTCAGCGCTGGGGAACGCGAGGGCTCGGCTGGCTCCGAGGCCATGCTCCGCAGGCTAGAGGAGCGTGCGAGGCTGGCACCTGCTCCCTCCCCTTCCCCTGCCTGACCCCCCTCCAGCCTCCCCAGGGGCTCCTCGGCCGCTGGGACCGCCCGGCAGCGCCGCAGGGCCGCGGCACCGGTGGTGCGGTAAATGGGGAGCGGAGAGGTGTCCGCCCCCAGCGTGGGCAGCCCCGGCTCCCGCTCCGCTGCCCGCTGCCGCCGCAGCTCCTCCACGTACTCGGAGAGGGCAGCCGAGCTGGGCACCGGCCCCGATGCCACCGAGAGCCTCCTTCTGCTGGGCACCGGCGGAGACACCGCGCTGGAGAACCTCCCGTCCGCAGCCGGGGAGCTGCCCCGCCGCAGCAGCGATGGGGACGTCTCTCCTGTCCTATCCGTGGGCTTCTTTGGGCTCTCCAGCTCCTCTTCTTCTGCCAGAGGTTTTCCATAGTCCCGTCTTCTGGTCCCCAGCAGGGGACTCGCCGTCCTCCCCGGATCTGCAGCCTCGCCAGGCCTGGAAGAGCTCCGGGAGGACAGCGGCCGACTCGGAGCAGGCTCCTTGGTGTCTCTGCTCACCCTGAACGACAGAAATTGGTGTTAGTTTAGACTGGGGGATTCCCAGTGACTGGGATGTCATTCAGCACGTGAAAAGCCGGCATAGGCATGGGAGTCTCGGGATAAACTCACTGCTGCATCCAGCAGTTGGGCAACGCCCAAGGATTTTATCTTAGCCCAGGTCAGCCAGGCCGGGTAATTCCTGGTGTAGAGCGTGTGGTGTTGGCTTCAGCTCTGCCAAGCCAACACTTACCTCCAAATATCCTTTTTCTTGACAGATTACAGCAATATGTAGGATTTATTTTATTTCTGTCAAAGCCAAAGATTATTCACTAAAATTTTATGAAACCAGCTCGCAGCGCACCCCTGACGCATCTCACTGTTATTGCTGGGCATGTTTCACCCAGGCTGCTGCTCTAACAGTTCTGAACTGCAGGAGCCCTGCAACACCTGGGCAGCAGCTGCACAGCGAGGGGGGACGGCCAGACAAGACCACACCTGGGACAAGGGCTGGTGCAGGAACCACGTGGGATCCACCTCTGCTCAGCCCTGAGGATCCACACCAGAACCCCCAACCACGCAGGCTGTCCCTGTCCTCGTGCAGCTGATGCACAGAGATGGGGGGGACTGCAGCCACCGGTGGGCTTGGGGTCACTGGTGCCACTAAGCCCCTGATGGGACACTTTATGGCCCCCTCCAAGCACCTACATTTGCTTGCTGGCAGTGTCCCCACTCCCATCACTGTCCCTCAGCCGAGGGAACCCAGGACTGGCCTGACTGGGAATTCTGCTGGGATGTGAATTTGGGAAAGAAAGGAGGAGGGAAAAAGAGGGAACAGGGCAGAGCAAAGCAGCAGAACCCAAACAACAAACCCATCTCTGGGAGGGAGCAGCACTCAAGTTGTGCATGGCTGTAATGAAGCTTCCTGCTCTGGGAATGCTGCTGTTGCCATGGGAATGGGGTGGGAGCAGATAATCCAGGCACGCCACTGGACGCTCGGACCAGGCTCTGCTGACCCGTGAAATAATTTACATGCTGAGATGGGCTGCAGACAAACTCCAGAGCTGGGAAATGCATGATTGCAGAAGGGAAGGGGCAGTGGAGCAGCTCCACCTTCCTGGCACAGCCCAGGGAACAGAGGTGCCCACCTGTCCGGGCACCCACCTCCTTTCCCTGCTCATTAAACCAGCCTAAATCATTTGATTATTCAATATAAAAAGGAATTAACCAGAGATTTCATCTCCCTGAATCACTGCACCCTTCAGGGCCATCCCGTGCTGACGCTGCCGAAGCACCACGGCTGATTAATAGTTTGAGACATTTCAATAATGCTGGAGTTTAGGATCCTAAATTGCATCTTACTTAAAATGGCTGGTGTAATCCTTCGGTGAGGTTTTGTACAGAAATTGCTCCATTCACTCTGCACGTTTCCAAATAATAACGTTGTAACCCGCGTGCTGCATGAATGGCTTTCATAAATTCAACGCCAGCATCAGTGTTTTTATTTGGGTTTAAAGGCTGAGATAAAAGTGAGTGGAGAGGTGAGAATCACTAATGGGCTGTGAACAAGGACTGAACGTGCCGTATTTATTGTCCTGTTCAGCCTGGCGGACAGGTACTGCTTTTATGAAAATCTTTGGAGTCTGAAATGGAGTGAAATCTGTGAAGCTGGGATTGTTCCAGCTTCCGTGGCTGGCAAGGGCCACACAGCCCCGGAGTCCAAGCAAGGATCTCACACTCTCCATGCCCCTGTTTCCATCCAAAGGCTAAGACTGCCCCATCCATCCTTGTCTCTCCCAACCGTTCCATTTTCTGCACCCATTAAACTGCCAGAGGGCAGGGTTACGTGGGATATTGGGAAGAAATTCTTCCCTGGGAGGGTGGTGAGGCCCTGTCACAGGTTGCCCCATCCCTGGAAGTGTCCAAGGCCAGGTTGGATGAGTCTTGGAGCAACCCGGGCTAGTGGAAGGTGTCCCTGCCCATGGCAGAGGATGGAACTGGATGGTTTTGAAGGTTCCTTCCCATCCCAACCATTCCATGATTTGTTTCTTTAACTGTACCCTTATGGCTACCAAAATCCCCCTCCAAAATCATGGCTAGTCTTCCTCATCCTCATCCTCATCCTCCTCACAAGGCAGGACACAAGAGCAAGATGGTCGCACCCCATCCTGTGGCATCCTCTGCTCATCCATAAATCCCTGGCAAATGGTACCAGCAAGAATTCCCAGGGCTTGGAATGACCCCAGGAAGTCGCAGGCAGCCCCAAAGGAAGGTGATGCCTCAGGAGGAAGGACCATGAGCCCCTCCAGCCCTGAGCTCCTCCATCATCTTCAGGGAAGATGATTTTCCCAGCAAAAAGCAAAAGATGCCGAGCCCAGGAGGCGCCTGGAAGCCAACGGAGCTCTGCAATCTGCCATTCACACCAAACCAAATGACATACAACAATAATTAGTGAAGATTACATAGCAATTAGCATGATTACAATTATACCAGTTGAAATAATTTATACAATAAAATCCACGCATGCTTTGCAACACATGACCAGGGCCGAAAGTGTGGCTGGGATGCTTTTCCTGGGAGCTCATAAATAAAGCCAAGACAGCTCCATTTCAGGGAGGGAAGGGACACCGGCCTCATTTCTGTCAGAAGAGGATTTTCTTGTCACACTATCATCTACTCAACAGCTCCCAGTTTCCCCATGTAATGATTTGCTTTTGACACAATCATGGTTAAAAATAAACGTGTTGGATCCCCAGCAGCCTTGGGACCAGGGCTCCTGGTTTTGTGAAGCCAGGTGGGAGGGGAATTGCTGCCAGGGTGATCCTGGGGTGATGCCACAGCTGTGGGATGCAGGATGGAAAGGCAGATCCTGGGTTGTGGATCCACTCCCTGACTGCACCTCTGGATAATCCCCCATCACAGCACGACCTTAACCTGCCTGGAAAGGGGCAGAATAAATACATAAACTTTTAAATTGGCTTCTTAATTAAAAAAAAAAATCGTATTTGTTCCAACTCTGTGCTGTGTCATATTTACGGAGGCTTAGCTCTGCTGGCCAGCGTTCTGTACAGCCATTTAAATAGCAGAGAATTAAAGGAAACGTTAATCAAAGCTCTCCCTCCTGTAAGCACACGGGTGATAAGAGCTCCCCACTCTCCTCTGGCTCTTGGCAGCTGTTTGTTCAGCAAACACCCCAGATGTGGTGCTGAGCAGCCAACACGAGCAAGACTCGTTTTTCATTACTGGGTGCTTCTGTAAGACAAAGGAATCTTAATAAGGAAGAGCTCGTTTCCCTGATCTCATTTTTATTACCTCCAGTCTCGTCTCCTGTTTGTTTGCATTTCATCTCCTCCTCGCTCTATTTCCATCTTAGATGAGCTGCAGCCAAACACAGCTCCCACACCAGCATTTGCAGTTTGCCCCTTCACAAGCCCCAGGATGGAGGGTGATGGTCACACTGTGGCCAGGGCTCAGGACAATTTGCTTTTCACAAGAGCCACAGGCAGCCCAGCAAACCCCGGAATCCCAGAATTGCTGAGGTTGGGAAACACCTCCAAGAGCATCGAGTCCAAGCTGTGACCAATCCCCACCTTGTCCCCAGCCCAGAGCACTGAGTACCACATCCAGGCATCCCTTGGGGATGGGGACTCCAAACCTCCCTGCGCAGCCCCTTCTGATGTCTGACCACCCTTTCCATGAGGAAATTCCTCCTGATGTCCAACCTGAAAGCCTGCATGTCTTTTACTCTGAGTCTGAGGAGTTTCAGCTCAGGAATAAGGTATTAGCCACAATGCCTGTCTTTCTGTCACCCATTAACGATCAGAGTTGGGTCATTTGGACCAAAACCTCCTCAGCAGCACTTAGGAAGGGCCTTATTTATTGTGCAGGGTCCCAGTGAGCTCAGCCAACTGCTCTCAGGGCTCCCACTCATCACTGGTCTGTGGAAGATGTCCCTGCCCATGGCAGGGAGTTGGAATGAAGATGATCTTTAAGGTTCCTTCCCACTCAAAGCATTCCAGGATTCTGTGATCTCCCCACAGGTCTTTGCCCTACCTGACTGTTCTTAGACTCTGCCTTGTACCTCCACGAACTGCTCCAGCTCACCCAAGGCATTTCCTGCTCTTCAGAACATCAGTTCTGACAACAGCAGTTCTCCTGTACAAGGCAGGTGGGGGGCAGAGCTTGCCAGAATGGGAGCAGGGAGATTAATACCAATGTCTGCAGTGCAACTGTGCTCCTGACAAATTCCATCGCCTTGGAGCATCTACCTACACACCTGAACACAAGCAGGGAGCAGCTGGGAGCTGCAGTGAGCTGTGCCCAGCCTCAGCCTGGCACCTGCCCTGGTTATGGGGAGAAAAACAGGAAAAATAGCGATGCAAAAATAGCGATGGGTGTCCTGAGAGACCAATCCCCGGGAAAGCAGCAGGGTGGGGAGGCCCCAAGTCACAGGGGCTGCAAGCAGGGGCACTGCCAGCCCTGCCCACCCTGAGTTTGGGTTGTTGGCACCTTTTCCACCTTGCCTACAGAGGGATGATTCTCTCTGGAGCCCACTCTGCTCCCTGTCCCAGGACTCAAAGCTCCATCCCTGCTCCATCTCTGCCCTCACAAGCCTCCAAGGGGATCTGACACACTCCTCCATCCCCACCACCTCCCTCCACGATGCAGCCCCACACCCTGATTTACAATGCTTTTCCAAACTCAACCCACGTGATTGTTTCACACATGAAACACAAAGAACCAGTTTCTCTGTGACCTGGAAATGGGGTTTTTCTCTGGATTGGGGGGTGGGCACCAATTCAGGCTGGGCACCTGGGCACCCACAGAGCCAAACAGAGACATTTGGGCTGTGCAAGTGCTCAGGCCCCTCTCCAGCTCTCTCCCAGCCTGTCAGCATCACTATCAAAAATTAACATATTTGATATTAGAATGGTAGAAATGAATCCCTCTTCCTCAGCAGCAAGCATATGGCATACAAATCCTCAAATAGGCTGCATTGCCTCTTTAAATTATCTCCAGAGAATACATCAAGGGATATTTTCCTGCTTGAAGCATGTTTTTGATGTAGTGACTTTCATCTGGTGTTTCACTGATCCTGGCGTGGCAGTGGCTGCCTTCCTTGATTTGATGCTTTGACCTTAAACACCACAGGTCCTGCTGAGCTCCATCCTGCATATCCCGAGGGAGCCCAGAGGAAGCCCCCACATCTCAGCACCCCCCAACACACCCAGGATGGGCTGGGGGTGCCTTACCTCAGGCTCTGGGTGCTGCGGCTGCCGACGGACGGTGCTGAGATGCTCCCGGCCACGCTGGCACTCGCCAGGGACGTCCAGCCTGCGGAGGAACTCGGCCAGGACTTGACGCTCTCCGCAGGCTCCAGGCTGAGCACAGAGCCAACACTGGAGCAGGCATCCCTGAGGGGACAGGAGAGACCTGTCAGCTCTGCAGGTGCAGGCAGGAGGGGTGCTGGGTCACTGTGGTGGTGACACAGGGCACAGAACGGGGCGTCCTCACACTTCCACCGCAGCAGCTCCAGCTGGTGAGCTCTGCTCGGGCTGGTTTGTGGCACCAGATAAAAAGAAATCTTTCCAGGCAGCCTGGTCCTTGTGCCATTGCTGCTGCCATTCATTAGTTCCTCAAGCTTTTGCAAGTGCCCTGCAGCCCTTGGGCAGGAAAACCCTGCACTGCCTGCCAGGCCTGGGGCTGGAGCTGCAGTGACAGAGCTGCTGTGACCCTGGGCACCCCACTGGGCCCTGTGCACTCCTGGGCTCCCCCAGAGCCAGGGCTACCCCAGCCCACCCTCCAGGAGCCCCCAGACCAGGTGCAGCGGATGAAATCCTTTAGGATCTCAGTTTTCCTTCAAAGCCACAGATCAGCTTCATCTCTCAAAGCACAGTCCAGAGGATTGGGAGCATCCCTCGGGATAAGAGCCAGAGCTCCCAGGGAATGGGAGCAGGTCGATGGGCACGGGGCACACAACGCCAGCACATCTGGAAGCCAATGTGAGCCCTGCCCGTGCAGTTGCAGCAGCCACTGGACCCCTCAGAGCAGCAGCTGGTGGTCCATGAGCTGTGCCAGAGGCAGGCACAGGCTCTGGCAGCAGCATCCCCCGGGATCACTCATGTGCCTCTCCTGGAGCACAGCGACTCCCGCGCTGTCTGCACGCTGCAAGGACCACAGGAGAGGGTCAGCGATGGCTCATGGGCACCCCAAAACCACTCCGAGGTGCAAAACTTCCCAGACCGACTGCAGCAGAGCCGCTGTGGCTGGAGCAGGGGCTGGGCTGAGCCGGGGAACACTCCCAAAACAGCCGGAGCTGCAGCGCTGGGGCAGGGAGCAGGGCTGGAGACCTGCAAGGGTCAGCCCCGGATGCAGACGGGACCCCAGGGCAAAAGGAGGGAGCAGAACACCCCGGCACAGGGCTGCTCCTGCCGGCAGCAGCTGCCGTTCCTGCTGGGAAGCACTTCTCACCTCCACCGGTGCACCAGCTGCATTGGAAATCATCCTTTTTTTGGGAAGCAGGGAGTGTCTGAGCTCACGGTTTGTATCTCACCCTTCTTCCCTCGTTTAATCACCACGCAGAGCAAATGCTGACAAGCACACCTCAGCTTTTTTTCTATTTTTTTTTAAGCTCATTTATCTCTTTTGTCTCCATTTGTCCATTTGATGCCCCTTTAGCTGTGTGGCAGAGGGGAAAACTGAAGGGCTTTAGGAATAACACCTGAAAAACGCACTGGAATTTTTCCCTCATTTTTTTCCCTAGTAAAACCCTCTACCCAAATCACCCCTGGCTCCTCCAGCTCCTGGGGATGATCAAAGCAGGATTTTCTCGATGAACCCAGCGCTGGGGCACCAACATGCTGCTGCCAGGGACCTGCTGTACAAATGGGGGTTTCCCACCCTTTTGGCTCGCTTTAAACTGGGCCACACAGGATGATTTCAAGGGTGCCACTTTTTCATGAAACCTTCCATTAACACGAAGTTTTTTGCTCACAGACACAGCATGCGTGAGCATGAGGACATGAAACTACAGCCACCCTGGCATTGCCCAGCGCTGCCTCTTCCCCACCAGAGAGCAGCTGAGTCCCCCACAACCCCTCCAGCTCCCCCCAGGCCCCGTTTCTCACCTGTCGGCATCGCTGTCGTCGCTGTCACGCAGCCCCTCCAGGGCCACCTGCAGGTCTGCGATGCGGCGGATGGAGGTGCCCAGGTCAGCCTGCAGCACCTGCCTCACCTCTGCCAGCTCTGCCAGCTGCTGCTCCTGCACAGGGGACACCAAGTGAGGGCCTGCACCTGACGTGGCACCTGAACTGCGAGTGGGGTGACTGCTAAACCACCCCTTCCTCACCCCAGTGCTCCCAGTGACTGTCAGGGCTGGTTACCTGCACCACGCCCTGCGGCACCTGTGAATGTAAACTGCAGCTTCCAGCACCTTCCAGTGCTTAAAGGGGCTCCAGGAGAGCTGGAGAGGGATTTTGGATAAGGGCATGAAGTCACAGGACACAGGGAATGGCTGCCCACTGCCAGAGGACAGGAATAGATAGGATATTGGGAAGAAATTCTTCCCTGTGAGGGTGGGGAGACCCTGGCATGTGTCCAAGGCCAGGTTGGATGGGGCTTGGAGCAACCTGGGCTAGTGGAAGGTGTCCCTGTCATGGCAGGGAGTGGGACAGGATGAGCTCTGAGGTCCCTGCAACCCAAACCGTCCCAGGATTTACAACCTGACACAACCCCCAGGGCTCCACGGGCCCAGCATCGCCCACCTTGCACACCAAGGACATCAACTTGGCCCTGCACCCCTGCTCATCACCCTCCAAGTCCTTCCTGCTGCTCCTCCAAGGAACCCTTCCTGCTGCTCCTAAGCCATCCCAGGGCAGAGAGGAGGGAGCAGCAGATCCCCAGTGATTGAAGCTGCCAGCTGTGAAATCGCCGTGGCTGCGGTGACAAGGGGAGGGATGATCTGTGACAGGCCGTGGCACAGGAGCTGGCACACTGTCACAGTAAATAATGGGAGGCCTGGAATCACCAGGCACACAGGCCCCAGGGGAAGAGCATCTTGGTTCATCAAAACAGGCAAAGAAACAGCCCCATTTGGGTCGCACGGTGTCACAGCGGCTCCTGGGAACGCGCTGGTCTTGGTGCAAACCTCAGTGCTGCTCAGAAGTTTTCTGAAACTTGGTGTCTCCAAGCCCTCCACTTCCCTCCTGGCTCGGGCAGAAGGTAGAAAGGACCTGTTTCATCAAGGGAAGTGTTTTGTCAAGGAGCTCGGGGGCTCAGAACAGGGCACATGGTGAAACACCAAGCCCTGAGAGGAGGAAAGAGCCCCAAGCTCTGGGTGCCTCTGTGCCTGTATTCAGCTATTTGGGGCTGCAGGAGCAGGGAGTGACCCCAGATAAAGAGCTGAGCCCTTCCACAGGCTGGTAAGAGCCTCTATTGACCCAGCTCCTCAGCTGCAAGATACGGCACAAATTAAATATGGTTCAGTAGCTGCCTTTAATTCCACTCCTCTGTTCTGCTGTTATTAACAGGGATGGGCAGGGAGGCACAGAGCAGCATCCCCCCACCAGCACCCCAGCCCCGCTTCCTTCGGCCACGGACACAGAAATCTCCTGGGATGGCTGTGGGAGCAGCAAACAGCGAGTCCTGGGGGCTGGAGGGGTCACCCTGGCTGGTGGGGTCCCCCCCGACCTCGCTACCTTCCGCATGGCACTGAGAATGCGGAGAGGAAAGGGACCATCCCAGGTGATGCTGCCGAGCTGGGGCCCCACCTGCCTCCTCCCAGGACATCCCTGGACACCCCACTTTGTGGCACCCACGCTGGTGGCCTTGGGAAGGGGACCTGCAAGGCACTGAGGTGACACTGGGGACTGTGGGTGACCCTGGGGTCCCCCACCCACAGGCCACCCAAGGGGCAATTTGAATGTGAGCCAGAAAATGGAGCTGACACTGCTCAACCCCACATGCCACCCCACATCTCAGCTGTCCCAAATCTCACCCACGGAGACACCTCATGTTTTTCTTTATACCCTACAATTGTCTCAGGGAAAGGAATCATTTTGCCAATATAATTCAATTTCAGATGGAAAAATACTGTCTGCAGAACACAAACTGACAAGGCCCATCCCAGCACCAGGCCCCTGGCACGCAGGAAGCTGCTGGACACCTCTGACACACGTTGTTTCTATCTAAATGTAAATCCAAGAAGCATTTCTCTTTTCAAACAGTCCCTGGGCTGAGAACTGACACCCTCACACTGGGCAGAGCTGGCTTTTTGTTTCCTCTGAGCAGAAAAAGGGGAGAAATAAAGGGGAAAATAGATCAGTTGAGAAAACTCATATTATTGGGCAAACTGCACCACAGCTGGACCTGAAGGGCTGAAAGGAGCATCCTCTGCTATTAAATCCCTCCTGGCACCAGCATCTCTGGCTGCTTCCACCAAACCAGTCAGACATGCACAGCAGGACCAGCCTGACCAGTGCAAAACCCCTGGCTGATGTATATTTTATCATCAATAAATAAAATATACGTTCTGCCTGCTACTGAGTACATTTCCAAACCGGATTCTCCCATTCATGCTGGGGGAAAGATCACCCCAGAGCACAGGACTGGCTCTGCTGGTGGGTCAGAAACCACGGTTCTAGAAGGTTGAGGTTGATTCTGGCTGACGGGGAGGCTGGATTAAAGGTTTCCCCAATTCAAGGGGGCAGGAGCTCACTCAGTGATGGCTGGCACTCAGCAAACCCACGGCGAGCTG
Organism: Corvus moneduloides; assembly: GCF_009650955.1. Taxonomy (NCBI): domain Eukaryota; kingdom Metazoa; phylum Chordata; class Aves; order Passeriformes; family Corvidae; genus Corvus; species Corvus moneduloides. The sequence continues at coordinate 9,959,379 of NC_045493.1, forward strand.
CTCTCAGCTGGACTCCTGCCCTCGCCCAGGGGCTCCCAGGGAGGAGATTCTGCACATCCCTCATGGAAGGCAATTTCTAAACCTTTTTCTTAAGAGGTTTGTTTCTTTTTTTTACCCCCAACTGATTTCGTCTCAGAATTACTGGAAGAGAAGCTAAAAGGAGATAAACAAAATCAGCAGTGAAATGATCCGTGGGACTCCAAGGGATGCCCAGGCCGGCGCCGCGGAGCATCGAGCACCACGTCCTTATCACTACCTCGTCCTTATCACCACCTCGTATTTTTGTTTGCGGTTCTGCTGTGACAACACCACCTTTGCTCGCTCCCATCCACCTCGAGCGAAGTGCAATCTAATTAGTGCAATTTGGATCACTTTTCTTCGGATAACTTAGCACGCACCTGCACAATTCATCCATCATTGTTATTTTTAATTAAGCCGTTAACTCGCGGGTTTTCCAGAAAGTTTGAAGTGACAAAATTCGCTCAGCCAACGGCTGGGAGTGAGATGGGGCGAGCACCGTGTAATTGGTGTGTGAGCAGCCACCGGTGCTGATGGATTCCTGAGGAATTTACTCCTTTAATGGCAAAGCAGGATCACAACAGCCCTAATTAGCACGTACACAGCCGAGCTTTCACTCCTGGCTCCTCCATCATCCACCCTCACCTCTAAGGACCGGCTGCCTTTGATGATAATTGTCGTTACACTTCCTCAAAGACATTCGCTCTTTAAGGGAAGAGCAGCTGGAAAGACCCAGGAGCAGGCAGGGATGGGGACAAGAGACATCAGAGGGTTTGCTGGGACCCTGCTGGGAGCTGAGCGTTCGCCTGGGTGGGAGCGTGGCATTCCCGGCTGGAGGCACAAACAGCTCCCACTTCGCTTCTCGAGTTCACTGGAAGCGCCAAAAAAACAAAAGAAGCTTTAAAGTTTGCAAAAATGAGCAAAAAGCCCTAATCCTGGAGTTCGGGCTGTGTTGTGTTCCACAACGTGGCCATAGCAGGGCCGGGGCACAAAGATCTGCCAGCAAAAGAACCAGGGGAAAAAAAAGGTTATTTACTCTGAGGCTCTCACAAAAAAAAAAAAAAAAAAACAACTTGTGAAGAGTGTCTTCACACCTGTACTTCAGTTTTCTGTAAAATTAGTTAATTATTATGCTGATGAATTTTCACAGCTTCGTTAAAGAAACCTGATTCGAGGATAGCACCCGCCAGCCCTCGTGGTGTGCTCAGGGGGGTCAGTGGAGCTCTGCTGGGTACAGAGGGGCAGGAGGAGACCCAGCAAGTCCCTGGCTTGTGCCTCGGCCAGCCAGGGCTTCGTCCCAGCTGGATCAGCCTCTGTTTTTCCCTTGGCATTCCATCAAGAAGGCACCTAGCTCTCCGGAAGAAGAAACCTGAGAGGCTCCTGCCCATGGCTGGACCCCATTCCAGAGTTTTCATCCCAGAACCCTCATCCAGATGCTTGATTTCTGCCATGAAATCCAAGCTGTACAGGCAGTTCAGTCGGCAGCAGCACAGCCAGCACCATCCTTCCCTCAGAAATCCTGGATGCTGCCGTGTCCCAGACACAATGACACCCTCTCATCGTCCCACATCCCTGCTCCACGCCTGCTGCCAGCCCTTCTCCATCCTTCCCAGACCCTGTTCCATCCTTCCCTGCACTGCAGCCTCACCAGGGGACACGTGTAGGGGACAAGCACGAGCCTAAGTGCACACACGATGAACACAGAGAGCACGGCTTGGGTTTAAGCCCAGCAGGATTAACTCCAGGCTGGAAATCCATCCCTCACTCCTCACCATGACTCAGTGTCTGCCGTGGTCTGAGGACACCAGCGGGACTGAGGATGGCTTGTCAAGCTCTGGGTGACAGCACAGCAGCTGAGCAATGAGGAGCTGCTGCAGGCTGGGATCCAGATTTTGTTGGAAGAGGAGCTCCAGCTCCAGGGAGGAAACCCTCGATGTGCAGCCAGAGCAAAGAGAGACCAGCAGGGCCAAGTCCTACCCCCTGCCATTACCAAACACGCTTGGAAAGTGTTCAAAACCCATCCTTCTTACAAAATTCGTAAGGCAGAGCCACCTGCCTGGCAGCCAGCTCTCCAGCTCCCAGCCCTGATCCTCACTGCACATTCCCTGCTGAACGGCACAATGCTGCCTCCCAACTGCCCTAAACTGGGTGGGAAACGAGGGAGGGATGGAAATAGCTGCCCTGAGCCTGGCTGGGGATGGTGGCATGGGATTTTCCAGTGCATCCACCACTGATAAATACGAGTTGTGAGAACAAAAATACCTTCTATTTTGTATATTGCATCTGTATGCCATACATAACTACATCTACAGGCAGCAGCTGTGAAACAAGACAGGATTTCTAACCCAGTCTGTGCAAGAAATTTGTCCCTCCTTAAACCTCGACAGTGTGTGGCAAGTCCACAACCCCACCACCGTGTATTTAAATAAAAAGTAAAAAAAAAAACTGTTAGGAGCAGAGCATGACTTAAGTAATGTCAAGTGAATAATTCACGCTGGATTTATAATTGATGGGGAGTTTAGAAGGAGCAGAGCCGTAAGTGGCTTCCTATTAACTATTGATGCTCCCCACCAGGCTCCCGACAAGCTCAGCCAGGCTCCTCAATCACAGCCCTGCCCCATGTTTTATTTAACTGCTCTGAAGGGAACGCACAGTCTGGGGGATGCCTCTGCTCCCAGGAATGTCACAGCAGTCCCTGGCTGTGGCCGTGCCCACGGAGCCAGCTCCCGTGGAACAATCACCACGGAGAAGCCGGGATGGGGAGGTGCGTCTGGGGGAGCCCACCTGCTCCTTCCTCCAGCAGATGCCAGATAACCCCAAATATTTGAGTGTCTGGATAACCCCACACTCCTCAGTTCTGCCTTACAGATTCAGCTGTTTATGGGGGTTTGTGTCGTATTTGAGGGCGGTGCCCCTAAAATCCCTTTCAGACCTCTTAGCACACTTCACATGGGAGAGCACAAGAGTGCCAGGAAGTTCCTTCCTTCACCCGTCGCTCACATCCCCACATGAAACATTCAAAAAGCTTCTAAAAACCTAGGCACAAACCCAAAAATACAGCAAAAGATCCCACCCCTATTCCAACAGCCAGAGCATCCATGTTCCAAACACTGCCCTTCCAGCAGAGCTGCAACCAACACCCAGCAACCAATCCCTCAATCCCACAGGGAAAGCAGCAGGATCAGGGAGCCTGGCATGCCCGTGGCTCCTCAGCACAGCCTCTCACTCCACCATCCCATGGCTCTGCAGAGCATCAGAGGCTGAGAGATGCAACCTCATTCCATGCCCAGGGGAGCCAGAGCACTCAGGGCTCAGCCTGGCAGAGCAAGGACAAAGCCTGACCATGGCGAAGGCAGAGGATTGGGAATCATTCACACCATTCCCCTTGGGAAGGCTGGCAGCCTCGGGGCAGAATAAATGCTGGAATCTCCTTGATTGCTAAATAAAAGATTATTGATAAAGTAACTGCTCCTAATTAGGTCCTGCTGCCAGCAGAACTGCAATATCTTTCAATTACCGCTCGGGAGTGAGGCTTTCCCTTGGATTACTGGAAGAAACAACATGAAAAAGAGACACTGGGAAAGGGCTGGAAAGTGCAGGTGAATCTATTTTTGCTGCTCTCCAAACCCAGCTGGGGCTCTGCTCGCTCAGAGCGGGTTTAGCTGCTGGTTGGCACCGTCTGAGCTGCAGCCACGGGGGTGGTTTGGCAAAGCTGGGAGCTCCAAGAGGATCTGGTGCTTGGGCTGATTCCTGGCACACCCAGCCCTGAGACCAGCACTCAGGGGCTGCTGCAGCACCGGGGCATTTCCCACCCACCGTGGTTCTGCCTGGCATGAGGAGAACCAGCTTGAGGAGCTGCAGGAATGACCTGAGCAACTTGGAATCATAGGTTCATCTAGGATGGAAACACCTCCAAGATCATCCAGTCCAACCGTTACTCCAGCACTGCCAAGTCCAGCAGCAAACCGTGTCCCCAAGTGCCACATCCACACGTGAACTGCATTTCTGTGAGAGGAGCAGGCAAAGCCACCTCCTTCCCACAAAAAAAACGTGGAGCAGAGGGACTGTCCAGGCTTCCAGCCCAGCCATGGAGAAAGGCAACATGAGGGTCCTCAAGGACAGCTTTGGTTCAATGGTTTGGGGCTGCAGAGGGACGCAAAGCAATTCCCTGCTCCTCCCAGAGGAGCAGCCCAGGACACAGGGAGTACCTGCACAGGGAACAGCTCCATCCCCAGACCCAGAGCACACAAAGCACCGCACAGAAAATGACTTTTCTGGGGCCCTCAGGCCAACCCAGGGGTTATGAGGGGTCTGCAGCAAAACCCCCCTGACCATGGGACCACCCAAACCCCGGGAGCAGCACCCCCTCACCAGCTCCATGCGCCGGCGGCTGGACTCCAGCTCCCTCTGCACCAGCTCGTCCATGTCAGCCTTCATCTCCTCCATCCTCCTCTGGTAGTACCTGCTGTTCTCCCTCTCCCGTGCCTCCGACTCGGCCGCCTTCTCCAGCTCCTCTCCCATCTGGATGATGCTGTCTCGCAGGCGCAGCACCAGCACCTGGGGTGCGAGGGGAGGGTGAGGTGTTAGAAAGCTCTCTGCGAGCACCAAGCCACTGTTGGCTGTCAGAAACCCCCACGCAGACACAGCAGCAGTGCCACGAACCATCTGGGCTGCCTCAGCCCACACCTGTCCCTCCCAGCCCTTCGCAGGTGCTCCTGTCCCCACAGCCATGCTGGTGGCACTGCCCTGCCTGGTGAGGAGGGGGTACCTCAAAACGCTTCATCTGCACGGCCTGGAAGTCCAGCTGGCTCTCCAGGTCCCGGATCCGGGCTTCCTGCCGGCTGACGATGGAGCGCTCGGCCGGGCACTGCTCCAGCTGTGCCGCCCTGGCCTGAGCTGCCTGCAGCTGGGAGAGCAGGGGCTGTGTCAGCATCCCCCAGCCCTGACCATGCCAACACCCCCAAACCCCTCTGCTGAACACTTCACATGCACTGGGGGCCTCTCCTGGCCCCTGAGGTGATGGGCACCGTGGCCAAGCGTTGCCCTCACTTCCCAAAGAATTCCCTGCTGTTAAAGCCACACGGCACAGGCCTGACACCAACGTGTGGCTTTGAATGGAGAACCTGCTGGCGAGGGGCACGTGTCCGGGGCTCCTTTGCTTTCCTCTTCTCACAGACTCTTTGAGGACAGCAGGCATAAAAATTCACAGTCTTTGTGGAAAGCTGCCTGGGCCAAGCTGTTTCCTCAGCTCTTACAGCAGGATCTCCAAAGGAAACTGCTCTTTTAGTGATCCCGGTACAGCTCAGGTTCAGATTTTGAATTTGACCTAGAACTATGGGAATTTGTCTCCTTTTATCCGGCCTATCTCCAAAGCACCACCCGCTCCACCTCGGAGGGAGCGAGTGAGTCCCGCTTCTGATTCTCGGGCAGCTTAGCCACGCTCCAATAAAGCACTTAACTTAATGGCATTACTCATGTGTTTAAAATTAAATCCATCACTCCAGGAGGGCTGGCACAGCCACAGAGGCGAGGGGGTGCAGCCCCTGCTGGTGCCCACCCCAGGGCAGCCCTGGGGTCAGCTGGAGAGGAGGGAGAAGCGAGGCTGTGAATCCCAAGAACTCGGCCAGGAAAAGCTTTCTCCAGCCCAAAGCGCTCCCACTCTTCAGCAGGGGTGCCGCAGGCTGGCAGGAATTAGCTTCTCCTACAGGAATTAGCTTCCTCTGCAGGAATTACCTTCTCCTGAAGGCTCTGCTTTTCTTTCTTCACATCCTCCACCTGCGTCTGCAGCTCCCGGATCTGAGCGATGTCTGTGGCCGACTGTGGAAACGGAAAGTTGGGAGTGAGAGCAGCGGGATCAGAAGCAAGGGCTTGGAGCAGAGGGCTGGTTCCTGCCTGCACCTCCTGCCACTGAGACGGTGAGCTGCCCCTGGACTGCCCTCCTGGAGCTTAATGCTCCCAGCTCGGTGCAGCTTCCTTAAGTTTTGAAAGAAGTGTTTGTGGATCAGGACAGAAACTGTGTTGTCATCTCTGTCCTCAGGACCCTTCCAGACAGAAGCTCCCGGATCCCTAACACCTCTGCAAGGGGCACCAGACTGGGAATTGTCAGTCTGGCCAGCCTGCCCCTCTCCCATGGGAGTTTTGGGGTCCCTCAGCTCCCAGTACAATCCTTTGGGAGAGCCTGACATAGTTTGGGTGTGGCACTGAAAGCCCCAGGGCTGTCTGGCAGCACTTTTTAACCTCTGCATGAGTAAACGGTGAAAGAAAGAGTAAAAAAATGACCCAGAGGAGCAGCTGTAGGATTCCCCAAGTATTGAAACTAAAGGCAAAACACCTCTTGGAAGAAGACTCTCAAGTGCAGGTGAGCAGAGCCGCAGCCGTGAGCCTCCCCCTCCTCATCACAGCATCTGTGTCCTGCGGTCCCCACCCCCTGTGCACCCCCAGGGGCCACCACCTGCTCTGTGCCAGCCTGCAGGGCTTTCTGAGTGCCCTCCCAGGGTTGGAGACACTGCCCCAGCTCCCACCTGGGCGATCAGAGCCTTGTGCTTTTCCATGAGCTCGTTCAGGTCCTCCTGGTCCTCATCGATGCGTTTCAGCAGGTCAGCTCTCTCGTGCTGCAGCTGGAACAGCTGCTCGTCCACCTGCAGGAGGATCCACAGGACCACTGGTTCACGGATCCCACAGGGAACCCACAAAATCCCCTCTGGGATGTGCTGTCAACAGCCTCCAACCCACAGGAGAGGCAGAGCAGGACCACGGGACGCTGCTCCCTTGCAGGAATTTTATCCACCCATTGAACCACCCGTGGGCTGCTGTTTCCAAACAGTCCGAGTGATTTCAGTGAACATCCTTGGAGACTTAGTAAATACGCTCGGACACTTTGTAAATATCCTGCACGGTGTAATTAACACTCCGAGGGGATTTATTAAACGCTCTGGTAGTGGCTGATTCAAGCAAGCAGCTGCCCATTGCTGCCAAACCCCCCGAGGTGGGACTGTGCCCTCCCACCTGCCCTGCCCTGGTCACATCTCCAGCAACCCACCAGGGTCTTGCTTCTGCTGAGGGTCTCCAGCTCCGTGTGCAGGTTCTCCAGCTCCAGGGCCGCTGTCTGCTGAGATCTCTGGGCCTCTGCACACTTTGCTTCGCTCTCTTCCAGCTGGGAAAAGTTGCAGGGGATCATCATTAAAGGAGCAGAAACCACGTGCTGATGGTGCTGTCCCCGTGCCACACAGCCACGTGTATTTCCACTTCCACAGAGCTTTTTCTCCCTGCTAAAGAGCACAGAATCTCGACCTTTTAAACCTGCGCTGCTCCTGGTTTTCAGGGAAAGCAAAGCTTCCTTGGCAGTTCCCAGCACAGACCCCAACGCCACCGACAGTCCTGGTGAGTCCAGCAGCCAGTGCCTCGATGGCACATCCTCCCTCTGCCTCGGTGAGGTAGAGCTGGGATCATTAATTTGCAAAATTATGTGAATTACATGTAATTCCTGATTAGAGCAATTCACGATTCGGGGCTTTGCAAATGGGCTTTTCACGTGGCGTAAATTGCATTTGCAAATACACGTGGAAGATCCCATTTATAAACGCTAATGTGCTCTCGGGTTTCATAGCTCAGCCATTAAGATCACAGCGATCTTCAATGGGTTGCAAACATCTGGAAGCTGCAGCGTCATCCCCAAAACTCCCCCCTTGCCCGGGCGGAGGAGTTGTCGTAGGCTGTACCTGAACATCCAGTTCCTTCCCCTGCTCGCTGGGGTTCCTTTCTTTCCTTTATGGAAAACTAAACCCTTCGCTCACTGCTCATTTCCTGTGCCTGGTCCTGGTTTCCCTGTGGAGTTCCCAGGAGCAACGGGAAAAGCTGCACACCATGGCCAGAGTTTGAGAATTTTAGGCTGTTTCCTTAGGGTTTACTTCCTTTTTTATCTCTCTCTCTCAAAAAAAAAAAAATAAAAAATAAAAAGGAAAATAAAAAGGAAAAAGAAACGGGGGAATCATGGAATACTACAACTGGAGCAATCCTCAGCTCATTTCCCTCCACCGTTTGAGGAGATTGAGACCTTTCACTAGAGAAAGAAAAACTTTCTTCCATCAGCTGAAAAATAGTCTCTGTGCTTTGCTGGGATGAGTTGAAGATGCCACTCAGGTCAACTCCTGGTTTTATGGCCGAGGACTTTCTCACCTGTCCAGCTGCATCCACAGTCAGCCCTTGGAGCGGCCTCTTCCCTGCCACAATTCCCACCAAACTCCTGATAGTTCAGTCAGATAGAAAAGCACCTCCAGGACCCTTCATTAAACATCAGCTTCCACTTCACTCGGTGTAATGGAATTTTCCCACTTGGGAAGAATAAATTGAAATTCCCCCCAAAAAAATGCATAATGTATGAACTGTGGAACAACATTAGTTTGCTGTGAACACCATCTGTTAAATACCTGCATAAAATGGATGCCTCAGCCTTATTAAGAAACAATGCTGCACTTCCAGCCATATGGATTTTGATTAACGGAAATACAGCATTTTAGCAAAGTTTTTCTTCTCGTGCAAGTCCGTGGGCTGCTGGTAGGATGCACTGGCTTTTGAGAAAGTCGTCATGAATGCCATTAGAAATTGTTTCAGCTTAAAGGACAGAATAATCATGTGGCATTTTAAACACATGCAGAGTCTCCGTGTTGGTGGCACAGCAAAAACTCCACATTCCCAAAATCCAGGCCGCTTGCTTGTCCCCAAATACAAGGCAGCTGAGCACAGGCTGTGGAGTGAGGGAGCCAGGGATGGACTGAATGGCACCACAGGGAGAGAGAGTGACCTCCTGCCTTGCTGTGGGTGCTGGGCTGTGCAGGGAGCAAGAATCCCAGAATCCCAGAGTCATTTATGTTGGGAAAGACCCCCAAGGTCATCGAGTCCCATCTCTGACTGATCACCCCTTATCCATGAGACCAGAGCACTGAGTGCCACATCCTGCCCTTCCTTGGACACCTCCAGGGATGGGGACTCCAAACCTCCCTGGGCAGCCCCTTCCAAGGCCTGAGCACCCTTTCCATGAGGAAATTCCTCCTGATGTCCAACCTGACCCTCCCCTGGCACAGCTTGATGCAGTTTCCTCTCATCCTGTCCCTGGGAGCAGAGCCCGACCCCCCCGGCTGCCCCCTCCTGTCAGGGAGTTGTGCAGAGCCACAAGGTTCCCCCTGAGCCTCCTTTGCTCCAGGCTGAGCCCCTTTCCCAGCTCCCTCAGCTGCTCTTCCTATGACTTTACTCTAGAGAGTAAAGATTTACTTCCCCAGTTCTGTTCCCCAACTGGGCATCACTCCCCAGAGAGATGGGGCTGGACACCACGGGATGGCCACGGGATGGGCAGAGGAAGCACCTCAGCATCGATGTAGGTCCCTCAGCTCAGCACATGGAAGGGACCTGAGAGCAGAGTCCTGCCACATTTCCTCCCATCAGGGACTGGGAAAAAGCAGGGACAGTGCAACCTCTCCAGCCCGCAAGTGGGATTTGGGAAATATTGAGGGATTAACCAAGTGCAGCACTACAGCGCTGGGTCAGTAACATTTAAGAGAGAACACGTGAGTGCAAAAAATGGCCATTCCCACTGCCTGTCCTGGCCATGGCCATCTCCTGCCCTGGACATCCAGGTAATGGACACAGGTAAGGCCACGGACACGGGAATGGGCACGGACACAGCGCTGGCTCCAGCAGGCCCAGCTCACCTTCCCCTTCTCCCTCGGCACAGGTGGGAACAGCTGCTGCTCCCAGCTGTTAATTTATGCACAACGACCCTCCCAATTATATCTGGATGTTGCTGGAATCGCTCGTGCCTCCAGATTCGTTTGTTTCCAGGGGAAATGTGCAGAACAGATTAATTCCCGAGTGGTTTTAGAGGACCAGCATCGTTTGCTGAGCCCTTGCTTGGCACTGCGGGATACACAGCCCACAAGGGGATGGACAGCTCCGTGGCACCCCTGTCCCGTGGCAGGGCACCCTGCAGGACCCAGAGCTCACCCTGGGGCTGGGGTTGTCCCCAGTGTGGTGGCACAAGCTGGCACAGAGCTGGAGCCGCTGCCCAGGTCACTCAGCACCGCTGAGCCAGGGCTGAGGGCGCTCAAACCACGGCAAATCCCCCAGATCCCTCTCCCGCTTCCAGCATCCCTATGGCAACGCCGCCCCAGCCCGGCCGTATGAGACACACAGAAACGCACCAAACAGAAGGTAATTAACAGGGAAAAAAGGGAAAAACACTCCAACACCGTTGGCTTAATTACAGGGAAGTGCTCCTTACAAGGAGACTCTCGGCGGCGCCCGCCCGGGTGTCAGCGCTCAGTCAAACCGGGAGAGCTGGGAATGTTCCTCGCAGCTCCCCCTCCCTACCTGTTTGCGGAGGTGCTCCAGCTCCTGGCTGCTGGCTCCGGGCTCTGCTGGGGCCGCCAGCAGCAGCTGCACATCGGCCAGGAGGGCGCGGGTCCTCCGCAGGTCCCGCCGCAAACGCTTCTCCACATCGAAGTCACGGTGGCCGATCTGGGGAGGGGACAGGGGATGTCTGAGCCCTGATGCCTCCCGAAACCTCCATCGGGCCCTTCTGACCCACCCCAAGGTGTTCCCCACGCAATTTAGGAGTATTTTGGTGATGCTGAGGTTGTGAGGCAAGAAGATGTTGAGTAATAATGAGTAGATACTACTGTTTTCACAGAGAAATCACGGAGTCACTCAGGTTGTAAAAGACCTCCAAGGTCATTGAGTGCAGTATTTGATCACCACCTTGCCAACTACACCAGAGCACCGAGTGCCATGTCCAGTTGGTTCTTGAACACCTCTGGGGTGTTCCATATTTTTCCCCACCAAAGAGCTGCTCCTCCGAAAACATTTGCCCACCCCTGGTCTCCATCGGCCACACCCTCCCCAGTGACCACCCCTGTGGCCAGAGGGACAGCCTGGCCACACAACTGTGGGGAGCATCTTAAAAAAGCCCACCCTCTACGCTCCCCCCCTGGAGAGAGGGAGAGAGCAACCATGGTTACAGGGATAAAGGAATTAGAAAACCACCAAATAAACAGGGACATGGTTTCAGTGCTTGATTTCAGCGTAATTGAAGTATAAGAACATTTTCCATTTAGGTTGTTTTCCACGGCTCTTTTTTCAAACCCCTTCCTTCTCCTCTTTTCACTGGCTAATATCAACTGAGTGGATTTGACCTTGTAGCCTGCTTTAGAGCTGGCTGGAATTTGCTGGAACCAGAAATCATTGGCATCTCCCATTTCCTTAATTAGTTTTCTGGGTTGGCTGTTTTCTTCCCATTTTTTAATGAACTCGCCTCTGCAAACCAGAGGGTGTTTGCAGCACCAGCACTGCTGTTCTCCTGCCATCCCGCCAGCTGGATCCTGGACACTGCTCACATCATTTTCCTGTTGCTCAGGTTCTGTCCACAACCACGGGGGATAAATTTGGCTCCGTGGCTGGAACCAGCTGCCCCCTCCTGCCACTGCAGCCCGGGATTTTTAGGTGACAAAGCCAGGATTTGATTTAATAGCTGCTGCCAAACTGTGGTTGTGTCACGCACTCCCATCTCCCCTTCCCTGACACCAGGACTGCCCTTGGGGGGCTGCAGGCTGCCAGGGCAACACCTGGGGACTGGAGGGACAAGGAGCCTTTCCTCATGAGGCGCCCCCCAGCTCCTGCTGCCTCCTCATCCATCTCAGCTCTCCTCCACCGAACAAGCAGGACATGTTGGACTGTTGTAATAATCCCCTGCTTTGATACAGCAGTATTTATTGTGACAGTTCCCAAAACATTTTCCAAGCCGGGAGGGTTGTGTTGGATAAACCTCGTCAGACCATTTTGTGTCTACTTGAAATATTCCCCCCATTCCGGTGCTGCAAAGATCCCAGGTTCATCCCGGTCAATGAACACACAGGACTGCCAGGGCTGGGGAAATGGTGAAATCCAGCTCGTGCCAACATGAGGGTGGGCAGGAGGCATCAGGACAGATCCTCTGGGGAGTCCTGGGGTGCAGCACCACCAAGACGGTGACACTGAGCTGGTGCCACCCTCATCCCTAGGGGAAGGGCCGGGTGGTGACCTCACTCAGCCACCAGAGCTCTGGGATGGCCTCTGGGTGATGCCAAGGGCTGCCCTTGGAGGCTGCATGCAGCTCCTCACCTGCTGACTGAGCAGGAGCAGAACACGGTGTGCTTTTCTCCAACTGCTGCCACCGACTCATCAGAGAGGGAAAAAGGATTTGTTCACTAAATGTGCTTGGGATATAATTCCTCTGCTACAAGCAGGCTTGGATAAACTGCTTTTCTAGGCAGTTGGATGCACTCCAGTGCTAGACCTGGCTTGTTTGACTCTGATCAAACACCAGCAAAAAGCAGATGCCTCCCCCTGCTTGGATAATTCTCCTGTACAAAAAGGAACAGTTCCTCTCTGCAGGTCCTTAGTGGGACCACGTGGCTCCTGTGTGATCCCTGCAGTCCCAACACCTCCAGATGTCAGTGCCTGCTGTGGCTGGCTGGCATTTGGGAGAGATGAGGGACAGGAGCACCGTGGGCAGCTGCATGGCTGCTGCTCCGGCTGCACTTGTTTATCCCCGCTCCTGTTTTTAGGGCAGGACATGGCCTAGGAAGGAGCCCCTGGGAGGGCACTGTCCCCTTACCTGCTCACACAAGGTGCCAATGAGCACTTCCAGGTCCTGCTTCTCGTGCAGCACCAGCTGCTTCTGCTCGTGCTCCTGCTCCAGCTGCATCTCCAGCTGCCGGAGCTGTGTGGGAGAAACCCAGCCACGCTCAGTGCCCGGCCACCCCTCAAAGCCCCATGTCCCAGCAGGGCAAAGCCACTGCCATGGTGGGGACGTGGCATTCCCCAGGAGAGGGAGTGCATCGAGGTTTCTGCAGCCAGCACTGGGGACCAGGAATGGCCCCTGTCCCCTGGAGCACCTGCTACCCCTGGCAGTGCCAGTGCGGAAGAGGGGAAGCACTCCAGGGACCTGCAGGACTTTGGGGACTGGATGGGCTATTTGACACACACCCAGACATGCCCAAGGGCTGCCCCTGCAGCTCTGGAATTTGTGTTTGCACCCACCAACCTCATGGCCTTGTGGAAATGGTATTTTCTGCAAATCATCCCCAAGCTCGAAGCCCTGGAGTTGGCACCTTTGGTGGGACACTGGTGTTACTGGGAGCAGTGGGTCCACCTGCTGTTTCACGTGTGGCTCTCACACACTGTCCCCAACAGCCCCTCCAGCATGGCAGGGGCTCACCCCGGCCCCAAAGCCTGATCTGCACCCCCAGGCTGTGACCGAGGCTCACGCTGGGATGATGGTGGGGAAGCAGCACCCTGGCACTTCCCTGGGAACATGGACCCCTGGAATGGCTCCGGAGGACATGGGGAGCTTTGGGGAGCAACCAGCATCAACCCCCACTCAGCAAGGACCTACCCTCTTCTGGCAGGACTTCTGCACATCCTCCAGCTCCTCATCCTTGTCCTCCAGCTCCTTCTGGTGGATCTGCTTCATCCGCTCCATCTCCAGCTCCAGCCTCTCGTGAACCTGAAACACCCAGCGATGACACCCAGCCCCGAGGGGATGAGGAAGGTGTTGGCCTGGGGTCCATGTGCCCAGTAGGGACAGACACCTCTGGCCCCCCAGCCCCACACTACCTGCTCCAGGTGATCGACGGCGGCCGTTTGCCGCTCCAGCTCCTTCCTCTGCTCCGCAGCGCTGCCCTCCAGGTCCCAGAGCTGCTTCTTGAGCGCGGGCACCGTGTCCGTGGCCCCGGGAGTGCTGAGCTCCTGCACTCGGCCGGCCAGCACGGCCACCCGCTGGTCCAGCCTGGCCACCTCGGCCTCCTTGTGCTGGGCAGAGCAGTGGTCAGAGCCTGGACACTCACACCCCACCCTTAGAACCCACAGCATTTCCAGTGGCATCATCCCAACCCCCTGGAGCAGCAGCAGGGGTTGGGCAGCCCCCACCCCACACCCAGAGCCCCATCCCTACCTTTCCCTCTTGATCCTGATCTCACCTTCCCACTCCCCTGGGCGTGTCCCCCATGGATTCCCTGCAGCCCCCGCTGCCTGGGAGTGCTGGCAGCAGCCCTGGGGGTTCCCCCCCACCCCAGCAGCCGTGCCCCTGCCACCACGGTGGCATTTGATGCAGCCCCATCCCACGGGGCACAAACTGGCAGCTTCCCAAAGGTGGGATTGAGGGTAGGGATGTGAGGAAGAGCACAAGTGACCCCAGTGAAAATGGGGGGTGGCCCTGATTAGCTGAATCAGGGGATGGGGATCACTTATACATAGCAACAGCCCTTCTTCTGGAAGGAAAGTGATTTAAACACACAGAGCTGTGCTAAAAGAAATTGGAATCAAGTTTCCTGATTGCCTCTGCTCTAATTGCAAAGGTAATGGCTTTGCTCCCAGAGCTGTTCCCAAAACTGGGCACAACGCAGCAAAGTGGGGTCTCCTCTCACCTCCAGGCTCTGCTGAAGTTTGCCCATCTCCCAGCGGATGCTCGTGTTCTCCTGGGACAACTTCTCACGGAGGCTCTTCTCGAAGGCAGATTGCCCCAGGGCCTGGGCTAACTGCAGGTCAAACCTGGAGGGGAACACCCGTCACCTCTCCAAGGCCAGGCTGGGCTGGGCTTGGAGCACTCTGGGTGGAAGGGGGATCTTCCCATCCCCCATAGCAGGGGATGGAACTGGATGAGCTTTAAGATGCCTTCCAACCCAGCCCAGTGTGGGATCAGACCACGTGTCAGTCACACAGCAATGGGATGGAAAAGTAACTCCCAGCAGCCGAAAGAGATGAAACCAACCCCACCCTTGCAGCAGCTCCTCACGCACCCCAATCCTCCCCATTCCCTGGCTCCTGCTCCAGCACCCCCAGCCCTCCCCGTGCTCCCCCCAGCCTTACTTCTTCTGCCTCTTCTCCAGCTCGTGGCTGCGGCTCTGCTGGTTCTCGGCCAGCACTCGGGCGTCCTCCAGCTCGCAGGCCAGGCGCTGGCACCGCCGCCGCAGCCGCTGCGCCCCATCCCGCGCCGCCTGGCACGCGGCCTGCGCCTCGCCCAGCTGCGGGAGGGGTGGCAGAGACTGTGGCACGTGGACCCCGGGGGAGGGACAGATGGAGCCCACGGACCCCACAGAAGATGGACACGTGCGCCCCATGGACCCCGCAGCACAGATATCCCATGGAGGAGGGATCTCATAGACCCCATAGATCTCATGGCACATGCACCCTAAAAAGGAGGGACACATGGACCCATGGACCCCACAGAGGATGGACCCCATGGCACATGCACCCCACAAAGGAGGGACACATGGACCCCACACACCCCGCAGAGGACAGACCCCATAGACTCTATGGCACACACACCCCACAGAAAAGGGACTCTTGAATCCATGGACCCTACACAACCCACAGAGAAGGAACCCCACTGACCCCACAGCGCACAACCCCTGGAAAAGATCCCCACCAGGACTCAGCCTTGCTTCAGTCCCCGGCGTAGGTTCACCCGGCGATTTTTCACTAAATAAGGACAACCTGAGGTGCTGTGACCCCTCCAGCTCCAGGCACCCTCCCGAGAGCCTGCAGCATCCCAGCCCCCCCTGCTGAGTCAGCAGAGCTACCACGGGGCTGTGCCTGATCCCATTTCTCTGCAAAAAGCAGCGTCTGGACTGGAATCCCCATGGATTCCCGTTGTGTTTGGGACAGACATGCAGAGCTCTCCCACGCCAGGGAATGGAGTCGTTAAGGAATGACTTTAAATAAGCAAAATCTTGCGTTAATGAAGCCTGTAATTCCAAACGGAGAGCAAATGGGCTGCTTCGCTTTACCCAAGCTCCTAAGACTCAGCTTCTTTCTTATTACTATTTAATGTGCCATGAGAAATCTTTATTTCTTTGTTTTGTCCTTATGGGGAGTGACCTGGCTCCCAGGCACTGCTCAGGGAAGCACATTGGCTTTTTCCTTCCTTGGGGCAAAGCTCAGGAGCTGCCAGCTCTTTCCACCAGCAGCTCTTTGTGTGGCAGATGAGGGGAGCAGAGCCCTTTACAGATCCCAAAGGCAGAGCAGCACCAAGCCCCACCACCAAAAATCCCCTGCCCACAGCTCCCCACCCTCTGCCCACGCTCACATTTGACCAAGGTGGGATTTTGCTATACAAAAGTGATTTTTGAAGCTCAAACCAGTAGAAAATATCTGGTTTCCCCTGGTTGGTGGGAGCAGCAATGAGAAGCAGATGCAATGCTGAGGCTCAGCCCTGCAAAGCTCCTGGGAGCAGGAAGAGGACAACCAGCTCCAGGAATAGCCCTGCTCCCTCGGGGTCCCTGGCCCCTCCTGGGCTGGCAGCACTTGCCTTTTGCTCGAGCGCTGTCCTGGTGCCCAGCTCGGCCTCCAGCCGCTCCTCCAACTGCGCCAGCCGCTTCCGCAGGAAAACGATCTCGGTCTGGGCGCAGTCAAACCTCACCTGCCACTCATCCTCTGCCAAGGAGAGACACCCAGGGGTGCAGGGTGGGTGCTGGGGCCTGACCAGCCCCCGTGGCCCTGCTGCAGGCAGGGAGGGGGATGCACAAGGCACCGACGCCAGCACGGAGCTCACAGGGCATGGCTCTGCTCTGTGTGCCCAAGGCTGCCCCGGTCACAAAGAACACGCGCCCTGCCTCAGGCACAGCTCATCCTGCCACATCCCACCACCTCCCATCCCATCCCATCCCATCCCATCCCATCCCATCCCATCCCATCCCATCCCATCCCATCCCATCCCACCCCGTCCGTGCCTCAGCAGCGTCCTCTTCACTCCACACCTGCTTCAGACCCACCCTGAAGTGGGGAAGCGAGGCACTGCCAGCAGCACCCTGGGGCACAGTCCCTGGCAGCACCACCAGCCCCATGCCAGTCCCAGAGCTGAGTGTGACCGAGCTGTCACTGCCAGCTCCCGCTGGACGAGCAATGCAGGATGACAGAACACACTGGAGAGGCCTGGGGCTGGAGAGTGGCACTGACTGGGGGGGACAAACCCCTGCCCTCTTCTCTGTGGCCCCACAGGTCAGGCTGGATGCCCAGAGCATGCACTGCCTCCGGAGGGACGTCCCTACCTCCTCCAGAGCCACTTATCTTCATCTCACGCAGCTGCACCAGCTGCTGGGCCTCTTCCAGCTGCTTCTCCACCGACTCCAGTTTCTTCTGCACTTGGTCGTGTTTGCTCTGGGGAAGGGAGGGAGGGAGCAGCTCTACCTGGCTCTGGGGCACTCAGGAGGGCAGTGCCAGGGGGATGGCACGGCCACTGTCACAGGCTCAGGGCTCTGGTACCTGCAGCTCCTGCAGCTCGCGGGTGCCCCGCAGCCGCTCCGCCCGCTCCCCATCCAGGGCCTGGCAGGTGACATCGCCCTTGTACCGCTCGTCCGACAGCTCCGTGGTCAGGTCGATGATCTGGGGGAGCAGGGCATCAGTCTGGGCATAGTTCTGCCATCCCACAGCCACCCAGAGTCCTGACAGCTCTGCCTGTTCCTAGGAGTGCACACCAGCAGTGACCAGTGTCACCAGTAGGAGCCCAGGCTCCTGTCTGGCAGCTGCCTGCACTGCGCTGCAGGCAGGGCTCAGCACGTGTCTCCGTTGTCCTGCTTGATTACATTAAATTTCCTTTGAAACCAGGAGCAGATGAATGAAGGGGAGAATTATTAATCCAGAAAATCAATTCCATTTTCCGCAGAGCAGATGGGCACATGGTCCTTCCTGCTCAGCCGGCCCAGCGAGGGGCTGCAGAGGCAGCAGGGCCACGGGAAAACACGGCATTCCAACGCTCCTTTCCTGCTGTCTGACAGCATTTTAAGGCACCTCACATAGTGCAGGCACCAGCTCCTTAGGGGTTCTCACAAGTTTAACCCAGTAAGCAAATCCCACAGGATTTTTCTCCCTGGGGAGACAGTGTTTTCCTAGGTCTGCCCTGAGGCAGTCGCCTTGCTCAGCACTCCCAGCCTCATGGGGGTGATTTCACCTTTAACAAAGAGCTTAAACTAAAATCATCTTTACCATCTTTACCCCCTTCCCATTGACAAGGAGGGTCCTGGCCTTGGGGGCTGTTGGCACCATGAGGCAGAGCTGCAGCCTAGACCCAGCTGAGCCCTGCTGCAGCCAAGGGAGCTGGGAAAGCCCAGGGTATTTATAGAAACCTTGGGAGCTCCTTCTCCTCATGGTGCTTGGCAAAATCCCAGGCACAATCACACGGGAGCTGCGCATCCGAGAGCAGAACCCAGAGAGGACCAGCAGCCAGCTGGGATCAGGGAAATCCGGAATGCTTTGGGTTGGAAAGGACCTTAAAGCTCATCCCATTCCACCCCTGCCATGGGCAGGGACACCTTCCATTATCCCCGGTTGCTCCAAGCCCTGTCCAACCTGGCCTTGGATATTTTCAGGAATGGGGCAGCCACAGCTTCTCTGGGCAGCCTGGAGTGATGCCAGCCTGGAATTCTGCAGCTGGACACTGCAGCCTGTCCGGAGTCCTGCCCAGAGGACTATCCCTGGCATCTGCCCCTGCCCATGGCTTCTCCTGCTCTGATGGAACTGGTGCTCCTGTCCATTGGCTTCTTTCCCAACCCGGCCAAACAGGGCTGTGGCAAAGGTTTCGGGGTCTGTACCAGAGGTTTTGGGGTCTGTACCAGAGGTTCTGGGGCTGTACCTTGCTCTCCAGACTCTCTGTAGTCTGTCTGAGCTCGCTGCACGCCTGCTCGGATTTTTCCAGCTTCCTTCTCAGCACCGCCATCTCCTCCTAGGGAAGATTGGAAAAAAACACGCACAGAGAGTTCCAGCATCCTCGGTTTATTTATGAAAACCTTGTTTTCTGTTCAAAATAAGTGGAAGGGACATAGCTGCCTTATTAATAAAATTTACCAGGCAACTTTGAAGGCTGCTCACTGCAAATTGCCGGGACTACAGCTCCTGACATGAATTCCATCGGAGGGAATGTCAGCTTTGGTATGTGTAGAGCATGTTTTATGAGACAGCAGTAAACCTCAAAAGCCTGGGATGAACAGCCAAGGGCCTGGATCATGCCCAGGGAGCGTCCCAGGGCCCTGGCAGGTATCACAGCACGGTGCAAAGGCACGGTGTTGGCTGTGATTCCTTCCCAGGCAGCAGGAGCTGCTCCACGCAGCCTTGTTCTGCTTTGATGTCCAACACTGAGCAGGAGCAGAACGTGCAGAGCGGTGATAAAAACAGAGGTTAACAGATGATGGGGCCTGATGGATCCCAGGTGGGTTTGGAGACAAAAACAGAGGTTTGGGCAGCTTTTATTTCATCTGAACCAGCCTGAAAACATCTTGTTAAAACCTCACTAAAGCAACAGGAGGAGCAGGACTCCAGGGAAGATGGACTAGGAATTTAGCACAGATCTCAGATGGTGCAGAGGGGTGAAAGGAGCCTTTCCTGTATCAAAAAATGTCCATTAGCATCTCCCATCACTCAGGGCAACACAGGTGGATGCCGGCACAGCACTGGGGACAGTAGAGAGTGGAGTCCCCTCTGTCACAGATGTTTGAATGCTCATCTTCCAGCATCCCACAGGCTGATGAGCCCATTCCCAGGGGTTTGGCTCAGGGGACACAGCCCCTGGAGCTTGCAGAAGGCAGTGGGAGAACCCTGGAATGGGCTTTGACTGTGGGGACGTGGTGTGTTTGCTCCTGTCCCTCTAAGGAAGAAGCCACTTCTCCCTCACAGCCCTGCAGAACGTGTGACACAGGGCAAAAACTGCAGCGCTAAGAACAGATGGCAACGTCTGGAGGGTGGCAAAAACATCTTTGCCTGCACAGAAGTGACTTCCAATTTGACCAATCCACCTGGCAGAGCCCCTAAAGCAGCCTGGCCTGGCCTGGCCTGTCTCACCCATCCCATCCCATCCCATCCCATCCCATCCCAACCCTTGGCACTCACTTCCTTAGCACGGAGCTGCTCCTCGGCGAGGTTAACGCTGAGCAGGGGCCGAACGTGGCTCAGCAGCTGCCACCAGGGCCAGTGCCTGACTGCCTGGAACACCACCAGGTTCTTCTGGATGCAGCGGACGGCGAGGCGCTGGATCTGTGGGGACACAGCAGCAATGACCCTCACCCAGCCATGACTGGGACCGCTGGGAAGGACCGGGCTGGGACACCAGGCTGGAGAGGGAAGGGTGGCAGAGGAGCTCAGGGATGGCAGCACAGCATCTCATGGCTCATGGTAAACCTGGTACCCTTCAAAGGAGCTCGAAAGAGCTGTCATTTGGGTGCTTTGGGCCATACCCCAGCAGCACTGACCTGGGTGGGCTCAGGTATCCCCAACCCATGGGATGGGTACCTTCAACCTCTTGAACTTCTGGCGGCTGAGGAAGCCCTTGCAGGCAGCCTGGAGCAGAGTCATCTTCTGGGCTATCAGCTTGTCCCGCTGCTTCTCCAGCCTGGAGATGACCCCCGGCTTCAGGAACACCTGGCAGCAAGGAACAGGTTACACACCCCAGGTTGGGGGCTGAAACCTTTCCCTTCTCCTGCTCGAGGTGCAATTCCTCAAAACTTTTCCCTTGGGATGCTCCCCTTTCCCCCCACTGTGGGGATGGATGGATGGATGGATTGATGGATGGATTGATGGATGGATACCTCCACTGGCAGTGGATTCTGACAGGTAACACACAGCTGCACACAGGTAACAGCAATGATATGTGACAATAACATAACCAAAATGAACCACAAGGTTTTCTTTCACTGAACTGGTCAGAAACCCCTCAGAAATGACACAGATGTGCTTGATGCCATCAAATCCAGGCCGGTATCGATCTCTGAGTGTTTGAGGTGTCTCTGGGTAACTGCTGGGAGAAGCTCTTGGAATCCAGGACCGGGAGCTCCCACCCATTTGCATGGCCCAGCTTTAATAACCCCCGAGTGACACGGGCGAGGCCGGGGCTGTGCTGAGAGAACTGCATTTTAACCACGCCAAATTGAATCAAAGCACAATCCCAAGGAAAGTGGCTCTCCTGAGCTGATGCCGTGATTGCTCCACCACCCATTCGATTGCCTCATTAATGCCTGAATTAACTCCCCAAGCCTGCAAGTTTCGCAGCTGCTACAAAATCAATGCTCAAAGCGACGGCAAAGCGAACTCGTCCCTAACGAGATGTGACCGGGGCTGCCACCGCGCTATTGATTAAGGACGAGGGTTCCAGAGAGGAGATAATTACAAACTGCACAGTGCAGGATGAAAGAAAGTCATTTTGCTCCACAGAACCAGTTCCATGAATTCTTTCTTCACAGACTCCAGAGCTGAAGGCGAGCACGCACGTGAAATTAATTTCTCTTTGAGACCGTCACATCGAAGTTCAAATGTTGTTGCTGTGACAGTTCCTGCTCTGCAGCAAACCCACGAGCTGCCCAAGCCCCCTTCAATATCAGGAGACATCAGTGGTAATTAGGAACTTAAATACCACCAGGGGCTGGCTGGATTTTGGTAATTAGGTACGAGTTTTACCCAGGGTACTGCTTTCAGATGAGAATTAGGAGCCTTTTGCTCTGATTTTTAGCGAGGCTGTTTCCCAGCCCACCTGGTGCCACAGGCAGTAGTGAAGGGAGCCTTTCTCTCCAGTTTGGGGAACTTTGGGCTGCTGGGGAGCCTGGCATGGGGCTGTGCCCACACACACCAGAGCAAAGGGGAAGCAGGGCCCAGTTATAGTACCTGGGTGCGTCCTATGGCAACGCTCTTCTTCTCCAGATCCAGCGCCTGGAACAGCTCCTCGATAGCCTGCGGAGAAGGGGCATGTCATGGAATTGCTCAGGAAACACCCCCACCCTGCTGTGACCTGCTGAAATGGGGTGCAGAGACCCCCAGTCCTCACAGGCACCCAGTAAGGGTTCATCCAGCTTTGTGGCACCCCACAAGGGAGCACCCAGCTCTGCCCTCCTTTCTTCCTCCGCTTGCACTGCCCAGTCCCAAGTCCCAGTGCAAGGACTTCCCCCCGCCAAGGCTTTCAGCAGCATGGGGAGTAAAGATCTGCAGCTGCAGGCAAGATTTTGCCCCTTTTGCTGCCATCCCTGGTCTGGCAGGGCCTTGGTGAACAGGCAGGAGGTGACACAGGGGACAGTGCCTGCCCCAGGACCATCCAGCAGCACTCAGTGCTCCCCTCCTGCCCACCTCACCAACAGCTCATCCCATGGAGCCAAAAACAGGGGGATGGGCTGAGTTCTCCCTGAGTCCACGGCACAGCACGGAACTCCCTGGAAGATTTGAGCAGGAGATTATCCCAAGGAGAAGCCTGAACTCAATTACTCCGAGCTTTGGACTAAAACATGAACATAACAGCCGGCACCACCAGCCATTCCCCTGGAGCAGCCACGCTGTCTGCACGGGTGGATGGTTTGAAAGCCCTTGGGCTGCAGAAATCATTACAAAATTCCTCTGCTAATACCTCACTCCACACAAGATCCTTCAGCAGCCTCACGCAGCTCCTCCCCGAAGGACAAACCCGCAGAAGGAATATTCCACCATGGACCCAAGAGGAGCAGGATTGCACCCCTGACCTCACCAGTAGCTGTGCAAGGGGGGGATGGAGTACACCAGGGAACAGGGATGGAGTACACCAGGGAGTGGGGATGTGGACCACAGTGTCCTGTCCTGGACAGGTGAGGAGGCACCAGTGCTGTTGCTGTGCCTGTTGTGGTGGCACTGCTGGGACTGGGACTGGGACTGGAACTGGGACTGGGACTGGGACTGGGACTGGAACTGGTGTGGGCTGTGCAGGACAGCCCCATCCCATCCCAGCACAAGTGCAGGGCCAGCTGTCACTGCACTGTCCCCTCACAGCTGACGAGCCTCTCTCCTGCTCCAGCAGCCGGGTTAATGCCGTGTCCTGGGAAGCATTTCCCAGCTAACAAACCCTTGTGGCTCCAGGGAGGATGGGATTTTCCAAATCCCCTGCTTACACGCTGCTGACAAGGCACCCTCTGCCTCCGACAGCATTTCATAGCAATATTGACCTTTCCCGATTGTCAGACTTGTCTTATTAAATCCCGAGGTCTTAACTGCCTTTGCACATGCTGGCTGCAGTTTGCACAACACAGCACGTGCCCAGCTTTAATTCAGCTCCTCTCAGCTCTTCCTGCCTCATCCATAGCCCTATTCCAGGGGTGGCTTTGCCCTGGTTCTGCTACAAATTTACCAGGAAACAAATAAAACTGGCAAATGTCCGCTTTCCTTCCTGAGCTCTTTTGGCTTTCAGCATCATGGGATGAGGTGAGGAGTCACCCCAGGCTGCAGGTGATGCCCAGTGCCCAGCAGCTTCCACAGTCCCTGCTCTCTTGGGTCCCTGGGAATGTTGCCTGGTTTTGGGGGAGCCGGGGAGAGGGACTTGTTCTGCTGGGCCACAGCAGTGCCCAGATCCTGCCCTCAGTTCATGCCCCGTCCTGCTGGAATAGCTCTGGCATCATCACAGCCCCACGTGGGGGTCTCAGCTCATGCCCCCCAGCCCAGCACACACCTTGCTCTCATCTGGCACCTCGTAGGCAGAGTTATGCTTCTTCATCACCTCCGGAGCCAGCACCTGGAAGCGCCTGCGGAACTGGGTGAGGAGCAGTCGATCCGAATACCCTGGGGGCACACAGGAGTGTTGGGGGCTGCACCAGGCTCAGGGCACTGGAACTGGCACGCTGGGGAGGGACCTGCTGGGACATCCTGTGCACAGCAAAGGGCACCAGGGGTGGAGGGGACATGGGGAGCTTCCATGAGAGAGAAACCCCTGCAGAGGGTACTGAGATGAGTTTGAGGTAGCCAGATGCCCCCCAGCACCTCGTGTCAGGCAGGATATGCCCCTGGACCTCCTGCACAGCTTCCTCTGCACATGGCATGGGCTGTGGTCATGGTCAGTGCAGGTCCAGCCTGATCCACAGATGCTCCAAGGGGAGCTCCACTGGAGCTGCAGCTACCAAGCTCAGGCATGAGAGGGGCTCAGAACCCATGCAAAAAGCAAGAATAAAAATTGAGGGGATTTCTGAATTGAGGGGATTTCCTTGCCTGCTGGTGAGAAGCAGGTGATGAGCAAAGGCTGGAAGGGCTGAGCCAGGGGCAGGGAGCAGAGGGTGGGACTGGCATGGCCAGGGCAGGGTCTGGACGTACCAACACGGTGGAGCCGCAGGGCATCCAGGAGCTGGGTCCCTTCCAGCTGTGTCCTCAGGGCCACCACATCCAGCTGTGGGGCTGTGTCCGGCGGCGCCGGGGGCCGAGGGACCAGCCCTTCCCCACCCATCCCTGGGAGGAGGCAGTGGACAAAGTGCAGCTGGGACCGTCGGAGAAGGTTGGTGAGGGCATCCTGGAGGGCAGCAGAGGTCAGTGGGGATGGAGGGGACAAAGGGTCAGCATGTGCTGGCAGTGGGAAATGCTCCCTGTGCGCCTGCAGGGTGTCTGGGCAGGTGGAGGAGTCAGCTCCGAGTTGGGAGCAGCTCCAGTCAGAGGGGTGAACACGAGTGGTGAGCAGGACCCTTCCTCCTAATGTCCCATGTTTTCAGTTGGTGGCCACAAAAATTACCAGGATTCACAGAATCATGGAATGGTTTGGATTGGAAGCATTAAAGATCGTTGTGGTTGAGGGATGCTGGGCAGGGGGTTTGTGAGGCACAGGCAAGACCCCAAAATGGGCTGGTCAGGGAGTCAGCAGAGCGTGAGCCTCATCTCAAGAGTGTTTGGACACCTAATTACGTGTGAGAGCAGCAGGAGCCTGGCCCATGCCCAGCACCGAGGGCTGGTTACTGTCTGAGCACTTAAGAGGATTAAAGCAGAGAGGTGTGTGTGATCTGTGTGATCTCTGTGATCTGTGTGATCTCTGTGTGATCTCTGTGTGATCTGTATGTGATCTCTGTGTGATCTGTGTGTGATCTGTGTGTGATCTGTGTGTGATCTGTATGTGATCTCTGTGTGATGTGTGTGATCTGTGTGTGATCTGTGTGTGATCTGTATGTGATCTCTGTGTGATCTCTTTGTGATCTGTGTGATTTCTGTGTGTGATCTCTGTGTGATCTCTGTGTGATGTGTGTGATCTGTATGTGATCTGTGTGATCTCTGTGTGATCTGTGTGATTTCTGTGTGTGATCTCTGTGTGATCTGTGTGTGATCTGTGTGATTTCTGTGTGTGATCTCTGTGTGATCTGTGTGTGATATGTGTGATTTCTGTGTGTGATTTCTGTGTGTGATCTCTGTGTGATCTCTGTGTGATCCGTGTGTGATCTGTGTGATCTCTGTGTGATCTCTGTGTGATCTCTGTGTGATCTCTGTGTGATCCGTGTGTGATCTGTGTGATCTGTATGTGATTTCTGTGTGTGATCTGTGTGTGATCTCTGTGTGATCTGTATGTGATCCGTGTGTGATCTCTGTGTGATCTCTATGTGATCTGCACCTGATCTCTTTGCCTGGGAGGCTCTCCCTGAGGGACAGCAATGCTGGACAGGCCAGCACAGCATCCCCGGTGGCCAAAACCACAACGGGGACGGCCAGGAGGTCACTGCTGGGGCCTTGGGGCACCCCAGTAAGGGAGTGTGTCCAAGGCAAAGTCCCAGCGTGGGGTCACCATTCTCTGTGCCACGACAGGGGCAGCAGGGTCCCGGCGCCGGCACTCACCGCCTGCAGCTTGATCTGGGCACACACCGACCTCTTCCTCAGGGCCGCCAAGCTGCTGGCGAAGGTTTTCCTCAGGCAGGCGTTGCGGTGCAGGGCGGCCTGGGAGCGCCCCTCCAGCCCGGCCAGGGCTCGGCAGGACAGCGGAGCGCTCGCCCGCGGCTGCACCAGCTCCCGGACCGCGGCTCTGCCGGGACACACACGCCATGGGGCACCGGGCTCGGCTTCCCAGCTTCTTCTACAGGGGTGCAACACCCACGGCCCCAAATTCGGAAGTGGTGCTGCTCTGCAGAGTGGAGCAAGATGCTGGGACACCCCCACCCACTGCATCCTCTCTGGTCCGAGCACGGAGCTGTTGGCTGCTGTTAGAGCTTCCCTGGGCTGAAGCCCAAACCGAATGAGTCAGGAATATGCAAGCAGAAGGTTAAAAACCCCTCGTGTGCGCAGACACCTGCAGCACTTCAGTTCCTTTTCAATTCCAATTTCGTTTACAAGGTTGCTCAAAGCAGTGGGAAACCCGGGCAACTGCTGGTGAAGCCTCACGGCTCTGACTTGCGCAGGATGCCCCCAGGCAGGGACACTGTCCATGGAGGAGATTGCTCCAAGCCCTGTCCAACCTGGCCTTGGACACTCCCAAGGGATCCAGGGGCAGCCACAGCTTCTCTGGGCACCCTGTGCCAGAGCCCTCACCTCCCTCCCAGCCAGGAATTCCTTCCCAATATCCCACCTAACCCTGCCCTCTGGCAGTGGGCAGCCATTCCCCCTTGTCCACACAAGGGATGCCTCACACACCCCTCCATCTCCAGAGCTGGGGCAGGTTTGCAGCTCAGAGCAGGGGCATCCCCACCCCCCTCCCAGGGGCACAGGGTTCTCCACTGGTGCCGTGGCACCTCCTGGTACTTACACCGTGGAATTCTGCAGCACCTGGATGGCGTTCTGGGCCGAGAGGTTGAACTTGGCCTTGCTGACCCAGCCCGTGAGGTCGTAGTGCACGGGGGCCGTGCCCAGCTGGTGGCAGATCTCGAAGTGCAGCGTCTGCTCACACCTGCGCAGGTGCCCGTCCCCTGTGACAGCGACAGCACCCCAGGGCCAGCCCAGAGAAAAGCCCAGTGAGGGGTTTAATCGTCCTCATCTCCCAAATTCCCAAAGCCAAATGGTGATGGCAGAGGCTGGGCAGTCGAGCCGAGCCCAACTCACCCTCCTGGTCGGGTCCCTTCATGGCGAAGTAGGAGCAGAGGCGCTCGAAGGCAGTGCCATCACCAGAGCCTGGGATCAGCACCTCCTCGTCCAGGATCCACAGCAGCCCCCGGCGAGCGGCCCCGGGGCTGCCAGGGAGCACCTGCGGCTGCCAGGGGACACGAGGGCTCTGGGCTCTGGCCACAGCCATGCCAGCCTGCTCTGCTCCCTCTATCCTGCTCCCACTGCCCAGATGTAGCCCCTACCCCACAGCAGAGCCAGGAGACCCTCCCGACCTGATCCAGCTCTGGACATCACCCTGAGCCCTCCACAGTGACAGTGTCCCAAAGGAGCCCATCATCCCAGGCTGGGAGGGGTGATGGAGTGCACAGCTTGGTCAGGAAGGGTCCCTGTATTTTAAAGAGCCACAAAGGTCCTGCTGGATGCTGTCCCCTCCCCTGCAACACCTCAGGTTGCTCTGGGACACTCCTCAGGGTCCCGCTCTGCCTCTGGAACCCTCGCTGCTCGGAGCAGCGGGATGCAGAGGGGACAGGGTACCTGGGAGCAGCTCAGGTCGATGATGGACAGCGTGGCCAGTGGAGAACGCTCTGGAAGATCAAAAGACACCTCAACATTTTCCTGGAAAACATCATTTAAAAGCTTGCTTCAGTCATGGGATGGCATCTGGAAGCCAAGAGCAGATCCACTGGCAGGGATAAGGAGGAAGGCAGAGATCCAGCACCAGGGGAGAGGAGCAGCCACCAGAGCTGTGACACAGAGGCATGGCCATGTCTGCCCCCCTGGAATTCCCTATGGAATGCTGCTTCGGGGTGTCAGCCAGGCTGCCTAAATCATATGATTTATGTTATAGTTGAAAAGAATCTCTTGACAAGAAAACAACCAATTACTTAATTCGCAGCTTGCAGGTGTTGTGTCCCTCCCTCCCTGGGGGCTCCAGGGGTCATCCCAACACCCCCAGCACCGGGAGCCCCCCAGGAAGGGAAGGGAGAGCACGGCTGGTCCTTCCTCATGCCTGAACCAGGGGTGCTCAGCAAAAGTCGTGGCTCCAGCGTCTCTCCATGGCGACATGGAGAGGTTCTGCCAAGGGATCCGGCTCTGCGGGCAGAGCAAAGGCAGCAGCGGGGACTCCGTTTCTTCCTGCACAGGGCACGTGCCACTGTCACCCATGTGGGACCCAGCACTGGCACTGAGGGGCTCACAGAGTGGTCTGGGGCTCACAGGGCCGTGTCCTGCACCATCCTTATCCAGCAGCAAAGCCCAGGCAGGGGGAGCCTGCCGAGCCCTCCGGCATTCCAGGCAGCAATTACATCTTCATCACTAGGGAAGGGCACATCTGTCCTTACTCGGTGATGTGTGTGTTAAACCATGGGAATTCAGCTATTTTCCCAGGGCTAGAGGCATTATGGTAACTCCTTTAAGCCTATAATAAGTTCATCTCTGCCTGTAGGTTTCTCAGCAGCTTATTTCTGCAATAATTTATCATTTTCCTTTCTATTCTCTATTATTCATCACCTGAGGAAAAAGTCAGCTGCACCAGCAGAAGGGCACGAAGTCTCCTGAGCTGGAGCAAGTGTATCCCAGGATTCCAGAATGGTTTGGATTGGGAGGGACCTTAAAAATCATCTCATTCCAACCCCCCTGCCATGGCAGGTTCCACCAAGATGCCAAGAGAGCGTCTTTCTTTGGCACATCAGAAATAGCCAAGAGGATTCAAAACTGAGGCAGGGGGTGAAGAGAGAGGCAGCCCAAGCTTCCTGCTCCGTGCAGACCCCCAGTAAAACTCGTGAGTTATTCACCCACACCACGGCGGGACACAGGGATTCCTGGAGACAAAGGCAGCCCCACTCCCAGGTGCTGGGAGCTGCTCCCAGCCCCTGCTCCTCACCTCTCGGTACCTCTCCATCTGCCACAGGAAGGTTTTCTCATAGAAGAGGCCCTGCAGCCTCTCCTGGACGTAGTTGTGGCACAGCTCCTCGAAGGTGGCCGCTCGCTCGCTGCGCTGCTGCCGCGGGCTCTGGAAGCCAGGGGTGTCCACCACGGCGATGGAGGCCATGGAGAGGTGCTGGGAGGAGAAGGACCTGGGAAGAGCCACACACACCACCAGGATTTACCCACGGGCAGCAAAGTGGTGCCAGCCAGGCACACGCAGTGCCTGTGCCACAGGAGGGCAGGACACAGGAGTCCCAAGTGCCACTGCAGCCCCAAGGGCCACCGCCATTCCCACTCAAAGATTTTTCACACAACTTCCTGGTTTTCCAGCAGGAATCAGTCACCTGCTCCATGCTCCCTCTCCTCAGCAGCCCCTGGAGAAGCGGCTGCCACCCCAGCCCCAGTGCCCAGCAGCTCTTTGGTACCTGTTGATGAGTGAGACCACGGCAGCAAAGAGCTCCTCGTAGAGCCCCGAGGCCATTCCCTCCACACACTCCACTCCCGTCATCTTGGGCCCTGGCACAGCGGGAGGGAAGAGCAGGCACACACATTTATTTCCAGCCAAGTTCAGCCTGCTCAGAGCTGAGGTGGGACCTGGGATTCCCTGGATTCAGTGCAGGAGAGCCCACATGGCTCCACAGCATCGCCCCTGCACATCCCACTCCCCCTGCCTGCCTTCGGCTCCTCTCCTGCCTCACGAGGATTTAAGGAATACAGCTATTGCCATGACAAAGGCCACTTCCTCAGGCTCTCACTTTTATCAGGAGAACTTGCTGGGCCCAGCTGGAATTCTGCTGCTGCTGAGCATCATGGAATCATCAAGGTTGGAAAAGACCTCCAGGATCATCAAGTCCAACCTTCAAGGAGTGTGGGAAGGCTGACCTGAAACCCAGGCAGTATCTCACCCTCCCACCTTGCACATGCTGGATCTGCCTCCATGAATTAGATCCGTACATTAATTTAAGGTTTGTAGTGGCTCAGCAGCACAATCCCTGATCCAGATCTCCTTGCAGGACACAACACCAGCTCAGCTCCATTCGTGGAGTTTGGGGTTTTTTCCCCATTTTTCTAGCAGAGCTCTCACAGTGTTTAAGCCACATCACTTATCCAAATTCACCTGACTTCATGTGTCCCTAAGGAGAGTCAGGCAGGGGCAGCTGCAGAGCTGAGGGCAGCGACGTGACACAGCCCAGTTAATGATTTTATTAATATTAACAACCTAATTGGGCCAGAAGAACAGGACACGTTGCCTCACCATTCCCTCTCCTACAGAAATAAAGGAAAAAGGGATGGGGCATCCCAGTACCTGGCGGGCTCTCCTCTGCTGGGGGCCGGCCCCGGGCTGTCACCTGCGCCAGGATGTGCCTCAGGTGGTGCTTGAAGACGGCGGTGCCGAGCTCCTCCACGTCGCAGCCCAGCACCTCGGCAGCGCGGCTGGCGCTCTCGAACCTCAGGAACTGCTTCCTGCCAACTGGGGAGGGGGCACGGGGGGCTCAGCCACGGCCAGCTCTGCCTCAGCATCACCAAAAACCTCCCACCCCCTCCCTCGTGCTGCCCCAAAATCAAAATGATCCGAGGCAAGTCGGGGACCAGGTGAACCACATGACGGAGCAAAGCAGCAGATGTGTTGATGGGAGTTGATGGGAGCTGATAGGAGTTGGTGGGATTACAAACCAATCCCTCGAAATCCGGGATCACCTTTCAGGGTCCCAGCAGTGTTTGCTGTCCCTCCAGCCGGCAGCAGAGGTTCCTCCCCACGAGCAGAGCTCTGCACATCGCTCACACCCGGTGATAATGATTCCAGCTTAATGATTAAAATCAATAGGGAAGTAATCTGCAGGATTAATCCTTTTACAGATCCAGGGCAGAAAGGTGTCGTGGAGGCAGCCGGGCAGCACAGCTCAGGAACACGGGGGATGAGCACAAATGGCAGCAGCCAAAGTCACCCAGAGACCTCAGGGTGGCACTTTTGGGTGCTCGGGGGGTGATGAGGAGCTCAGGGGGCTCACAGCTAAAATGGGCCCTTAAAACACAGCTGGTGGCTGGTGGTGGGGAGAGGGTGTGGGATGGAGAGAGAGAGGTGGTCACATCCTGGGCAACCCCATGGGGGACCCACTCCTGGCCGAGGGGATGCACAAAGCAGGGCTCGATGCCTGGGGGTGATTCACAGCACACCCACAAGAGTCAGCCGCCCTCTCCCTTCCCCTTTGATCCTTTCCCAGTATTTCCTATGCTGACTGAAGGACTCCAACATCAAGGGCTGTGCTGGAGCAGGCGGAGGAATTGCCTCAACGCTCCAGGCTTTGATTTATTCTGTTCCCACTTGTTCTTGTCTGAGCTGGCTGGACAGACACTGATTCCTGTCAGACACAAAAGCTCTGCCTGCCAGGGAGTGGAGGGGTTGGGGGGCCAGGGCTGCACAGACCTGGCTGGCATCCCATACTGCCCATTCCAGTATCCCACACTGCCCACTCCAGCAGCCCTGGGACAAACCAGGGGGTCCACTCAGCCCTGGGCATCCCCAGGCACCATTTCACCCTGCATAAACTACAACGAGCAGCAGCTCCACGTGGCCCTCCTGGGTGTGATGTGACCATGGAAAATTCACTGACTTTAACCTGAAAGGAATTACTTTGGCCCAGGTAATATTTAAGAGAAGCAGAAGGAAAACACAGGGACAGCTCAGCCTCTCGTGCTACATCCCCAGCCCTTCTCCTAACCACTCAATGCCCAATTTCCTGGGTCAGAAACAGGGATGCTCCTTTTCCTGCCTTCCAGGACATGATGCCACAGGCGTGGGTCTGTGCAGGAGCTCCTGGGCAACAGCAGCCCCCACGTACCAACAGCCTGAGCACTCACCCCGGCCTATTGCAGGTGGTCTCACTGACCCCAAAACTGGCCCCTGGCTGTCTGGGTACTCCCATCCCTCCTGCTGCCCTGGTGCCCCTGACCTCTGCATGGTTTTAGGCAGCTCAATGTCCTCCAGCAGGTTCCAGCCCTCCTGCCCTGTGGTTTTCCTCCATCCAGAGGGGTTCAGGAGGTTGGGTTTGCAGCAGCCTCGCTGTGCCATGGGGTTTGCAGTGACTCCTGACCACGACTGACTCCTGACACACCTGTGGCAGCACCAGGAGGGCTGGAATCGCGGCCACCTCCGTTACAGGTGCGTGGTGGGAAGCCCCCAGGGAGCTGGGAGCCACAATGGTTTATTCTGATATCAGCCAGCAAAAGGACAGCGTGGGAGCGAGCGGAACGCCAGCCCCGCTGCGCCCCAAACCTCCCTCCCGCTTACAGAGGTAGCAAATAAATGAAAACAGGGGATTTTCTGCAGCCCACAAAGGGACTGGAGCACTCAGGTGAATGGTGCCCGGGGTGCCCCGCTGGCCTCCAGCTGCCAGGCTGCTTTCCCACTGAAAGAGCTGCTCTAATACGTTTCAAAGGCAGCGGGGAGGGCTGACACCGGGATGGAGCAGAACGAGCTTTTGAAATTCAACCTTTTCTTCTCAGTGTTTTTGTAGCTGCAAATGCATTTCCCACCCCCAGCCAGGGAGAGGTGGTGCTGTTCCCTCCCGGTTTATTCCCGCACATACTGGACGGGTGAGGAGAGAAGGGAAAAAGGTGCCTTTAGCCCACTCTGGGGCCCGTTTAACACGTGCCGGGGCCGTGGCTGTGGATGGGGATGGAGGAGGCGCCCGGCTGAGCTCCTGAATGCCCTGGAAAACGAGTGCCGAGGCTCCCTTCGGCGAGATTTCAAGGAGAGGATTTGGAATACACAACATCAAAGGGCATGAAAGGGGAAGGGAAGAGATGGCTATCGGGAGACAGGTTTAACCACATTAAAAGAGTCGTCGCCCCCACTGAGACTTTTGCTCCATCCGGCTTTGATCCATTTTTTATCCATATTTCCTTTCATTTCTCCCCTTTTGTTGACACACGGTGGGGGAATCAATACCAGAGTGAGTGACACTGAGACATGCTCTGCTTGTTAATCCCACACCCGAGCGCGCTCGGAGCCGCAGCCCTGCCTGGATCCGCTACTCCCATTCCTGTCCCTGCTGCAAGAATTGAGCAGGATTTGTTGGATCCAGCACTCGATTCCCTCCCAGACTGATTTACAGAGGGCTGAGGACAGGATGTGCAGGAAGTCTGAGCAAAGAAAAGCTCCCTGCGATCATTCCTCCACCTGCCCTTGAGCTGGGCACTCCCAAAACGAGACACCTCTCCAAAATCTGCTCTCCTGAAAACTCACAGGGCAGAAGGACTTTCAAATTTTTTTGGCCAAGAGCCTTCCTGACACTCATCGGCCTGTGCCCACAGGGTCATCTATAAAAGCTGGAAGGGCATTAAGGTAGATGGAGTTGAGGAAAGAGAACACCAGAAAGAAGGAGAAAAGAGAACTCACTGTAAGTCATGACAGCATCTATCCTTTTAAAATAATTAATAAATGATTAATGGCATAAATTACCATAAGATGTGTTATGACATGCTGCAGAGACGTTTATAAATGTCTATGGCTTGGTTTATGGCAGCCTTTGTGCAGCCCTCATAAATTGAAGTGTGTAAATCAATGTGGCTGCCTCCAAAATGGGTTAGAGCACGTCCTAAAATAATTTGCAAGGGCTAAGGCAATTTCTGCTCACCCGTATTAACAAAGTCTCTATAAATACAATCTTCATCCAGACTCAGCCTGTTATAATTCAGTTACTGTGGTAGACACTCAAGAGATGATAGCATTAGTGCTACCTGAAGCTGTCCCTTCGTGGTGTCATTGGGGACAACGTGCCAGTGAAGGAGTCACCCACAGGTTCTTCCTAAGGAGCTGGCATGAGGTGACACCCAGCAGCCCCTGCCCTGTTCACATGTGGCAAGGACAAACCTGCTCCAGAAGTCCCCACAGGGCAGGACACCAACACCCCCCATCCCACCGTGGAGGAAGAGCAATGAAAAGCTTGGAGCCCCCACAGATGAACAGCCTCGGGATGAGCATCATCCCCGCACACCTCCCCATTCCCTGCATCCCAAAAACCCCTGCTCCCCGCCAGGACACGCTCCCTGCCCTCTCCAAGCACAGAAACAAGGTGTGAGGGAAGCAGAGGCAGGAGCCCCCGTACCTTTGCAGGCTCCAGCAGCTCCCAGGTGGTAGATTCCGGCCAGGATGCGCCACACGGCTGCCTGCTCCTCCGCGGTGATGCCCAGCGTGCCCATGGCAGCCCGGAGCTGGGAGAAGGCCACCGAGGCTCTCTGCTTGTCCTCGGGCTGCAGGGGGAGACAGCCAGGGGATGTCACTGTGCTGGGCACTGTGCCCGACAGAAGCGAGAGCGAAACCATCAGGACAGCAAGGAAAGACAGCAAGGGGTTCTCGGAAAATTTGGACAAAGTGGAGAAGCCGCTGGCAGGTTCCTCGGGTGCCTGGTGTTAGGAGCAAGCTGGGTACACCACCTCATCGGACAAGGACACGTAATTCCCGCTTCAGGAGTGTCTACAGAGCAGCAGCTGGAGATGGATGCTTTATATCGTGGAATCACCAAATGGTTTGGGTTGGAAGGGACCTTAAAGCTCATGTCGTTCCAAGCCCCTGCCATGGCAGGGACACCTTCCACAGCCCAGGTTGCCCATCCAGCCCCGTCCCCTCACTCCTCACCAAACACACCTGCCCAGAGCTGAGCAGCTCCCGGCCACCAGCAGGGCCTCACCTGCCACCTCCCACCACAGACAGCCCCTCCTGCAGTCCCTGAGCTGGGGCTGCTCCGTGGGGCCAGGAGCCACCGGCTCCAGCGGGCAGCATCCCTCCTTGGCAAGGACCAGGGAAAACCATCCGTGCTGGGATGGCAAATCCCCAGCAATCAGAGTTGTGAAAGGAGGGGAAAACCCCATCTCTGAATGCAAGCCTGCTGCATCAGCAGGGTGAGGACTTTCGCTGTGCCCTCCCTGGAGCTGCTGCTCCAGCAGGAGATTCCTTTGGCTGCCGAGGCGGAGCAGGAGCTCCCTAATGAAGATGGAATATTGGATTCATCAATAGATGATGTAACTGCAAATTGCTGTGATTCATCCCTGCACTTTGGCTCGTGGACAACCTGCTGGGGCTCTGCAAACAGCTCAGACTAATGAGGGGCTGGGGCTGGGAATCAGCTGTGGAGCTTTAACCCCTAAAATTCACCTTCTGGGCTGCCCAAAAGGATGCTCTTGCCACTGGGAGTTGCTGCTGCAGGGGAACATTGGGTGTAGGTGACCCTGGAGCAGCAGGATGTGTTCCCAGGGTGGCTGTGGCATGTGGAAAAACCCAAGCAGAGATCCCAGGCAGGGCAGCCCCAGTCCCAGCAGCTCCCCTGTGGCTGTCAGAGGGGTGCTGGGGGCTGTTCAGGCAGCCCCTTCCTCACATCTCAACATTCCCTCCCTCCCCTCCATGCTCCCAGCACAGTGGCATCATCACGAGTCACCCACCCAGCAGCCAGGGACTCCTCTAACTGGGGGTGACAAAGGGGGTGCCCTGCAGCAACCCACGGCAGAGGGGCACAAGACTCCAGCATTTCCCTCTCCCTACCTTTGTGAACGGTTTGATCCCAAAGGAATTGCTCTCAGCCACCTGGTGCAGGTGCAGCATCGTCCTGGGAGTAGGCACAGAAAAAGAGAGTCAAGCTCCCCCCTTGCCTGCCCCCAGCACCCCCAGCCCCCTTTACAGCACCATCGGAGGGACCTGGATGGGACAGGCCACCACAGCACTGCCCTATGCAGGGACATGAGCTGGCACACCAGGAGCCTTCACTGGGGACACAGCTTGGGTGGAACCAGAAGTGAGAGGGAAAGGGACCTCGATCCCATTTATCACCCCAATTTCAGCTTTAGTGGAGGGGCAAAAAAGCACCAGGAAACACCCCCCTTTCACAGAAAATCTCTCTGTGTGCAGAAAGATCCCTGCAGCCCCACTAATGCAATTGCTCTCACAATCTCTCATCAGGGGGGTCTCAAAACCATTGATGGAGGGAATTTGGGTATAAAGGGGGAATCTCTGGACAGCCCAGGGCTGTGGGAGCCTCACACCCACCTCTCTGCCACATCCAGCCCCGCCAGCAGCAGAGGGAAGATGTTGAAGCTGCTCTCTCCGTCGGGCTGCTGGGCAATGCGGGCCCTCTCCAGCAGCAAGGTCTGGGGAGGGAAAAGGGGACAGGGAGATGAGGAGATGCTCCTGGGACCTGCCAGGGAGGGGCTGGATTTCTCCTTGCAGGGACTCAGCTGGATTTGGGGGCTGTGCAAGCAGGAGCTGAATCATGCCCCAGGCACCAAGGGGCAACGCTTCAGTGCATGAGAGCAACACCCATGGTCCCTCTGAGCTTCCAGAGGTCTGGGAAGTGCTGCAGCCCCAGGAAGATGCTGCAGGATCGGGGTAAGTCATTGCCTGGGCTTAAGATAAGCCCAGCTCAGCTCCAGCCTTGCCGAAGGTGTTCAGTACCAGCACTGGGGCCAGGAATGAGTCTCTGCAGAGCTGGGGGTCCCCATCCCAGACTGTCCCATGGACATCCCAGGATGGTTCCAGTGGTACTAATGGGGACATCCCCACTCCTGCACAAGGACAGCTCTCCCGAGCCACCGGCTCCCTGCGGGTGCCCAGGGCAGAGCAGGGACAGCAGTGGGAAGCCCTGGTGCTCCCCAGGAGCAGACAAGGCTCCAGCCCTCTCCTCCCTCAGACAAGGCCCAGAGGCACGGGCAGCTCTGATTAAAGAGCCTTTGATAAGAGCCCTGACGGTGATAAAAGCCCTCTGAGGCTCAGCTCCAGGCCGCCGTGAGGTGCTGCTAATGAAACGCTGAATTATACATTTCCTCATGAACATTTCATCTCAGCATTGCCCCGAGCTCCCTGCCAGGGATGGGGACAGGCTGGGGGACCCTGCCACGCTGCTGACAGAGCTTCTGCTCAGGGGCCACTTGGTCACCCCTGGTTTAGGAGCAGGGAGGGGAGCAGGGAGGGGAGCAGGGAGCAGAGCGTCGCTCCTCATGCCCAGCCTGGCTGGGAAGTGCAGCACAGGCGTGGCTCATCCCCACCCCAAGGACCCCCATTTTCAGCCACAGCCCTCCCATCCCACCAGGTGACAGGTACCTGGAGGTGTGCAGCAGTGACCTGGCCGGTGGCACTGAAATCCAGCGACAGGACCATGGAGAAGCGCGTGGAGCTGCTGCTGTGGCTGGTGGTCACCGAGCCAAAGGCTCCCAGGACTGTGAACATCGCCTGGATCTTCTCCACTGCAAAACCACCACCAGAGCCCCCTCAACCCCCCTGCAGCTCTGGAGGAGTCATCTCCTCCTGCCTCACCTCTGCCTGCTCCTCCCAGGGTCTGTCCCAGCACTGGGGAACTGGCCAGGCATGGGGCCAACATCCCACACCGGCTGTACGCTGACAGGAAGGGGATGTGCCAGCCTGCCCAGCCTGCCCACTCTGTTCCAGGCCACCCCTCAGTCCTTTGCGAGAGCACGGTGTACCCAAGAGAGCTCCAAAATCCAGCCACGCCCTCTGAAGCCACTGCCTGCTGAGCAACGCTCCCTCCTGCATCACCAGTAACCCGAGCAGGTGGGAAAGCACTGCCCCAAGCACCGGAGTCATTCGAGTAATTCCCTCCTGCTGCTCACGCCGGTGTTTATCAAAACAGCAAATCTGTTGAGTCTGGGACGGGGACAGTGGCAGTCGTGGCCACACCGGCTGCTTAGGAGCCACCGCAGGGGAAACAAATCAGGCCATGATTGGTGTGGTTTTTGTGCCCCCAGCCTGCCCCCTCCATGTGCTGCCTCTGCCCAGCATCCAGTGCCATCCCTGCCCATACCTGAGACCCTGCCCCTACCTGAGACCCTGCCCCTACCTGAGACCCTGCCGTCCAGGCTGCCCGCCGTGCCCACCAGGTACTCCAGGGCACTCTGGCAGCACCGGGTCCTGCCGGCCCCGCTGTGCCCCAGGGGGACGATGGCCTGGTCCTGCCGCTGCATCAGCAGGTTCCTGTAGGCTCGGTGTGCCAGCGAGCAGATGTGCGGGGGAAGGTTGTCCCGCTTGCCCCTGGGAACCTGCAGGCAGGGAGAGAGTGGCAGAGCACATCCCAAACAGGAGAAAATCCTGAAAGCATTCACACCTCAGGGTGCAGAACCCCCGAGACTGTGTCCTCAGAGCACCCCCAGCCCCAAGACCAAGCACCCTCAGAGCATTCCTGGCCATCAGTATCTTCAGAGCATCCTCCTCCCAGAACATCCCCGGTCCTGAGTGTCCCCAGAGCATTCCCAAGTCCCAAACGTCCTTAGAGCATCCCAAATCCCAAACGTCCCCAGAGCAACCCGGGTCCCGAGTGTCCCAGAGCAACCACAGTCCTGAACGTCCCCTGAGCATCCCCGGTCCCAAGCGTCACCCGAGCATCCCCGGTCCCAAACGTCCCCAGAGCGTCCCCGGTCCCGAACGTCCCCTGAGCATCCCCGGTCCCAAACGTCCCCAGAGCATCCCCGGTCCCGAACGTCCCCTGAGCATCCCCGGTCCCAAACGTCCCCAGAGCATCCCCGGTCCCGAACGTCCCCTGAGCATCCCCGGTCCCAAACGTCCCCAGAGCATCCCCGGTCCTGAACGTCCCCTGAGCATCCCCGGTCCCAAACGTCCCCAGAGCGTCCCCGGTCCCGAACGTCCCCTGAGCATCTCCGGTCCTGAACGTCCCCGGAGCATCCCCGGTCCCAAACGTCCCCTGAGCATCCCCGGTCCCGAACGTCCCCGGAGCATCCCCGGTCCCAAACGTCCCCAGAGCATCCCCGGTCCCGAACGTCCCCTGAGCATCCCCGGTCCCAAACGTCCCCAGAGCATCCCCGGTCCTGAACGTCCCCTGAGCATCCCCGGTCCCAAACGTCCCCAGAGCGTCCCCGGTCCCGAACGTCCCCTGAGCATCTCCGGTCCTGAACGTCCCCTGAGCATCTCCGGTCCTGAACGTCCCCGGAGCATCCCCGGTCCCAAACGTCCCCAGAACGTCCCCGGTCCCAAACCTCCCCAGAACGTCCCCGGTCCCAAACGTCCCCTGAGCATCCCCGGCCCCGGCTGTCCCCGCACTGTGACGGTCTCACGGTGCCATCTGCCGGCCCCGCCGCGCCCGGCGCCCTCCGCCACTGTCCCCAGGGGGGTTGGTGGCCTCTTCCCACGGGAGATCCCGCCGCCCCAGGTCCCCTCTCTCACCTTCGCGGCACTGCCGGCGGGCGCGGGGCCGGTGGCGATGGCCACCAGGCTGGGCCCCGCGTAGGTGCAGGGCAGGCGGGCGCGGAAGCGCTGCCGCAGCGTGTTCATGACGCTGCACTCGTTGAGGCTGATGAGCGCCGCCAGATCCTCGGCCTGGTCCAGGCTGGGGGGGTTGGTCTGCGGGACGAGAGGCAGAGACCCCTCGAGCTCTGCTGTCACGGCAGGGCTGTGCCAGCCCCGCTGGCACCGCGACACCTCGGGCACAGCCAGAAGCAGAAGCATCATTGTGCCCGGGCACTGTCCTGCACCGGGACTCTCGTCCCTGCACCAGCCCAGGCTGGGGAGGGGGCTCACCCTCTGCACGCTGTCCTCGTCCACCTCGGTGACAGTGCCGTCCTCGTCCCGGCGCACTCTCACCCTCCCCACCGGCAGCTCCGGTGTCCCCACGTCTGGCTTCAGCTGTGTGGCTGAACGAGAGGCTGGTGAGCATCCCTGGAGTGGGGCAGCCCAGGGCAGAGCTGGCTGTGGCGTGGGGAGAGGCCAAGGGGCCAAATCCAACCCCGACCCCAGCAGGGCACAGCCGGGCAGGCACCCGGAGCCTGCCCTGCTCCCGACATGTCTCATCCCCGGCGCTGGAAAGCCAGGGCAGAGGGAGGAGAGTTACCGAGCGTGAACCCGTCCTGCTGGAGCAGCCAGACCTTCTCTGCTTCGTACCAAACGTCTTTCGGAGCCTGCAGGGAGGAGAGAGGGGAATTGGGCAGGAGCAGGAGGAAAACTGAGCTGAACAAAATTGCCTTTGCCCCACGGACAGGGACAATTCCACACTCCTGCCCCTCTGCTGCCCATCCAGGCCCGGGGCCACCTTCCTGCCAGGCCCGGCCCAGCCCAGGGGAACGGGAAGAGCTGCATGAAACCAGAAAACTTCATCAGGGCCCCAAAACCCCAGATAACACCCCGACACATTACCTGGTCCTTGTCCGTGCTCTCGCCTGATGCCTCTTTATCCTGGTCCTTTTCCGTGTTCTTGCTCATCTCTTTGCTCTTTCCCGATGTTTCTTTAGCCTGGTCCTTGTCTGTGCTCTTGCCAATCCCTTTGCTCTCCTTCAGCATCTCTTTACCCTTTCCCAGCTCTTCCTTCACCTTCCCCACCTCTTTTCCCACATCTGCGGACTTCTCTTGGATTCCTCCTGGCTCCCCCTTGAGCCCCTCTGACTTGCTTGTGGTTTTTTCAGGCTTTTTGATCTCCCTTGGCTCCTTCTTGCCACCTCCAACATCTTTCTTCATCTTCTCTGGCTCTTTCCTGGCTGACAACAGCTCCCTCTGGGCTTTCACCTTGGCTGGGGGCTCCTCGTGCCTCGGGGGCGTCCCCTTCTCCTTCTTGGTGCTCTTGGGGACTGTCCCCTTGAGCGTGTCCCCTTCCTTCACTGGGACTTTGTTGCCACGCTGGGAGCCCTGGCTGGATGCAGGGGCTGGAGCTGGGGGGCTGCCCCCCAGGCAAGGGTCCTTAGGGGTCTTCCCAGGGCAGAATGGCTTTCCCACCTTGGGAGCCCCTGGACGAGGGGTCTCTGATGGTTTGGAGGAAGCCTCTGCTGTTTTGGGAGATGTTTCTGCTGGTTTTGAGGATGTCTCTGCTGGTTTGCAGGGGGTCTCTGCTCTTTTTGGGGGTGCCTCCACCAGTTTGGGAGCAGGTGCTGCTGTTTTGAGGGATGTTTCTGCTTTTTTGGGGGGTGTCTCTGCTGGTTTTCGGGGGGTCTCTGCTCTTTTTGGGAGTGTCTCTGCTGGTTTGGGGGCAGGCACTGCTGGGCCAGGTGCAGGGGCCGGGTTTTTGCTGAGGATGGTCCCCGGCACAGCCTTCTCAGGGGGCAGCTCCTTGTGGGGGGGGGCTGTGACCCCCTTGCCCCCCTGCCCCTCAGCCTTCAGCCCGTTCCGCAGTGGCCCCTCGCTGGCCCCCCCTCCTCGGGCAGCGGGGCCGTCCCCGGCTCGGGCCTCGCCGTCCCTCCCCACGGGCTGCCAAGCAAAGGAGAGGAGCCGGCTGTGACACCTGGGGACACCCGGGCACATCCAGCCCCCCGGTGCTGCGTGGGGTCCCTCAGTGCTCACCTCCTCCTTGGTGCCCACCCTGCTCTCCTTCCTCCGCCGCGCCGCCTTGGCCTCCTGCTCGGTCTCCCGCACGAGCTGCTTGATGAACCCCCCTGGGATGACCGACAGGAGCAGGGGGGGTGCAGACGGGGGCGGCCCCCGGTCCTCGTCACGGATCTGTTTGTGGGAGCAGAGGTGGGTCACAGGGCAGGCACAGAGACAGGAGCCAGCACATCCCGTTAGTGGCAGCAGCACCCTGCTCAGGCTGAGGCACTGCCCAGGCTCCCACCGAGGCCACGGAGCACCCGTGGGCACCACGCTGGGTCAGGGATGCTGTGGGAGCAGAAGAACTTAGAAGAAAAGCCCGGAGAGAAGTGCCCAGGTTGGTGCAGCCCCTGAAGGCTGGCACAGCAGGAGCCCACGAGTGCTGCCAGCTCTGCTCTGTGCCAGCAGCCCCGGCACGGCCACAGGAGGAACCATCCTGGCTGCAGCCAGGCAAGAAGCAGCTCCAGCATCACCGCAGCCACATGCAGCCCCGCAGGTCCCTCCAAGCCAGGCTCCAGGCCAAAACCAGCCCCACTTCCTGCAGCTTTCCCAGCAACAGCACCAGCATCAAACCCTGCGGCCGCCTGCCAGGCTCACCCAGGCAGGCAAAAATCACTCAAACCAGAACACTGAGGCTGTGAAGGAGCCCAGAGCCTGGGGGTCAGAGCACAAGGGAGTGCACAGGGAGCTGTGGGGATGCGACCCCGGGGGCTGCTGCAGTGACACCCCCCCAGCACTGAGTCCCCGGGCAGCCCGAGCACCCAGCCCCGAAACACCACCAGTGCCAGCCTGGACCGAGACTTCCCTTCTGCTCCCAGAGCGCGAGGCGCGAGGAGATGGCCATGGTGGCGGCGAGGCAGGACGGTGCTGTGCGGAGACACGTGGGGACACACCGCGCAGAGAGAGAGGAGAGAGTTAGCCAGGGGCTGCCGCTGGCCCCAGAGCTGTGCCACGCCGGCAGCACCGTGACCTTGCCGGGCATTGCCCACCTGAGCTCGCCGCACGGCAGGGGACGGGGTGGTGTGGCAGTGTTAGGGGGGACACGGCCACCAGCGGCCACCTCCAGCCCTGGCAGCGATCAGGCAGCGTGGCGAGGTGGTGGCACACAGGGTTGGTGGCACGGGGGTGATGGTGGGACCCCACGGCCCCAGGCTGGGTGGCCGCAGGAGCCCGTCCGTGCCCCACTTGGGGCTGACCCCGGCTTCACCTGTCGGGATCATTCATGCACCGAGCGCGTCGGGGCTCGCCCGGCCCTGCTGCGCTCCCCGGCAGCCGCATCTCCTTGTACAGTAAAGGGCAGGAGCGCGGGAGCGGCCAGGAGCGGGCTGGGGAATGTCACTTGCCTTCCCGGGCGGCTGCCCCGAGCGCCACGTGGCCTCAGGGACCGGCGCTGCCCCCGCGCTGTCCCCCCGGCCGGGCTCCCCGGCCCCGGCAGAACTGGCCCCGATGGCACCGCAGAGCCCGGAGGGGGCGAGCGACAGGGCATTGTCACCCCCCGGCCGGAGCGGGACCCTCCGTCCTGCCCGGCACACGGGGAAACTGAGGCACGGAGGGGACGTGCCTTGACCAAGCACCCAGGATGGCACCGGGGGGCCCCGGGACCACCAACACCAGCACTGCGCTCCCTCCGCTCAGGATGCAGCCCCAGCTGGGCCGCGGGCGCTTGGGTCTGGTCCTTATTTGGGACCCGCTGCCACCCTGGTGCGTGCCAGGAGCCGAGGCCATTGAGGGGTCCCCAGCCACCACCCTGCACAGGGCAGGGAGCACCGTCCCCGTCCCCAGCCCCGCTCCCATCGCTGCCCTGCCGTGCTCCTTTCCGCAGCACAGCCGCCCTCGGAGCCGGGGCTTGCCTCTATCGCCATCCATTCCCAACTAAAAATAACCCTCCCGGCCCAGGGGCACCGACCGGACCCCGACCCCCACCCAGAGCCCTCCCCACCCCCCGAGCGCCGGTACCTGGTGGGGGCGGTGGGAGCAGGGAGCTGATGTCCCACACCAGCACCGGCTCCGCGGGACCCCGGCGAGCCGAGAGCGGCGGCGGCGGCAGCGCGGGGAGCGCCGAGAGGGTCAGCAGCCGCCTCCCCCCGCCCCCGCCGCGGTGGCAGCTGAGGTGACACATGTCACTGCTAAAAATACCCGCGGCGGTGGCACCGGGGCCTCGGCTGGGGAGAGGCACCGCGGGGCCCTCCTGTTCCTTGGCCTCTGCACCGGCTGGGACACGCGTGTCACCTGTGCTCTCCTCAGCACACGTGTGTCACCCGTGCCCCCACACACACACACAGTTTGTGTGTCCCCCCCCCCCCCGGTGCACACCGCTGCACCCCAAAGAAACGGGGCAACCGCTCTGGTTTGGTGTGAGCCCGTCCAGGGCACTCTGGTGCTGCCCGAGGGGACACTCTGTGCTGGGAGCCCAGCACGGGGCTCCCCAGAGCACCCCAGTTCCCCCCGCCCTGAGATGGGGCCGAGCTGGAGAAGGACCTGAGAACAGAGCTCAAAATAGCCCCTGGCACCAACACCAGCGTGGTCAGCACCCGGCCAGGGCAGGTGGGAGGGGAGCAGCAGAGTGGACACGTGGTGACCACATGGGGTAAAGGGTGACCCCCCGGGCCCAGCAGGACCTGTGTCCCACATGCCCCAGCAGCCGACAGCCAGTCAGGATACAGGTCACCAGCTCAGGCCAAGCTGAGCTGCAAAGGTGCAATGTCCCCACCTCGGCTGCTCCACATCTGACACACCCACGGCATCAACACCCACAGCCAGAACAGCTCTGGAGTAAGAAAGGAAATGGGATTGTCACTGTGGAGTCACCTGGCAGGAGACTGAGGGTTGGCCCAAGCATCTCACCAACCCCAATTCCACCCGGGACAGCACAAGGACACGCAGTTTCTATGATCCTTCCCAGGTGGCACTGCAGAAAGCCACCCTTGGTCACCTATCACACAACTCCAGGCCCTCCTGGCACAGCCAGCACCGCCGCGGCCGCAGGACACGGCCGGTGTGTCCCTCGGAAAAACCAGGACAAACGCAGTGCACAGGGCTGGGGGAGTGAAGGGACTTACCTGGCAGCGGGGCAACGGGGCGTGGGC
Organism: Corvus moneduloides; assembly: GCF_009650955.1. NCBI lineage: Eukaryota > Metazoa > Chordata > Aves > Passeriformes > Corvidae > Corvus > Corvus moneduloides. The sequence continues at coordinate 10,003,506 of NC_045493.1, forward strand.
TCCATCCAGCTGTGCCCTGCAGGCAGCTGCTCAGCCCAGTACAGCCCAGTACGGCCCAGTACAGCCTCATGGCCGGAGCGGCAAGGGACAGGTGACACGGAAAGAACGAGGCGCCGGCACACACGCAAAGGACGGTTTTTATTGGGGTCTGGTCGTAGGAGAGCAGTTGTACTGACCAACACACAGAAGCAGCTTAGCTGTGCCAAAATAATCCGTTAAAAAAATACTGGCGGCAAGAACCGAGGGTGGCACACCCGCCACGACGGGGCTGTAAACTCCGGGACAGTCCGTGAGGAGCGAGGCCACAGCTCACAGGCACCGGGACCCTCCTCCCCACAATAAATATGGAAAGAGCCAAGTACATAAAACAAGGAATGATCTCATCGATACAATATCTAAAGTTATTTACAGATCCTGGCTTTGCTTACCATTCATTACACATTTTGGACAGGTTCTTTTTCGATCGTTTCCTTCATCACGAGTAGCTGTTCGTGTGAATCTGCTCCTTTTTGTTTTGAAGGACCTAGTGAGGCACTGGGAGTGCTCACAAATCCCCTCTCCGAGGATGTTCCTGCTTTATTCTGTTTTTCACACGCATTTTTTGTGCCATCTTGCCCACATCTACTGTCTGGGAGCAGGCAGAAGATGCCTGCTACCAACAGGAAAGCCTCTTCCCAGCCCATACCTCACCCCATCTCCTTTTCCAGCCTGGAAACACATCGTGTCACACAAACCCAGACCAGACCTGGCCCTGGACAAAGCCACCTTCCTGCACCTGGCCCCAGGTTCTCTGCCAAAGCCCTACCTGGACACACCCCAGGCCAGCAGCCTCAGCACTGTCCCCACCAGGGCACCTTTGCAGGGGTGACATTAAAGAGCCACAATGCCACCAGCACAGTCTCACCCACCACCAGCTCCCCCCTCCCTCCAGGAACACCTCAGGCTACAGCTCACCCCAAAATCCAATGGGGTCAGAGGGGGAAACGGGAAAGAAGGCAGAGACTGCTCCAGAGTGAGCACAGCAGAGATCCCTCCCTGCCCCAGGCAGCTCCTCAGCAAGCAGAGAACTTCAGCAGCAGGAAAATGCCACATTTAACCCCGGAAAAGCCACGGGGATCAGCCCTGACCAGAACACACCTCCAGCCCCACCACGGCAGAAATTCAGAGCAGGTGGAAATTCAAGAGCACACGACGTTCCACCCCAAGTATTCCTCAAACTCACAGGCCATGCTCGCAACTGGAACTATTTTTAGGAACTGATAAATTTAGGGCTATTTCTGTACTTCACTGGGGATGGGGGTGCCGGGGTTGACTCTGCAGATGTGCCCAGATGTGCCCAGCAGAAGCAGCTCCTGGAGCAGTGGCACCACAGGGGGGTCCTGCCTGGGGGTCACCCTCCCCACACCCCCGAGGGACAGTCCCTGCAGGGTCCCGGGGCAGCCACTCCCCTCCTGGGATGTGACACGAAGCAGGGTCCTGCCCTGGCCCTGGCTATGGGACAGGCACTGCTCCTGCCTCAGGATCCTGTTTTTTAGGATCACTGATCCCCCTCAAACACCAAACCCAGCTGCAGTAAGAATGTTTTGGGTCCAGGCTCTCCCTCCGCTCACTCCTTCCCCTCGGAATGATGGAGCTCTGCAATTCCCTGATGGCTGAGCTGGATCAAACACCAAGCTGACTCCTTGCCCCAAATTAGGTCATTAGTTCTCATTAACTCAGCACAGACTCCTGTGAATAAAACGCTTGCTCTGGGAATGCTGAGGGATAAAGGGGAAATTTGGAAATACCACATTGAGGGGTGGATTTGCAGGAGCTTCCCAGGTGTTTTTGCGTTCAGGAGCTACCTGAGATGGTCCTGACAGAGCCTGGAGTCCCTGTGCTGGGAGAGAAGGGCTGCACAGCCTCAGGGAATCTATCCCCACTTTGTCATGAAAAACAGAATAAAGCTGGCTGATCCTGCTTGAAAGGAGCTGCCACTTCCATACACATATGGAGCAGAAATTCTGTGGAATGTCAGAAGTTGGAGAAACATGTATTTAATAAATAATATAAAATGCTTTTTCTGTTAAAATAGAATTCTCAGGTTTATACCTACAGAGCATAGCAACCTTTACATAAACAAAATAAAGCTGAGTCTGTGATGATTAGTTTAACACAAAATAAAAATACAATTTAACAACAGTATTAAAACAGCCAATGTTCCATCCACACAATATGTACACCATGGAATAGAAACTAACAGGAAACAAAAGTAGATTATCTTGAAACTCCTCAGACATTTGGATATACATATCTTCTCTGTATATTTTAGATATCTTCCTTTTTTTTTACAATATTAAAATTAATACTATGCTTTGTCAAAATACGCTTTTCAGATTTTTTTTTTCTCTTTAATTCGTAGAACTGACTCATTCCTTTCATTAATCAACACAACTAGAATTATTTACTGTCTACTGTACACTTCAAACAGTCCTTCCTCCAGGGATATTTCAGGTGCAAACACCTCAGAGGCGGAGGAGCCGTGTCACTGCCACGTGCTGGGAGGTGACACCGCCGTGCCAACGGCCACGGGACATGGATATGGACGTGGAATCAAGGAACCTGGTCCTAAAGCTGACCAGCTGCCAGGGAAAGAGCAACTCAGAGCTCCAGGGATTCCACTCCTCATGAGCTGGTTCACTGTAAACGCGAGGGATGACGATGCCGAGTCACCCCAGAGCTGGGGCTGGTCCTGCTCAGGGAACATCAACCCTGAGAGCTCCTCTGGCCACCAGCAGTGTCCACTACGGGCAGGAGCACAACCAGAACAAGCCTTTTTTAGCACAAAGCAGCGTTTCCACCTCCTCCACACCGGGCTGCAAACACCTGATATATCTCAAAGCCAAACCCAACCTCACAATTCAATTTCTGGGTTTTCACCCCTTGATGGAAGTGGGAGAGGCAAAACTCCCGCTGCGTTTCCAAAGGGGAGGTGCTGAGTCACAGAATCATGGAATATCCTGACCCACAAGGATCATCAGAGTCCAACTGCTGGCCCTGCTCAGGACAGCCCCAAGAAATTGAGGGAAACTCGAATGTGGCTAAGCCCAGGTCTATCCCCGGAGCTGCTCTCCCTACCTGCCAGGCTTCCCTTCCCAGACACACTTCCAGCTATTATTAGCCTGTTCCAAGATTTTTTGAAGCCTGCTGGGGGGTGGGGGAACATACCAGGAATGTCAATCCCAGCTGGATCCACTCCAGCATTACACCAGCTTCTCTCACAGCAGCATTTTGGGAAGAATCCGTGAGCCTGCAGCTGAGGCTCTACTGGACCAGGGACAAGAACACAAAAAGCTCAAACACAACTAAGAGGAAGAAGTTTTACACTTGGAGAAGTGGATGGCCAACACTTGGATGAAGGATTGGAAAAAAAAAAACCACAAAAAACACCCCACAGTAAGTGTTTCTTTAACAGGTTTCATGAGTTTGCAACATAATTACCGAATAAACGAGGGGTTCCTAAACACACAAAGACCCTCCTGCAAATTAACACCACCAGGAATTTTTGTCCAAAACAAAAACTTCAGAGACCCTGCTTCCTACAGCAGGAAGGAGCAGTCTGGGGCAGTATCCCAGATTTTTCTGGTTTGGAGGGAGCAATTCCAGCTCTCCCTCCACACCAGCACATCCAGTCACTTCCACAGAGAGCCCTCGTTTCTTACTGGGATCCCAGCTTCGTTCGGGAGTTTGTCCCTGTGATAACCTCTCCTCTCCTAGCTGCACAGTTGGATACAAGTCAAAAAAATACAGCTACTTTAAATTGTCAATAAATCAGCTGGCTAAAGAAATCCAAATCTTTTCCTGCCCCTCCCATCGGGATGGGGCAGCAAGGACCAGGATAACGAGGGTATTCCGGGGCCATCCCAACTCCATCACATTCCAAAATAGATGTATTACCCTAAGTCAATACACAGCCTTCATTTCATACAAAATCTCTGGGTTTGAGGCACAATTTCCCAGCTGATGACCTGTTCCTCCCTCCCTGACATCGGCACCGGAATCTGCTGACAGGGAGTGAGAGTGAAACCCAGCCATGGAAAATAACTGAAGGAGAAGAATGGAACTGATCAGGGACTAAGAAAGTAAAAACAAGTTACACAAGAACTGTGAGCAGGTTTTTACACCATCTGAGGGAGATTTTTTCTAAATCAAGGAGGAAAATACGAGCACTGCATGGTATTGTAGGGAAAGCTGAACCACAGCCAGCGGGATGGGACATTTTCTATCCCAAACACTTGTTAAATACCACACACAGAATCATGGAATCATTTAGGTAGGAAAAGACCTCCAAGATCATCAAACACAACCTTTGACCAATCACCTCTGACACTGCTCCTTACAGAGGAGCTGAGATGCTCAACAGGAATGACAGAGAGGCTGGTACTCTTTATACAGAATAATTTGGAAAATAAATGGGGGGGAAAAAAAAATCATGGGAAGGAACCACTGACTCACTGGGGGTATTTTCCAGAATGCATTTTCCCTTTGGTGCAGCCCCAGGTGGTCAGTCAAGGTTTGCACAAGCTCTGCAGCAAACCCAGCCCCCATGCAGAAGCAAATAGAGCCACTTTTACTACTTTTCTCCAAGGAACTCTGTGGTGATCTGACAGCCACACACGCTCGACAAACCACGCACAACTTCTGCTCCCACTTACACAGGCACAGCTCCACTGTCTTCAGGGACTGGGAGAGTTGTACCTCTGTAGCTGGGAAGAAAAACCTTCTCTAAGGTGTTCACTGAACTGGAAAAAAAGCTAAGTTCAGCCCTGACCTCTCTCTTACAAACCACCACAACACCCAGGGCTGGAAGCTGTGTCCCAGCTGGAAGCTGTGGGGCAGCTCAGGATTTTCCTTTCCTTCAGCAAGACCTTCCACCCAACACACCTGATGCCCCAAGCAGAATTACCATAAACCCAGCATTTGATCAGCTCGTCCTGTCAGTTCCACTCTCACTTTTCCCACACTGGTTTCAATGTGGGCAGTTTGAACTCTTCAGAACAGAAAACGAGAGATCTTTTCCCAAGCTGAGCTGTGATATGTGCACGAACCTCCCGGGCCGGGCTCCAGGGGGAACTGGGGATTTCTGGGGATTTCTATGCTATGGGAACACGCCTGTGTACAGCAGAGGAGGATCCCGAGTCCCAGGACTGAGGAGTGATCCGGAATACGTACCGAGGTACCCACACACACCGGAACCCAGCACATGCTCTACAATGCACTGGATTTGAATCATTTCTTTTTAATTTTTCAAAAAGTGCAGTTGACCTGAAATGGAAAAGAACTGTCTTTATGTTCACTGTAAACTTGTCAAAAGGAATCTGCTCTTTAAAAACTGTGCTAAAATAGTCAATTTATACAACAGAGCACTAGATGAAGCTACCATAAATTCCTCTTCACCAAATTATTACTCTATTGTGTCAGTTATAGTACTGCATATACGTAGAAGAAGCAAAACGGTGGTAGCTACTATTAGTGAGTACAACAAACCCAGGGAATAATTCGAGTTCAACGCTCCCATGAAGTAGCAATAACATTTAAACCACAGGACAGTTAGAATTCAGTACTTTGAAGTGCATCAGAGTCACACTGTTGATCATCAGCAGTATGGAGCAAGGTTATCAGAGAGTCAGCAGTAATGGTCGGGAAGGACACGGCAACACGACAGAGTGAGAGGCACCCACCACGGCCAGGCGGCAGCTCCGGCTCCGTCGGTGCCACCGCGGGAGCGTCACCCAGCCAGCAGCACCCGCGCCAGCCCCGGCCCGGGGCCGCCGAGCCAGGGCACGGCAGGGAAAAGCCTCTTCCTTCCATCAGTAGTTCCAGAGGGACGGAGCTCGGCCGGGCCCCGCCGGGGGTGGGGACGCGTGGGAGCAAGGAGCAGCCTCTCCGCTTGGTGACTTCCAGGGGCAGGGTCTCCCCCCCGCCACCCTTGCAGTCTGCACAGCCTCCGGAGACAGAGTCCTGACGTGATCCCACGCTGTAAACATCGAATTCCTCCTCTTGCGAGCACATCCCGCGTCCAGGACTGCACAAAGTCATTCATTCACAAGGATTCTGGGACACTCTGCAGGTTCACCAAGCAGCTCTCCCTGTGGGGACGTGGTCGGTGTCTCCTACAGCCCGTTGCTGTTCCTGTGGCTGAGCGGGGGCTTCGAGAGCTCTACGACTGTGGAGCGGGATTTATTGAGGAACTTTGGAGCCCGGCGCAGCAACCTCTGGGCCTCAGTGAAAGCCTCTGTCAGCTCTTTTTTCCACTGAACAAACTCGGGGTCGCTCTGCAAGAGACACAGAAGCAGTTTGGCACTTCATCCTACGCGGCCAACAGCATCTTCTCGCTCAGACAGCACTTTAGGGAAGTTATTTTAATTTTCCGAAGGAATGAGCAACTTGGGTATTGCCCACGCGCAGCCCTTGGCTTCTCCATCACCCCAATGAAGGCTGGTACAATGTTTTGAGGACTTGAGCACTTCCCCCTTCCACACAGCAGCTCCCCACAGTGACACATGAGCCAACGAGGCCCTTGGAGCACACGGAGTTTGAGCAGTTTGGGAGCTTTTAGCTATTTAATAAACTGAACTCGTTTTGGCCCAAATACCACTGAAATCCATGACAGGAACTGGCACAGCTGCAGGTTTCCTGCTTTCAAAACTCGACTGTGATAAACACTTCAGCTCTGCTTCACCAAGTGCCTTAGTTAACATGCAACAGGATGACCTGAAAAACTTGTCAATTGTTTATCATATGCAAAACAATCTGATCAAGTTATCAAAAAACAAGTCTTACCTCACACTGTAGGACAAACTGTTTTCCTCCTTTAATTCTCAGTAAGATGCATTTCTTATCTTTAATTTGTGTTTCTTCAACAGATACTATTTGTTCCATTGTCAGCAGATTTTGCTGCAGCATGTGCAAAAGAGCAGAGAATTAACTGAAAAAAAACCCACCTGTTGCCCATCAAATAAAGCCACTATCTCATTTTCCTGGACTACCCACATGAATTAAGTTATGAACATTAAGAGTCATTACACAAACATTTATTTCTGAAGGCTGGGTCATCAACTAAAGATAGACAGGAAGGTAAGAGAGATTTACAAGGGGCTTGGTTGCTTCAATAGTGACAACAAAATATCAGCTCTAAAAGCCAGTAATGACAGCACGAAATAAGAATCTACAAATAGGTGTGTCTGCAAACAGAATATTCACTATTTCCCCTCAAGAGCTGCATATAATTTGATACATTTTTCAAGCATTACTGTTATTACAAAAAAAAAAAAAAACAAACCCAAAAACCAAAGCCAATCTTACTATTTCAAAGAGCTGAAAGGGAATATTTCAGCACTGAACACTGACAAAGAGAACATACACAGCAGTGTGCAGGAAAACTCTCCCTATGGACTGCAGAGGACACAACGTCTTAAATTCCAAACCTTTCCTTAAATATACAATTTATCTGCCCTGCACATGAGCACAGCTGGGCTACACTACAGCCACTATAGCATTTTCTTGGAAACAAAATGCTATAGCATTTGTCACCTTACCAGTTTGTGTTTTTTTGTATAAATAGTCCAGAGGTCCTAAATGAAAAACAACACCATCAACTACCAAAATCCTTTAAAAACACGACAAAACAGAGCAAACAGGTTTCTCAAGACAACTTTATGTCTCCTCTGTGCAGTGTGAGCTACCCCTTAACTACAGTGAGACTCGAGAGAAGTTACTCAAATCCACTGGGCTTTTAACTCAGAGAAAACTCCTTCCCCAGGAGAACCCCTGGGCACTCCAGGTGTGTCTCACCTCCAGCTGCCTTCCACCACAGCTCCCCAGGGCCCCTCACTCACCCGGGACTCTCCTTCTCCTCGCCACTCCAGCCGGTTGGGGAAGAGGTAAAAGTAACGCCGCTGCCACTGAGTCAGGAAGGGGTTCCCCAGCTTGAGCATGTATCCATGCATGATACAGTCCTTCCCCAGGGCATAATCTAAACCAAGAGGAGACGTTAGCAAAGCCACAGGAGGTGCAGCCTAAAGCATTCTGCGTGAGCTCTGTGAGGAGGGGACGGAGCCCTGGACCCGCCGTGCCCTCAGCAGGTTCAGATCACACACACAGCCCCAGTTCTGCCCTAACTACACAGCTGCTGTGGCTGCAGAGCAGGGATCAAGGACAGGACTTGGCTCTTAAAGAAGTATTTCACTGGAGGAGTTCATTAAAAGCATTTGCTCTCCAAAGTTTGGGGGTTTGATGCAACACCCCCGTGCAAGCTGCAGTTTGCTGTGCAAAACCTCCTAGGGCCCTTCCCAACTCCTGGGCAGGAAATCAAATCCCACAGACTGGGAAGGTGGGCAGGCCCTGGCACAGGGTGCCCAGAGAAGCTGTGGCTGCCCCATCCCTGGAAGTGTCCAAGGCCAGGTTGGACAGGACTTGGAGCAACCTGGGCTAGTGGAAGGTGTCTCCGCCCATGGCAGGGGGTGGAACTGGATGGGCTTTAAGGTCCTTTCCAACCCAAACCATTCCAGGACTCTGTGATTCCATGAATCTCTTTCCAAAGCCTGATGTCATCATTCGGCATTTCAAAACATTAAGAAACATCTTAAGCAACACGACAGTGATCAAACGAATCCTAACAACTCCCAGGAATGACAGCAACAGGAGACTGTGGAACTCCAAACCCAGGAATTACTACCTAGCAGCAAAAGATGAGAGAAGTGTAAGGACAGATTACCTTCCTCGTGGCCAAGCTGCTTATTTTTAGCCCTTTTTCTGGCCTCAATTTTATCTGTGTCTGCATTTACTGCATCATAAACAGTTTCTGCTACTTCTTGCTGCCAACGCTCCGATATTACCAGAGGGAAGTTCTTATATAACTCCTGGTCACTATCAAGCAACTTGCAAGAGAAAAACAACAAAAAACCCATCATTTTAATAACTTTCACTATTCTTATCCCCAACAGTTAATAGTTACCCATGCAACAGTATTATTTGACAAGATGGATTGAACTCAAACCTTCACAAAACAGACAGATGCAAGCAAGAGAAGCACAGACACTAATTGAAGCAAAGATATTAATTTATGTGCAGAGAACAGGCCACCTGCTCAAAACTTGTTTGGATGGATAGCTCTAAAATCCTCAGCATTGTCCCATAATGCTCTCTAGACTTCACATTTCAATAATTACTCCAATGGAAGCAGCAGCATTCTTAACTTTGTTGCACAAAAACTTCCTCAGCACAAAAATTCCCCGAATAACTGATAAGACACCTTTCCCACAGCAATGCCTTCCATGCTTCCACAGCTTGGCTTTATTTTCTTAATAATTAACCCTCAGAATTCATCAGCATGTGCTGCAGACCTCAATTTCCCTGCTATAAGGATTCTTTTCCCCACTAATCCTTGGAGAATGTAAACTGAATTGCACTGAAGAAAATTAGGAACAAATTCCGCACCCAAAGGGTTGTCCAGCACTGAGCTGGGCAGTGGTGGAATGCCCATCCCTGGAGGGGTTTAAAGCCACGTGCATGCAGCACCAACAGCTGCAGGAGCAGCACTGGCTTAATTCCCCTCCTGCAGTCAGGCCAGACACTCCTGGAATAGATATTCTCCTCCTTTTCAGAGATCCATGGCCACATCCCAGCAGGAAAATACACACCAAGAAGACCTCTCTGCAATTGCAAGGACTCCCTGGGGCACCCGAGGAAGGGGGAAAAGACCCAGGCATCCCCTGCTGGCTCCCCCCGCCCCGTAACCCCAAAGCTCACGTGCTCTACTCGGGGCCACAGGACATTCTGCAGGATAAATATAATCCCAGGGGGCAGGGAGGAGAGCAAGGTGTTCAAACTTGAACAGAGAGGGCTCCTGGCACCTCGCTGGCAGCTGACTCAGGCAGGAACCATCCTGTCCCCTCTGGACGCCTGTGACACCCGGGGAGGCCGTGCTATCCCTCCCTGATTCACCCCCAGGGGTAAATTTATCCCATAGGCAGCCTGAGCTGTGGGATTCTGAGTTCACACTGGAGATGACACAGCACTGACCTGATGATAATTCACACGAAGTGACAGGATTTCTCACTAGATCATCTCATTGAGAATATCTGATCCCCTCAATAAATAAAAAGACTGCCCGGTTCCTCCTTGCAAAAAAATGTTCCTCTGAATTCTGGCATTCCAGAATTACAGGAGGCTGGAATCCTGCCAGGCTAACATTGATGCTGAAAATGCGGAATTTTCTGGGATAAAGAACATCCTGGGCTCTGTGCACTTTTCTGTGCCAGCTTCTGTCACCATAGCAGGTGACACTGACAGACGAGCTCCTTTTTAGGCTCAGCGAGTACTTAATGGGGCTTTTTGCTTATAAAGTTTAGAACAATTAGTTTCCCTCCTGACTCACTTCTGTAATAACAATAACAAGGTCTGATCTACTGCAGAAATGGGGGATGAAAACAATGAAGAGCAATGACCCCAAGCCCTGCTGTCCAAAGTCCCAGGGAAACTTCAGAGAGTGGAGGAATTCACAGTGGGGTCACCCCTTCGTGTGAGTCCCAAAGGGGCCAGCAGCTTTAACTTCTCTTTTTTTATCATTTATATTATTCTCATTACATTTTGGATAATACCAGAACCTGAAAATCTCTTTTACCATTTTTTTTAACTTATGACATTGTTACTATCAACACAGTTTGTCATTTTTAAGAGCTTTCCCCACCACTCTCTGACCACTCAACTGTTAAAATGATGTTTAGCTCCATTTCTCCAAGCCACCAGAAATAAATCACAGCTTTTAAAGACACAAACCATAAGGTACTCTAAAAAATCTGAAGCTTTCCCAATTGCTTCCTGACCATTTGAAACATTTCCTTTATCCCATAAAACTTTTGGGTAAGAAAAGTAGACATCAGTTAATCTAAAACCATGAGGACTTGGGAACCAGCCCAAGGTACCAGCACAGACTGAATTTCCCAGCCTGAAGGAATTCCTTGCACATCCAGAGCCCTGAAGCAAAGGAATGCCACACACACACACACGGAAAGCCAAGCACAGCAGTCCCAGTGCCACCCTCCACCACTGAGAGCTGGGTACCTTAATGCCTTTAGTGTCCTCTTCATCAAATGAGCCAATATCAAAGGCATCTGCTGCATTGACTTCTCCCCGGGGAGGAATCAGGGGGGGAGGGTACTAGAAATTAAAAGCAGCATCATTAAAGACAAATTAATGGGCATTATTTAACTCCATTCTGTAGTTATGCACACCCCCTTTTGATTTTTTTGCACAGATTACACTCGACCGTGCCAGCGTGTCCCCCTTGGAATTAAACTTCAGTGCAAAGTCGTTGCCACTTCTTTTAATTAAAGCTCCTTCAAAAATTTGGGGATAAAACTCCCCAGTTTAGAGACAGCAAAGGAAAGGAAACCATGAAGTCACTTGACCCCAGAAATGTAACAACTCACCCCTAACAAGCAGGAAGATCTGTAGGAATGAATATTCATCAACAACCCTCCCTGTATTTGTGTGAGTGAGCAATGTGCTGGGCACTGCGACCCTCGAGTATTCTGCTCAGTACCTGTTTGGGTTTATTTTCCTTTCACTGCTTTAGCAAGTAAGCCAAAATTACTGTCTTCATGCTTTACCTTCTGTAAATAGACTTGCTGCCAATCAATGCCTTTGAAGAAAGGATGTTCCTTTACTTCTTGTGCGCTGCAAAACAGAAGTGACTGAAGTCAACAAAGGGAGGGGCTTTTCAAGTGGATTCAAGAAATACAAAGCCTTCAAAGGTCACATTTCTATCACTTGAGAGTATCGGGGAAACGCTTTTTTTGTAAGAAAAACGTAAGAATTCTTCAGTAAGCAACAGGAGAGAAGATTTTCATGTGGAAACACTTGGAATAGTGCTCTAGGGCTGGCAGGCAAGAACTCCTGATGGCACTCCATCATTTCCAACAGCAAACAGTGTTCCTCTCTTGTCAGATCCCAACACTGATCTGTGTCAATCCCAAACTCTGCTCTGTGTCAGATCCCAAAAATACTCTGGGTCAGATCCCAAAAACTGCTCTGTGTCAGGCCCCAAACACTGCTCTGTGTCAGATCCCAAACAAGGATCTGCGTAAGATCCCAATACTGCTCTGTGTCAGATCCCAAACATGGATCTGTGTCAGGCCCCAAACACTGATCTGGGTCAGATCCCAAACACGGATCCTTTGGCGGATCCCAATCACTACCTGTTAATAACCACATTGCTCCACACCATTTCACATTACACAAATTCTATGGGAAAATCATCAACTACTCTTGTTAGGCCCCAGGGAAAAGCAATCTCGGGTCGTTATCAAAGAGTGCTCCAAGACAAAATCTCCCACTGGAATTGGAGCCAGCCCCAGGCTCAGGTGTGACCATTATCTGTTATCACACACCCCAATAGTTTCCCAACAGTTGTTTACTCCCCTCCTTTTCTCTCCCAGTCTCACACTGGATTTTGAAGCAGGAGATAACAATTTCATGAACAGCTACAAGCAAGGTGAGCTTGGCAGGAGCAAGGAGTGTTTTGTAGTCAAGAAACAAAACAAAAGCTCTTTTCCTTAGAATAATGAAGTGACACAGGCAACACCAGCAATATTCACAGCTTTTTGCTGGGTGGTTTTGGGATTGGGTTGGGGGTTTTTTTTGTATGTAATATGCTCCTATCATTACAGATACAATAAAAGCAATAAATTTTTCCCTATCAGTATGTCTGAGTCAAGTCATATGATCTCATGCCAAAACAGATCAGGCAAAACCAGAAAAACAACCAAGGGATGAGAAGGAGGAACACCACCCAATGCAAGCATGACTGCAGGGAACTCAGGGGAAGGCTTTAAGGACAGAAATTGTCCAAAAAACATGTCCAAACCAAAGGAAGCTGAAATGTAATTCCATGCAGCAGCACTTTTTCATGTTCTCTTTCCAAAATTAAAATCCGCACAACAGGAAGCAGATTTTCACTTGAAACGAGTTCACTCATTGACAGAGAAGTGGAAATTTTTCAAGGCAGAGGTCCAAGGAGAAGCCAACACCTACCTTCTTCCTTGGCATCCAAGCCTCTTGCTCACATCCCGCTGCAGGAGCCCTTCCAGAAGGGACTTCAGCTCGGGAGAAAAGGAATCCGGGAGCTCCACATTCTGTGGAGAAAGGAAGTACAAAGAGATATTCCAGGATGGAAGTGGTGTGTTCTGCTTTCTTGTCTCTGATGGTGTTTGTTAACTGCTCTGCCATGTGCAAATACAGGTCTCTGGGAGAGCAGGGGGTGCAGTTTTAGTTTTAGGGGAAATGGGAGCTGGGGGAACACGGGGATGTCACTGAGGCCAGGCCTTACCACGGTGAGCGTCATCCGGTCGATCTCGTGCTTATCTTTGGTTTTGTGCTGCCTGAAAGGGCTGTGCCTGTGGAAAGAAGAAAAAAACCAAAACACTAATAAATGTAAAGCCACAGCATATCGGGGTAGTTCAGCTGTGGCAATGCCAGGAAAGAGTGGAGCATCCTGTTAGTTCCATCCTTCCCCCTCATCAATCCTGTCCTGCAGAACAATCTGATCCACAGGAAGGTGAGCAAAAAAGCTGGGTAATTCTTAAACAGTGATCTGGCCTTAAAGATGTGTTTCAAACGCCTCACCAATTACGTCTGTCTCCCAAAAACCTGAACAGTTCTCAGCTAACAAGGAAACCCCAAACAGCCATCACCCACAGGGATTTAAATCCATGGATTTCTATAGGGAAGCTGAGCATGACCCACTGAACTCATCACTCCCCATCATGGAGAGTAAGGAGATAAGAGAGAAGGTAATCACAGATCCCACAGCATCAGGCACTGGGAAGATATCTGATGGTATCTAGTAAATTATCAGCTTTATCCCTTTCCTGCTTTATAATTCTGGTTTGAGTTTGAATTTTCCTCTAAGCTATGGAAGACCGTGGCACATTAGAGATTTATCACACAGTCCTTCATGAAAGAAAGAAGCAGCATTGTAGTAAGAGATATTTTAATTACATTTAGGACATATTCCCTGCTTCTTTTCTTCAAAACCTTGAGGGGATGATTATTTTTTTGAAATCAAAATGTTACTCACTTATCAATTCCATTAATTAGCTATTCTAAAGCATTCTGCCTTGCCACATGGCTGAGTGTACCAGCATGTTTCAGCTGGAGACCTGCTACTCCCAAGTTATTTTCCTTTTATCCTCAAAATTGTTCTGATTGATGGATGCAATGGACAGACCAGGACTTCAATATTTCTCTTTTTAGCATGACAGGTAAATGGTTCCCACACAGCCTCATGCACTCTGACAAGGAGGCTCTGAGTAGATCAGGGAAGAAAATGATTCACTGGCAACTTATGGGCAGATTCTTTGCCAGACTAAATTTACCAAACACCAAGAAATGGCACCATGTGCCCAGCCCTTGTTTGGGGATGTGTTTAATTGGCTTCAGAACAGATGAGGAACCAGGAGTTCACCGTGGATAATGCTCTGGCTTCTGGCTGAGCACTGATACCACCCTGAACATCTCTGCCAGGGAGAACCACAGCCCAAAGACCAGCAATTTAAACACTTCTTTCTCTGTTTGCACCCTTACATAGCCCTTTTTGTGCACAATTACTGTTAAACTGATACAGCTCTGCAGTTCAATTCACAAGTCACACACTGACCTTCCTTTGTACAGTGTCTGGATGGAGATAAAAGCTTATAATTAATTATGTGTGAGGACACAGGATGACCTAATGATCAATCTTTGCAGAGAAGCATTGTGAAAAGCCTCAGATTCTTCTGGTTTGCCATTAACATCGAGGATGCCATTTTCAACAAGCACTTGCCCATCAGTGCTTGTTGACTGCTCAGATAAATCCCATGGTATTAATCAATTCTAGACACGTAAATTTAACAAGAAGGTAATTGCTGACAAGGCTGTAATTACCGTGGACCTTTGGACACTGATAAGGTAACAGGCCAGAGTCAGCAAATGGAAGGATCCACGCTTTGTACCTGCCCCAAACCCTGCAGGAGGGAAGGCTGAGTAGCACACAACAAGGGACCAGTGCAGCCAAGAGCTTCTCCACCACACCACATCTCAGCTTAACATGAAGCCCACGATTTAACAGGGCTGCTTCGTGCACTCCAAGGAGTAACATCCCAGCATTTAAAACACTACCAGCTACCAAGAGAGGAGTAAACTGCTGTCAGCAGCAGTTCAAAGAGCACACAGAGGACCTGCCTTCCTCATGTCCCACATGTGTAGCCACTACAGGGAGCAGGGCTTGGGTTTGGTTTGGAAGGAATAGCCTGGTTTTGTCTCACATGAGGATGTGGGTCAGCACTGAGGGATCATTTCAGACAACCTGTGACACATGATGTCCTGATATTCCAAGGGATGCCCACAGAGGCCCCCAGGCTCCCAAAGGCAAGGCAAGAGCCCCACTCACCCCCTCAGCAGCTTGAAGAGCATGCAGCCCAGGGAGAACCAGTCGGCACTGCTGTCGTAGGCCGTGCCCTTCTGCAGCACCTCGGGGGCCATGTACCCGTGGGTTCCTCTGCAGAGCACAACAGCACAGAACATTCATTACATCCAACACTATCACTGGAAACAAAATCATTCAATGTTCTCTCGGTAAGACAGCCCAGTTTGGAAAGAATTCATTTTAACCATTTTATTTTGCTTCCAGTGGGTTTCATGTGTCACCTGGGTGAGCACAGGACACTCCTGAGCTCAGCCCTGGGCACCACTAGAAGCAGCCACCAGGTATTGCTTTTACCCTTGACATACTCAAAACATATGGACTTTTTTCAAGAAGCTACTGAATTGCAAATCTTTTAAGGTGTGACAGGCTGGAGTTTCCCTTTTTGCATAAATTCCGAGACTAAATCAGGGCAATTGAGGACTTCAGAATAAAATGTGCCAGGTAAGATGTAAATCCACACACAACTCTGGGAATTCAGTTCCTAGTTAAATCCTGATGGCAAGTGGCAGAAAGGAACATCATTTGCCTCCAGTTCCAAGAAGATCCAGAAAGACAAAGGCACAATAAATCCAGGATTTTAGTCAGTTTGGGAATATTTAATTACCAGGTTGGGACAATTAAAGCAATCTGGTACTTTAACTCAGTCGCGTTCTTCTCTGAGCAGTGAATCATCCCAAAATAATGTGTCATCTCCCAGCCATGCCTACACATCAGCTGCTACAACTGTGTAGGAAAACAGGGAGAGGAGTCCGAAAAACCTCATTAGAGCCTCCAGCTCAGCAAGCCTGGGCCACACAAGTGTCACTCCTCCCCTTCAAGCAAAGTTAAACTATAAAGACAAATTCAGGATGTACTTAGCACTACCTGTATGTGCAGCAGAGCTCCCAGATATAATACTTACACACTGGCATGTGGCTTCTTTTTGGAAAAGTCACAAGCCAGTCCAAGGTCTGATATCCTCACGTGCCCATGTTCATCCAGCAGGATATTTGCAGGCTGGAAACCAACACAGGGAGGTGAGTGCTTGGTATTCCTCAGCTGACACAAGTGCAAACTCTCACAGCACAGCAACTCAGACATCAATACTCCCTGGTAATTGGTAATTGCCCTTTTTTTATTTAACATCACTAGACCAGGCACTTTCCAGACAAAAATCTACATTCTCACAGAGCACTACCATCAACTCCACAGGTTATGAAAGACTGAACACCAGAAGAGAACAACCAAGCAGGGTTTGAAACACAAAGCAGGTAATAAATGAATAATCCATTCTGGCCTCAAGCTGCTTTTGGTTTCTTCACAGCAGGGTCTGTGTGTGGCTCTCACACCTTTTATTCTCAGTCTCTGGGTAGACTTTAATCCCCTTGTGCTGTCACTTGGTCCAGGGACCCTTCTCTGGGACCTGTCCTCGACTTCCCAGCTGTCAGTGAAACCCCCCAGCAACTCCCCTGCTGTTGTCCCCCATCACACACACAGGCCTCTTTCAGGGCTCCCAGAAACACAGTAGATCCTCTAAATTATTCCCATCAGGGAGATAAGTAACACTGCACAGGATTTACTGTGACCCCCAGGAAGCCTCTCCCAGGCTAGTTAAATTGGATAATGGCACAGATTAGAACGACTTTGAAACCTTATTACGAAAACCAGGCAGATAAAGAAATAATCCTGCCAAGGAAAGGTTTCAGATAAAGTAATCCATGAAGTTATCCACGGGCCTGTGTGGATGCAGGCACCCACCAACCATTACCTTCAGGTCTCTGTACACCACGAAGCGATTGTGCATGTGCTCTAGCCCCAGGATGATTTCAGTAGCATAAAACCTCATCTCTTTTTCAGAAAACACTCCGTGCTGGGAGAGGTGGTAGTGCAAATCTCCTCCTGAAACGAGAAGAATTGAAATGTAACTAAATGAACAGTAAAATCTTACCCTGCAGGCAGACAGGGTGACACTGTGGGGGAACAGCACAGCTTCTGTAGGTTCTTATCACCTGTGGAGCACACAGGCCCACCCTCTGCAAGTCTGTGTGGTGACAAAATAGCTGAGAAAGTTCATACAGAGATTTCATCAGTCTGAAACTCCATTTTAAAATGCATTTATTTCATAAACATTTGCATTCAGTGACTAATCCAGCAGAGGACTTCCACCCAAGCAAAAGGCTGTACCACACATTGGTTTGTGAGAGCTGAATAAATCAGCTCATAGAGCAGCCCAGGCTTGAGGGACCAACCATCTCAACAATCCTCCTGCCAAAATTCCTGTAACATCATCATCATCATCATCATCATCATCATCATCATCTGCACAAGTCTTGCTTACCATTCATGAGGTCCAGAATGAAGCAGAGCTTGTCAGGGGTGTGGAAGGCATAGGTCATACAGACTATAAAAGGGCAGTCCTGCAAGGGAAGAGCAAAGAGGTTTCACCTCAGGCAATGAGCAAAGTGTGACTTAGGAAAGCTAAAAATACATCTGGTATTTTTCCTGTGCTATTTGCCAGTATTCCCAAGTTCTATCCTCACTCCTGAAATGCAGCTATGCTGGTAACCCCTGTCCCCCTGGGAGGGCCCTGCCCAGGTGACAGGGAAGGTGTTTGGCTCCCAGCAGCATTTCCAACAGAAGACTGAAGGAATGTGAACACACCAGGCAGGAAGTTGGGATTCTGGGGTGTTACAATGGCCAGGAAGCAGCAACAGCAACGTCCAGATCGTGTAAAACCCACAACACGAGGAGGGTGGGAGCAGCTTTAGGAGGTCAGAGCAGAGCAGCCAGGGCAAGGATGGGTTACAGCCCACCTCCAGATGCACCTGGAACCTCAATTCACCCCATGTTTAAGACAAGCAGCCATAAAAAATTCCATTGAAAAACACATCTTTATTCCCAGTGTCCTGGTACCTCCAGCACACACATTCAAAACTCCACGGCAGCAGCTGGCAGATCTTCCTCTGCACTGGGCCTGTGCTGGATGCAAGGGCTAATTCATAATTATGGAATTGCTGAGGTTGAAAAAGCCCTCTGAGATCATCGAGTCCATCCCCCAGCACTGCCAAGGCCACCACTAACTCATGTCCCCAAGTGCCACATCCACACATCTGTTAAATCCTTCCTGGGATGTGACTCCACCACTGCCCTGGGCAGCTGTGCCAGGGCTGGAGAACCCTTTCCAGGAAGAATGGAACTGCTTTGGTCCTGCTGGCCACACTATTGCTGATACAAACCAGGAGGCTCTTGGGGGTGGCTATCACTTCGTCAACTTCTCCAAAGCCATATGGGATGGAATCATGGAATGCTTTGGGTTGGGAGGGACTTTAAAGCCCATCTTGCTCCAGATGGGCAGGGACACCTTCCATGGATGGCTGTGGTACAAAACCAGGGCTGTCTGGTGAGCCTGCAGTGAACCCTCCAGGAAAGGCTGTGCTGCCCCATCCCACATCTGATCCCAAAGCTCCAAGGGGGGCAGGGAGACGATCCCAGAGGAGACACCCCGCAGGAAGCAGAGCGTGGCCTCACGTGACTCCAACAACATGCTCAGCATTGCAGGATGGACAAGGGAAAGCTCTGGGAATCTCTGACAGGAACTCGCTCCCTTCCCAATTTAGAAACAGCAAAACACGGCGGCCTTGGGCAGCGCGGGGCCGGCTCTGGAGAGAGGAAAGGGAGGGACAGGGACACTTCAGAGCCCCTTCATCCTTCCATGAGGCTCAAATACAAAGCTTTATAGACCTGACTGTAAGCCCAGGGATCCCCACAGTGCTTGGGTACATCCTGCCCTGCTCCAACCCAACTGCACTTTATGTTTTGCTCACCCCAAACGCTCCCTGCAGAGGGGAGGGATGGGTGTGAAACACCTGCACAACATCCAGGAAGAAAAGCCAATGGCCCTACAAATAAGGAGCTTGATGTGGTGTCTAACACAAGATACCACCTCTGGTTATGAACTCTGTGCTGGGGACTATTGCAGCTGCCACTTAACTTCACAACAGCAGCTTGAGCAGAATTATTAACTTAATTTCCTGCATCGACTGGGTAATTCAGAAGTGTCCCCAAGCAGGACTCCTAAAATTTCAGAGCAATCTAATTACCCAGAAGGATTTAGTGGCAGAATTTAAACACCACACATAGACAAATAAAAGGGTTTTTTCGACACCAGAACATAGCTTGCCTCTATTTTTATGGATTTGAAAAATAAAAAGTTATCTGGAAGTGTAAATGTGATGCATAACTCATTTTTGTGGAAGCATTCCTAATTTCATCATTACCCTTTTCTCTGCTCACAGAGAGAAAAACTGTACTGCAGTATTTTCCTGACACAAAAACCACAGCAAAAGAGTATTTTACAGCATAAAAATTTTTAAAAATCCACCCTACAGTTATTTTTTTAAAGGACACATAAAGCAATTAAACCAATTTCCCAGGAGAGCAATTCTTCATTGCAGTCAAGTTTCTGCTCTGATGAAAATAAGCAACATTATGACATTAATGTGTGAATTAAGACCAGTTTGGAAAGAGTTCCTTACATCCAAACAATCCTGGATTGAGTCCAGAGAACTGCTGAAGTCAAGTTTGTGGTAATAAATCAAGTGGAAGGAAAAAAAATATTAGAGCAACCATAAAAAATGCAGAAATGTGATATTTTGAAGACATTAGCACATTAAAAAGTGCTCTAGGAGGAAACCTTTGGTTCTGACTCTTCCCTGAAAGCCAAGCACTCGGCTTTGGGGGCACAAAGTGACAGCAAAGAGGGGACAAAGGTGTTCAGAGCACAGAGCAGCTGTGCCCCATTTTAACTGGAGGGCAGCTCTGCCCTGAGGCATCACTCAAAGATGTGCCAGTCCCTGCCTGAAACACGTGAAAACCAAGTACCAGTTCTGCTCCAAAAACCCCAATTATTGATCTCAGACCCACCTCACGGTGGGCAGGACTCCTGGGGTGTCCTGGGCAGGGATAACTGAGGATGTTCTAGGATTCTGTGATTGTATTTATCATCCTTTGGAGGGAGTCTTGAATCCAGCCATTAGTCAAATTATCTCAAGAAGATCTGGATAAGGCAGCTGAAGTGCTGAGGTTTTTCAGAAGGAGAAAACTGGGAGCCACAACAGAGAGAAGCCCTGCACGGCCCCTGGTCTTGCAACAGACAGATGGAATGACCCCCTCCTACCCTCAGGAAAAGATTCATGGAATAACCACTTCCTTCCACAAACAGCACCTTGGGGCTGGCTGGTTTCACAGGGTCCATCACCGCCTTGGTGATTTCCATGTTCCAGTTTTCTGAACAGAAATTAGGCAAATATTGGCTACTACAGAAATTAAATATTTAAAAGAAAGTAAACTCTCTTCCCTACTCTGTGACCTTCCAAGGATTTCACAATGCCTTTCCAGCCTGAAGGTCTGTGTGGGAGGGGAAGACGGGGCCTGTGCCTTGCAGAAGAGGAAACCCAAAGCTCAGTGACAGTTTGTCCCTGTTACACCACAGTGACACAGCAAAGGCACCAAGGGAGACTGAGCCCTGCAGAGCCCAGTTCGGTGCCACCAGACCCATCCAAGAGGCTCCAGATGCTCTGCAGAGGTGCCTGTTGTACTCCTGAACCCATGGAAAGCTGCTCTCACCACGCAGCCACGACCGACTCCAGCATGGGAGCTCCCTGCTCCAGGAGTGCTGGGGAATGCCAGAGCTTTAGGTGGATTAACAGAACTGATTACACAACCAGCTGTGTCATCTGCACAGCTGTTATTTGCAGAGACATCTGGATTCCCAGTTAAGTGACTAATTGTACTGTGATGAACTTCCCAGTTCCATTCTGCTCTGGGCAGTGCAGAACTCCTGTCCCTGGGCACAGCACGTGCCACTCCAGCCCCCCAGCTTCTATTCAGGGATTGAAGGAATTTTCTTATTCCACCACTTTCAAACCTATCTCATCCTGCATATTCCAAGTGCTCCAGCCTCTGCTATCCAGGTGTACCTGACCTGAATGAGCAGTACTTTGTACAAAACCTCTCTTCAAAGTCTTTCAAATTCCTGAGAATCTGAAAGAAATGTCACTCTAACGAGCTGACAATCCTTAATGAAAGAAATAAATGGTTCCTCCTGCTGCTCCCCCTGCTCAAAGCCCCACTGTGTGCTGGCCTGTGAGAAAGCTGCCTCCACCAGCAGCTCCTGAACTATTTTCTCTTTGAATCTCTAGACATGCAAATTCACATTCAGTGCTGGAGCCACAGAATCACAAATTGAAGTTAATGGGACAATTATTACTCATTTGCCTCAATTTCTTGTCTAGTCTCTGCTACAGACCTACTCCCCACTGGTTTTCAGGAATCCTGACACACACGGACAAGCCACAACTTATCTCTGGTGAAAACAGGTAACTTGATTAAAAAGTCTGAACGGATAAATCACAGATCCCAGAATGGTTTGGGGTTGGAAGGGACCTTAAAGCTCATTCAGTTCCACTCCCACAAGGCAGGGACACCTTCCACTAGCCCAGATTGCTCCAAGCCCTGTCTAACCCGGCCTTGGATACTTCCAGGGGCAGCCACAGCTTCTCTGGGCACCCTGTGCCAGGGCCTCCCCACTCCCACTGGGAAGAATTCCTTCCTAATACCCCATCTAATCCTGCCCTCTGGCAGTGGGAAGCCATTCCCCCTTGTCCAAAGTCCCTCTCCAGCTCTCCTGGAGCCCCTTTTGGCACTGGAAGGGGCTCTAAGGTCTCCCTGGAGCGTTGGCTCAGTGGTGGCCAGGCTGGGATAATGCCTGGACTCGAGGATCTTCAAGGTCTGTCCCACAGAAAAAATCCTCTGATCTCTGAGGACACAGCCCTGGTCCATGAGAAGAAATCCCACTGTTTGCCACTGCAGGGAATTCTGCTCTTTGCACAGCTCTTGTACAAGCCTGGAACAAAACCACTCACGATTCCTCCTCATTCCTCCCGTGTCTGCTGGGAACGGGGGCTGTGTTCCCACACTGAGCGTTTAATTCATGCACCACAAGGTGAGGGAAGTGAACCTTCCTGCCAGCATCACCCGTAGCCATGGTAACCACGGTGTCACTGCAACGAGGGCAGAGCCACCTCCAATCCTGCCTGGAATTTCTCTGAGCCCAACACACCTCAGCCACCACCCAGTGGCCCCAGGGCTGGGCAGCCAATGCCAGGCAGGTGTTGGCTTTTTGCACACATCAGTGATGGTTTCAACTTGTACTCGATTTGAATTAATCCAATTTTAATGCAATTTATAAGTAGACTAGATAGGCAGAGCAGCTTGGTACACCTTGACTCAGCTGAAGTACATAAAAACCAAGAATTGGGTATCAGAGTAACAGGAAAGAGAGGATGAACCGGAGTTTTCTCTGCAGCAGCACTTTGGATTCTACTAAAGCACTATGTAACTAGAGCAAAAAAGGAATCTTTTTTAAAAGACAGAATCGTGTTTTGGAAACGTTTCAAACAGAAATAGTTGAAAAAAGGATATTTAAAAAGTCAGGAGGGGAGGAGGATGAATTACCTGAGAAACAGGCACCCCCTCAAGCCTCTGCAGCAAAGATGCTCATTCTGCAGGAACCAAACTGATCAAGCAAGTTTGGTTTTCCCTTCTCATTTCAGACACATTGCAAGGATCAGGGGGAGGCTCCAGTGGGGGTTAATTTTTGCATGGCACACAATGGAATTGATGGAATATGCATTACATGTAACAGCTTTTCCATTACACAGAAGGAAGAAAGAATAACAAATAGTGATACTTACTCCTGTACTGACAAGAGACAGCATAATTCTTTCATTTAAGGCTAATGTTTCTCCTTGCTTCATCTTAATTCTCTTCTTATCTAAACATTTCATTGCATACCTGAGAAAAAAAGACAACAATTCAGAAAAAGCACAAAAACCTCCTCTATCAGTACTACTCACTGGCAGCCAGGCCATGCACATTTACAGGATCCTGTAAGCAAGCTTAAACCCAGGACTAAAAACATCATTTCAGGCTAAGCATGAAACCTCCAAAACCCTCCAGAATTAATACATTTCCAGCAGAAGCCTCCTAACAGAGAAAAGTGCTTTAACAAATAATTCCATGTCCAAGCTATCACAGTGAGATAGGAATTACACAACATATATTCATTTTCTCATACCTACAAGCAAGGATCTGCCATAGGAATTAAATAACAGAAATTCTGTTATGGTTCCATTTAATTCCAACAGTTTCAACACTACCAGGAAAGCAATATCTTCTCGAACACACACTGAGTTTTATATATATATATATATATATTTTTTTTTTTTTCCCCCTTAATTTTCTTTCTACTCAGAAAAAGGTCAGATACACACAAGAAAGCTTTTTTAGTCTTCTACCATCTGTGCTACACAAATTAATACAATTTTGCTCACAAAGGATGTTACCCTAACAACCACCAACCACAGGAGGATATGATACAGGCTGGGTATTTTTCCAAGACGTTGGGTGAGTTCATTAATAGCTATCAGTGAGAAGAACACTTGTGCTCCTCCACAGAAGACTCCTAGACATGGGCACCCGTGGATTTTTAGGAAGATGCCACATTACAGCAGTGCTTCAATGCCCATCTGCCTCACTGTGCCAGCTCCAGCCAGCCCCAGGGCTTCACCTTGGCTCCAGCTCCTGAAAACAGCCACGTCATTCCTGACATCAGCGTGTTGGGAGTGGGGGAGTGAGGGTGAATTTTAAGTTTCCAGACTGGGAATATTATTCATGTGTTCTTGCTGAGGAGTCTGTGAAGGGTGAGTAAAAATAACCTCTGATTCTGCCCTGCTCTGCCCTGACCGGAGAGAGGGACTGGGGATGTTCAAGGCTCATGGAAATCACAGAATGGCTTGAGTGGGAAGGGACCTTAAATTCATCCAGTGCCACCCCCTGCCATGGGCAGGGACACCTTCCACCAGCCCAGGTTGCTCCAAACCCTGTCCAACCTTGGACACTTCCAGGGATGGGGCAGCCACGGCTTCTCTGGGCACCTGTCCCAAATCGAGTCTGTCACTGTCCTGCTGTCCCTCTCCCTGCAATGCAGGCTGCATCCTGCTTCTGGCCCCTCTCTAGAGGTCCTTGCAGGGGTGGCTGGCAGAAGGCTCAGGTGTGTGTGTGTTCAGTGAACACTGCTCGTGTTACCTGGGAGGGAGGGGAGGCTTCCCACGCTCCTTGCAGGCTCTAAGTGCAGCAGAGGCAGCCATCTAGAGGGGATGGGATCTGGGTTAGGGATGGGCAGACAGGTTTGGATCAAGAAAGAATTAAACCAAACCTCTACCCAGAAGCTGAACCTCATGTAAACTTTTGCTTCACATTTGGAAAAGAAGGTTGGTTTTCCCACATTTCACTTCCTTTTGCTCTATTTATATCTGATAAAACCTGTCCTTTGCTTCACTTTTCCTGTCCTTCTCACTTCTCAAGGTTTATCCACCTCCTGCCAGAGCCCTGCTCAGACACAGAGATGGCTGTGACTCTGAGAACTGCCTGCTGAGTGTGCCTCAAGCTAAATAAAATGTTTATTTTTTGTATGTGGACAAATGAATGAATTGTACACGGACAAAAAGTACCAAAGCAAGAATAAAGCCAGCGTTGTTAGTAAGAATATTAATATAAATACTTGAAGTCACTGCAGAAATACTGAATATAAGAATAGCAACATTAAGATGTCTTCCACTTGTTCAGAGTCAGAAGTTTATTATTGTCAGGGATGTCACACAAGTGCCAGGGGAGCCAGCTGGAACCAGAGACAGGGCACGTCACAGACGGCCTGCTCACTTGGAAGGGAAATGTTTAACGATGGGCCATGGACTAGAATTGTTAGGAGAAAAGCAAGATGAAAGGGTGGGGTGTAAAGAAGTGGATTGTCATTGAGACCAACTGCTTAAATCCATGCCCAGATGTTCAGATCAGAACATCATGGGAAAGTGATGCCTAGAAATGGAAATCTGATGACCAGGTGAGGTGTGTGAATGGTGAGATCACAAAAAGAATAAAAAACCACCCAGGGTTGACCCTGGAGTTCCCACGGAGAGCTCTGGGAAGCACAAGCCCAACACTGGGCTACCCCCTTCCAAACAGCAGCAGGGATCACTGCTTTCACCACACATGGGGCAGGCACTGATGCAATTCCCCAAATCGGGAACAGCACACTGGGAATGGGCCCTGGCACAGCCCTGACTGCCCAGCACTGGGGACAGGTTCCTGCAGCACCCCCAGCTGCCCCTGGAGCAGGTGACACCCGAGCAGCCACCACAGCTTCCACAGGAACATCCCTCTGCCCTGGCAGCCTCTGATCCAGGGAACTGCTGGAGCACACACACCTGATTTTAACACACGTGCATTTTCCAGCAGTTTTGACAGGACATTCCATGTGCCCAGGAATCAGAACCTCTGGGGATAAAACTTCATCACAAAGAACTTTACAGCAACGTGATGCTGCTTTCCAGTGATTTCCTAGGAAATGACTAAAAGGATTTCCTTACCAGTCCAGAGTTTACAATCACCTCTGCCACAGAGTGGGTGATACTCACATTTTTCCAGTGTCTGCTTTTCTGCAGCCGTACACTTCACCAAATCCCCCTCTTCCTATTATTCTATGTACACTAAAATCATTCATGGTCAGCTGCAAATGGAAACAGAGACAACAAAACAAAACCTTCATTTTTCAGCATTAAAAAACTTACTGTGAAAGCATCTAAATGATCCATGAATGTGTTGAGATCTTCAACTGTAATTCAACTGCATTTATTGTGTTGGAAAAGCAGCCCCTTCTTGTTGATATTTCCATGTACTTGGAAGCACTACACTGTGAAGTAGGAATAAGGGGAATGTTCCCAAAAACTGCCAGTCTCATTCAGGGCTATTTTTGCAGCCCAAGTTGTCACAGAGAAGTGCAGAGGGACAAAAGCAGAGGCCAAGGGAAGGGGCTCAGAGGGTGCTGGGATCACGGCAGGACTGGAGTGGGAAAGGGAGATGGACAGGGATTGGGGCTGATAAAGAGCAGCAATTCTGGCAGTTCAGCTCTTTCAGCCATTAAAAAATCAAAATTCTATTAACAGAGGAAGGCAGAGGGGACGTCCAGACAGGAATCATCAGGGCTGTGCCTAAGAATAGCAGAGCAGTGACATCCACCACCCTCCTTAATGAGGCCTTTGCAGAGCAGGATTCGAAACTGAACATTCTCTTTCCTGTATCAGCCTCTGACAAGATAAATATACTTGTAAGTACTTACATGAATATTTAGCTCTACATTTTTCCATTGACAAAATCTAGTAAACTTGTCACTGCAAAAGAAAAAAAAAAAGTTTAAAAGTTGTCTGAGACTATTGTGTAGAGTATTACAGGAAATGTCAAGACTCTGATATTTAAAATCTTGTCTGAGCTAGGGCGTGGGGTGGTATTTAATAAATGACAGCCTTCCTTTCACCAACTGTAATCTCACCCCCACCAAGAAAAACAATTCCCAGGCAGAGCACACTCCACGTTTTACGTCCTTGGGAGAGGAAGAGAGCAGATAACCTTATCCCTGTAAGGGCTCAGTGTGTCCCCACACCTCTCTCACAGGGTTTTCAACCATTCAAAGATGGTTCTCGATTTTTAAACAACTACGTTTGGAACTAACAAACATTTAAATTACAGCAAGAGGAAGATAATGATAAGAAAACAGAGGCAGCTGGATTTATGTTAATGAACCTCCATATACTCCAAGGAACGTTTTAAATTCATTGTATCTTAAAATAGGAAAAACATCAGCAATACCACAGGCTTTGGGGAAAAAAATAAATAAAATAGTTGCTTATTCCTACATGAATAATTAAGTATTTATTCTCAAAGTAAGAAATAACAGCTTTATGGAGGCATTTTTATAATTATCACAGAATAGCAGCAAACCAGTTTAGAGAGTGGATTTGGGTGTTGCTGGGTGGCAGCTGAGCTTTCCAGAGCCTGACACATGAGCAGGAAAGGGCTGCTCTGCCGAGCCAGACTTGTGCCTCCAATCCTTCATTACACCTTCATTGCAAGGGGCCCAGTCCCACACCAGAGAAGGGCACTCAGAGAATATCCCCAAAACCCCAGTTCTGCCTTTTCACACCTTGGAGCCCAAACTCCAACCTCTCCCTGCTGGGACTGAGAAATCCCTCAGCTTTCCAGCTGTTCCACTCACACATCCTGACACTGGTTAGGTCGTCCCACAAAGCTGGGTATTTACAAAGCTTGCTGATAAACTCCATCTGATTCATGGTGTATTAATACCCATTTTTAGCCTTATTTACAGCAGTACTGAAGGGACCTGGCTTCCCACTACATTAGGCAGCTAATTCAGGTAATATTCCATGTTCATACCTTTCCATAAATTTCTGAAATATTTTTCCTCGGAGACTATCACAAATTTCTTCTATATATGGCTAAAAAGGGTGAGGAAACAATTAGTATTTAAGCAGACAATAAATGGCTTTTTTCAACCCCATCCATTACAGAGAACTCTCGTTGGCCCCACACAGCTGCAGCACATCCTGGGTTGTCCTTAAGAAGCCTCAGTGAAGCATTTTAGCTTTATTTGGCTTTTGAAAACTGAGCAGGTGTCCTGAAGTCAAACACAAAGTATTTTCACGAGCTAGAGAACCTTAAGGGTTTGCCAGGGGCAGGGGTGTGGGGGCAAAAAGTTCTTTTTTTCAAATGTATTTAAACAATAAATTGTCACCCTCTGCGCAATCCAAACTTTCCAGAGCTGCTCCCTCATCTTTGTGGTGCTTCTCTCCTCTCTGTCCTTGCTGAGAGATCAGCACCTTGAAATTGCAGGTGACTTTTTCCAGGGAAATCCCTCCCCTGGCTGTGTGATGGCCCAACCTCTCCCCAGTTAGTGCTGAGACATCACCCAGCACTGCCATCACCACATGGCAACAGCCAGAACAGCTCAGGAGCACAAGAGGGATCAGGCAGGGGCAACCTCCACATTTTTTCAGCATATAAAAATACATCAGATTTAGATAAAAGAGATTCAAGCTTACAAACACCCCCATGATGGATAAGACAATTTCTCCACTGTTGCAGCTCAGTTCACCCTGACAGGATGAGCATCTTCCTGATGGAAAGTGATTTACTCCAAATCATTTAATGGCTTAAAATTACACAACTATAAAAACTCTTCTGTTCACATACCAAGGTACAGTTTGCTTTTCTAAATGTGCTTGAAAATATTATAGGTAAGAAGAGCAAATTGTAATTTTGACTTGGAAAAGCATTTCAATCCCACTTACAGCACAGAATTAAACTGGTCCCATTTACTCTGTCTCTTTAAATAATATCTACAAAGTCACTTTCTGTCAGAGAAGCTGAACGTTCAGACTGTGAAAGCTCACCTGGAAAAGGCTGGCTGGCACTTGTTTCTTGGCTAAATGTGTTTGTACATGATCTACAGCTTGTTTTGAGAAAGGCTTTTGGAAAAGAAAAAGAAAGATTTCAAACAGTTGGAACTGGCAGGAGTTTCATTTCAGGTCACAGCACTGTTGTTCTTTTCCTCACATGGAAACACCGACCCCAGGGGGAATCAGTAAGGCCTCCCACAGGTGTATTAGAGT
This sequence comes from Corvus moneduloides, assembly GCF_009650955.1. Lineage (NCBI taxonomy): Eukaryota > Metazoa > Chordata > Aves > Passeriformes > Corvidae > Corvus > Corvus moneduloides. The sequence continues at coordinate 10,032,573 of NC_045493.1, forward strand.
GAATTTTAGTGTGAAGTGTGCAGAATGATCCAATAACAGGATTAATCTGAAGCAGAAAGGCAGGAGAGGGAAAGATGAAGAGGAGGAAGGTGAAAATCAAAGGGGGTGATGATCTTCCTTTAACAAATCCATGAAAAATTCCATTTACAGGCACAGCTCCAGAGCCAGAAGCAGACATGGACTTTTTACTAACAAAATAATGCATTTTGGCAAAAAAAACCCCAAAAACCCACTTAAACCCTCCACCCAAAGCATGATACCACCCTGCAAATCCTTCTTTCAAATGAGAGCACATGAAACTGTTAAGAACAGATCAGTGAGCCCAAACTTCAGCTGGAGAAAACTGTACTTTCAGTGACTTTGGCCACTTAATTTCATCCTTTTGGAAACAGAGATTTAGTCTAAAGAAACATAAACCAGATACATCTCCTGATCCTTCCTTTGCGTGCCACTAAGTTCAGTGAAAACTGCAGCACACCGTCAACCTTTACACCTCAGAAAAGAAAGGATAAAAAAACCAATATTCTGAATTTGGCCAAACCCAGAGCACCCTGTGGATGGAACAGCAGATGTGTTGCACCATCCCTGCTGCCAGGCAGGGGGAAAAGGGCAGGATACCCACGTGGGAACAGGAGAGCAGCTCCTTCATGATGTAGGTGTCGTAGATCTGCCGGCTCCGCGACAGCCGCTCCTCCTCCGAGTCCAGCTTCTCGTACTCCTTGATCTGCAGCACAAGGGCAAGCACACACCACTCATTTTCTAATGATTTCTCACCCATTGGGTCAAAACAGGACTGTGGCTGGAGCTTTACTTTATAGTTTTCTTTATTAATGAAAAATCACCTGCAACAGCACAGTTAAGAGTTGAGATTTCTCTTTGATATTAGAATTTTCCAGCCCTGGCACAGCTGGCACTGGTGGAGTCCCCATCCCTGCAGGGATTTAATAGGATGTGGCACTTGGGGACATGCTCAGAGGTGGCCTTGACAGTGCTGAGGGAACAGTGGGACTCGATGGGCTCAGAGGGTTCTTCCAACTCAAACAATTCCCTGATTCCCTGATCACAGCACATCAGGTACAGATGTCCAAGAAAGAATAACAAGCACATTTCAAAATGTTCACATAGTTCAGCTACACTGTGGATTTGAAGCCTAAAGGTGGCTAAAATACAATTTTACCAAATATATCAAGTTTCCTCAGGTGTGCTGTAGGAGATCAGCGTGTTCCAGGTGAAACAACAGCAATCCCAGATGGTTCAATTACAGAACAAAACCTGACAACCAGTTCCAGAACAAGAAGTTCACCAAGTCCAAGGGTCCTCTGGAGCATATTTAGGGAAAGAGTTCTTCCAGGAGTGACAAAATGTAAAAAACTGTGCAAGATCATTAGGGGAAAGACTCAGCTCTGACTTCCTAGACCTTCCCAGCCTGTGAAGTCCTGGGATCCAGATCCCTGTCAGTGAGCAGATCTGCTCCGTGCCACAGAATCCCAGGATTGCTTAGGTTGGAAAAAACCTCCAACATCATCGAGTCCAATTATCAAGAGACAAACTGAAACCAACCTACCTCTGGAGGTGGAACATTAATTAAACTCCGTATCTTTCTAGCTGTACTCCTCTTGTTTGCTGACATGATAAGGCACCAGTCCCACCCCGATTTGCCATCTGTGCTGCTTCCCCCTTGATACCAATTTAAAATTAAAATGACTCAAAACATCTTTGCCCAAGAAACAATTTTAATTAATGCAATGACACAAAATAATTAGCAGTACAGGAGGAAGCCTGATGGATATCTGATCGTCTTACTTGAGTACAACCTCCTGTCCCTCAGTGTTTGGTTGTTAAAGCACCCAATTCCACAGCCAGCGCTGAAGGGTGTCAGCAGAACCCCCCAGCCATCCCAAAAACCAGCAACAGGCACAGCTGGGAGTGTCCCATTTATAACACAACCTGTGCCTGGGCAGCAGCTCCACTCCTGACCCCGGGAGAAGGGAATGTACCCAAGGTCACCCCGGCAACCTCCAGGAAGGGGCAGACAAAGGACCTCCTCAAAAACTGGGATCAGAATGCATTTGTTTTCAAGTATTTAGAAGCTCTTTTTTTCCTACTCTTTTTTTTTCCTTTTTTTCTGTTTTTCTTTTATTTTTCCCCCCTTTTTCTTTTTAATTCCTTTTCTTTTCCTTCTGAAACTGATTGGGATGAATCACTCATCCTGTTAAATGCCTGATCGTGACTCCAGCTGCAGCGATATGAAATCCCTGGAGTACGGAGCTCTTCTACATCAAGCAATTTTTAATGTAGCAATGTACTCAGATTATTCTATGTGTAATAAATGCAGCAAGTAAATCAAATATATAAAAAAAAGGAAAAACTCCTGGATCTGGTATGCCACAGAGGAAAACACAATGAACCTCTCTTTAAATATCTTTAATGGGATTTTTCCAGAAGTACATGACAAAGCACTGAAATTCTTTTGAGGCAACACTTTGCTAATAACCTAAAAATACAATTTTGAATTGTTTCAAAGATAAAGAGGCAGCTAAAAATATCTTGCTAAATAATCTGGTACAAGAGGCCTTTTCGGATTACTTATGACAGTGATATCTTCAGTGTACAGAGAGATGGAAATGACAGAAAAAGATTCTTTATTGACAGCAGGTATCTGATCTGAGTGGGGGAATGGAGTCTTGCTGAGGACTGATCTCCAAATTGATACCAGCTGCTTGCGCTGATAGCAAGAAAGAAGTTAAATTATCAGCTCAAGAGTGAGGCAGCCAAGACCACCCCAGCTCTAATTAACCCTGAGCATCAGGCGTGGGCATGTCTGCCCTGAAACCAGCACCTGGGAGAGAATTCACTGGGGGTTTGTTCAGTGTCACAAATGTAACAGGGAATGAATGAATGAATGAGGGAATGGAGTGATGGAGCTCGGACCGCGCGGCAGCGGAAGCTGGAGAGGACCAGGGCATTCCTTGGAATTCCTGATCCTTTGGGACATGCCCTGCACAGTGCCTGTCAGCTCCTTCCCTGGCTATCTCGTGACAAGGGACACAACTCACCCACCTGAAGCTGCCTCTCGTGTCCCCTCTGCGGCCCTGCCACAGCGGCTCCTGAAACACCTGGGCAGCTCCCACCCTACAATCCCCTCCAGCTGTACCCTGCTGGCTTTTCTACAGGCAAAAGGCTGCTGGGGAAAGGCCTGAAGGGTTTCAGTGCCATCCCAACACCAGCAACTTCATCCCAGATCCTTTTCTACCAGTCCACACTGCTTCACGCCATGGACCCTCTCCTTGCCTCTCAGCATTCCCTGACGGAGCAGGAGCGGGACAGCCTCCCTCAGCCTCGCTCCTTGCACAGCCCCAAACCTCCATCACCAGCACTCACCTCTTCGTAGAACTTCAGCTGAGGGACAGCTTCATCGATCTCATTCATGCAATAGTCTTTAAAGAGCAAAAATCCTGGAAAGAAAACCAGAAAAATCAGAAAAACTTGTCTCATTATGCTGATGACTTGTAAAAAGGCTCATGGAACCACCCAGGTTCCACCACGGACTGTGTAAACCTGTGTGAGCATCCCCAATTGCCAAGGTTTAGGATTCTGATTCCCACCCAGCTCTTCATTTCCAGCACAAAAAGATCCCAAGCCTGCTTCACCTCCCACAGGTGGATTAAGCCCATTACTGCTTCCACCTGCTGAGGATTTTATGAGGCATTTCCATAATGCACCAAAATATCTTCTTCCTCTTCACAGACCACATTTTCTTCCTTTTTTTTTTTTTTTTTTTACCCCAGTAAAAACTAGATACTATTCATGTTTTGGGTTTTTTTTTTTTGCAAGAGATTTACCTACATTTCACTGATGAAGCACAACCTTTTCTGCACTCCCATTTTAGAATTACCGGTTCATGTTACCTCTAATGGGTTTTATTGCTCAATAAATTACATCAGGGTCCTTACAGTTCGTTTGCAAGTAATTTAGAGCATGACCCCGGCAGGCTGCAGATGAGAATCTTCCATTAGGAGCATTTTAATGCACTGTCACAAGCCTCATCCCATGGAAGCAATGTCTTTCCCTGCCTTTGAGCTGGCACCTGCTACCCTGGAATTTCACGCAGGGATCTGTGTCACAAATGTCCCCATCACTGCCAAACCCACCCAAAGTCCCCCATCTCCCCAGCCAGACCACCTCTCCTTGCCAGCGTGGCTTTTTGAGGACAAAAAGTGAAACTTTGGGAGCTGACTCAAATTCCTTATTCCCCCCGTGATGGAAGCAGCAGCAGCACGGAGCAGAATCCTGCTGAATGGACTGAACTTTTCTAGGACAATGAACCAAAGAAGATTGGGTAATTAAGAGACTGAAGAGTGGCACAAACAGCGCTGAATGCAGTGAAAGAAAAATCCCTGGCCTGGTCCCAGCTCCTGGCTGGGGCCCAAAAAAAACCGACAAACAACAAAAAAAACACAACAATAAACCACAAAGACAACTGTGGGAGGAGTGTGAAAATATACCAACACACATTTCCAGCAAGGCCACGCCAAACATTCCAGCCCTGCTTAGTATTTTCCAAACTTTTTAAATTTAATTATGGCAGAGAAAGAAGAGGTTCCCAAGCCCATGGCACAGGGAACAATCAGAGGCTTATGCAGCCACAGGACACGGCCTGCTCCTCCCCGAGGCCCCTTGGCACTGCACTGCAAAAACCCAGATATACCCAAAATATACAGACTGAGAGCTGGGGCTGTTCAGCCTGGGGAAGAGAAGGTCGTGTGGAGACCTCACAGCACCTTCCAAGATCTGAAGGGACTACAAGGAAGCCAGAGAGGGATTCTGCATCAGGAGCTGGAGTGACCTGACAAGGGGGAATGGTTTCAAACTGAAAGGGAAATTTAGGTGAGATGTATGGAAGAAATCCTTCCCTGTGAGGGTGGGGAGGCCCTGGGCACAGGATGCCCAGAGAAGCTGTGGCTGCCCCTGGATCCCTGGAAGTGTCCAAGGCCAGGTTGGACATGGCTTGGAGCAAGCTGGGATAGTGGAAGGTGTTCCTACCCACGGGACTGGATGAGCTTTAAGGTCCCTTCCAACCCAAACCATTCTGCGATTCTATGACTCAGAAAAATCCAATTAGAGCTTAATGTTCCTCAGACTGGAATTGTTTCTGTTTCGACCTCCCATTCTATCAACAGACCCTGCACTTCCCCTGCAGCACAAAGGAAATCTCCTCCTTTACTGCTGCACTTGGATTAAGTGAAAAATGATCAGCCAGAAACTGCAGCTCTCACATAATGGCACAACGAAGTGACAGATGCAGCATTGAGTAAGTGACAGGAGTTTCAAGAAGTTCAGGGAGTGCTGACGAGGAGCACAATAAGCACAGTTAACAGCACACAGAAAAATAAGCCCAGGAACAGAAAGCAGGAATTAATAAAATGATAGCGTTAAGTAACAGCTAAAAAGAACCAGCAATTATTTATGAAATAAAGATGCTGACAGCTTTGGCTTTAAAGATTCCTTCTGCTATAACTATATAATTTCTGCAACAACCAGATCACTGGTTGTTAAGGGAAAGGAAAAATATTTTTTAAGAGCTTCTTCTGGTAGCACCAAAGTGATGGATGGTATCAATAATACACACACAGAGTGTGAAGCAGCACCCAGCTCCCAGCCTCCTCCTTCTCAGTCTCTGGACAATCATTTCCCCCTTTATCTTTGTATGGACAATCCTAAGAGAAATTTTCCAATTGCCATGGGTTGCACTGATTCTAATTACCAAGGCAAAATATCTTCCAAGGAGGGATAAAAGCCACCTTTGAGGTTTGCAGCTCAGTGTACACCAGAGGCTGAGGAGCAGGGAGGGATGGGGTGGTGGGGAGAGCAGAGTCAGGTGAGGCAGCTCACCTGTGACCAGGTATTCCCAGAGCTCATCCCCAGCTAGACAAGGTCCCTGTCACAAGCTTGGAGGGCACAAGGAGGGGAACTAAGTTAACCCAACTCTTTTAAAAAGAACACAAACGTTTACTTCAGTATTTATTTCAAATAATTACGCTTTTCTAGCATGACCTCAGGAGTTCTGCATGAAATCCCAACTCTAATCAACGGCATCCCTCCACCCCTGGTTTTTGTCTCCAGAATTCAGCCCTTCCCACAATGCTGCTGCTGACCAGCCACACACTCCAGACTCCCCATCACGTTTGTGGCCTCCGCTGGACCCTCTCCAGGAGCTCCTTGTCTTTCTTGAACAGCGGAGACCAGAACTGAACACCACACTCCAGATGTGGCCACTCATCACGATTAAAGCCACCTTCTTCTCATCTCCCAGTTCTGTGGCATTTTCCTGCCCTGCTCCCAGTCTGTGGCACTGCCAATGTCCCCCCAGGATAGCTGCCACAGGGGCCACCTCCTCCAGCAGTCTAAAGGTCACCTGCAGCCACAACACCACCTCTCCATCCCTGTCAATTAGCTGAGAGCACTGAATAATAAATATAATAAAACAACAACGAAGAACTCCATCATAAAACACTTGGAGAAAACGACTTAACTGGAATTTTATGAGCATCTGATTCAAGTAACCTTTCAACAGGAGTAAATAAAAATCTTATTAAAGCAAACAGGAGTGACTAGGTGAGAGAGCAGAGCTAAAAATAGCCATGTTTAGCCCCGATACAAGTGTTCACAATGTCACTGATTGAAAGGAAGCTGCATCTATTTACAGCAGGCCTGAACGTGGTCCAAAACGCTGATGTAGCCTCTTTCTAGCAGGCAAAATAGCAAATTAGAGAACAAAAATATCAAGCTGCTTCCAAATCCTCCCGAAACGTGCTGTGTATAAATACAGAATCCTGACAAACAAAGCAGCACTGACATCTGCACCAGACACGGGCTCCTTTCCCGGCGCTCCGGCCAACGGCTCCCGGGCAGGAAAAGCTTTGGGAATGTCTCTGCAAAGTCTGCAACACAGGGTCTGGCCCTGTTTAGGGCACTTAAAGGTCTCCAATCTAAGTCCCTCCAAGATGTCTCTCGTGATCTTTCTTGCTTGGTGAAGTCAGACAACAGCAAGAAGCCATGGCCAGAGGGACATGTCACCTCCTGCTCTCTGCAGGACACTGTACCAAGCTGGGGGTCGGGGTCTGCTGCCAGGGAACAAGGGACAGGACAAGAGGAAACAGCCCCAAGCTGTGCCAGGGGAGGGTCAGGTTGGACATCAGGAGGAATTTCCTCATGGAAAGGGTGATCAGGCATTGGCAGGGGCTGCCCAGGGAGGTTTGGAGTCCCCATCCCTGCAGGTGTCCAAGGAATGACTGGATGTGGCACTCAGTGCTCTGGGCTGGTGACAAGGTGGGGATTGGTCATGGGCTGGACTTGATGGTCTTGGAGGGCTTTCCTGAGCCAAATGATTTTGGGATTCTGGTGCATCTCCTCCCCAGAAATGTCTCTCATGTAGAACTGCCACAGGACAGCAAAGCTCAACCACCAAACCACAGTGACATTACAGCACAGCTGTGTTTAAATCCAGCTGTGGGTGTGTTCAACCTCCTCAAATAGCCTTCGGTGACCTTCAGATCCATCAGTACCAGTAACAGATCTGGGTCACAGACACAAACACTGGGACAAAGTCTACTATTAAACCACATAAAAACTGTAATTCCCACCAGCCTGCAATTGTCACAGAACACCAGGCCAGGTTCAGACTCCTGTTCTTTCCAGTGCCCACACGGAGCTGCCACAGCACAGGGTAATTGAGGCCACCTGAGAGCTCCAGAACTGAGAGAACCACCAATTTCCCTCTCCAGGAACAAAGATTACCAAGGAAAACTGTGTAGGAATTGTGTTCTGGCAAGGTCCAAAACCACAAAAATCCTCCCAACCCAGAAAGCACCACACATTCCACTACTTTTCTTTCCCTAATCTATTCTTTCCTAATTGAGCCTAATGTTCATTCACTTTGTATTAAAAATAATACATTATAACAGACTGAAACATATTCCTGTGCATAGAAAGCAGGGGAAAAGAACAAACTGTATTTCACAAGAGGACGGGCATCCAATGGTGAGGAGAACAGAACAATTTCCCTAGAACAGAACCAAATTGAGCTCAAAATTAGGCTGCAAGTTGCCAGGTAGCTTGTTTAATGACGTCTAGAAATCATTATATGAAAATAAGCTTTGGCTAAAAGGTTTTACGTGTTGTCAAAGGAACTTCTTATTTCCAGGAGTATTTTCCAATAGCTTTTCACCCAGGGAAATCATTGTTCAAGCTTGGTCAGCCCTCCTTCTAAACCAGACTTGTGCATGCCTGAAATTCCTGCAGGGAGAGGAGCAGGAGAGCTGAGCTGCTCCTCCAGCACTGACACTGGGGACACAGTGGAGCGGTATTCACAAATTCTGTGTCAAATCTCAAAAGCTTGAGGTCTGACACAGGTAAAAGCATCTCAAGCAGTGAATATACAGACTTAAAGAAAGCATTCAATTATCATTATTAGGTTGCCCAGAGAAGCTGTGGCTGCCCCAGCCCTGGAAGTGTCCAAGGCCAGGCTGAGCAGGGCATAGAGCAACCTGGGATAGTGGAAGGTGGAACTGGATGAGCTTTAAGGTTCCTTCCAACCCAAAACATTCAGGGATTCTCTGAATATCCTCACGAAATAGTAGTTCTGAACACTGAGCGTGCGATAAATCATTTTTTAAAGCCATGGAGAGAAAAGAATGGGGAAAACTTATCTCAGAACCGTATTTACTACAAATCTTTCATATTCTGGTCTCCCTTAACATGCAGATTCCAGCTGACTGAAGCCGAGGATCAAAGGCACTCAACATATCAAAGGTGAAAGAAAAAAGAGCATTTTACACAAGAAAAATCTCCTCTAAAAGATGGAGAAGTAATAACACTAAACAGAGGTACACAAAAAATTCTAGTTTTTTTAAAAGGACCACTAAACACAGAATTGAAGCACTTCATTTCAATCAATTATTGCAAAGAATGTGATTAAATTCCTTCACTAAGTCTCATCAAGGAATACACAGCATTTGAGGTTTTGTTTTTTCTTCACATGTAAACAGAAGATAATCTCAGCCCTTTGCAACGGGTAATAGAAGGTTCCAGCAAGCTGTGAGCAAGCTAACAACCAGGAGCAGCTAAAAACCCTCATGGTGGTGGGATTGGGGTCTGTTGTCTCTGTTCTTTCCCCACATCAAAATTCAGGCCCTATGAAGGACGTGAAAGTTGTTATTTTCCCGACCGGTATTTTTCCATTATACAACATTTTAAAATTAATTACATAACACAAACCAACATCCCTTTATTACTGAGAATCCCACTTTTCTTTCTGCCCTGCTCCAAGCTATGAACTTCACTGTTAGCAATTACTGAACACACAAACTACACTGGGAGCTGCAGTTCTGCTCCTCAGGAAGGGCCTAGATCCAGGTATGGCTTTCAGGTGGCAGCAAGGTGATGGGATCATTTGATGAAGACATGGAGTAATTCCACAACAGAAGGGTGTTCTCAAGTTCCTGGTGCCAGTATTTGCCTCAGCAAGCTCTGCTCAGTATCTGAACCACTGCGAAGAGCCAAATTGTTCAGCCAGAGCATCGAGGAACTGTTGTGCTGTGGTCAAAATCAAAACACAAAGCCAGCAGTATTCAGTTGGTAAATACACACAGCACTTAGGTAAAGAGCAGCAAAACCACTAAAACAACAGTGACAGAGCCCAGCTGATTCTCCTACAGGAATTTCTGAGCCTTCCTCTGGTTTATTCTGGCGCTCTGAGAAAGCTGCTGTGAGCTGGAGGCTCAGAAACAGATAGTTCTGCTGTTTTTCCTCTTTTAATCACAGAAAGTATGGGCAGAACTACCTAGAAACGTTCAGAAACTGTTTTGCAGATTTTTTGACCCCACCTATCCAACCTCCATGGACACGTGTGACAGCAGGATGGCACAGAGGCCCTGGCTGGACAGGGCACTGTCAGGGAAGGGGGTTTGCCAGGTGTACTGCCCATGTTCTTTTATAGGACAGATGTTGGTATGGACCAATAAAAGCACCTGGAAATGGGGTAATTGATAGCCAGAGCTCTCCAGCGCCTCTGCTCTGCAACTCTGACTGCTCCACCCCTTAAATGCACTGCTGAAAGTGAGAACACTTAATAGCTCCAGTAATTTAGATTCTACTGACTGGTGCTGGTTCTGAGCTGCTCTGTGGCTGCTGAGTGATCCCACTGAGCGGGATGAGCAGCACTGGCAGGCCCAGAGAATCTGCTTTATTAGTGACACACAGTTATGCAGGTAAAACTCATTAAAGCTGTTGTTATGCCACCTTACAGACCTGGCAAGTTAATATTTCCCTATTTCACAGTGGTGCTCAAAGGCTTAATTAGTCTGTGAACTGTTTCAAGACACATTGATAAAAACTCCACGGGAGTGCAACTGTTTTGGATTGAGTGAGGAATTGCTGGGCGGGAAGAAGTGGAAATCAGGATGGTGTGTGAACAGTGGCAATGCACAAGGAGAAGATTCCACCAGGAATGGGTGAATAAAGCCCAGGTGAGGACAAGCAGAGAAAAACACCACCTTTGGGATGGAAGTCACTTTGCACAGTATTAATCACAGAATATCCAGATTTGGGAGGGACTCACAGGGATCATCAGCCCAGCTCCTGGCCCTGCCCAAACACCCCAACAACCCCACCCTGGGCATCCCTGGGAGCAGTGTCCAAACGCTCCTGGAGCTCTGGCAGCCTCAGGGCCGTGCCCATTCCCTGGGGAGCCTGGGCAGTGCCCAGCACCCTCTGGGAGAAGAACCTTTCCCTGCTCTCCCACCTAAACCTCCCTGACAAAGTTTAAAGCCACGGCAAAGGGAGCTTGAGGAGAGGCTGGAGAGGGCTGAACCAACCACACAGGGCCCCTCTGATCAGAAGGGGATGAATTTTCCTACAGGACTCCAGGGACAGACCTCTGGCAGGTGCGCAGCAGGGCAGGCGTTTGTGTTTGTTCGCTGGAAGCTTCCTTAGAAACATCCAAGGGAAATGTCATGCAAATAATTTATCATTTGTTCTCTCTATAATAGAGTGATAGTCCTTAACACTCTCTTCTTCTCTCCTGTGATACTACTACTTCAGTTCAAAAGTGCCAGTTTGCCTGGAATTCTTGATAATTTAACCCAAAAACCGTATAACTGCACTGCTCTGCTGAGATAAAGACTTTCTCCCCATGCCTTATATCTTGCAAGAATTGTACTGCATATAAATGCTAATCTACCAGGATGTGTACATTATCCATCATGGGACGTTCCAGATGATAAGGTATATATTTTTCCTATTTTAAAGCTCAGATTTAATCTGCAGCTCCCCTGGGAAATCACACAACTCAGCATCTTCAACCCCCCCACAAAGGCAGGCAGGGGCATCAGGCTGCAGCCCAACAAAGAAATGCTCAATTATTTCTCATCAAAAGAAAATCCAAAACGAATACATGCATTTTGATAGTGCCCACGGATACTCTTTATCCCTGACACCAAGACAGACAATTCCAATGCACATAAAATCTACAGCAGGAGCTCCAGCAACACCCCTCGAAACGATCTTCAGTGTAATTCATGCCAAGTATCACTTTATTTTCCCACAAAATAAGAGGGTGTTGAAAGAAATGTAGCTTCCAGTAACACTGAAATTACGACGTAATAAAGAGATCTTAAATCTAACACTCATTTGGTGAAAAACATTGCAAACAGCAAAAAGGACCAACTTCTAGAAGGCTCAGAGTGCAGATTTCTCTATCACTGTCCCCTCACCCCAGTTTGGTACAAGCACAGAATCGTGTGAGGAGCAGAACCCTGTGAAATGTCCCACATGAACGGTTTCTGTTTCAGTTTACAGCCACACAGTTTCCGATGTCTCCTTGTGGTTTGGGTTCTGTGTCGTTTTTAACTGATCACAGAACTGTGCAAGGGCAGAAGGGCTTCCACAGCCCCCCTGAGAACCTCCTGCAGGCTGTCCTCAACCCACGTCCCAGGCTGATCTTGTACTGAAAATTAGAAATACCATGAGGAAGAAGATCAGTCTTTAAACAGCATTTTAAATGTCATTTTTTGTTCGGAAGGCAACTTCCTAATTTTGGTGGTGACTACTTCTGTGTGGTGGCTGCCAGGTCAGAACCAGAACCTCAGAGTAAAACCACTTTGAACAAACAACCTGTGCCCCTGCTTTTACAGAAAACCCACCAAGTTACAATGTCCCTGCTACTTGGCTGGACATTATTTAACATCCAGGTAGCAGAACAGAGCAAAATAATCACAGTGCTCATGATACAGCTAAGAAAAGTCATCCCTGCTCACTTCACAGGTGCTTTTCTTTACTCCTGACCAAGTTTTATTGCCTTCATTGTTATTTCCTCAGAGGACTATTTAATTAGTCCAGAATGCCAACAGCACATACATCTTCTGCTTAAATTAAACAATAGCTTAAATAATGCTCTAGGGAGGCACTTTTCCCAGCCTGTTATTTTTAGGAAGCTCAGGGAGCGTGGTGCCAGCAGAAAGAGGAAGAGCATGAATGTTTTTCTCAACAGATTTTAACTCCTATCTAATGATTAACGCCAAAGCTCTGAAATAATGAAATACGAGTCCATAACTTGAGAAAGAAGCAACAGAAAGCACGATTCACTGCCCCCAAAAAAACCACTGTAGCTGTTCTCACCCTAGTTTCAGTTGGGTTTTTTTTTTTTTAACAGCAAATTGTCCCTGACCAAGCTGGAGGAAGCAACAGCCAGAAGGCTCAGCTCGAGCACATCTCCCTCGAACTGAGGAGGGCAGGCACAAAAGTCCCTGTGCAGAAGGAGCTACAAAACAGACCAAACACTCTGGAAGCTCAGCTGAGGAGCTACAGAAGGAACATGATCCATGCTGAGCTGGATCAGGACAATGGGAGCAGGGAAGGTGCTGAGAGCCCCCACAAGCCCCCGTGGGTAGGAAGCAGCGCTGATGCAGATGGCAAAATGCTTCTCCTCCCAGCTGGGAAAACCTCCAGCTTGGAGTTGGTTGAGGAGGATATGGAAGACAGTGGAATGAATCACCTCAGAAAGATCATCCCTCACTCTGCCAAAGTGGATGGTAAATAAGGGGGGAAAAAAAAGGTTTGTAACTTTTTACGTCAACTACAAGATGTTTTAATTAGTCTTATTTAATGAAAATATAACTGAGCCACCTTCAGGGGGAAAAAAATGCAAGTTACTTCCTAGGCAAGGTGAAAAATTTACACTGCAGCAAGACCAGCTGCTGAAACAGCTAAAATATGTCCTGTTCTCATCCTTCCCCCAGACCCAAACCCAACGGCTCTGCGAGAGATGAGAAACTGAGAAGGGTGTGAAGGAACTGCCACGTCCCACCAGCTTCAGGAGATGAGAGCAGCCTGTTTGCCTTCACAAGGGTCTCGAGCACTCACCAGAGAACCCAAAGGCTGAACCCAAGCCAGGCATGGAGCTGTAGGATGCTTTAATATCACATCCCAGGATTTCTAACCCAGCTTCGCTCCCTTCCTCACAGCGCAGTTTGTCTGAAAGCCCGGAGTCAGACACAAGAGTCACCGAGCTGTAACTGGCAGCAAGTTTGCTCCAAAGCATTTAATAACCAGGATAATCCTGTTCTAAAGCAATATTATGATCTAGGAGATTCCTTTGAAGGCCTGGCAGCACGTTGACTGCAGCAGCCCCCGATTTGCTCATTTCCCACCTGCCCTCTGAGGGCAGGGGCTCCCCAAGTGTCCCCACCCCACAGGGCAAGGGGTACATGACAAGGACTCCACGTGCAATTTTAATGCAGTTGTGAAGCAGAGTGGATTCCACATGTAAATTATGGATATTGGGATACCAGAACCATAGAATGGCTTGGTTTGAAGGGACCTTATAGACCATCTCATTCCCACCCCCTGCCATGGGCACAGACAGCTTCTACTAGCCCAGGCTGCTCCTAGCCCTGCCCAACCTGGCCTTGAGCACTTCCAAAACCTCTCAAAACGTCTCTATTTCTAAAGAAACTCATAATCTGGTGTTGTAGCAAACAGGATGTGGTATAAGAAAACCAGCTAAGGTGGTTACGCACTCGGCTTCGAGACAGGCTGTACTTCCCCAAGAGGCTTCTGCTGTGGAGGAAGCAGCCTCTGAAGGAACAGCCGGCTGGGCTGGGCTGCCAGCGCTGCCAGAGCACTCTTCTGGGTGCTTCTATGAGCTCCATGTCCTCTGACTCACCAGGACATTCTTAGAGAGCTCAAGATCTTTCTGGAGCATCACGCAGGGGGCAAACAGCAGCGCCAGCACCAAGGGATGAGAGCAGCTTATTTGCCTTCCTGAGGGAAGAGATGCAAATAGGGGACAGACGCTTGTTTATGCAAATCTGATGGGCGCTTCCAGGCCATTTTCATCCCTGATGAGCTTCCTGCTCTTATCCTGATCCCAAAGGTTTTGGTTTCCAAGCCAGAGCTGTCCCTGTGGCTCCCTGCAGTTGCACACCTGGCAGGAAGGGAATTTGGGCCAACCTTTAGCAGTGGGACCAGGAAAGCACTGACCCTAAAACGATTTTAGGGCTCACCAAGAATAAACACTTGCAGATGATGAGACTAGCACCATAATTAGACACATTCATAGGGAAACATCCACAGGAACGACTCCACACTGACATCAGAGCCCTTGGATCAGACAGCTGATCAAAGCCTGGGTTTGCATTTGACAGGATACTGAAAAACAGAAAAAAAAACCAGTGACCTGGAGCTGTGAGGAAGAATTTAGGTCTGGGGAAAAAAAAAAAAAAAAAAAAACAACAAACCAGTTCTCATCTAGAGCAGTTGCCAAGGAAAAACTGGGGAGCTCGGTGCAGTTTTATAGTCATTGTGTAAGGATAAAGCAGGGAGTGCTGGATGGCTCCTCAGCTGAGGAAATAACAGCCCAGGAGAGCCGGCAGCAAGGGATGATCCAGCAGAATTACTCAGGAGATCCAGGCTCATGGAGACTCCTTGGAGAAGGAGGAGCCTCCCGTGGGTCCCCCCACATGAGCACACCCAGGACCTGCCTCACCTGTGGTCTCACCACATGCCCCCCGGACAAAGAGACAACAAGCAGAACAAAAAAGTGATTAGGCTTTTAATTACCTCCCCATACTTCTTCTCACAGCCCTTTGCATAACGCTTGCCTAAAATTGCAGGTACTTTACCACAAGCAATTATGCTAATGTCTGGAAACAGAGCTAATTGAATGGCAAAGAACAGGCTAGAAAACGCAATCAAATTTAAATGAACAACCACAGTAAGGAAATACTGTATTTTCCAGCGCAATGCAAAGTCTGCTGTGAAGAACAGTCGTGTTTAGCTTTAATCTTTTTTTTTAAATTCCATTCGAAATCCTGTTTCAGCTTCAGAATTAACCGAAACTCTTGCACAGCATTCACAGAACTGCTTCTCATTTCCAGGTAATCCAGGCCAAGTACTGCTCTGACTGTACCCGGGGAGAAGAGGAGGAAACCTCTCCTCTGTGCATAGAAACTCGTATGTTAATGGAACTCTGGGCTCTAAAATTCCAGGTTTAATGGCTACTACCAACATGAGGGGAAAAAAAAGAAAGATCTAATCCTTCCAAGGTTCCAGTTACCTAACTATAATTGCTGTAACTTATCAAAATAACTGCTACAGTCCTCACTGTAACTGGTAATGAGAAGTATTCAATTACATAAATAGAAGTATCCATTACACAGAAGATGGTCTGTTTGACTTCTTTTTTTATAGAGGGGAAAAAGAAAAAAATAACTTCTTCATTTCACTGCCCCCAAAGAGACTCAGCTGAAGTCAGGCTATGTTTGGTTGCTTAAAATTCCGCTTATTTCGCAACTGCCAGGCTACAGCAAAATATTAATGATTCAGCACAGGCGCTGGAGCTGAAGCACACACTGAGGTGTCAGTACAAGCAAACAAGGTATCTGTGCATTTACACGGCAGAAGTTTTGGCCACAATAAAAATTCATAGTTTTAAGCACAAGTACAGACCACACTCCAATTGCTGAACCCTGCTGGAAAGCTCCCCGAGACTTCCAACAGCTCTGAGACCCATTAATGACACTCTGAGACACAAGAACACTGATTGTTTTAATGTGGCAATACCTAAAACTCCCACTCCAGTGAGCTGCACGCTGCCAGGCAAGCAGGAAGGTTTTGGGGCATTTCTGCTCCAGCCTGAAGGGAGGCCAGTGAATGCTCAACCAGCCCAAAGATGCCCTCATTGCACCACTTTTCCTGGGAAACCAGGGACTTTGTTCACTACAGTCTCATTTCAGACAGGAATAAAACCACTGACCTCCTCAAGACTTCCCAGCCCGTTCCTCATGTTCCAAGACAGGAGCAGCTGTGCTATCCCAGGCAACCCACTCCTCAAATCTGCTGGACAAAGATCTCACGAGCTCCTCATGACATCCACTCCCTGCTTTATTACCCACAGTACCACTACAATTTTAAATTTTATTCATATCCAGATTTTTTTTTTTTTTCATTGACACATTAAAGCACTGGAAAATGGACTAACCTCATTTCTGCAACAGCTTTTCTGGTTTTGAATCATGTTCAACCTCACTTCTCCCTTCCACTGCACACATCACACCCTATTTCAATACTTCCCTGTAGGTCAGATTTAACAGACTGCTCAGCAAGGTCTGCTCATTCCCACTGCTCTTTCCTGGACTCTTCCCAGCAGGTCCATGTATATTTTTTTTTAATCCACTGCCAGGATGGACACAACATGCTGCCAGAAGAGGATTATTTCACATGCCTCACTGGCTACAACACTGATTTTATATTTAGTCGTGTGATCCAGCTGAGCCAACACAGCCCAGGGCTGGCTGTCACAGCCAAGTCCCTGCCCCAAGGGTCCCCACGCTGTGCCTGTGAGATTGCTCTGGCACAGGTGCAGAGGAAGAACACTGCTGGATTTCCCCCTGCCCTGGTTTATGGAGTGTTTGTCACCGTGCCCTTGTCCTCAGTGTGTCACAGCAGAACACAGAGGGCTCTTCATCCCAACACTGATGTTGCCATGCAAACTCCCTGGATCCACCTTTCCGTGGAATACTGATTAACTGCTTCACAAGTCCATTTGCCCAGCAGTTTCACCCCCTGCACACTGCAATTTCACCCAGGCTACATTGCCCCGTGCTGTGAGCAAGAACACCATGTCAGAGAGTCAAGACAACGCATCTGGGATCTTTTCTCCTACTCCCTTATCAACAGGCTCATTACCTCTGCAAAGAAAAAAAAGTTTAACTGATGTGACACATTACATTGTTGACAAGCCCATACCAAGTAATATAATTTTCTCCTCGATGTTTCCAAATAATTTAATTATTTTCCCTGTAGTTTTCCAGAACCTGAAGTTGACAGACTGCCTTGCTTCGTCTTCTTCCCTTTCAGAACATTTCATCTTCTTGAAGACCTCTGTTTCACTAAGTCCTGTCCACTCTCCAGTGTTCTTCAGACAATCTGCAGCACTGATTTCTCAGCAGGCATCACAGAGAAATGTAAAAACCAAACTCATCTTGAAAATCTCCACCTGAGTAACATTTTATTGAGACATGACTTACCAATTTTCTGATGAAAGATCTTGTCAAAGGTTAATTCACCCCTTTCCTCGAGGTATTTCTGCATAACACTGCGGATACTGAAAGAAAAAAAGGGGGAAAAAAAAAAAGAGGAGTTACTTGAAGTTGCTTTTTTTAAACCTTTGAAGAAAAGTCAGGTGGAGCCCTGGCCTGGCCTTGGGTGAGCTGATCCCTGGATACCCTGGTCACCACTTGGGTTCTTTATTCCTGCCTCAGGTTTAGCTTGCACTGTGAAATAACTGCACAAGTCACCCCGAGCTGCCCCAGATCAGCCACACAACGAGCCAACAGCAGCTCCATTAGGCCCCGCTTGGCTGCAGTGCACTTAACATCTACTTTGCCTAATTTATAATGTCACAGACACTCACTTAAACCACATTAACAAAGATTTCCTTTATTTGTCAAGTAACCTCAATATTCATTGTAATATAATGCCTATAAAAATTTCATATGAGCAACAATACAAGTACATCAATCTTAAAATCAATGCAAGCCAGCAGTGCTGGGCCTTGGTAAAGCAACTCTACTGTCACAGTATCGAGTCAAAATTCCACCAGACTTTCTCTGTTTCCAATTTTAAAATCGATAATTTCCAATTTTAAAATCGGTAATTTCCAGACGTACTATTTATTACTATAATTATACTACTTTTTATTATAATTATACTATTTATTATTGTAAAAATAACCTTGAACAAAGTACTCATGCTCTAAACAAGGCCATTAAACATCACTCATATTTCTGCAGCAGCAAAACTGAGCAGCTAATCCTTGCTGACCTCAGGGATGTCGACAAGATGTGCTCACAGGGACCCCATCATCAGGAGTTCTGAGAAATTTCCCAAATACTGACAAACATCTCCTCCATGGAGGGAGGAAAGTATCCACACTCCTCCTCAGAGGAGGACCTGAAGCACGAAGTCTGAATGACCTGACCACAGAAAAGTCTATAATAAAGCCAAGGACTTTGCTGGAAGGCCCTAAACCCCCATGTAGGGAAATATCCTATTAATAGTTTTCTGTGTATCTCCAAGTCCCACATGGAACACGGATCTCTGAACAGTGTGATCCAAAGCGAGAGCTCTGGAGGCCAACCACCACATCAAGTCAGACAAGAACTGGGAGGGCTAAACACTGTTAATCAGGTTTGAGATCATAAATTATTCAGTGACGAACTTGCTGTTTATTTGTTCATTAAGAACTGGGTCTGCTCTCTGTGTATTTTAACAATCTAAACAAAATACTGATTTTAAATGAAGAGGAAGCAGTAAATAAGAGATCGTGGAATCACAGAATGGTTTGGATTGGAAGGAATCTTAAAGAACACCTTGCTCTACCCCCTGCCACGGGCAGGGACACCTTCCACTATCCCAGGTTGCTCCAAGCCCCATCCAACCTGGCCTTGGACACTTCCAGGGATCCAGGGGCAGCCACAGCTTCTCTGGGCACCCTGTGCCAGGGCCTCACCACCCTCCCAGGGAACAATTTCTTCCTAAAATCCAACCTAGATCTTTTGCCAGCCAGACGTTCCCCTCATCCTTTTGTGCCTACGGAGGACCCACTGGAGATGAACAAGCCTGGCACGAGTTCCCAGAGCCCGCAGCTCCCCCTCCTCGGTGCTGCCATCGCCCCCCGGCACCGTCCCGTTCCCACTGACCACCAGACCAGCAGCAACAGAATAAGCCTTTTTCATAATAATGACATCAAGAAAGCTTTCCTCTGCTCCAACGAGTGCACTACAAGAAATTACATCAACAGATCTTCAGTCTAGACAATGGGAGAAGAGAATGAAAATTTAACGTGTGACTGAAGCACCCAGGAAAACAGTGATTGTGTAAGGAGCAAACCTGTCCAGCGCCTCCTCCTCTCCCGACATGCCGTACTTCTGGTCTGATGGATAACGCCAAAGGAACAAAATGTCTTTTGCAGCCACAGAATCTGAACAAATCTGTAAAATGATCACAGGCTACAGGAGTCTGCGCTACTTTCTAGCTCCTCAACACTCGCACCCCTTTGAAATCATTGCTACTTATCCATATGAATAAATAGGAATAAATTACATGGAGTGGATTATCACTATCCAGAATAATCACCTCCTAATTCTCACATGGGAGCTACAGGTAGAAATCTTTTGGAGTTCAAAGAACTGACGCAGAGTCCATGTATCCTTCAGAAGGATGGAAAATTCTACAACGGAGGTCAGCACATTCCCCAAACAGGAAGAAAGGTTCCCTCTCTGCTTTAGTCCATTGACTCATCAGTTGCCCTACACGTAAACAATCTGGGATTAAAAGCTGCATTTCACAGAAACGCAGCCATTTCTGAAAAGCTTTCCCTGGCCAGAGATGCCATCAGCACAAACCACGTGCTAATGCAAGAAGTGGCCATTTCTGCACGAGTTCATCTCAGTTCACAGCATGATCCACCTTAATAGCAGCACTCACAAGGAGCAGAAACAAAAGTTGGCTAAAAACAAAACCTAGGGGGACTTCAGAAACAAAAGTACATCCAACTGGACTGCAGCAAAACCTTCTGTTCACGTATTTTTTTCATTCAAAGAGGAAGAAAACACCAAACAACAAAAAGTTCACACTCTGCTTACTGTCCACATACCACAAATCAACTGAAATACCCAAGACAAGTATGTTTAGGGGAAGTCAAAAGTCAGGCCTAAAATTTGGTGAGAAATGCAGCTTGGACTCTGGGCATGCCTTTCCGGGCATCTTCACCTTCACTGAAAGGGTGGTCAGGCATGGGAAGGGCTGCCCAGGGAGGTTTGGAGTCCCCATCCCTGCAGGTGTCCAAACAATGCCTGGACATGGCACTCAGTGCTCTGGGCTGGGTGACAGGTGGGGATCAGGCACACATTGGCATCGATGATCCTGGAGGGCTTTTTCAACCTCAGTGCTTCTGGGATTCTGAAATTGCTGGTTTAACTGGGAGCACGGGGAAGCCCTTTGCCACTGGCCCCAGGGAGATGCCCAGCAGTGCCAGAGTGTGGGCAGCTGGGTGCTCCTGCACCTTTGAGAGCCCCTGGGTGAAGCTGCCCTCAAAGAAGGAGCTGAACAAACACCCCAGGCCTGCAGAGCAGGTTGGAGCACACTGCCTGGCTCAAGCAGGCAAAAGATGACTTATCTGCATCCTCATCAAACCATAAACTCTGTGAGCAGCACAGGTCACTCTAACCTGGTCAGCTCTTCCACCTGCCCAGGAAAGGGATTTATTTCAAGCATGAGCTGAAGAGTCTCTTGAAAGGAGCTTCAAGCTGCATCTTGGAGCTCTAGTTACTCCAGCCTTGATCAAAGAAACCTGCTGAAAAGCAGCCTTCAAGGTTAAACTCCATTCTGGAATTAAACAGCTCTTGCTGTCTATGAGCAGCCTGGCAGGGCACAGGCAGCAGCCGCAGTGCCAAGGTCGGCACAGGCGGAAAATATCTACTTGAAAACATGTCTGAAAAGCTAAGAAGAAAACACATTATGTCCTTTCTAACACAGAAAAGGCCATGTACGGCAAGAGCATCCACGATCCTCCCTCCCAGACGAGTTCCAGCAGGAGCAGCAAACCAGAAGGAGCCTTGGAGAGGAGCTCAGCCAAAGCCAGGACTCGTCTTTGGCTGCTGCACTGGACAACAACAGCCACTCCTGCTGTTCCCCCGGAACAGAGCAGTGACAGCCTGGGACTCTCCAAGGAGAAGCATGCCAAGCAGGAGAAATGAAACTTCTGCTAGGTGTCCGAGTGTCTCTGCCAGCAGAGCCCAAGGATGGCCACTGGAACTGAGGAACCATCCATAGGGCAGCCGGAGCACAACCACAATGGATGCGGGAATATGCCCAAACCAGGATTTACAGAGGAGAGGAAAACAAACAGCACTCCTTCTGATACTTCCAAGAGAGATGGAGAGGGACTTTTTCCAAGAGCATGTAGCAACAGGACAAGGGGGAATGATTTCAAACTGGCAAAGAGAAGGTTTAAATTAGATATTAGGAAATATTTCTTCCCTGTGAGGGTGGTGAGGCCCTGGCACAGGATGCCCAGAGAAGCTGTGGCTGCCCCATCCCTGGAAATGTCCAAAGCCAGGCTGGACGGGGCTTGGAGCAACCTGGGCTGGTGGAAGGTGTCCCTGCCCATGGCAGGGGGTGGAACTGGATGGCCTTTAAGGTCCTTTCCAACCAAACTATTCCATGATTCTATAAAAGTTCTGCTAGTCATTTCACACGGATTTTGTCCCTGAAGTTCTGCTGAAAGCAACTCACACCTCAGAAAAGGAAAGGGCACAGAACGAGGCAACGGGGTGTACCCATATATACAATACTCCTACTATTGGAACTAGGTCAAGAAGCTCCTTACTACTGGCCTTCTTACTACTGGATCTTAAAGGGGCTTTGAATTATTTATCATCAGGGCAGATGATTTTTTCTTGTAAATCAATAAGAGTTCAGACTTGTGGGATGTTATCTGGTGTAGAGGTGCACATATGCACACCACAGCTTGGAAAAAATGGCCAACATTAAAGAACCACACCTGCATTAAGAACGAGCAGTTCCAGTCATTAATATATTCTCCAATAGGCTGAAACAAAAACAGGAGAACAGAAAAACAAAGTAAGAATGAAACAGCAGCTTCACAGAGACTGGGAAGAGCTTAGTTCAGGATTTAACTCTACCAACACTTCTTGTATCGTCACGAGCAGGTCATAAACTTTATCTGCTCAGATCCCCAGTCTGTAAAATAAAGCTGGATTTATTTTTTCCCTCCTCTTTGTCGTCAGAGCAGGTACCATCCCTCTGCATCCAACAGCACCCTAAGCTCCTCATGGCTCCTGCCACGTCCAAATTAATAATTATTTGAAGAAAATGCCAGATATTCATCAACTCCGTGGCCAGTGCTTTGACTGCCAAGGTTTGGCAGTGCCTGTCCACTCCCTGCACTCCCAACATCCCATCTCCACACCACAGCCACCTTCATTTATTCCTGTGCCAGGGGTAATAAACACTGAACACTCACAAACCACTGAACCCATTTCATTCTGCTTGCTCTCGGACTGCACCCAGCTCGAAGTTCAGCAGAAGTCAGTGCTTCTCCAAATGACTCGGCTCTCAAGGCTGTAAAAGCCATTTCACACATTGTCACTGTGGTTCCAGCAGTTCGTGGGGCAAATTCCCAGCACAGAAAGCCAGAAAAGATCATTACACCATCTAAACTGATATTTTAATCTATGACTTGTAAACTCACAGAATCACACTCAGTCTTGGAGGTCTTTCCCAGTGCAAATCCTTCTGTGAGTCAGTTATTAATTAGTGCACATGCTCGGTGCTGACAAAGCAATGAGCGACCCCAAACTTTGATTTCTTTCCATGAACACATCACACCACACGCACACCCCACCTCCACGGGACTCTGCCACTTTCTGGCCCAAGTTTCACCCATTTCTGCCCCATTTTGTGCCCTCACACCCCCTGAAGTTCGCAGCAAGCCACCGCCAAGCTCACTGCGGTGAACTAATGCTCTTAGAACTGTCGTGGGTGATTAGCAACATATTTCACCTCAAAGCCCTGTGGGATGGAAGGGATTAGAGCTCAGCAGCACCTGCCCACACCCCCCTCCTGTCCCTGCATCAGCAGCTTCACTTATGCAAATGATTTTAATGGAGAAAGTTTACAAGGAGGGAGCCAGAAGCAGGAGCTGTGTAGCTCCAACTTCACAAAACACCAGCCCCAAAATCCTTGAGGATCACTGGCATTATCAGCGCTGAAATCTGAAACTAATATAAAAGCTTCTAAGTACATGAATTTTTCAGGAATAATTACACCAAATTGCAGTGTCAAGGACTTGCCCTTCCACCAGATTGCTGCTGCTGAGAACTTGCAAGAAAGGGAAATCAGAGCAAAATCACATCTCCTCGCTCTGACTGCAATTAAGGCATGCGCCAATCATAAATTACTTTTTTTTTAAACAAACACAAAATTACTGAAGACGTGCCAATTTTTTCTAATCTTTCTCAATCTCAAATGTTTAGAACTTTCTTTGCAAGTAGCAAGTACAAACCTTGACTGAGAGACCAAGAACTACTGCCAACACTGACAAACGCCTCTGATTTATTTATTCATTTATAAGCTCAGGATGCAATTTTACAGAGATTTGAAATGTTTCTTTCCACTCTCCAAATCCATCATAAAGTTGCTAAAATTGGACCAAAGATCCTGCCCTAAAGGCCTCTGAACTGAAAGCATGACAGGGTCAACAAGTACAATTCAAAGCACTGGCAGAATGGCCCAGAGCCACCACAGCCAAAAGTGGGTTGTTTTTTTCTCTTTGTACAAGCGCATTTAAAAGGTTTAGCAATGCAAGATTGATCAAAAGCGAAAACTGGGATGAAATATTTGGCCTAAGAATCAGATCTTTCAAAGCTCTTTTAAACAACAAGTTAAAACTACAGGAATGTTCCTGTATTTTTGAACAATTAGAAAAATCTCGGGTGAAAAAAACAAAAACCACCAAAACCCTTAATAAAAAATTTAGAGGACTAATGCACAACACAGAATTGCTTCAAACAATGCAAATGAACAGAAGAGGATGGAGAAGAAATGGAGAAGCCAGATTGGAGACTGGAAAACAACAGCAAATGATGAGAAGGCTCAAAAAGGAATGTCACTCCCACAGCTATGTCCCATTCCCATGGCTGTCCCAGCCATCCCTACTTGAGACATCAAGAGTAAAACATCCACACACGATTTGTCCTCTTTTAATTGAGTTACGGGATTGTTTAGGTGGGAAAAGCCCTCAGAGACCACCAAGTCCAACTGCTCCCGCAGCAGTGCCAAGGCCACCACTGACCCATGCCCTTAAGTGCCACATCCACAACGCTTTTAAATCCCTGCAGGGATGGGGACTCCACCACTGCCCTGGGCAGCCTGTGCCAGGGCTGGACAGCCCTTTCCACAAAGGAATTTTCTGTAGTATCACCTAATTTTCTGTAAAATCCACCTAAACCTCCCCTGATGCAACTTGAGGCCACTTCCTCTGGGCGCTAACAGGATCTAACTCCATTCGCCATCACCCTCTGGACCCACCCCACTCTCTGCACCCACCACCCCTCTTCTCCACTTAAAGCTCAGTTTCACAGAGCTCGTTTTCCCTGCTGAAATTGAGGCAGAAACACAACAAATAACAGCAGTCAAGCCACATCCCCAGAGCTGTCACGCAGAGCCCCATTCTGCACTCGGCCCCTCGGGACAGGGGGTGTCTTGCTCCAAGGTCTGAAGCACTGAGTGTTTCATTGGGTTCCCTGGAGCTTTTTAATTTCCCAGGAGGATACAGGAACTGCCGGGAGCTCTTTCCTCGTGTGCACCTTGAGCAGAAGTAGAACTCCCCCGAGCACCCAGCAATTCCCAGCTCCTGTGCCGAGATCCCAGTGGAGCTACAGGAGCTAGGAGTGCAGCTGGTGCCCGTCTGCTGTCACACATTTCAGACTCGATCCCTAATGATGGCTTTGATCTTCACAGCTCCACCAGATCCCGAGAAATCCACCCTTTCCCCGGCTCCCTCCTCAATAGGACATGACACATGCTGACAGGATGAATTCCTGGCACACTGGAAGGGGGCTGAGGGGCTCTACATTCCTTCAAACGCTTTCAAAAGTTGTTATTTGTTTCTGCAAGGCATATTTATATAGGTGTTCAGACAGTGTTGGAATGATTTTTTTGGATAAGTATGGGGTGAAGCTCCTGTGGAGAACAGCTGTCTTTTCTAAACTAGAGACTGCTGCTTTTGCACCAATTTAGTTCAATTAAATTACGTTATTTGGTTTATGCACCTGGACCTGACGGCTCCTGATAGGCTTTTTACTAATTTTATTAATTACCAAAGAAAATAGGGCTATTATTGATAAGAAGATTAAACCAGGCCATTCCACATGATTTCACCAGAACAGAAACCAATGGCTGCACACCCTTGAGTCCTGATGTTACAGTTCCAGTGTTGGATGAAACCGTTTCACACAGGAAGGTCTGGGCACTGAAAAGCCATCAGCTATAAAAGGAGCAAAAGCTATAAAGTTCATTCATTTTACTGAAAAAACATCTGGCAGGTCCCACAGCACCTGCAGCCCACCTGCATCAGCTCACACAGGTGCTTCACACCTATAACACATCATCACATTTCGGAAGCTTTCCCCAAAAACACATCTAGAATCATCCCTCTGTTTTTAGCACAGGAACAGAAGGCTGCACACTTATCTCCCCCCACATCACCCTTATTTACCTTTTTTCTTAATTAAGGTAATGACACCCGAGGGAAGGTCTACGCTGCAAAACATACACTGCAATCCTACAGCATCCCCAGGGAGAAGTAATTGGAGCATCTCTCCGAAGGCCAGATCTCTCCTTCCTGTGCCCAGAGCTGCTCCAAGCACCAGATGCTCAGGAGCTGAGACAGTCGAGGACCTCCACTGAAGCTCAGAAAATTCAGCTTCAACTCCTGCACCTGCCCAAGGTGCTACATGTGAACAAAGGTACATCAGGTATTTTCTAACTGGCTCCTGATCTGTACAACGTGGGTAACAACAAGCTGTCCTTCATCCTGACTCTCATTCCTTGTCTCTTACAGCTCTGCAACAGGACTTTCATCCTTCCATGCTCTCCTGTCTGTTATCAGGGTATGGGACACTGCAGGTACAGTAACAACTGAATTCCCGAGAGAGAGCACCCAAACAGAGCCAAGAGCAGCACCCACAGCAAGCAGGAGCCCTCCCATACAGCCTCCTACACTGACAGGCCATATCCATCCCATGGCATGCATTCTTCCCAAGAAAGTGCTGTAGTACAAAGCTATCTTGAGATGAAAAGCAAGTACACGTTGTCAGCAGCCCCGGCATTCTGTATGCACACAATTATTTTGAGGGAGCCATTTCTTACTGCCTTCACAACCACACACTTCTGCTGACAGCAAAGCAGGGAAGCTGAATTTCCAACCAAAATTTCACTACTCTGTCTCACCCTGAGCTAGTCCACCAAAAAGCACAAGTGTTCAGCCTTTCTAGTACTGTTAGTTCAGAAAAAAAAGCAAGTCTTTCCTCTTCCTCAAGCAGTTCCCAATGAACCCTCACATGTGCCTTTTTCACACCAGCAGTGCTAGATAGCAATATAAGCTGTAGTTTACTCATTTAAGCTTCAGATTTTGGATGTCAGGAAGAATTTTTTCATGGAAAGGGCTATTAGGCCCAGGAATGTGCCCAAAACTGAACAGTTTTCTTGCAGCAACAAAGAAGCACCTAGAGAGACACAGAGGGCTGACATGGGCGGAACAGCAACAAAGATGAAAATTACACAAGCAATTGTCAGGAAAATTTTCCCAGAGACAGCACCGTAAATGAATAAACACAACACGGAGGCGTTAAACAATGCCAGAGAAAACACCACCAAAGTCACCCAGACTGACAGCAGAGACAGGGGAGTGTGAGCCTGCAACTTAAAGAGGTTTACAGAAGTTTCACGAGGTGCAAGAACTCCCTGAAGGCCACCTCAAAGAAAGAACTGAAATCCACAGAAAGAGCAAGATAAGGCCAAGAGAACAGAATTACAAAATCAGAAGCAAGAGAGAACAGAGCAATGATGCTTAACCCTGAGCAGGAGATGTCACTTGGATTTCAACAATATTCAGCACCAACAGAGGAGGAAAAGAAATCACGAACAGCTCAGAATAGAATTGGGAAGGCAAATCAACCTCTGTGTTTTCAACAACCCTCAATCAAGGTTTAAGGGCACATTAACCACCCTACAAGAAGCAGCTGGGTACCAGGGGCCAGTCTTCACCTGTACAAGTGAAGATGGGGTGGTAACTGAGGAAAAATGTCATGATAAAAGCATGATTTTTAAGAAAAAAGTGACTGCAACTTTGCAGTTGCAGATGCTCCCCTTTCCCCCAGCAGAGCAAGACTCAGAGAAACACAGCAGACCAAAGAAAAAGACTTGAGAGCAAAAGCAGAATTAACTTGCAACAGAGGTAATTACTGGAAGCAGGTTAGAAAAGGAGAGATGAGAAACATCTACAACCTCAGGGGGAGAAGCCTGGACAGATGAATGCTGTGTTTTGTTACCATGCCCGTGGTATTTGTATACCAAAAGCACCCAAAGCTTACGTGATGTTTATAGTAAGAAAGGCTTAATGTCAACTTTCCAGGGGCACGCACAAGAGGCTTCTGCGAGCCCTGAACGCTCTCCCATTTGTTACCTGATTTCTTGGACCATTTTTCTCAGCTTCACATTACGCAAATCCTTTCCTCAAACCAGAACAAAAACAGCTGTTCTATAGCACCCTTCCACTCCCTTTGACCAAAATAAGGGAAATGTAAAATTTACATGGAAAAGTAAAAAACCTCAGCAGCCTGCTGAATAGCCAAAAAAAATCAGAGTGCAGTTAATTCACTCCTTTCCCACCAAAAGTTAAGATATTTGAAAGCAATGCTGCAGAATAAGATTTAGGTTTTGTATTTGCTCATATTTCCACAGGGCTGACTTCCTTCCCATTCCAGGCCTGATTTCAGCAGGATATTCTGCCTCTGACAGCCTTTCTGCCCACCCATGCGAATCTCCCTGAAAAACAGGCTTTTAGGAAACAATGTACGACAGAAAGATACCACAGCTCTCACAGCTCTTGGCAAGGCTCTTAGGAACGAAAGGAGGAAATGCAGAAGGGAAGGAAAAGCAGATGACAGAGGATGGAAGAAGGGTTGTTTTGTTTTGGTGCTTAAAAAAAAAAACAAAAACACACTAATCCTCTTCCTTAGGCACTGCCGGCTCATTAGTGTTTTCCTCCCCAAACTGTGATATTCAACGATTTCAGGACAAAACCAGTCTGAGGATAATTCACGTAAACTCAGCAATAATCAGCCCTACGGCCAATAAACTCTTCACCCTCATAGTTTATTTGCTGCTAAGCCTTGGCCTGCAGCCTTGGAATTCATTCTGCCGGCACTACAGCTATTTCCCTGTAAACAGGAAGCCCCCTCAAATTTGCATTACAGTAAACTCATTTGCTTCATTTAGCCTCAGCCTTATCTGGGAAAGATAAAAGGGTGCCGACAGGTGCATTGGGCTCCAGCAAAGGGACAAGGAACAAAACCTTTGTAAAACCTTTGTAGTATTTCTGGAGGAGGTAACGCCAGTGCACAGGACCCGTCCCTGGGCTGTGGTTGCCCGCCAGAGATAAACCAACACGTTCCTGTGAGCAGAGTGCTGCAGTAAGGCAGGGATATTTATTCTCAAGCATGGATGTGATATTCCAGTGACCTTCCCGCTGTCTGTCCCAGTGACAGCCAGGACTGACGGCGGAGATGGCTGCACACCCAGCGTTACAGAGCCGAGCTTGTGCTCCTCCAAGGAGCTGCTCACACCCGCACAGAAATAATGAATATCTGGAAAAATTGTTTGATTTCAAACAAGAGAGGACTCCGTGTGTTGTATTTTTTTACTGTTACTATATCAACCTGCCTTTAACCAGCCGATTTATGTCATTTTAAATGAATCACTTTGCCAGCGATACAGAATATTTCAGTATACCCAGCACACCACGTCTGCTCTAATGAGAGGGATCAAAAAAACCATCCAGAAGCCAGCACAAAGATATCTGACACCAGAATAACGGTCACAATTTCCTACTGTATGAGGAAATCCCTGGTTTCAGTTAGAAGCTGAGAGGTTCAGTCATTTCGAGCACCCTAGAGCCGTTTGTGGTCCCGGGCTGAGGTAAGTCCCCGTTCTGTTATGTCCGTGCTTCCTTCCGCTCCTGTGCTAAGGGCCTGGCGTGTCCTTGTCCCACAGCACCACGTACAGCCCCAAACCTCTCCTCACTGAAGGCTTCTCACCTCCTGCAGAGCACAACAGCTCAGGGAGGGTGGCAAACCAACCTTCTCCTCTAAGATCTCATGCCAACAGGTTCTTCCACAGGCAGCCCAAGGAGCGAGGCACTTTGGCCACCGATCCCTTCACCTTCCCTCCTGCTCTGTAAAACTCCCCCTGACACCTGGCTGCCTTTCCCACCTAAGGAGCCAAGCACAGGTGAATCATCTCTCCCAGCTCAGGGAAACCACCAAACATTGACACCACGTAAATCCTGGAGCAGGAGAGCAAAGCACAGCAGGCTCCTGAGGCCTCGTGCTGTGCTTGCTACGAGGAGGCTTCTGCCGCGCTGGCCACGAGGGATGTCGGTGCAGGCAGCAGCTTCGAGCCTCTCCACAAGCACCAACTGTGCTGATATTTCTCATGGCGTTGGGAGGACTCCTCGTGCCCTGCAACCCTCCACGTCCCACCTTTCACCTGCCCACAGGGGTCACGTCCCTGCTGGGAACAGGGAGCAGCACCGCTGCACATCTCCGAGGACAGCACTGACATCACAGCACTGAGACACATGAAGCCACCAGCACCCCCAGCAAAGCTGTACCTCGGGCTAGCAGGGCAGGGGAAATTTCATGGATACCGTACTGTTTTTGAAAGTGTAAACACATACCAGGAGAAAAGCAGGCACCTTTGTCTGTCCAATAACACCATCCTCAACCAGACCTCAAACACAACAGCCAAACTTCATCACCTGAGGTCTCACTGCCCCTGCAAGGGGGATAAACATGGGCAGGGCACCCTTCACCTTCCCCTGCTCTGCAGCCTCCCTGTGCTACCCAGCATTCCAGCAGAAAGGCAGGAAAACGAGTGAAGAAGTGGGAAGAGGGCTCCAGCGATCTCTGGCTCACAGCAGACAGCTAGGCTAGGCCACCAGCAGGCTTCCAAACTGCCTACACATTCTGCAGTAAAATTTGGTTTAGATTTTTCCTGTTGCAGTATTTTGTTTGCTGGCTGAATCTTCATTTTTAATATATACATACACACACACACATAGAGCCATGAAAGAAAGGAAAAGCTTCGCTTTAATTTCAGCAATAAACAAGCAATGCTCAGGTGATGTTATAACACACACATAACCACAGGAAAAAGCTGGTTTTGCAGAAGAAAATCTGCTTTTAGCACCAAGCCCCAAGCAAACAACCTCGGCTATGCTAAGGCACCCGTCTGCTCCCGCGGTGGGACCGGGGAAGGTCGGGGCGACGGAGCCCAGACCTGCACCAGCACCTCCGCTCCGTGAGCTGCCTGCTAAGGGCGAGCTCCGACCCCGTCCTCCTCCCGCATCCCCTGTCAAACCCCATGAAGCATCACCAAAAAACCGCTCTGCAGAGCAACACGGCCAGAGCGCGGCTCGGCTCGGTGCTACCGACTGCTCTGGACGGAATTCCTCACCCGCCGGCCGGAGCACCACCGGGCTGGGGATCCATAAACCCCCGAGCTGCGGGGGTTCGTCCCTGGGGGGATCGGCGTCCCCCCTTCACCCGCCGAGGGACTCCGCGCAAGTTGTGCCAAATGAACGCACGCATTCAACACATCCAGCACATCCAGCACACCCAGCCCGGCTCTGTGCTCGCCACGGCCGGACCCGGTGCCGGCGGAGGCCGCGGGAGCCGGGGCACGGCCGGACCGTTATGTCCGGCCCGGGGAGGGCGCCGGGGGCCGGCCGGGGCCGCGGCGGGGCGGGCGGTACCTGGGCTCGGGCAGGGTGATCTTCTTGCTGGCCCTGGCCGCCGGGGTGCTCTTGCTCTTCTCCATCGCCATCAGGTAGCTGACATCGGCCAGCACCGCCTCCAGGTCCGCCATGTTCCCGCTCCGCCGCCGGGCTGCAGATGGAGGCTCCGCCGGGGCAGCCGCCCCCGGGGCGGGGGTTGGCGGCGGGCGGCGGCGGCGGCTCCGCCGGTGCGGCCGAGCGGCACCCGGTGCGCGTGTGCGGAGCGCGGGGGCCGCTCCCCGCCTCCCGCCCTGCGCCCCGGGCGGGCGGGCGGCAGGAGGGAGGGACGGACGGACGGTCGGTCGGTCGGACGGTCGGTCGGACGGTCGGACAGACGGCAGAGGGAGGGAGGGAGGGAAGGAAGGAGGGAGCCCCCGCCGCGCCCCCTCAGCGCCCGCCCGCCCCCGCCGGGCCCATGGCGGCGGCCGGTCCGCCCCCGCCGCTCGCAGCCTGCGCGGCCCCCGCGGCCCCGGACCCGCAGCTCGGAGCGCGCGCGGCGGCCATGGGCGGGCGGACCGGGCTGCCCCGCGGCGCCGCCGAAAATCCGGACATGGATCGGCGGCGGCCGGAGCGGGGAGCGCCCGCCGGGAGCGCCGTGAGGGGGAGCGCCCCGAGGGCACCGAGCGGGGACGGCACCTGCGGGGTTCGCTGGCCCGGACACGGCCGGGGGTCCATTCTGCCCTGTGAGGGTGGGGAGGTCCTGGCACAGGGTGCCCAGAGAAGCTGTGGCTGCCTCATCCCTGGAACTGTCCAAGGCCGGGTTGGACGGGGCTTGGAGCAAGCTGGGCTAGTGAAAGGTGTCCCTGCCCGTGGCAAGGGCTGGGATGGGATTTAAGGTTCTTTCAACCCAAACCACTGTGGGATTCCATGGTTCCACTAAGGGGGAAACACCAGAGCCAACGCCAGCCACGCAGCACTGAGCTGCCTGCAAGCCTCAGCACCCAGTCGGACACATAAATTCAGAATTAATTTCCTCATCATTTATTAAAACGCGTGCATAACAAAAACAGGATACAAATAAACGCATGTGTGTGACACTCCGCTCGTTGAACCGCTTGCTGGCAAATAACGATGCGAAACAGGGCACCCAGGTGTCCTTGGGCTCGGAGCAGAGCTCCGTGCTCGTGTTCCTCCTTCAAGTAGTAGTAGCTCCACTGCAGCCAAGCAGATATGCAGATTTCAAGTGCTTTCTTTTCTGAATTTCGTCAAATATGTCATAAATAATTGGCTCAATGAAAGGCTAAGTCAATGACAAGTCTGAAGTTTGAAACTCAGCGTGTTTTGAGCTCTTTTCAAGTGCCGCCACTCCTCCTGCCTACATCTTTATGAAAGTTAATGATCTGATTAAAGCGAGGTAGAGTATACAGCTGGGAGGATTTCACCGTGTGCCTCATTATGAACCGTCTGAGAACCTGCTTTTTGTTGAAAATGTTAATTTAAGCCAACACTTTCCACCGCAGCAGATCCATTGGGGAAGGTTTCCCCTCCACCAGTGGCCACAGAGCAAAGCTGAAGCTCAGGTTGTCCAAGCAAGAGTGGAAGGGAGCAGACGAAGAAGTGGGGCACATCCCTCCTGGAGGTTCAAGGGTAAAGTCTCCCACCAGCCCCGTTTAAAGGTTTCACTGATCCAAGCTATGAAAAGGGATATTTTTATCTCCCAAAAACCTCTGGACTGGCAAGACTGCTGGGGCTGGCTGTGGTTCCTGAGGCTCCTCAGGCTCAGTCCAGACCTGGGGCTCCCACCCAAAGCTTATTCCAGAGCCTCCACGTGGGCTCTCCATTCGCAGGGGTGTGATGGGGAAAGAAATTCCTCTCACCACATCCTCAGCCTGGTGATGTGACTGGACACGTGCCTTTTGCTGGCTCTTCCCAGGGGACTGCCCCGTTGTGGCTTCTGCAGCCCCTCTGCCCATCTCTCACTGGTATTTCACATTTCATTTCCTGAAATGTGACTGCAGAAGCAGCAGCTCACGGGGAGGATCTCGGCACTGACCTGAGGGTGTTGCTAAACACCCCGAGCAAACAGAAACCATTGCCCGGATGAGGAGGCCCCTGTGTTTGCTGAGATATTTGAATGGCTTTACAGTGATGGTGACAGCAAAAGCGGCCACCAAAATGCCCCATAGGATTCCTAATGCTCTCCTATTTATTCCTGTGCCACGTTTTCATCATCATTAGCTGGATATTATTGTTGTGTAGACATCAAAGACATTCCTGGTGGCAGTTTCTAGGAAGTGAGGTCTGGTGAGGGCCAAGTTAAGGTACTTGTTCCTTTCTTTCTGCTTTTGAGTTTCCACTGGTGCTGGTGTGGCAGCAGCAGCTGGCACCAGGGTGGTGGTGGTGGGAGGTAAGCAAAGGTGTTCTCTGCACTGCTGATTTCCCAGGTGTGACTGCAGTGCAGTCGGAGGTGGTGGCACGTCCCCACAGCCACCCCTGGCTGGGAAGAGGCAGCCCACGTCAGGCTCTTCATGCTCACCTCTAGCAGTGTGTAAAACATTTTTCAGTGGTGTATTCAGATATTTTAAAGGTCACTGGGACAGGTATTTTTTAATAACAGAGTGGAATAAAACCTGGGTTTTTTCCCCGAAGCGAACAGAACAGGCAGTGCCAGCCTTCTTTTCAGGGAAGTTCAATTCCCCAAGTGCAAGGCCTGCAGCTTTCCTTAGCCCGTGTTGTATTCCAGGCTGAGTGTTTGTGTTGTTCTTGCGTTGTTTTGTGCCTCGTGTGTTGGGTTTGGTGTTTGTGTTTATAAACAGTGCTCTGGGGATTCCCCCAGGTAAAGGAAACCCAGAGTTAATCGATGCCAGGGTTAGCAGAGGTCAGAACACGATACACTCTGAATGCATTTAAGTATCTCCTGACATTTCTGCGGATGGTGATGGATGCTGCTCAATCAATTTAAGCGTGTCTCGAGGCCTGGCAGGGCTGCAGGCTCTGCATCCACTGCGGAGCCAGGAAACCAACCTCCCCTCTGCTGCTCCTTCCTTCCGAGGAGCGAGTTCCTCCTACCATCTGTGTGAGATTTAAATGTTTTATTTTGCCCTGCTCTGCTTCACAGGATGACAGATGATATTACAGGGAGCTACGAGGCTGTTGTAGATTTATTAGTGCGTCCCACTCTGACACCATCCCATCAAGATAACTCTGCAACACGTTACCCAGGACAGAACCACATCCATCCTGCTGCCCTCCAAGCTGTGCCAAATCCCATATCAGATAAGATCTTTGCTCTATGCTGATGCCAGCAACATCTCTCAAGGGGAATGTTCACATGAAAGATCTTTAAATATTATTTTTAATACGATTTTTACTAATATTTCTAATATACTGACAGAAGTGCACATAGGTTGAGATTAAGAGAATTAAGGAGTGTTTAGCTCAGTTCTCTCCGTGGGATGCTGCTGTCTACGGAGAGGGCAAATTCTCTCCTCCCTGGCAGCACTGGTAGAGGATAATTTATTGGTGATGGATCCCCATAGGAATCTGACTCTCTGTGGCTTGTTTTGCTGCAGTACTGGCAGTACTTGTGGGGTGCCTGACTGAAGGGGAGAGGGCAGAACCCCCTTCCCCACGCTCCCCTCAGTGTGCCAAATCAGCTCCCGAGCACAGGGTTACCTGGAGGGGAAGCAGCTCCTGCTTAATGAGGTTGTGTGAGGATTCACCAGGCAGCAGTGCTGCAGTGCCTGGAGGCCAGTGGGGCAGGAAGAAATACAAACCATTCCTGGGAAAAGCAGGGCAATGCCAGCGCTCATCCCGCAGCCTCACCGCTCCTGCGGCTTTAGCCCGGCATCCCAAGGAAACAGCCTCACTCCATCCCCTCTGCCTGTCAAATTCTGCACTTTGCCAGGCCCCGGGGTGGCTTTGGCCCCTCTCCCCTCCAGTGGGAGGCACATCCATGCCAATCCCACGGGCATTCATTCCTCTGCAGCATCCGCACGCACCCAGGCTGGAGTTGCATCCCATCTCCTTAATGCTGCACTAATAAGTGGTGAGAGGCAATGCGGAAAACAAATAGAGTAATTAATGGCCGTGGCTGCTGCTGCTTTTATTCACTGTCTGTTCCAGAAGGAGAAGCTTTACAGAAGGCAGCCTCTGCCCTCGCAGTGCCCTTGCATTTGGCACCCCAAATCCCAGGGTGGGGGGAGCTCCACAGCTCTGGCCTCCTGGAGAAGCAGGGTGGCTCCTCCACATCTCCACGGATTCCTCCAGCTTGCTCCTGAATACTCTCAACAAAGGCACTTCAGCCACCTCAGACAGGTAAAACCTCAACATAGCTTAGCATCAGCATGTTCCTTTTTGCAAATAGCTGACATGATGAGGAGGTTGGGTTTTAATTAGGAAACAAGTGGCAATTCAATTCTCAAAAATATTATTCACCATCAAACATTTGTACTGGCATAGTCAGACTAGCAATAATTATGTCCTCTGGGGGCAGAGATAAGAGCAGAGTTGAAAGTCATGCAACATCTATAAAGTCTTGCATGAGAAAACACAGGCACGAGAAGTCCGGGGCCTCCCGTTCGCAATTGCATCACACCATCCCTCTCACCATGGAATAAAAATATCTTACTGACATTTTCCTCTGCACATTTTCTTCCCCTGACACGGCACATAGCAATGTCCTGGTGCTGCCTCCCACCCCAGGCTGTGCCTTGCCAGCTGCAGCCTGGAGCCCTCGTTGTGACCCCCTGGCAGCTCACACGGGGACATCACTGATGGCACAGCTTCCCTCCCTCCCTCCCACCATGCACACAGATAAATAAAGAAGCATCACCCCCTCACCTGGCCAGGGCAAGCTTTAAAAACACAGGAGCAGCATCAGGACAAGCTGGGTCACAGAGCCAGAACTGCCACGCCAAAACTATCCCAGGTGACCAGTGGAGGCACAGGGGTGACGCTGGACAGATGAAACACCCACTGCAGGAGGGCAGAGCCAGGGCTCTGCATTAGCACCCAGCCCTGGTTCTGTTCCTTAAGCAGCATCCCCTGGTGCATCCCCACTGCAGCCACCTGGGCTCCTCTGCAGGAGGGGCAGGGATGTTTGAGCCATTTTCACACATAAATCTCCACTTGTGGCTGTCCTTACAGCTCAGTCGTGACCTAGATGTGGCATCTCACTCAGTCCTTGCTGGAGGGGCTCATTACAGCCCATGGGGGTTAGAGGGGCCTGAGAACCAAGGGCAGTGGGGCAGTGACCCTCACAGACCCCCCCCTCCTGGGTCACAGAGCACCTTCCCCGTGTCCCCCAGCCTGTGCCATCCCATGCCCAGCTCAGAACTGACCCATCTTCAAGAAGTCCCTGATTTAAAAACAATAGAGTGTGTTGTCACAGATTAAAGCAAATAAACCCAGTGAGAACTGGAACAGCAAATGTCTCAAAGCCCCACAGAGTCAAAGTGTTCCCGGTTCAGCATTGTGGTGGGATCAGACACTGAAGGAGCATTTTCCCTGCACAGATTGATCAGCCAAACAGATGTCAAGAGGGACCCATTGAGCATTTGCTGTTCCACAGGCTGGCTTGAATGTAACTTCATAAAGGGAAAATAAAAAAATCAATAATTGCCTAATTTAGCTATAAATTCTGAGGGACAGAAGGAGAAAAACCAACAACTGTGCAGATATTGAAATGGCAGAAGGTAATTCAGATTCTGTCGTGGCATCTATGGAAGTTAAATTGTGTAGTGCTGGAAATGAGAGCCTTCCTCTCCTGGGAGGTTCTGCTGCCCATCACAGGGGTGAATCAGGACAGGGTCAGTGCTGGAGGTGCTGGGAGGGCTCAGAGCTCGCTCCAGCCGCAGCGATGCCGGGCCAGGCGCAGTAGGAGGGGGTCGGCAGCCGGAGGGTGCGGGGCTGAAATCCCCCCGGAGCGCCAGAGAAGCTGTCTCTGCTCCTTGGAAACAAGTCTGGGTGTGTGGGAAATGCTTTCTAGTTATTTCTCTTCGCTGGCTCTTTGTGCTCCAAGTCTGTTTACACTCAAATTGGCATTTTCTGCCCTGGCTGATCGTTCACCCGGATCCCATCTCACCTGTCTGGGCTCGGTGCTGGCCCTCGGTGCCTGATGTCACCGCAGACAGGGGCAGTGTCAGCTGAAAGGAGCACCACAGGCTGCTCATGCAGCTTGGCTGCCCGGCCCCAGAGCACCCAGGAGCTGCTGGTCCAGCCCTCACACAGGCAAACCCACCAGAAACATGGGAATGCGCTGCCTGCTCGGGAGCGAAATGGCACGGGGTTTATTTGTACTTCTGTCACATCAAAGGGGCCCTTGTTTGAATTCTTCTGCCTTTAGCCTGGAGAAGAAGAAGGGGAAAGATTGGGTCCTATTAATAGCCTTGCATCCCACAAGATCCGAGCCTCGCAAGAAGCCATGAAAGACTGCGGCATCTGATTCCCTGAATAAATGAGGTAATTTAGGAAGAAGTGCGTGCTCAGCAGCCTTCATTACTGCCTTCTGCAGCTCGGTGGGAGATGACAGTGACAACTCACTTCGGTATCAGTAGCACCCAGGTCCCAGAGGAGCTGTGCTGTGCCCGAGAGCATGGGCAAGGGTGCCGCTTCTCCCTCAACATTCCTGATGCTGCAGCAAAAATCCCCAGGACTGGCACAGAACGAGTGGAAGGAGCACTCCAGCAAGCTGATGGGCCAGCAAAGGAGGGGCACAGCTTTGCATGGATGCCAAGAGACTGGTGCTGTTGACAGGGCAAAGGGATGTTTGGGAATTCACTGCACTCGGAGGAGGACTGTGTGGTGGGGCTCCAGTCCTACATCCCCAGGGACTGAGGAGGGAAAGCCACTGGGGACACCCCGGCTGTGGGGAAGGGCCAGGAGCTGTAGATGGGCTGGCATGGCAGGGACGTCTGCTGCAGGCCCCTGACATCATCCCACACCAGGATTTTTCTCTTGTGGGCTGTGGGATGTGTGGAGCATCCCGCTGTCCCAGCTGTGGGTAACACCCACGGGGGCACCGGCCTGGGATTAGCCAGAGCGCAGGGAGGGCTCTGACCCCGCTCCACGTCCTGGCAGCGCTGAGATTTATGTCAGCTTTCCCTTAAGCAGATTTTTGGCCTCTAAGTGTCAAGTTTAATCCCGACACCGAAGGTCTGTGTGGCAGCCGGTGCCTCTGGCTGTGTCATCACCCCGCACGCAGGTGCTGGGGACTGAGCTGCCCTTTGCATGTCAGGCCTGAGGTCACCAGAGCCACCAGCTGTGCTGTCCCCAGGCTGCTGGATATGCCCTTGTGCCAGCACCCAAATCCGTGGCCACCTGGTCTGGAGCGAGGCGGGGGTGAAGGAGCCCACGATCCTTGCAGAGCTGCGCTCCCGCAGTGCCTGGCAAATGGCAAAACAGAAGGATTTGCAGGATCATGCCCCATCCTATCTGCAGCCCCATATGCCAAACAATTAATCTTCCCTCTCGGTGCCCTTGTAAAGCAGACCAATAAATTGCCTTCATTTCACAGCTGAGGGAACGTGGTTCCAGTGAGGCCGCTGCCCGGGGGAGTGGCCACAGGGGCTCTCCGGAGTGGGTCAGTGGCCACATCCACACGGATGGCTGCAGCCCCGCCAGGACAGCCTTCCCCGGGGGAACAGGGACTATTCTCAGAGAGATTTACACGTCAGAGAGCACAGCGAATAAACCCTGAGTGACCTCAAAAGCATCTTTCTGCTAAAATGCATTCCCATGGCCTTAGCATCTGCAGCTCAGCTTGACCCTGTGGCTGGGAAGAGGCACCTCCAACGGGAGGGTGTAGCAGGCCTCAGTGCCATGCATTCTCTAAGGGAATTAGGGCAAATTCGGGCACCAAAATGCCATTACTGTGGGAATGGACCTGCTGCGGTCCTGGTGCCTTCATCCCTACAGTGGCCACTGTCCCCACGGGGGCAGAGCCACTGTCCCTTAGAGAGCAGGCGGTGTCCAGAGGGATGAGGGTTAAAGCGCCCCACTTCCCGTTCCACACGGGAACAGAACGAGTGGAAGGAGCCTCTGCCTTTGGAGCTCATCTGGGCAGATAATGGACTTTGCCTTCTGACTTTATCTGCTGCAAATCTCTCCCGTAATTGCTCATCATCCGGAAACCTGGAGAGAGCCAGGACAGACATTCCCGCCGTGTGAGACAGCCGTCCTCTCCCTCCCTGCCCTCGTCCTGCTGCCAGCCTGTGCCCAGAGCCCCCAGCAAACCAGAGCCCCCAGTACATCCATCACACCAGAACACCCAGTATGCCCAGTGCAACCAGCACACCAGGGCACCCAGTGCACCCCTGCGCGTCCAGCCAGGGGGAAGCTCTCAGTGTGGGACTTGTGATGGCAGCTCTCCCTTTCAGCCCCTCAACTAAAGGGCTCTGTCCCCCCACCCTACCTCAGCTTCTTCCACCCCTAAAAGAGCCGAGGGCTCCGCGGGCGAGGGGCAACTCAGAGGCTCTCAGCACCCAAAAACCCCGCGCAGCACAGGGGCACAAGCCCGCCTCGGGAACTGGGTGTTGGTGGTGGGGGCTGCTCGCACTTCAAAGCGCCTCTCCGGCAGCTTCGAGCAGCGTTTCGTTCTGCGGCTGCCGAAGGAGCAATCCCGTCCTGCAGAGGAACACCAGACGTCACTCGCGGGAAGGTTGCTAAGCGAGCTGGTCCCTCCTCATGATGCACGACTTCATTACGCGGCTCCCTAAATGGATGTTACACACAAATGACATTTGCCTTGGAGCATATGAGCTCCCAAAATAGCGGGCGGCTCTCCGCGCTATTGCTTTGGTTTCCCGAAGAATGTCCCTATTGTCTGCGGGGCTGCTGTGCCCATGCCTGGCACAGCCCGCCGGGGTTGGGGGGTTGGGTACAAAGGGATGGGGACCCCCAAACCAGCCGAGCTGTGCCCGGCGTGGCAGCGATGGGGGAGCCCGGGGTGGCCCCGTGGCCAGGATGGAGTGAGGCCATGAGGAACGATGAATGCAGGCCCTTCTCTTGCTCCGATCATCTTCGTCTCCCTGCCTCAAAATTCTTTCCTGATGCTTCGCTCAGGGTTTTTCCACAGGCTGGGTGTTTCCCCTGAGGGGAAGAGCCCCCAGAGATGCTCCAGACACAGCCCCGCTCCTGCACGAGCCTCCCACCACCCAACGCTCTGCCAAAGGGACCAAACCCAGCTCATGACGCACCTTCCAGCACCTACAGAGGTGACAGAGGGGACAGGGCACCGTGTCATACCCCAGGCACCCAGCTAAGGCCACTTCTGCCAGGCTGCAGCCACGGCCGTGGTGGCAGCGCCAGGGACTGGCTGCTCACGTGGCCATTTCATCTAAAATTCTTAAACTCAGCGCCGGCTGTCCTTTGAGATGAACTGAACCATGCAGAGAGAAGGTCTGGCTCCAGCTCTGCGCCGTGTGAAAGGTACAAATAAAAAAGAAACATAAAGGTTATGTCCATGCCGAAGAGAGAAATTTGCTTTTCCTTTTTCTTTTCTTCCCCCCCCTCCCCCCCCCCCCCCGATTTCCTAAGAACATCCTCGGCAGCCGATCTGTGCCGCTCTGCTGTAATCCGGTGATATATTTTAATCCCATTACGTTGCCATGCGCTCGCTCGAAGCCCGCCCGGACTGGGAGGAACAGATGTTTCCTAATTGGCACTCGTGCTGCCCAGGGGTTTCCAGCTCCGACAATGTTCCTCTGCCTCCGCTGGCGCTGTCCCTGCCGCTGGATTTGCAGCCTCAAAGGATGTAACAACGCTGGCTGCTCCTGTGCCAATGCCCCACCTGGAGCTGCTGTTCTCCGGCCCCTGGTGCCCCCGTGGAGGGGTCACTCTGTCACTGCTGGCCGTCCCCGCGGGTGACCGAGGAAGCAATCGGGGCTGCCCTGGCCGCTCGCCCGCAGGGAGATGCAGCATTTGCTTTTTTCCGTTTGTTTGGGGAAAGGATGCGGAGGGAGCCCCGTCCCGCGGCACCCGGGCGGCCGCGGCTGCCCAGCTCCTCACTCCCACCACGGCTGAGCCGCTGCTTCCCAGCACATCCCCTTGGCTCTCCATGAAGCATTTTAGTTTGGTCCCGAGTGTTTCATCATCGAGGGCGGGCGCGTGGGGCCGCAGCGTCGCTGTCCTGGCCGGCTGCAATCCCCTGATACCCGTTAATCCCATTATGTCTCCACGAGGCTGCTTCCAATTCTGGCCTCTGAAGAAGTGATGTTTCTTAATTAGCTTTTCAACCGGACAGGGGTTTTACTGGCTGAAAGGAGCAGTGGAGGTTTCATTCCTTCCTTTCTCTCCCTCATTACTCTGATCTCAGGAACAAAAACAAGGAGCAGAAAGGAAATGGGAGCCTGGCATTGAGGGCAAGAGAATCCACCAGCCCCTGTCACAGAGCCCAGGTACCAAGAGGTCGCCGTTTGTCTCACCAGTTGCAAACTGGGTTTGTGCTGCCTCTGCCCATAACCCAGAGCTCTCTCCCGCTGCCCCACACGGTCCCTGCAAGGTGGGCAAAGCCCCACTCCGGGCTGGCACTGGCCCGGCAGCGCCAGTGTGTCCCCAGCCAGTGCCCAGCAGCCGCCAGTCCCGGCTGATTCCCTTTCCACTGCTAATCTGGGGGTTTGACTGCAGCATTCAGAGCCTGGAACGGAAAAATTTCCTGACCCCCCGCTTCCCCACTCCCCCTTCGCATCCAAGTTTTACTGGTCACTACAAGCAGAGGTTCTGCTCGTGACACGGTGCCAGCGCCTGGTGCCCCCCAAGCCCTTTCATCCTCCCCCAGTCCCCCAGCCACTGGCGGGGACCCAGCACCCAGCAGGTCCCCACTGCCCAGCGGGTCCCCGCTTGCAGCAGCTGGTTTTTTTCCTCCCCAGATGTTTTCTCTAATCAGAAAAGGGGGAAAGAGGGTGCAGCAGCCGCAGGGAGCTCGGTATCCAGCTCCTCCCTGCTGCTGCCCATTCTCGGGAACAGCCAGAGCCCGGCGTTCCCTGCCAAAGCTCCTTTCTCTCTCCGGGATATTTCACTCCTGCCTCAGCCCTCGCATAAATCAGAGCAGAGATTACTTTTCCACATGCCAAAGCTGAACATTGATAAATCACAAGTCTGCCCTGTAAACCGCAAGGCTTTAATAAAACATGCTGGGTTCCTGCTTGGTTTTCCTTCCTTCCTTAAACCTTCAGTGTTTGTGGCTGGGTCTGTGCGTGGAGGCACAAACATGAGGCTGGAGGCTCACTTTAATGCAAAGAAGAAGAGGAAAAAATTGAAGCCAAGAATCTCATGTAATCACGTGGCTCCTGAAGCTGGAGAATTAAACATAACAATAATTTTCAGAGGACAAAAATCCGTGAAACCCACAGTAAAGCCCTCCCAGCGGGCAAGGCACGTTAGGTACCCAAAGTACCCAGGCTGCAGGTGCGACTGAGCTCACCCCACTGTGCCTAAGAATAAACAACTCGTATTTTTCAAGACTGGTGTTTTTTAGCCCAAGGTGATTCCCCAACCTGGGGTGTCCCGAGGGGGAAATTCGCAAAGGCAAAGCAAAGCAAAGCCAGTGGGAGCCGACAGGCACATCTTCATCTCTTCAGCACTTTTGCGTCCTCCTCCTCGCCAGCCCATCCCGCATCACCCCCGGTCCTCACGGAGGCGCCTCCCGAGGACAGACAACGGCTGCTGCTCCAGGTGGAAAAGAAAACAGGAAGGAAAAGACACCTCAGTCTCGGATGCGATTTAGCCAGGGTTTGCGTTATTCTTTCATTAATTACTCCGTGGCAAATTACTGCTGTTCCCCTGCAGGCAGCCCCGCTCCTGTGGGGTTCACCTGCCGAGGGTCCCGGGGTCCCCCCGCCCAGCCCAGCACGCTCCAGCCGCGGTGAGCACGGCAGGAACCGGGGGGCTGGAACCAGCACGGCCGGCGGCGATGGGGTCTGATCCCCCCCTTCCCTCCCCCATCCTTTTTGCTGGGTGAAGAAAAAAAAATCCC
Source organism: Corvus moneduloides (assembly GCF_009650955.1). Lineage (NCBI taxonomy): Eukaryota > Metazoa > Chordata > Aves > Passeriformes > Corvidae > Corvus > Corvus moneduloides. Next base: position 10,075,688 of record NC_045493.1, read on the forward strand.
TTCCCCAGCCTGGAGAACAGCTTTAGCTCTGCCGGCTGTTGGCACGACGGCAAAACCACCCACCCACCCACCGCAGCGCCGTGGGACCGCTGACATCTCCGCAGCAGCGGCGCCGGCAGCCCCGCGTTCCCCCGCAGCCCCGCCGGCAGCGGGGGACGATGGGCAGCGGGAGGGAGGGGACAGGGACACGGCTGAGGTGGCCGGGGGCTCCGAGCTGCTGAGGCGACGAGCGCGGTAGCAGCGAGCCAGATGGCAGCTCCGCAGCGGGCGTGGGACGGAGGCGATCTTCTGCTTTTGAATAAAATTGAAAAAAAAAAACCCCAAAATAAGCTTTCAGCACATTTCCCCAGAGCCAGCGAGGGAAAAACCCTCCTCAGCAGAGCTGAAGCTGCCTTCAGCTGACCCGAGGGCGCCCACCTGGGTGCACCCAGCCGCCAGATGAGGAATTTCCCCCAACGGGTCCCACAGGAGCTGCTCTGGGCTCGTTCACATTTCGGTGCTTTTCCCCCCAGAACCCTCCCAGCTCACCCACAGCCGGGCTCCATTGTCCCCGCGGGAGCTGCCCTGGTCCCCGACTGCCGGGTTGGACAGGACTTGGGGCAACCTGGACTAGTGGAAGGTGGCCCTGCCCATGGCAGGGGAGTCGAACGGGATGAGCTTTAAGGTCCCTTCCAACCCAAACCGTTCTGGGGTTCCATGGCTGGGAATCTCTGGGGTCTCTTCTCCCCACGTCGCTGCTGCTTTCAGCAGTTTGCCCCCCAGAAGCCGCCGTTTCCCACCGACTATCCCGGCACGCACAGAGCACCGCGGGCACTCTGCCGCTGCTGCCGCTGAAATCCCATTTTTCACGAAAACGTTTGTGTCTGGGATGCTCCTGGATTCTCCTTGAGGAAGGAAAGGCGCAGCTTTCCGCAGGGAAGCGGCGCGGTGGCTGCCAAAGCACGCTTCGCCGAGGAGCTGACATTTCGCAGCAGCGTGTGGCGCGTTGGGCTGGTCGCCCGTGGGCTGGGCTGTGCCCGCCGTGGGGCTCCGCCGGGCTCTCTCCTCCGCAGCACAGGGAAAAGCCTCTGGCACACGGAGGATTCGGGGGCAAACCCCACTCAGCGGGAGCTGATGAGGAGGATGTTGTGCATCCCTGACTCCCCGAGATTCCCGGGTTTGCCGGGATTCACACCAAAACGCCGCAGCCAGGCAGGTCCCTGCTCCCCGGGCGCGGCGGTGCACGGGAGAGGAGAGCGGCAGGAGGCACGGGGTGCCCGGGGTGCCCCGTCAGGCGCCCCTCACCTGTGCCCACCATCGGCCCCCCGTGCCCACACGGCCGCAGTGACACAGAGAGGCTGCCACGGCCACGTCCTGCTGCCGGAGGGGACCGAGCCCAGCCGCCCCCGCCACCACCTCCGTCACCGTCACCGCCACCGCCTCTGCCACCACACGGAGCCCCCGGGCAAGCAGGTGCGGCTGCGTTCCTCCACCTCCTTTGCCGGACTTATGATCATAAAAGCATCCTCTAGCACCCTGACTGCTGAATTAAAGCATTATTACTAATTAAAGCTTCCAGAGCCTAATAACTAATGCCATTATTCGGATTGGAGGTGCCCCGACCGAGAGGGCCAATCCCCGCCCCCAGCATTTGCGGCATCCGCCTGAGCACCCGGTGCTCCGGGGACACCTTTGTCGGCCGCAGCAGGATGTGACCCCAGGACAGGGCTGAGCCCCAGAGCCACCGCGCTGGGGCCGGACGCCCCAGGTCCGCACAGGGTGAGCAGTCCCCGACCCTCCCGCTGAGCCCCAGGTCACCTCCCTCACCCCGGACACTTCGGTGACCTGGCAGCACCGATGGCACCGGCGGTGGGTGGCACTGAGAGCATCGGGGGTGCGGCCATGGGACCCCCTCCCCCACCCAGGAGCGCGGGGGGCCAGGACGGGCACCCCGACTTCTCTGCGCGCCGGGAATGAAGGGGTAGAGCTGGGACTTTGAAACTCCAAGCTTTATTGAGTTGCTTCGGCAGCGTGTGCATCACACGGGGGGAGGCGGGAGGCGAGGCCGCGGGGGCACAGCGGCGGCCGGGGGAACGCTTGCTCCGCTCCCCGCGCCCCGGCACGGGCCGGGGGCTTTAGTTGGTGGGGTGGTAAGCACCGCGCTGGTGCCACTGCATGTCCCGGATGCGCCTGACCGACTGGATCTGGGGGTGCTGAGCGCCGAAGTCTGAGCTGTCCTTGTAGTCCCCCTTTTCAAACAGGTACTGGTAGCCCCGGTAGCCAGGGTACTGGTATCCCACCCACCTGCCAAGGCAAGCGGAGGGGGGGTCATACATCACACACACCCCAACCATCACCCGGCAGAGCCCAGCCCCGTGGGGATGCTCCGGGATCCCCCCCCGGCCGCCCCCGGTACTCACGTGCCGCTCTGCACCCGCACGGATGAGACCTTCTCCTGGTAGCCGTGTGCGTGGAAGCTGGGCACATCGTCGTCTATGATTTCGATCTTCTTGCCGGTGAAGCTGGGGTTTTCGTACAGCACGATCTTGTGCTCCTGGCTGTCCTGCAGCCGGGAGAGCAGAGACGGGGGTCAGCGGCTGCCGGCCCCGCGGGGCTGGGCAGGGGGGGCAGAGCCCAGGGCTATGGGGAAACCGAGGCCAGGGCCGGCACCTTGTGCCGCCGCTCCCACCGATGCCGGGGGTGCTCCGCATCCCTCCATCCAGCTCAGAGAGCCGCTGCCTGCGCGGGCACTGCCAGACTTACCAGCAGACGTCCTCCGCTCTGGGGTCACCTGCCACTGCCCCCGTCCCCGCGCCCCCTCCGACCCCCCCACGGCTCCCCGGGCCCCGAGGGCTGGGGCGAGGGTGCGCAGGAGGGGGTGCCCCTCCGCCCGCGGGGCTGGGGAGGGCGGGGGAAGGCTGGGGAAGACTTCTGGCTGCAGACCTTGGTCTGGCGGGTGGGTAGTGGCTGTCTGGGTGCTCTCACCACTTTGATGGGTCTCAGGGAAGTGATGCTGTCGCTTCTCCGGCTGTTGGTCCAGGAGTCCCAGCGGGGGTACTCCCCCTTCTCAAACACAAACTGCTCCCCTTTGCAGCTTGCCTGCTCGTAGCCCACCCAGCTGGAAGAGAGCAGGGGACGCGCTTCAGAGGGGGCAGCGGCGCGGGGACCGGCCCCTGGCATCGCCCCCGGCGAGCGCCCGGGGCTGAGCCCCACCCGTGTCCCCTGCGCCCTGCCAGGAAGGGAGAGGTGCCAGGGAGGTGCCAGCCGGGAGCGGGCGAGGCTGCGGTGCCTCCGGCCAGCCCGCGCGTCTCTGCTGGCAGTGCCACCGCAGGGCTTCCCACTGGGGATGCTCCGACGTGGTGGCCACCCGTCCTTGGTCCCTGGGGACCCACAGGATCACCCAAATGTCCCAGCTGGGGCTGTGCTCCTACCAGGGCGCTCGGCAGCTGCCCCGTTATTCTGGGAGCAGCACTGCTGGGTGCAGGCAGGGAACCCTCCAGGGGCTTTTCAGGAGCTCTCCCTTGCCCGGAGCCCGTGGCTTGGAGAGCACACACAGGGCCAGCAGGCGGGGAGCGGGCACCAGGGGGGTCCCAGTCTCACCTGTCCCTGTACCCAAAGGGAAGGAAACCAAACTGGGGGTAACGCTGAGTGATCTGTGCCCATACCCACACCCCTCCAGTCTCCCTGTCACTGAGTGGGGGTTATCAGCCTGTCCAGGCGACGCTGTCACCCTCTGTTCACCCACTGTGTCCCCCTGCTCACCTGCTGGCACCCCCTGGCACCGGGCACTCACTGGGGTGAGGTGGGCGAGCAGCTCAGCTGTGTTGGCCGCAAGAAATTCGGGGTGCGATGCGGGTGTGGCAGCGGGGAGACCCCTCCTCCCCAGCCCCTTCCCTCCCACCCCCCGCCTGGCCCCCAGAGCCCCTCACGTACGGTCCGGAGTGCACCAGGATGGAGCCCACTTTGTCCACGCCGGCTTCCTTCAGGTTGGGGCAGGCCCCGCTGAGCTCATGGCAGCGGCCCTGGAAGTTCTCCTGCTCGAAGATGGCAATCTGGAAGAGAGCAGGACCTCAGTGTGGAGGTCACCCCGGCCCTGCTGCCACTGCGGGGGGCACACGCTGTTCCCGGCCACTGGGCAGCACATCTGCAGCAGCCCAGACCTCTCACTCTCCCAAAACTGCACTCCAGAGGGTTTTAAGGAGTCTGTGAGTGCAAGCCACCGCTCCTATCCCTCTGGGGATGCAGCTCTCACTCACGGGTGCCCCCGAGCCCCTGCCAGCACTGTCCCAGTGCCCCTGGTAGAGGGATGCCCACACTCACAGCGGGCATCAAACAGCTGAGGGACTTGGGTTGTGGTTGGAGCGCCGCAGCCACCAGCGGGACACTGCGACCCAGACACCCGGGGACAGCTCGGGGACAGCCCCAGGGCCGCCAGCTCAGCACTGATCTCAGGGGTCAGCGGGCAGTGGGGACAGATCTGCTGCGTCTGCAGCGGTGGTGGGAGATCAGCGCTTGATCTGTTCCCACCCGCTCCACCTGCACTGAGGCTGCAGGATGCCAGAAAAACCCCGTTCCCCATCCCCTCGTCCTGCTGCAAACAGCTCAGCAGCGCAGCCGGCCGCGCTTGGCACCAGCCAGGGGTACTGGGGGTGCTGGCGAGGGGAGCTCAGCTGCTGCCAGCGGTGTCTCAGGGTATGATTTGGGCACCCAGTGAGGCTGAGAGTGCCCTGGCCCCTCTGCAGGGCTGGGCAGTCTCACACTGACCTTGGAGCTGGCTTGCTGCTGCTTGGAGGCTGGCATTTGGTGCTCGGAAGCCATCATCAGCTGGGTTGTCTGCTGCCTTGGGAGGGAAACTCAGCATGTTAAAAGCTGCCACTGAGGACACACTGGGGACCATGCTCAGAGCCCCGCGTTCATGCCCTGTCTCCGTGCCCCTGTCCGTACCCTGCAGTTCGCCCGGGGAAGAGGGTGTTGGGACCAGGGCTCGCAGCAGGATGGGCTCAGGCTGGGGTTGTCAGGGACAAACCCTGCTTAGGGCTGCTCAGCACCCCAAACCTCCCCAGGCTCGTGGCAGAGCACAGGCAATGGCCCTTGGGACCTGCCCGGCTTCTCCAGCACTGGGAACTGTGAGCCCAGGGAATTCCCAAATCATTCCCAGTGGAACCCAGCCCCTATGGTCGAGGCTTTTCCTGCTGTCCCTGTCCAGCAAGTAACAGCTGAGAGTTCCTGTCCCACGCGGGTGCTTGAAAGGGTGATGGAGAGAAGCCCCAGGGCTCCCCCCCGCCAGCCCCAGCCCCGAGGAGCCTGTGCCGAGCCCTCCCTACTCTGCCTGGCACTGCCACTCCTTGGAAGGAGCCCCGTCCTCAAGCCCAGCGGGGCCCTCAGTATCTGAGCAGCTCCAAAACAGGTGAAAACGGCTCATTCCTGACAAAAAGAAACGGAGCCATGGCCGGGTGGTGATGTCCTGCTTTGGGCTGCAGGGACGGGACTGCCCCCGGCTCAGCCGCTGCGTGCCCACACCCCGCTGGCACCGGGAAGAGATCCCGGCCCCGGGGATCGGGAGGAGGCTACGGCAAAAGAGAGGACAACAAATAGCAAAGTCTTACCAGTTATACCAGTACCCGCTTGAGCCAGTGACGGGCTGGGGCCGGGAGGTGGAATTTATACCGAGCTGCAGCAGAGTGGTGCCAAAACTATTTACAAAATAGTTAAAGCCTGATTCAAAGCGAGAATGCTGGATTAAACCCCAATGAAAACCAGGGTCAGCTGATCCGCCGCAGCCTTTGTCTGCCCGAGCACCAAGCCCGAGTTATTTCATTACCTGTCACATTCGAGTCACCCGCTTTGTCGGGTTGGTGGCGAGGAGATTTGGAGTTTGCAAGCATCAGCCGAACGCGTGCCAAGAGCCGGGGCGGCCCTGGCCAACAAAGCCCCGCCAGCCCCGCTTCAGGCGTTTCGGGGCCAGAGACTTGATCCCCCCGACAGCCCGGCAGCCGCCGCCGGAGCTGCTGAGCTCGGCTCTTTCCATGCGCGATAAAACGCCTCAAAGCGCTGGTGAACGTCTGGCTTTGCCCGTCTGCGGCCCGGGGAGGGAGCGCCCGCGGCCGTGCCAGCGCCGGGGGCACCGCGGGAGCCCCTTCCCGACACCGGCCCGGGGCTTCGGGCATGGGCAGGGGCTGGGCAGGGGCTGGGGGCAGCTGCAGCAGGGCAGCACCCAGGCAGCACCGTGGGCCTGAGCATCGGTGTTGGGTGTTGGGCTCCTCCCGCGTTACCCCCGCCCTTTTGGGGTCCCTGAGAAGCACCCCAGCCCCACAGGGCAGTGGGAGCTGCAGCAAGGGGGCCCTCTGTGAGAGCGGGACAAAGCTGAGGTCATGAGGGGCTCAGTGTGGGACACGTCCCCGTGGCTGGGATGTGCCTGGGTGGGCAGCACGGCCAGGGCTGAGCTGGAGGCCGAGGGCAGCAGCAAAGCCCCTTTGCTGGCATTGTCCCAGGAGGCTGCTCAGGGCTGGGGGCTGAGGGTGGCTGTGGCAAAGGGGGGACAGACACTGTCAGACTCCCTGGGTGCGGTGCAGCACCCACAGCCCTCCTCACTCCACAGAGGAGCTGACCCCAGCAAGTGTCACCCAGCTCGAACAGACCCCAGGCCTGCTCCCTCCCTCACACAGCACCTCCCGGGGGTCCCACAGGAGGTGATGGGCTGCAACCCCCCCCCCCCCCCCCGGGGTCACCTCTGCCCCATCCCCTGCCCCAGGACGGCTGCACACAGGGTCAGCCACAGGGTGTTGTCACAGAGCCTGCCCTGGAAGTGACATGTGGGGGGGGTCAGTCCCTGGGGTCTGCAGCTGCCCCGGCTCTGGGCAATGGGGTTTGTGGGGCCAGAGGGGCCAAGATGACCGTGCAGCTCTGCAAGGAACCCATCAGGCCACGGACAGGCCAGATCAAGAGTTTCCAGCATTCCCAACCCTGGAGTCCTCCTCTCTTCCCTGTGCCTCCTGCTGCAGCCCCACAGAGGGACCCAGCATTGCCGTCCCCATCTCCTGGGTAAATCCATCGAGGTCCCGAGCCCTGGACCCTCACGGACCTGTCCCAGGTCCCAGTGCAGGGCACTGCAGCCCTGCAGCCACACCCCGTCCTCTCAGCACCACAGCACGGGGCTGACACGGTGCTCAGCACGGCTCCTGTGATTCCCTCCCTTGGCTCTGCCGGGCTGGATTCCCGCTCATCCCAGCCCCAGGCGGTGGCGGTGCCGCAGCCCCCTGGCCGTGGCAGCCCCAGCGACTGTTCTGGAAGCAGCTTTCGCCACTCGGGGCCAGGCACTCGCCTTTCACAGCCGCCAACCCCCGCCCGAAGGGAAAAGCTCCGGAGGGGTTGCTCAGGGACCTGCACGAAGCCCTCGGGTGGTCTTGAGCCCATCTCCCATCTCTGTCCCCAGCCCTGTGGGTCCCCGAGTGTGCCCACGGTGTCCCTGTGCAAGGGCAGTGCCAGGGCAGCTCAGTGTGGCACCCCTCAACCCCTCACCTCTGCCCCCAGAACAGCCCCTCCGTGTCAGAGCTCATCCCCCAGGAGAAACCACCCCAGGACTGTGGGAAACTTCCTTGGGGACAGGCTGGAAACCCTGCAGGGAGCTGGGGTTGGGCACAGCCATCCCACCACGGGATGAGCCCCCTTCGGAGCGCACAGGGCCTGGCACGACCCAGGGGTGGCCACTCCGCACGTCCCCCCCGGCCCCCTCCCTGCCCTGGGCCTGGCCGCCCGCCCTGGGAGCGGGCAGGAGATGCTGTGGAAAGGGACAGAGGCGCTGGAAAAACCCTGACGCGGCAGCACCGGGGGTTATTTTTGGAAAGCTGCAGCCTTTATGTAACACTGCAAACACTGGCACTTCCCCCTCTGCCCTGTGCGGGGGGTGCTGGGTGCGGCCATGGCCCCATCCCCATCCCCATCCCCCTGCCCCCCTCCCCGACCTCCCCCAGCCCAGGACCAGGCAGGCCCCGGCAGCCTCCAGCTCAGAGCTTTATTGAGGTTTTTGCACAAAAATCACCACGGTCACGGCATCAGCCGGGGGACCCCGCGAGCGGCCCCGGCGGGAGCTCGGGGTCCCTCAGCTGTTCTCGAAGGAGCCCCGCTGGTGCCACTGCTGGTCCCGCACGCGGCGCACGGACTGGATGAGGGGCTGGTTGGCGTCCCACTCGTTCCAGTGCCGGTACTCGCCCTTCTCGAAGACGTGCTGGCGGCCCCGGTACCCGGGGTACTCGTAGCCCACCCACCTGTGGGGACCGAGGTGGCGCTCAGCAGTGCCCACCCCACACCCCCACATCCCCTGGAGCAGGGGCAGCGTCCCCATCCCCATCCCAGTGCCCGTGTCTTTGCCTGCCACAGCCAGGTGGTGCTGCCCCGGGGCTGCTCCTGTGTCACCAAGTGCCACCGCACAGGCTGCAGCCACAGCGCCCAGGTGGGAAATGCCGTGTGCCAGGAGGGGATGGAGAGTCCAGAAGGGAGCACAGCTCCACTGCTCTGGTGATGGGTTAGGGCAAGGAGCCATCACGCAGCCCCAGGGACACTGCCATGGTCCCCATTACTCCCTGTGGGCCAGGGAAAAGGCGGCAGTGGGGAGGGAAAAAGGGACACAATGGGCATGAGCAGCACCGTGGGAGCAGCTGCCCCAGCCCCGCTGCAGTGGCTGTGCCAGGCACCCCTGCCACCATCCTGGGGGGACCAAGCACGGTGCCATGGACAGGAACCTGTTGGGGTGTCCCCTGCGTCCCCATCCTTACGTTCCGTTCAGGGCCTTGACACTGGCCACGCGGTCCTGGAAGCCGTGGGCCCAGAGGCTGGGGACGTCGTCATCCACGATCTCCATCTTCCGCCCGGTGTATCCCACGTTCTCAAACAGGTGGATCTTGTGGTCGGCGCTGTCCTGGGGGAAAGGGCGGGTCAGGGGCTGCCCCCAGCCCTGCAGTCCCCAGTGGCCACCCCAGCACAGCCCTACTCACAATCTGGAGGGGCCGGATGGACATCAGGCTGTCGCTGCTGTGGCTGTTGGACCAGGAGTCCCAGCGGGGGTAGTCGCCCTTCTCCAGCACGAACTGCTCCCCGGCGTAGGCCTGGCGCTCGAAGCCCAGCCACCTGCGGGACCCCAGCGTCAGGGGGATGCTCTCCCTGCCACCCCCCGTGGCTGCTCCACCTTCCCCACCCCAGACTTACGGGCCAGACTCCACCTGGATGGAGCCCACCTTCTCCATCTCCTTCTCAGTGATGTTGGGGAGCTCCTCTGTCAGCTCACACCTTTTGCCCTGGAAATTCTCCAGCTCGTAGATCGTGATCTAAGGTGGGGAGAGATGCTGTCAGCCATCACACTAGGGGAGTACCCTGGGAAATGGGAGCAGCAGTGGATCAAAGGGCTCTGGCCGTGTCCCTCCATCCCGGCCATCCCATGCTGATGTCGCTCCTCACCTGGCAGAGCCAGGTCCTGCCAGTGCCTCTGGGCCGAGCTCTGGCCAAGACTGTTTGCTTGGTAAAGCACAAGCTGGAATTTCATCCATGACAGGCTGAAAGCCAGCTCAAACACAGCACTGGAAACATGGAGGGTTTGGGCTAAGAGACTTCCAGAGCTATGGGCTGTCTTTCCTGCCCCCAGCCTGGTCACTGCCCATCCTTTCCTTATCAGTGCTCCCTCCAGATCCAACCATTCCCTTGGCCTGGCCTGGCACAAGCTCTTTATTCAGTGTTTCATTCTAAGCCCTGCCAGGTGCAGAGACCCCAAAGCCTCCTCAAGGCTGAGCTATGGGATGGGTTGGAGCCAGTCCCAGTGGCCAGAGTGTGGCACGGAGCAGGGCCCAGGGTGCCCAGCACCATTCAGGGACCAGGAAGGTCAGTGGGGTGACCAGGCACCCCCTGGCACTGTCCCAAAGGGGTCCCAGCTGCAATCCCTGAGCCTAGGACAAGGCAGGGCTCAAGGGACAGAGGTGACACCCACGTTCCTTAGGAACTTCTGTGCACCATGGAGCAGATCCAGCTCCTGGCACCCCTCTATCCCACTCGCAGGATCTGCTCCCACCTCCAGCCTTCCCTGTCCAGGAGCAGCTTTGTGGGAGGCTCTGCAGCCACCACACCATCTCCAACCAACCTATGAGCTGAATCCAAACCTACAAACACACCCGGGGAGTTTCAGTGCCTGGGCCCACAGCCGATCTCACCGTCCTGGATTAAATCTCTGGGCAGCTGCACAGCAGCCTGGCCAGCCAATGTCCTTGGCAGCCACGCAGGCAGGGAGCTGTGCCCCTCCTGCCAGGCAGCAGCAGCAGATCCCTGGCTCCTCCAGCTGCCTCTCCAACCTGCGGCTCCCCCCAGAGCAGGGCCACCACCCACTGCTGCTGTGGGAGAGCTGGAGGGCACTCCTGTTGCCAGCACCAGCTGGTTCCAGCCTGGTGTGTGCACACCGCATCCCACGGCATCACCCGGCATCCATCCATAATCAGTACACCCCAGTACACCCCAGTAAACCCCAGTATACCTTGTAGTTGCCACCTCGCTCGCCAGCACCCTCCCCAGTCGCCATCTGCTCGGGGGGACTTTGCTGCTCAGTCATTGTGCCTGGAAAACCCAAATTGCAGGAGGTTAAGGCAGGAGGCACTGGGATTACAGCCGGTAATGAAACACGAAGCATGAAGCTGGCATGGGAACAGGCAGCACGGGTTAGCACAGATCCCGATGCAGCAACTGTAAATCCCCAGGGATGTCCAGGCTAGGAACAAGCTCTGTTATGCATCCTCCTCTCCCTCCTGCACACGGGCCCCGCATCCTCACCCAGGCACCCGCAGGACTGAACCGAGCCCTCTGCCCAGGGCAGCTCGCCCAGTTGCCACTAAACTCCCATCTCACATCCCGGCTTTTGTTCCCAGCAGGAATTTGTCAGCTTCCAGCTGCTGACATCTTTCCCCACAACATAAACCTGACACCTCTCCCTTGCTCCAGCACCCCGGGGGACACCAAACCCGGCAGCTGGAGCTGCTGCCGCCGCCTCGGCCGGGAGGGGGACGGTGGTGAGAGCCCCCTCCACGCTCTCCAGGAACATCCACAAAACTCTGCTCAAACATTGGAACAAGCCTTCCCCGGCCACGCCACGCCAGGGGGTTTAAGAGACGAATAAAAGAGTTTGATCAACATCCTGAATCAAACCCTGCAGCTTCACTTCTCGCCACGCACGAGCCAAACCCTTTGCTCAGGGACACCTCGGCTCAGACACACAAATTGTTTGTGGAAGCCCCTTGCAGTCCCGGCGGTGCCGCCGCTACCTCTCCGTGCGGTTCCGCTGTGCCGGGCGGCGCGGGCGGCCCCGCTATTTATGGGTTGCTTCTGAACAGAACAGCAGAATTACCCGAGCGCTGATACAGCAGCTGCGTCCACGGAATTCCATCCATGAGATCTCATCTCAATAGCGCGGGCGCGCAGCGGGCTATGGAAACGTCATTCAGATTTCTCCCGGCTGTCCCTCGGACACGGGCCACTCGATTTACAGAAGATTAACGTCGAAATTCACATCAGCACGTTCACGCTGCTTCTTGCCAGGTTCTCTGGAAAACTCTGCCATCAGCAGTTCACGGGAGGGTTTAGCCTGGAAACCGAGCGCAGCGCGAAGCAAAATCCGGGCAAAATATCCCCGTTTGTGTGGGCTCCAGCGCAAGGTGCGAGGCAGGGCCGGGGTCAGCTCTGGGAGCTCAGTGGGAAGCTGGAGCAGCTCAGGATCTCCAGATTTGTGTTCTTGCTTTAACTTTGGCCCTAAGTAGGTTCTCTCCCTCAAGTCCCTTTTCCTTCTCTGCCCCCAGTCCGGCTCCCTCCCCAGGAACACACTGGGAACACACCCTGGGGTGTGTGATGAGGGATTTCTGGAGCCAGGTGCCTGGCACAAGGGTTTATCCATCTTCACAGGCACAGGATGATGTAAGGGGGGAGCGCAGCCCTTCCACACCAGGCACCAAACTGGGAGCATTTCACTCTGCTGGCAAGTGGGCCTGACTCCCTCTTCACCTTTGAGAGTCCCTTCAGACTCAAACCATCCTGATTCCTCAGGGAACTCTTAGTTCAGCTGCACATATCCCCATTTACTGCGGCCCTTGCAGGTTTTTCTACCTGCTCTGAGTGTGGCTCATCTTGAAACCCATGAAACCTTTACTGAAATTGCCAGAAAAGCGAATCTCCTGGGTCAGGCTGGACAAACTGAATGGGAGAGGGCTGGAAACCTCTCCTGTTACACGTGTTAAAACGAGGCCCTTCATCCCCATCCCATCCCTGGGTGATATTCCAGGCCTGGCGTGACAGGGATGACCCAGGAGGTGTCTCCAGCTGCCTGTTCCCTACCCTGCCCATCCTGCAGTTCCTGATGGAGGATTTGCTGTCCCCATCAGAGCCATCCCACAGGTGCCACAGCTCCAACAGGCACAGGCTGAGGAGGAATGGATTCATTTCTGTCTTACCAAACACAACATCTGTTCTCAACAGATGAGAAACAGAATTTCTCATGCCAGTCCCTCCCTTCCCAGCATCCTCATTCACTGAGCTTTGCCACAGCTGCAGGGCCCTGGATCTGCCTCTCCCAGCTCTCCACGCTGACAAGGCAATTCCAAAAATATGACAGAAGGGGCACTGGATCTCCTTGATGCCTCTCCCAAACAGACCTCAATTTCCTCTTGCTGTCAGCCTCTTAAATCCCTTTGAAAAATGACTATTAGAAAATAGCTATTTTTTGTTAATACCTGGCAGAGCTAAACTGGAACTGTAATGGTACAGTGCAAAACACAGCAGCCAGAATATCCTTATTCCCTAAGAAAATGTGTAATACAAAATATGCTATTTCTATCACACGATGTTTTTATTGTGACCCAGACTGACAGACTCTGTAAGGCCACGTGGAGCAACATAAAAGTTTAATCTCTACAACAGCCCCGTCTAGACCAGGTTTGATACCCTCGTGTTTAATATGGAAAGAGAAAACCCCATAAACCACCGGACCTTGGCTCTCCTTCTCTGCCAATCCCACCAGAAGAACCAGAAGTTATTTCAGGTTATATTTTTGCAATACATTTATATTTGAATGAACAGGACAGCCATGGAACAGAGCTCACCACCAGCTCGGGAAGGATTCCCACCCTCCACCCTCTCCACTCCCAGTGCGAGCAGAACTAGGCCTGGACTCTGCAGCCCCTGCCAGAACACCTCAAATCCCATTAAAGCTCCATGGAGGTTGTGTCACAGGATGGTTTGGGTTGGAAGGGACCTTAAAGCTCATCTCGTTCTGCCCTCACACCTTCCCCTAGACCACCTTGCTCCAAGCCCCGTCCAACCTGGCCCCAAAAGCCTTCACCTCTGAAAAGTCCACCTTTAATTCCTTCTGAAGTAAATACCTGTTTTTGCTTCTCAGCATTGGGCTGAAGGGACAGATCCAATACATCCCTCACATGGCTGCAGCTGCTCTTGCACCAGTGTCCTTCAGGGAGGTGCAGACGGTGACCTCAGGCTGACAGGGAGCAGAGTTATGGTGACAGCTCTGTATTTCACTGGAATCGTTTGTTTTACCCCCAGAGCTGGCCTGGGGACAGCAGTAACAGCGCTGGGGACTTGCTCCAGAGGTTCTGTACCTGGATACACCTCTTGAGGCAGAGCCACACCCCAGAACTGCCCATCTCCCCCTGAAACACACTGTCCCTGCAGAAATCAGGGATTGGCTATTCCAAACCTTTTGCAGGTCACACTTCGCACTCCCAAATCCGCCCCACATGCATTTCAGTTTGCCAATAACTTGCAAACAAAGAACAGGGTGAAACAAACTTTTGTGGGGGTGAAAAGGGGGTGGTGTGTGGGGGTAAGTTCTATGGAAAGTCTTGGTATGTCAAAGGTTGGAGAACCAAACATTGCTTCTTTCTCTGCAGGAAGTGAAAGGCTGTGGTGGATGAGGACCAAACTGAAGATTCACAGATGTTAAAAAGGTGAATTTGCAAACAGAAAAATAAAAAGGATCCAGGAGTGAAGGAAGCAGCACATCTGAAGGAACCTGAGAGCTCACTTCCATCTCCAATAAACAGCAGGAAAAAGCACATGGCAACAAAAGTGAAAGAATAAAAAAATTCCAAGAAGCATTATTTGGAATTAAAATAGAATTATATAAAGTGTATTACAGTCTGTTCTATCATTTAAGAAGTAATAACATATTTATATATCTTTTATTACAGAGCGATAACCCGAAGAGAAGGAAGTTGATATTTAATCCATGTACAATATAAAGAAATAACAGAGCAGAAAAACCACTTTCCCATTCAACAACATTCTAAAGATGCTTTTTAATTAGACATTTAAGCATTAAACATTTCTCAGTAGTAGGTTAAACTACTCAATACAGTAATTTCAGTGCATTGTCCAAGCAGACGTGGAAATGCAAACACATTCAAGGGCTTTGTGGAAACCTCGTGTCAATCCCCTCAGTTTCCTCAACACAAACAGTCACAGAATTTCTGGCCTAGACCAAGAACCAGAAAATCCTCCAGCTGTTGGGAACGCAGCACTGTCACCTGTGGGAGTGGAAAACCCAGCCTGTGGGAATGTTCCTGTGAGCGTCACACGTGGGACGCACCCATGGAACCCTGGGGTGCTGCCACGGGAATATATCCCAAAGAACACACCAAGAGTCACCTTTTCCACCATCATCTAAAGGAGAGGGAAGGAAATCTGTGCAAGGTTTTAAAAGGAGCTGGGGGAGCTGGTTAATGGTGGTGGCTGCACTGACACGGCCCATCCCCATCTCCCATCGCCCGGCAGGAATCCTGGGGATCGCTGCTCCGTGGGGAGCAGAGGGGCTGCCAAACTAACAGTGGCAACAGCTCCCATGAGAAACAGGGCAAAGCAGCAAGGAAAAGACTTTTCCATCAGACAGACGTCTCCATCTCATCTCCAGGGAGCACAGGGAGCTGCTGCCAGAATAAAATCCGGGAGCGAGAGATGTGCAGATGGGACTTGTCTCCTGCCATCCTGCTGCTATTTCCTGCAGACTGGGACTGCAAATCCCCCCCTGTGACTCCTCCATGAGAAGAATTGGCACATGGTTTTGGCAGCTCCAAGCCTGACAGACAGTGGCCCGGACAGGCCCCGTGGGAGCCGCGCTCCCGAAACACCGATGGGGAAAAAGACAAAAGGAGAAGGAGCTGAAGTGCTGGTGCTTTATGGTTTGTATCCAGAGCAGCCCCTCAGCAGGACATGGGGAGGGCAGCCCAAGGAGCTCTGCCAGGTGAGGAGAGCTCTCCACTTTCCTTCTCCCTCTTCCACATTTTCCTGGTTGAGCATGAGGAACACCTGGAATCACCTCCCTCCCTGGGCTATGCTTTTAAAGGTTACTGAAAGAGCACTTATCTGGGGCAAGAATTAAGTCTGTCTTCCATGGCCATGGTGGTTGGTGTTTCAGAATGAGAGTCCAGAGACAGGGAATAGCTGAGAATTAGGGATACCCAAACACCCGTGTGGTCCAGGAGATCTCTACTCTGCTATCAGCACATCTTGCCAAAGGAAGGACAGGAAATCATCTGAGAAACTGAAGATCACATTTAGGTTATCCCACAAGATCAGCATAAAAATAAAAACTTAAACCTGGTATTTACAGATTAACAAATAAAAATATGAAGTGGGACTATCCGAACTGCTATTAAAGTGACATTCAACAATTAACTGGAACCCTGATATGAGTGTAACATCCTCCCTCTTCCCTTCCTTTTTTTGTTATAAAAACAGTATTTACATAATGTTACTTTTTTTTTTTTTTTAAAGAGAACTGGTTGACATTATTGCTTGATCCTTTTTAGGAAAGACATTCCAATGAAGCAATTATTCCACATGCTGACAAAACACAGAATATACCAATTCAAGAGTGACAAAAGTTAACATTTTGTTCATCTAAAAATTATCTCCATCTGCCGGGTCAGCAGATCACATGTAAATATTAGCCAATCAAAAATACATTTTACAAAAAATAATCAAGTTTCCTTTTTCAATATGGCAGTAAACATGATTTGTTCTTCCACTCTCACCTTCCACAAACTTCATTCTAAATAGGAGCTTACTATTTGTTCACCAAAAAAAAAAAAAAAGATAAATTCGATTAAAATTATTATTTTCATAAACAAACACAAAGCCCAGCCAGACACATCTCCCAGAGGTCAGTGCTGAACACCTACAGAGTCCGTTCCACAGCGAGGGGAGTTCCCTGGATCACAGCATTCCCAAACAGCTCTGTTTTCCAAGACTTTCTGAAGTGCTAACCGTGACCCAGGGGTTCTCCTGGCAGGCAGGTCTGAAGTGCCCCTGTCCCCCCTGACCTGACAGACACAGCTTTGTATTTGACTATGAACTGAAGCAGCTTTTCTCCACAAAACAGGAAGGCACCATGCACAGAGCAGTTGAGGCAGGAAGCAAACAGCAGCAACATGACATGGGGGTTTAGGTTCAGATGAGTTAAGGCTTCTGTTGAAGTTCTTTATCTTCTCCTAGTTAGAATCACTGTCTGGAAAGGAAAACAGAAAGAAAGGTGGGATACAGTCAGGCAGCTGGAACAGGAACCCCCTGAAATGTGTTTTCTGTTGTAGTGCCACCTTGGTTGTGGTCTATTTAATGCATTAAATGCTCAAGAGCTGCCCAGAATCGTGCTGAAACCACACCAAGTTTTCAAACTTTGGGAAATCACAGCCCCAACAGAGTGAGTGTTGTGAAAATCAAATGATGTGCAGAATCAGTGGAACTGTGACTGGGAGGGAAGGGGCACTGCCCTGCTTGGCACCATTCCCTGACACCCCTGGTGCACAGGGCAGGGTAAGGGTGGTGTTGGTGGGGGCACAGTGGTGAGACCAACACATCGAAGAAAATGTGAGTTTATTACTGCACACCTGCACTTAGCAAAGCACCCCTTCCTACCCAAGTACCTTTTCAAACCTGATTCTCATAATGGCTCTGTCTCTTCTTTGATTTCAGCTCCTTCAGCCACTGAGGAGACTTTTCTTCTGACCTAAGATATAAAAAAACCCACTCTTTATTCTTTCATTATGAAAATTCCTGACAGAAACAACAAAAAAAAAAGGAATGTACAACTTGTTGCATTATTTTTTCCTTCCACCAAGAAGCGCATTAGCCTCTTCCTGACGCTGGGATTCTCTCACCTGTCCTCCTTTTCCACACTGGAGGGCAGCACTCTGCTGCCGGGAGTGCCGAGCTGTGCTTTGGGGGATTTGAAGAGCTGAGCAGAGCCGATGTCACCAGTGCTCTCAGACTCTTGTCTTTTCCGCAGTTGGGCCTAAATACAAAAATAAAGAAAGGGGTCCTTTGAAGCCAGCATCCAGGCTTTTTTTGGAAAGCAGAACAGATCACTCCAGATTTATAAAAACAAAAAAATTCCCTGAAATGAGTGAGGGAGTTCTTTATAAAGCACCCACAGCTACTGAACTGGTTTATCTCCCACCTGCTGGGCTCTGCCTGAGCTCACCTTGAGGACAGAGTGATCCATCCCTGGGAACACGGGCAGTCTCTGGGCTTGCACAGAAGATGACCTTGGAGTGTGCTGGATCTTGTCTTCCTCCTCAGAATCTTCCTGTTGCATAGTTTTCTTCTCTTCTAATTAATTGTATTCAAAAAAAAAGCAGAGGGGGAAACCATGAGCCAGCTTTTCACCTCTGCCTTGTCCTAGATCTCTTCCTGCACTCGAGCAGGAACGAAGGGCAGTACTTAAAAAATGCCCTTTACAAACTCCTACCCTTGCACCCAGGCTGATCACAACCAATTATTCCAGGTAGCTGAGGGGTTACCTGTGGAATCTTTGAACATCCAGGCATTATCTGGTTCTTCTGTCAAGGAAAACCTGTTCTCCAGGTCCAGCCCTCTGCTCCTGCGCAGCGAGTGGGACGCGGGCGCCCGGCACCGGCGCTTCTTGCTCAGCTGCACCCGAGTCTTCAGAGCACTGGAGTCCAGGACAGCCGTGTGCTGGAGGAACACAGACCTGGGAATCAACCCCACCTCCTCCACAGTGACTTCCCAACCCATTGGATTGCATTCACCTGTTCAGTTTAATTAATATATATATATATATATATTTGCCTGACTATTATTATTGTAGTTACTTAAAATTATACAGAAGAGAGTTTATGATGAGGACATGGTACTTCGTGGCTAACTGGGTGTAATCCTCTGGTCTCTCTAGGCTGTGGATACCTGAGCTGCATGAATTATTTGCACTAAATGAATATAAAAAATAACTGCAATTATCAGGAGTTTGGTTCCTAGAGTGTTTTATGAATACAGGCCTTGCTAGTCCAAGATTGGGATCTAAAAAGAGAAACTACACAAAATTCCCTCGTAGTGCAGAGCTGCAGCTTCCCTGCCAGCCACAAACACTCGAAGCCACTCACCAGCAACAAGGACACTCCAAGTTTAGTGTCACAGCATTCAGAAAACTTCTGTGATCAGTCATTTCCAACATATCCAATCAGCAATAACATTTACAGAGCAAAACAAGGAGCTGTAATTGATTTGCTTGCTTAAAGCAATTTGCTGTTACAGACTTGCCTGTAACCACCAAATATCCCTGAGCCCTCCCTTCTCCAGCAGATGTGGGTTTGCTCCTTTTCGAAAGATTTCAGGTCAGGAATAAACTCCTCATCACACAGCATTTGGAGCTATTAATGTTTTACAGAGACATCTTTAGTGGCCCAGGGACAAAACAGAACCTTCTGGAAGTGTTCAAACACGGTGTGGATGTGGCACTTGGGGACGTGGTGGTGGTGGCCTTGGCAGTGCTGGGGCAACAGTTGTACTCCATAGTGCAACTGTTTAGTTTGTTTTCCAAACTAAACAAAGTTCTTGCAGCACTAGACCTCATTAACTGTGTATGGCCAGAAATTCCTGGCCTTAAACCAGCTGCAGGATTCTTCACTATAAAAAAATCCTTTAAAATTCAACTCTGAGCTACCATGGAAAGAAACCAATTGTAAATAAGAAAAATATTAGTGAACATCTTTACGGCCTTAAATCTGCACAGCTGACAGCACAGCAGCCACTAACTGTTTGTGTTATTTAACTATGCTTCCAATGTTCATCCCTGGAAATGTCCAAGGCCAGGTTGGATGAGGCTTGGAGAAACCTGGTCTAGTGGAAAGTGTCCCTGCCCATAGCAAGGGGTAGAACTGAATGAGCTTTAAGATCCCCTCCAACCCAAACCAGCCTGGGATTTTATGATTGATTATCCAAGGCCAGCAGCTTTATGGAATCTCTCAGAGCCTGAACACTACAGAGACTTAGAAGAACTCTGTAGTTTTGATCCTCAACTTTTCGGGCAGGAAAGCAGCTGGGAAAATCAAGTTTGGGAAAGGCAGAGCAAAACTGGCTGCACAGTTTCCAGAAGAAACTGCTTTGAAGGGATTAACCGAGGGCACGCACGACGGCAACTTACATCAATGAAGGAGAAATAACTGCTCTTGTCCTCAGGGAGTGTGTCTCCTGCAGGAGGCAAATCAGTCCCATCAGTGGAGTCCATGTCCGTGCTCGAACGGTCCAGGCTGGTGCTCCTTTGGTCTTTGGAGAAGTCATGGTGCTCGGCCAGGGAGGGCGGCTCTGTCTGCGAGGACAGCGAGGACGGGTGGCTGCCCGGGGGCTGCTTCCGCCCTGGCACAACCTCATTTTCCAGGGAAGGAGATTCTCCCACAAAGCTGCAAACAGAGCAAATGGAATCTGTGAGACTTCGGGGTGAATAAATACCTGCAAGGCCAGGCTGGATCCCACATGATCAGCGCGAGTTAAATAAAAGTGGAATGGAAAGTTTGAGCACCAAGGGGAGGCATCAGGTACCAGCAGCAGCGTGTGGATCCCTTCCACTAGCACAGCCCTGACCCCTTGGATTCACAGTGCGTTGGGGATTGGGGTGTATTCCAGCCAGCCAGAGGATGTTTCCCTTCAGGAATGCTGGAGCTGAAGAGAGGTGGGCACCAGGTGGCACCCTAAGGCAGGGCTCCACGGGCAGAGCTTCCTGCGCCTCGGGGAGGACGGCAGCAGCACCTGCACCCGGTGCTGGGATGCTCCCAGTGTATTCCTAGAATTCCTTCCGTGGCCTAGACTGACAGGAATGGGCTGCAGGGTCAGGACTGGAAGCTGTACACAGTTGTGGCTGCCTTTGTCACAAAGGCTGGAGTATTCCTTGAAACAGCAGGAAGACTCTACTATCAATAAAAATTGGGCTGTCTTGCTTCTAATTCCCAGTTTGAAAAAAAAAAAATCTAAAGGATTTAGTTCTGATTTTTTTTTTCCTCCTCTTGATAGAAGTCTTATGTCACTAAGCACCATTTCTTGGGCACATATCTAGAAAAACTGTTCTAAACCTAAAAAACCACGTATGTATCAATTTACGCACATCTTTTAACAACACACCTTCGTATTTGGCACAGCAATCCAAGGAGAAAAACACTCAGGAGTGTCCTGCTGGATAACAGCATTCCATCAGCACCAGCACATGGTACAACGTCCAGTCTGGCAGAGCAGACACTGCCCAGAGGGCTTCCAGCACACAAGCAGAGGGAATGCTGCTTCCCTCCTTCACCAGTGGGCCCCAGGATAATTAAGAATGGCACTAATGAGCTCTGGGGGAAAGTTTTTGTCTAGGATTTGTGCTTCAAATGACATTTGGTAGCTGCAGCATTAGGCTTTAGAGCCACTGCAACATGGAAGAATGGAGAGGGGAGGGACAATCTGTAGGACCTTTCATGGAAATTAAAGCGTGTGTTGAAAGGATCCTGTTGGATTTGCACATCTCCAAAAAGTCTCTGCCCTGCTACATCCATCCCAGGGCTGCAGCTGATACATTTCACTGAGGCTTTTCAAACTGAAATATTTGAGAGCAAGATGTGACACAAATCCAGCTGAATTCGCACTGGTTGGTGGTTCCTCATTCACAAACCTTCCCAGTGGGTTTTTCTTTGGAGTTCCTGCACAATTACAGCCCCATACAACAACCCCTGTGGCACAGCTCATCCCCAAATATGGGAAGGATGCCTGGAGTCCAAACCCTGTTATGTGCAGTGGATTCTTTCCAGTGAACAGCAAATTAGAGGGGGAAAACTCCCTTCAGAAAAATGAAATTGAAAATGGATTTTCAGTTCTCATTACTGAGATGTATCGTGCACCTCCTTCCATTATTTCATTAAGATTTCAGGGTTTGTGAGCACATCCATGAGCTGCCCCTGATGTTCCACAGGTGCATTTACAGACACTTCTCTGAGAAATCATCCCTCACGTGGAGCACACAAACCCAGCAGGATGGTTATCACAATGGGCAATAAAGTGTCAGCAATCCTCACCTTCAACTGCAATTAAATTTAATTAGTTTTAGCAAGACAGTGCGTAGAGGCCATAAAGGTGTTGCTTCAGCCTGTAAAATGAGGAGTTAGAGATGCATGAATCCATCACCTAAAGCCAATTCCTTTCCTGTAAAAACCAATAATTTTCCCTATGAAGACTGTTCTAACCTAAAAGAGTTTTCTACAATGCCAACTTGGAAAAGCTTACCAAAGCCTAGCTTACTAATTTGAGAAAAATTAAAATAAAATCTTTTAGATAAACTAAGAAAAATCCAATTAGCGCCTCCAAATTGGAGGAGATGGTTTCATCTCTGTCCTTCCAAGGAGCTACTGGCCAAAGCCCACTGGAAGCAGCCCAGAGGAGCTCCTTACACTAATCCCAGCAGTGACTCGGTTCTAGAGGAAAATGCTCCTTTCTTCACCTTCCAAAAGCTCATCTAGGAAAAGGACCGTGTTCACCCTGTTGCCCTGTAGTTATGGCTTTTTGTTTTAAAATTCCCTTCCTCTCCCAGACAAGGGGTGGAGTCACCACCCCTGGAAGTGTTCAAATGCCAAGCATTGGTGGCATTTGGTTGGTTTAGTGGCCTCGGTGAGATTCAGGTGAATCACACTGGACTCAGTGATCTTGGGGGGCTTTTCCAACCTTAAGGACGCTGTGATTCCATGAAGATGAGGTCATTCACACAAGCACTAATAAAACTCTCCTAAAAGAATCCCTCCGTGGCCCCAATACTGGGAAATGCCCCAGACTGGAGGTTCCCCCAGCACAGCAGGAGGCTGGGACACCGTCTGGTCCCCGCGGGATGTGACACCGTGGGGGCTGGCAGGGGAAATGCTCCGAGGGAAGTGAGCCAGGCCAAACAGGAAAACTGAACCATCAACATCTCCTGCAAGTTCCTGCCTCCAGCTGGGGCGAGGAGGAGGCACCAAAGGCAGAGCCCTGCTCAGAGCACCCACAGCAACATGAGGAGAACGTCTGCACTGCTCGTGGCAGGGACTTCATCCAAAATAAACTGCAGACAGAACGCACGTTCAATATATTCCAGGAAGACTTCCATTATTTAGAAGTACATTAATCT
Organism: Corvus moneduloides; assembly: GCF_009650955.1. Taxonomy (NCBI): domain Eukaryota; kingdom Metazoa; phylum Chordata; class Aves; order Passeriformes; family Corvidae; genus Corvus; species Corvus moneduloides. The sequence goes on from NC_045493.1 coordinate 10,098,111, forward strand.
CATTTCTCTTCAAGTGCCTGAATTAATACAGCAGTAATTCCCCTGCAATGAGCTGTAAGTCGAAACAAAGCAGAGCAATGGGGTGGCAAAATGCTGAAGAGTCTCTACACTGACACCATGATACTGTAAAAAAAGCAAAACCTAAACATTTCTTGCAGTGGAAACAAAATTCCAGCACATGGGACTGAGTTCAATCCTTCAGTGAACCGGAATGTTTAGGTGGAGCTGCTCTAATCAGGATGGATGGATTGAAATAACTCTCCAGTGCTGTCTGCTCTGAAGCTGAGACAAGCACCTTTGTTAAGAAACTGATCTCAGAAATGTCTGTATCATCCTGGAATCCAAGATAATTTTACAGCAGCCTGGCTGTCACTGTTGGCATTCACTTGGCTGCTGAACCTCCGAGCTGGTCGTTACCCTGATTTCATAAGCAATAAAATATTTATAACACACAGTTCTCAAATGCAGAACACACCAAACATAATTGACATTAATGTCTGCTGTAAGATCCCAACAAGTATAGCATTAAAAAACAGATAAAATGCTATTTTCATACCACACTGAGCAGACAGGACATGAGTTCAGGGTAGATCAAGCTGTAATTTACACAACAGGTGTAAACTATAAAAAACCTCACACTTTGCTGCTCTAGGTTTATTTCACTAAATCATTCTAAGAACAGAAAAGCATCAGCAGTACTCTGTTTCACTCAACTGATATCCCATTTCATCCTCCACTTCACCACCAATAAAGCACTTGAGAGTCTGAGCTGTGGACACGGAGAGATGAACCCTGTGTCACCCCATCTGAAGCCCAGAGTCTTTGTTCCAGAGGGATTTTGCCATTCTGCTATTCCAGAGGGATTTTGCCACTCAGCCCACCTGGCAGCATTGTTGAGGCTGTTAAAAGGAATGGCAATGGCAGAAAAACAGATTTATAAGCAAAGAAAACAAATAAAAGTGTCCAAGAACAGGGCTTGGAGCAACCTGGTTTAGTGGAAGGTGTCCCATGGCTGAGGGCTGGAATGTGATGATCTTCAAGGCCCTTCCAGCACAAACCATTCTGGGATTGTTGGATGGGTTGGAATGTGTTGGAACCCAGAGTGCAGAGAACGTTTCTCTGCCTGTCCTGAGGGACCCATCCCCCCAGGGAAACACTGTTTTTAACCTTTGTCCATGGAGAGGGCTGCCAAGGCTTTGGGATGAATTAGAATCTACAAGGGTGTGAGTTAGGTGGTAGTACAATATACAGTTTGTTACAGGGTGAAAAATTTAGAGTTTTAGGTTTATTAATATGGTAAGTAGATGAAGGCAAGATGAAGGATCCCTGTGGTTTTTCAGGTCTCCTCCTTCTTCTTCACCTACTCCATTTTCTGCAGTGTCGGTAGCACAGAATGATTGGTTAGGAAATGCCACAGTTTAGGGCTACATGAATAGATAATTAGTTCATTAGGCACTGGTAGAAAAGTCAAAATAATGTACATTTTTAGTGACAATTGGGTGATTTATCTTTCAAAGGGCCTTGAGTTCCCTGCATTTTGTCTTTTGGTACTTGCTCTCCTTCATGCTATGTCAGCAGCATGTAAATTACTGGTAAGATACAATGAACAATCTGAAGACTGAGAAGATCCAAAAGTCCCGTTCGTCTCTTACTCCTGGCAAGGACTTTCTCCCCCATCCGGGGAGGACATGTGGGGGTCGAGAACCCACACAGGAATGTGATGACCTTTAAGGCCCTTCCAGCACAAACCATTCTGGGCCTGTGGGATTCCAGCCTTGCCCCTCAGCCCGGAGCTGAGGAAAGGCCTCACCTGTCGCCGCTGTGCCGCTGCTCGTTCCAGGTGCCGTACTGGCTGTCGGGCTCCTGCACCAGCGTGTCCGTGTCCTTCGCCCCCGGCGGCTGCCTGGAGAAGCATTGCCTCAGCTGGTCCTGCAACAAAACCTTCTGTCAGTCCTCCAGCCCCTGGTTGAGGGATTAACAGGTTTTATTTGCAATAACGGGTTGGAATCTGCCAATTAAACTTGGCTGATTGGGAATGAACTTAAACACGGAGAACTGCTGGGAACTCAGAACAACCATTCTCTGTACAAGAATTCTCTGCACAATGATTACAATAATTGTTTTCCTGGCCAAGTAATGGATCTAGAGGTTGGAGCTGACTCCCTGTTTTCAGTAACTCCATGCTGCTTTAATATTGCTCTTATCTCAGGTTGCATACAACTTCTCAAAGCACCTATGCAAGCACAAGGAATTCTGCTGGGAATGACATTTCATCTCCTCAAGCACAGCAGGCAAACATCAACTCCACTGCTCTTTTCCTGGGTTTAATAAAAAGATCCTTTTTTTTTTTTTTAAGCTTTCTTTGGAAGACATTCAAAATAAAATGCACAAATAAATAAATAAGCACAGGGCCAGACACAAAAAGCCTTCTACAAACTGATGTAACGTCCAAACCCAACGCAGGAGAGCCCATGGTGGGTTTGCTTTGTTCTATTCTGACCTTTAATTTCCTAACTGTTTTTATTTCATGGATCTGCTGCTTTGCTAAGAAGAAAAGAGTGGATCCCAGGCCCGCTCATTTCCAGGGAGAGAAGTGGGTCAGTGCTGGCACCCCAGATTTGCAGCACACCAATGTCAACACAGCCCTGCAGTTGTGCTGAGTTACTCAGGGAGCTTCAAGAGTTCCTGAAATCCTACACTGGGAGCAGAAAATTAACTGTTGGTCCCTTTCACCTTCATTACCCTGAACAAATACAAACATGGCTTTCAGCTCCAGATCGGCTTTGCTTATCAAGATTTTATCTGACAGCAAATTACATGGTTTTCCACCTGTCCTTGGAAAAATCCAAGGATTTTTCCCTCTTTATTAGTACCCCCTGCCTCAGACCCATTGAGCAGAACATGTTGCTAGGACTAAGCCACATCTCCTTCTCTTTGGGCAGCACACACAAAGTAACAGTAATTAAGAAATCCCATCTTTAATACGTAGAATTCCTTCATATTACTGAGGGGAAAAAAGAGAGATTGTATTTTTTTCTTGTTTCCTTAATTTTGCACACCTAAAGAATGTCACCGTAAGACTATAAAACCATTAAGGATAATTCGGCAGTGCTGATAGCTGGCTACTGAAGAAGTCCCACAGCACTTCCAGCTCTCATAACCACTTCTTATTTCCCAGTGGCCACAGCCACTCTCCAGCCCTGTCGTGCTCTTTGCTGCTGACAAAGTGTTTGTGTTTTAATGCAAAGAAAATACAAAAGGCTCCACCACCTACTCCAACTATCACCACAAACCTCAGAGTTAAAAGACCAAGTAAAATTCTGTTTGTAATACTCAAGTAAAACAGGCTCAGTTTGTGAGTTACACGGAACAGATGTTTCCTGCTTTTCATACTCCAGATGTTCCTGGAGCCCCAGAATTCACTGGTTCTTACACTTTATGCAATCATACGATTCTTAAGGTTGGAGAAAAACCTCAGAAAGATGGAGTCCAACCTATCCTATACAGATATCTAAATACAGATATGTACATGAATGCCTGGAGGCGAGTTAAGCTCTTACATTTCCCACTCCATGCCAGGTACAAGATTCCAAATGCGAGCCAGGCACACGCTGCTTCCAACATGGGAGATAGAAACCACAGGGCATTTCCTTCTGCTTGGCTTGGCTGTATGTTTTGCCTTCCATAAATTCCCTCTGCAACTTCCCAATCCCATGATTTGCTCCAGGGACTCCTGGGCTGGGCTCTCACCCAGTGGCCACAGCACCTTTGGCCGGTGGCTGCACTTCTAGGAAAGGCACTAACAAATTCCAGTGGTTCTTCCCACTTCCTTCCCCAACTGTCCATGCTCATCCAGGTTTTTTTTTTTTTTTTCCCCAGCTTGATGCTTATTACGAATTTTTTTCAATCCCAATCTCACATCACGAGTTACCCCACTCTTACAATCCATTTGTACAGTATTTCCCACTGGTTATGACTAAAGCCCGTTACCTCCACACACAGCACAGACCTTTTTATTTGCAATCACTCACACTGTTTCTACTAGAAATTAGACTAAAAAGCTTAGAAACAGGAACAGGAGCAGCAAAGGAGCAACTTTTGTCCTGTTGCAGTGGGGAGCCCTTGTTTACACAGTGCAGAGTTATCAGGGCCGTGGGGGCTGGACAGGAGGGGTGTGGACAGCCCAGATAACAAGGGCTCAGCAGCCACAGGGGTCAAGTTTAGATGCAAAGACAGGCTCAGTAATTCCCAACAACATTTTACCCTGCTGGCCAGAAACACACCATTAGCAGAGTTATTTCTCTGTGCTAAACCCAAAACAAGCCTGAAAAAGAAATAAAATAACCTCACAGTGTCTTCAGAAGCAGTAAAGTTCAATACAACAAACAAAGTCTAAATGTCAGGAATAAAACACTCCAAACTCTAGGAAACCTAGAGTTCTCTACATTCTAAGGACTTTGTTATATTCAGAATCATTATTTCATTTTGCTTCTGCTGCTTATTTCAAGACAATTGTGTCCTTCCCTGACAGGCCCTTTCAACATGTACTTTTTAAGGTGCCAAATGATTAATTGGAAAAAAATAAATGTTCTCTAGGTACCAAGCACAAAAATAAGGAGTGGGAAGAGGAGCTGATCCTCTCCTTGGCTGGTGGAGGAGGTGTTGGCTGGGGGCACCGAGGGTGGTGCAGAAAAGCAATTTATAGCCTGTGCAGCAGCTCAGAGGAGAGGGGGTGCTGAGGAAGGAAGTGATAACAAATCAGGAAGATTTTCCTTGCCAGAAAGTCATTATTAGCAAGAATGAAGAGTTTTAGCTTTTTTTTTTCTGAAGATCTCTTTTCTATCGCTGCCATCATATTCCTGAAAGACTCAAGGCAATCAACACATGAAGCCAGGCCAGGTACAGACATTTCCTCCATAAACAGAATATTCAGGAAACTGGAAAACTAATCATTCCGAAGGAAAAAGCAGTAAAGAGGGGTCTGGTGTCTTTTTAGCACACAAGATAAACCCAAATTAGAACTTTTCTAATTTACGATGACAGAAAAATCTCCCAAATCAAATAAAACCCACACCTGATCCAGGTTTCAAATGCTGTAATTCTCCAAGCTTTGATCTTTAACTTCCCAATTGTTATGCCAGGAGCCAGGAAAAAAATCTACTTAATTTTTCTATAAAATAAAACAGCTGAGCTGTGTCCTGCTTTGCCTCTGGTTCTTCTTCTAAAATGAGCCATTATGCCTCTTCCAGTCCTCCCTTGGAATTAAGCTGGGCTTGGCTACAGTCCAGGGCTGATTACTCCTGCGATTTCCCATTCCTGAAAACGATGCACACACAACGTTGGTCCCAGAAGCCCCAAAATCACCTCTAAATCTGAGTCAACACAGACATTTATGTGCAAAACCCTCCTGCATGGATGGGAAATGAAGACCTGGCACAGGAGGAACAGCAGCTCCGAGAGATCTCCTGAGTCAGAAGCTGCACAGACAGTTTCAAAAATATCTTTCTTCGCCAAGGAGCCCGAGACATCAGCCAGCCAAAGTGACAGCCCACAGCTTGAGTGTGAATGTTCAGAGCTGAATTCCACTGGCATGGATTGGATATGAAGAGAAACTGCACAATGGAAGGAAGTTTTGACCATCTGCCTTGTTAATACACAACTCAGAGAAAAAATGGTGCTGATTTCTTGAAAAGGGATTTTTTTTTTCATTTTTCCCTCTCCTTACTTTAATTAAAGAAATAAAAAATGTGGTCAAATTGCCCCTTAAGTGTGACACTGAATTTTAGAAGAGCTCACAAGTCCTTACAAATCCAGAAAAGTATTCCAGCTGCTCCCCTGCAGCATGCCAGAAGACAGCTACAGACCTCCACCTATTCATATTTTATGACATTATTTTGTAGCTGACTCTGCTTTGAATGGGATGCTGGGCTTGATGAGCTCCACAGGTCCTTTATAACCTAAATTATTCTACAATTATCCTAAGGATTCTAAGGACTAAGAGGTGAACTATATATTTTGGAGCACTAAAAGAATCATCAGAACATAACATCAGATTGAAACCAACCAAACACTGAAAACCCCACCACAATAAGAGGGTCTGTGGGTCACAGCCCGTGGATTTTAATTTGGAAGCACCCAAATGCCAGGACAGCAAGTGGGAAGAGGATCCCAGGATTTCCATCTGTACTTACTATCCATCCAATGAATGCTGCCCACAAGGAGTAAGTCATGGCTCCAGCTCCTCTTAATTCCCAGCCATCAGGTGGGATTCAGACTGGTGAGATGGCCAGCTCCGTGTTTAAATTAATTGCTGGATGGAGTCAGTGCCTCAGGCAGCGTCCCAGGCTGAGGCAGCACCTTCTGCCCCCACCCTCCCTGCTGCAGCCCCAGATAAAGAGTTCCAGGAACTGCCCAGCTGAGCTCAGGGATGAGTTACAGACCTCCAGCATGAGGGAAGGCTCCCCAGCCCTCCCAAACACGCCAGCCAGAACAACGGCCTCAAACAGGGCAGCACTGCACCATCCCTGGAGCCCAGCCCCAAGAGCAGGGACAGAATTAAGGGAATTAATCCCACCCAGAACCTCCAGGTCTTTTACACCACAACACGGCCACCTCCAGTGTGGTCAGAGGATTAAGGAGATGGCAGTGAGTGGCTGTGGTGTCTGTTCAAGTGGAACATCCCTCTGTGGGATGTCCAACTCTGGGGTCCCAGCACAGGGAGGACATGGAGCTGTTGGAGCGAGTCCAGAGGAGGCCGTGAAAATGATCGGAGGGATGGAGCAGCTCTCCCCATAAGGAAAGGCTGAGAGTTGAGGTTGTTCAGCCTGGAGAAGAGGAGGCTCCAGGGAGACCTTACTGTGGCCTTTCAGTACCTAAAGGGGCTCCAAGAGAGCTGGGGAGGGACTTTGGACAAGGTGGAATGGCTTCCCACTGACAGACAGTAGCTTCAGATTAATGTTAGGAAGAAGTTCTTCCCTGTGAGGGTGGGCAGGCCCTGGCACAGGGTGCCCAGAGAAGCTGTGGCTGCCCCTGGATCCCTGGAAGTGCCCAAGGCCAGGCTGGACTGGGCTTGGAGCAACCCTGCCCATGGCAGGGGGTGGAATGGGATGGGCTTTACGGTCCCTTCCAACCCAGACCATTCCACGATCCCACTGGCCCCAGTGCATCCTGGGCTGGGCAGGACAAGCTGGTTTTATGTGGGAAACTGGAGCTGCTGCTGCTGAATGCACAAGCAACGCCTGGAGAAACACACGTGTGCCCCATGTGACTGTGAGCACTCACACCACATATTCAGCTCTCTTAGATCCTGAGGAGCTATACTGCTCTGCTCAAAAATCCTTTAAATAATGGATGTTTTCCTCTCCCATGGGCAGTAATGTTCCAGTCCCACGGTACCAAGCATCTCATAAATGCCATCAGCCCCGACAGCCTCCCTGTTGCTATGCAACCCTGGGCTGCCTCTCCATACGTGTTTTCCGTGCCTCTTCCACAGGGATACGATACCCAACCACCAACGACATCCCTGATGCTAAAGCCTGACAGCATTTCCCTTACGAAACAGGAGTTGTTTTTAGAGGGTGACTGGTCTAATTCTCCACCTTGTCATTGCTTCCCCATTGATGCACAGGCCTGAATCCCAACCCCCTTCTCCCTGGAAAGGCACAGCAAAAATTGCAGCAAAGCCGATGTACTAAAGGGGCTCCAAGAGAGCTGGAGATGGACTTTGGACAAGGACATGGAGGGGAATGGTTTTAAACTGGCATAGGGCAGGTTTAGATTAGATACTAGGAAGAAATTCTTCCCTGTGAGGGTGGTAAAGCCCTGGCACAGGCTGCAACACCAGAGACAGACACAAAGTCTACCCAGCATCGATTCTGGCCACAACAGAGAATGTGGTCAAATTAATGCAGATGAAGTTGGGTTTGCCAGGGATCTGGTTACGATCATGCAGTGACATCAGCTCCCTGCTCCTGCAGTGACTCCTGGTGCCGTTACTCTCCTCATTTCACAGAGGATTTCAAAGATATTTGAGAGTTTATCGTTTTTTCTACCCTGCAAATCGAGCTGCTCTGCCCCGCTGTGAACACTCACCACATACACGTCAGCTGGTTCAGGGCAAGGCTGAAGATGGAGCAGAGGTTGACTCGATGTGCAAAAAGCAGATGAGAACTAAATTCTAAATATAAGCCCTGCTAGGGCTGCGTGAGCCACGACAGCACTTCCTCTGAGAGGTGGGAACGTACAACACCACAGCAGAGGAACTAGCTGGGAACATCTTTAAAACCTCTCCTATATCATCAGATTAAATTTCCTTTTCAGCCTCAGGCAGCCAAGCTGATAAGGAATGAACCCCCAAGAAAGCCAAGGCAGCAGGAAGGAGCCAGAGGCTCCATCAGGAAGATCCTGAGCAGCGACAGGGAATCCAGGCTCTCCCCAGGGCACGTGTAACTCCCATCAGTGTTAATAAAACCTGGCACCGAGCGTGGAACAGGATCCCTCGACTTCAACACTGCAAGAGGCACAAGCCAGAACAAGGCAATTTCATACTGGGATGCCAAGGAGGGAATAGATTTGCTTTTTTTGAAAAGCTGCATAGTTGAAATCAACACCTCCTACTCGAAATGCTGCATTTCACAGCTCTTCTGCACAGTTAACGTCTCTCCACATGAGACACAAGCTAAACTTCAAACAAACATTCCTGGGAAGAAGTGCTCATTAGCTTAAAGCCTGGAATTAAAGATGTACAGACAGTGATAGGATTTCCTGACAACAAGTGAATAACAAACGTGCTCGTTTCAACACACAGCTCGCACAGCTCAGGAGATGTTTTAGGAGACAGCAGTCAAAACACACACACAGAGAACACCAGGAGTGTTTCCCAAAACTTTCACAGTATTACCAATTGCAGTAAAAATGGATTGCCAGGACAGGGAGGCTGTGAGGCCCTGGCACAGGGTGCCCAGAGAAGCTGTGGTTGCCCCATCCCTGGAAGCATCCAAGGCCAGGCTGGAGCAACCTGGGATACTGCAAGGTATCCCAAACCATGGCAGGGTGTGGGACTGGATAATTTTAAGGCCCCTTTCAACCCAAATCCTTCTGGGATTCTAGGATTCTAAGGTTTGTGTTCAGAGAAGTTTTTGTTTAATACAATTTACTTCTCCTGAAAGCTGTCACTTAGAGCTTTAAAAAAAAAAAAAGGCAGCAATGTGGATGAGCACAAAATACCAGCTCTAAATCTATTTATGCTATTTTCTTCTTGTTTAAGAGTATGGTAAAAATCAACTCCTTGCAGTCAGCCTAAGTGAAATCACAGAGTAAAGTCATTTAAATAATTATTCCTGTCAAAATAACGAGAGAACAACAAAGGCAGCCACCAAATGCCCATCACTATGGGTTTCTGGCCCAGATTTATCTGCCAGCTACGTTCATGGCCTGTTAAACCAAAGAGAAGTTATTAAGAATGAAAAAGCAGGAACTGTTTCAGCACTGGCCCTTGTATCTTCATTAATTAAACTGAACAGCTTCACTCCTCCCCCCACCCCCAAACAAGACAAACAACCCATTTTTAAAGCCTGCCTGCTGCAAACTTGCTTCCCCCTACCCTAACAGCTCCCTGGGAATTTAAAGATAACATTTAAAGATTAAAATTCCATTTACTGATAGTACCAAAAAATTACTTTTGAGAACAATTCATTGTGTTCTTGGTGAATATTAGGCAGAAGAGTTCAGCAACTATCCCCTGTAGGGTCTGTACCTATTCCAAGTTCAGAATCAAAGTGCCAACTTGTAGTAATTTCTTTTTACAAATCGTTTGTTGAAGGATGTTCACCACAAAGGACAAACTTCTGCAGACAGACTTGGGTACAACAGAACAGGCACTGCAGATCAAAGCTTTTTTATAAGCAGAGACACAGCCCCCGGTGAATGAAGGTGTGGAACTCAAACCAGGACCCTCACCTGCTCCAGAAAGGGATCCTGTTCTATGGGAAAAGTCAGAGTCCACCAGCTCTCCCCAGGAACAAGCTGCACAAGCTTAGACTGGCTGGAAAAGAAACATCTGGGAAGATTAATAAAAACTAGGATGGGAATTTCAGCCTCTAGCAGGGAAAAGGCTGTAGGATGCAACAAAAACCCTCAGAAGGACTAAGTGCCCTCCCAGCACATCTGGGACACGTGCAGCAAACAAATCACTCCACTTCCATCTTTATTTTGGAACTATATCAAAAATTGAATTTAAACTAAATAATGCTGCCAGATGAATTTTGAATGAAAACACCATTTTCTTTGACTGCCCAGTACACCAAAAGGAAACCACTACTAAATGCACTTTGGTGTTATTTCTAGCACACAGCAGAGCAATTTAGGTAAAACACATCGACCACTCTCAGCCTCAGAATTCATCTTTCCTGTTCTGTGTGAAACACCCCCAAGGTTTTCCATGACTTTTTTTAGCAGTGTAAGTGGAGCCAAGGGCATCAGACAACTGCCCTGGTTTTATTGTATGGCAACAAACCTCGAGACCTAGAACAGAGCTGGCTGTGAAACCAGATCTCACACCTATAATAGAACCATGACCGAGAGACCCTGATTAAATCAGAGGCCATGTTTAATGCATGTATCTCTGCTCCCCTTACAAAGACACCAAGCTGATGACATGAGATGAAAATGGACAATTAACTCAATAAAAATACCTGAAAGAAAAATCAGCTTCTATTTAAGAAGTCTCACTGCAAAGTAAAAACTTCTGCAAGCTCAGCTATGGATTCGCAGATGTGAGGCTGAAGAAGTTTACTCACACTGACTTAAATTGTGCTGCCCAAGTTGAATTTGGACACGTTTCCTTGCCTTGTACAATGCCAAATTCTCCACCAGTAGCCACCAGTGGCAGCAGGAAAGGGAGCTGGAAGCCACTGGCCCTCACTGTGTCAGGCAGGAGCTCATGAGCACGGCTGACCCTTGTTTAAAAACTCCATCAGCACTGAGTGACTGCTCTACACTACAGCCCTAAAGCAGCACAGAAGTCAGTTCGTATGAATTACACGCTTTTTACTCGTTCCACAGTTTTTGGTAGCACAATGTCAGTAGTTTTAAGGACTGAGACAGGACCCTGTTGCAATCAGATAAAAAAGTACCAGCTCCAGGTCTCAGTCATTTGCCACAGACACAATGGCACCAACCACAAACTTCTCGGAGTGCTCAGACCTTACGTTTGAGCCCAAGTGAAACCAAATTCACACATAAAGCCAAGCACAAGCAAAATTCTTGCTGAAACTGAGGAACAGCAGCTCCAGCACTGTCACCAGTGACTTAAGTGAAAAGGTCACCCCGTGTCTCCCGATTTCTGCTCCGTAAGCAGGGCTGCGTAGGACAGCAGAACATTTGTCCTTTGCAGGTTTCACATTCCCATTTTTCAGCCTTCTTTCACACGAGTTGTTCATTCAGATGATTCCCATAAATCTAAAACACCAGCTTAAAAAAGAAGGCAAGAGAACTTCACCATGCTAACGCTGTAACAGTGGTTACCAAATATTTTCTTCTTTATTCTTTTGTGCTTACTTGACACTACTTTCTTTCCCAGACTGTCCAAACAGGACATGGATAGCAAGCTGGGACAGAAATGCTCTACCCAGAGCTGATAGAGAGCACTGGAAACAGAAATATTCAAACACCACACCTGCCCAAGGAATGCAGCGTCACTTGCACTCATTCCCTGAGCAAACCCCGCGAGGCCACAGCAGAGCTGCCCGTTGTTTGCACTTCACAATGAGTAACTGTTTTGTTTAATAATAAAAAAAAAAAAAAACCAAAACATTTTAGCCACTTCAGAGAGTTTGGATTTACTCAATGCGTTGGCACCAAGGCTTGGGGCCCCTTTCCACACAACTCAACCACAGTCACTCACTTCCCCCTGGTCAAACATGGGGCTTAAATCACCAGTTTCAGGTACAACAAAAAACACTGGTTTCAGCTCCTCTCCGTGAAATAAAATAGAATAAACCAGGTTTGTTTCCCTTTCACTCCCTATCACCCCAAACCTTTGCTGCTTTGTAGGATGTGCCAGAACTAGAATTGGTCGGGAGGATCGTGGCAGCCACAGCCCTCAGGAAACCAGCCTCTCCTCCACCACTCTGCCATGCCATGGAATACAGACAGTCCTTCCTGAACATAACCTGGAAGCTAATGGAAAAGGGAGGGGGAAAAGGGCTCCATCTGGCACAGAGCTGTGGGGAACCAAGAGCTCTTCACCTTTGCTTTGCTCCCAGGAATTGCACCCTGCCTCTGTCACACCACAGCCTTCACAAGTCACGTTGACCCTATCACTTCTGTGGCATGACAAAGATGGAAGCATTCTGAGAAAAAACACCCTTTTTTCAATAAAAGAAGGGAATAATGATCATTTATGTTGCCTGCACAGTGACAGCACTTCACTCTTCTTACAAATTTAGCTTCAGGCATTTTTTTACTGGAAAATCACAAATACTGAAGCACACCCAAAGCCATGCTGGCCTGTGCTGGGGAACTGACCAACACCAGACCATTGTCAGATTAACTTTCTCATTTCAGACCAATACTTGTCCTACCTTAAAAATCAACCACATTTTCCCCATTCCCCAAACCTTGCCTCCCTGGCAAATGAAAACATCCACCTGCGCTGCAGGAAGCAGCTGGGAGAGCAGACAGACAGACAGCACTATCTGGAGGTGTTTTGGGGGCTGTTTTTAGATGGAAAAGCAGACAGGAGGTAGGTTTTGTTACGAGATAAAATGCTGCAACAAACCCGAGGGTTTTTATCATATTCTCTCCCTTGAGGGTCTCAAAAAGGTGCATCGCTTACAAGCTCGGGTGGCTCTGAGCTGGGCTGCCTCTTCCTCAAAGAGGAAAACCTCTGCTGACTCCGCACTGAAAACCTTCGGAAGGACTCTCTGCTCCGGGATGCAAAGTGCCTGAAGGAAGAGGTTCTCTTGAAGGGAGTCCTGGTGCCACCTTCCCCGCCACTCCGCTCATGAGCCACCGCAGTAGTGACTAAATTTAGTGCTTCCTGCAAGGATCTCCGCACTGTGCCCATCCACTGGGTCATGTGAGTTTGTGCCACTGTCAGTTTGTCTCCAAGGTAATCCATTTTTTTTTTTTCCAGCAGAGATGAGATATCAATATCCAGTAGCAATTAAAATAGATTCTCCTTAACAACCCTGATATATTCTGCGAAAAGTGATTCCGTGTATAAAATATTTCCAGCTAAGGTAAACAGCACTGCACTATCACCCTCAGCATATTCCTAAAATTAAATAACCAAAGATGTGAGGTGGGAGATTGGTATTTGTCAAGTAGGAAAAAATAAAAGACTTTTCCTACTTACAATCGGCTTTCCAGAGTTCCATCAAAATATGTTTAATTCAGCCATGTTAAAGAGATAAATCAATGTTTAAATCCTGACACAGTCACTTGAAACGAGTCCATTTGCAAGCAGAGAATTAGGCTCTTACTCTCTCATTTCTGAGCAAGAAAAGCAACTCCCTTTTTAAGCCAAGTTTTTGTTTTGCTGTAAATATCAGAAGGATAAAACAAATCTTATTCTCCTGGCTCGGCCACTCATCAGATGAGAGTGCATTGACCAAAGTTCTGGTGCTCCTATACAATCCATTTAGCAGCAAATCGATTAGATCTTCTGAACAATAAATCCAGATTCTTTTCTTCCCAAAAAAACTCTGCAGAAGGGTGTCAGCAGCAGAATCCCCTCCTCACCAGCCTTGCTGCCTTCAGAACCATCCTGGAGCTCTCCCCTGGCAGAATTGCGGAGCGAAGCCGGGGAGGCTGAAGGGGAAGCGTGTCCAGCCTTCCCCGCGGGACTCGTTGGCTGCTCAGAGCCTGCCAAAAGAGCTGCTGGATGACATCAGCTCCTCTGCTTCCAGGGGGGCTCCCAGCCGAGGGACAAACGCACGGACTGTCCCCACGCCTGCTCTCCTCACACGGCCCCGAGCGGCTCTGCAAGCAGCTCTGGATGCACAGCTGTTTGTAGCCCGTCTGGCTCCCAGGCAGGGTCTGCCACGCTCCCAGCGCTCCCGACTAAGGCACACGAGGTTACAAGCAGGAGAACGCTGCCTCTGGAATGCCGATCCCTCCTCTCCGTCCCTGCCTCGCCTGTGCTCCGGGGAGGAAACAATGAGGAGGTGACCAGCCGCAGAGGTCTGCCCAAGGAAGGATCTGGGCTGGGCTTTATTATAGTACAGGCAGGGTTACCATGGCAACGCAGGGAACAGCATCTGCTGGCTCCGGAGCAGGCAGGAGTTGCACAGATCTATTGGAATGATTCATAGTTTGCATATGTCACGTGGACTTAGTGATTTTAACCCTTCCTGGGGAACGCGGCTCTGCCACGGAACGTCTCGCACAGACACCAGAGGATTCCCACCGGGATGGGGCCACACCTACACCCCGCTCCTGCTGCTCAACGGGCACACGGGCAGTGCCACCTCCTGTACCTGGTTCCTTGTGCCATTCACGGCCTCAAAGAGGACACGTCCCAGTCAGCGACTGTGCTATCGGCACAGGATAATGATTAAGCCAGAGGCTCAAACCAAAGCTGAACAGGTCTGACCACTGGAAGCCGGTTTTTTCCACTTTTCTACACTGTTCCCTGTTGTGAGGAAGGGCTCCATGTCCTTTCCCAGCTCGGCTCCCTCCCCAGCTGCTGGGAGACCACGGTTGGTACCACAAACCCCAAACGACTGAGGGTAATGACAGGAGCCCAGGTATCACCAGCCATGGAATTCCTGGGAACAGCCCACTTGGGAGGACAGCAGGAATAAAAGCTCGGGGTTTAAATCAATAAACCTAAGTTTGTAACGTAAATTTGGACTTAGAAGTCCAAAGTCAAGACCTGACTAGTTCAGGACCGAGGGTAAAGAGGCAAGACAGGCATGTTGGAAGCTGCTCACTCTCTTGTTTGTTCAAGGGGGTTTGTGGCTGTTGCTTAATTTGCCATACAAAGTACCATGAACTTGCATCACCCTCTGCTCCTCTGAACCATCCAGGAAGAGGATTCAATGGAACGAAGAATTTCTAGATAACATTTGATGCAATGGTTCTTGCGTAAGGTTTATTGTATCAGAAATGTGCCTTGCAGACATGCACGATCCCAAGATGCCCTGAGGAAACGGGGTGCCTTCCCTTTTAATCCCTGCTTTTAGGAGCTCAACTCCACCAAGCTGTAATTTATCTCCAAGAAAAACATTAGTGACAGAATGTAGCATTCCCTAACTTATTCTTATTTTTGAATGTATTTGTTTTGAACATTCTCAAATTAGTAGCCTCATAAAACCTCTCAGTGATAAAAGAAAATCCAACCAACAGAAAATACTTTTTTCTCCCCCTCAAACAGCTCTTCTCTTAAAGAGCTGCAGGGTAATTTTTGTATGGAAATGGAGATAGTTTTGACCAGAAGCCCCAAGAGCTCGGTGTTTCTTAGATTTGTAAAAAAATAGGGAAAAAATTAATTTATCTACCAGAGTTATGGATAATGCTTCATGAACGACAGCGATCCTGCATCCAAGGCTGGAATTTAAGACTTACTGCACATTTTTATGCTGTTAAATCTAAGTGTGATATTTCAAACATCTGCGCCTTTGCAAGTGCAGCTCTGTGCCTGCTGCAGTGCAGGGATTCTGCACGGGGCACTCTGCCATTCCAGAGGGTTTCAGGCTCCATCTGATGTGGGAGCCCCTCAAATAGCAGCCCGAGAGCTCTGCCTGGAGCTGCCATGTGAGTTAGTCAGCAGTTCCTTCACCTCACCAGGATGGGCAGAGCAGAACCCAAATTTAACTCCCCTTCTGGAATATCACCTGGGGCAAACAGGGGGAGAGGCAGAGCCAGGTTTCAGCAAGGCTCCACAGAGCAAGGCACTCCTACAGCTCGCTGCAAGGACTCCTCACATGTGCATGGAACTTGAAGGATCTGAAAAGTCGCTACAGAATATATTCCACTTTTTTATTATACCTCCCCTGAAAAAAGAATGTTATACCAAATATACCATTTTTGCCCTCAGAAGATTGAAAAAGTGCTGATTTGAGTCTTTCTGCAATACTAAATTTAGGATCTTCTGGCACCACGTGAACACACTGCTGGGTATCGAAGCATCTAAATTACTGCTTAGATTTACACCTCAATTAACATCAGGGCAAAACGCTTTAGAGGACAACCAGATGCACCTTCACCATCAAATTCAAATGGCTGGAGATTTTTCTACCACTTCAGCTAAATTTGCAGGGGAGTGGAACAAAATGAGCTTTAGGGTCCCTTCCCTTGGAGACCATGGGCACCTTCCACTAGACCAGCGCTCCAAGCCCTGTCCAGCCTGGCCTTGGACATTTCCAGGGATGGAGCAGCCACAGCTTCTCTGGGCAACCTGTGCCAGGGCCTCATCACCCTCACAGGGAAGGATTCTCTAACTGGCCCCCAGCCCAGCAGTCTTGGCTGAGTGAGGGGTTGTTCCTGAACAAGAACAGCACAAAACGATCTTCTGCCCTTGACGAATCCAAGTGATTATCTCACCCTGGGTCTGTCAGGGATCTGCAGCTCCAGAAAACAAGAGCGCACATACACACAGCTACCCAAACTGCATGACTAATTACCTCAGTATAAATGGGACCTCGTTATTCAAACATCGCTGGATACTTCCATTGTTAACATCTCTTCCACCTACAGCTCAAAAACACAACCCTGCACAAAGACCTAACAACCCTTGTTTCTCCCCTCATTCAGCAGAAAACAAAATTCCATGGTTACATTATATTTTCCAAAAGCCTCTTACAGCTCATTTGGAGCTTCACCTGCTCTCAAATACATGTAATTATGTTAATGACTCTGTGGGATTGGAAGGTCAATTCAAAGAAGGCCTGCAAGCAGCAGAGTACGGAACACAGCCCAGGAGGGGCAGGTGGGACTTGCAGCCTCTTTATGGGTGTGAGTCCTTTCAGCCCATGGGGTTTCCCTGCCACCAGCTCCATCCCAGCAGCATGGAACTGGGAAGGAAATCCAGTTGAAAACCCAGCAAGACACCTGGGATTAGTTTTCACCTCGACTGGGTCCCCTGAAGGATCCTTTGCCAGCAGAGTAGACGGGACAGAAAGGCAATTTTAGTCTGGACTAACTGTGACAACAGTTTCTGCTCTTCCCTTATGGGAACCTCAGTCCAGACCTCACTCTCTGATGGGTTCCTCTTATCACCACCCCCATCACTTCAATCAGCAATTAGCATTAATTCAGGCATTTCCAAAGGGTTTTCTGTGAGGCATCATCCCATCTACAAAGAGCAGGACCCAGCACTTGTGAGGACCACGGGCAGCTCCAGTCCCACCTTGTGACATCCAGTGCTCAGCACCCCTGGGAGCAGAGCCTGCCCTTGTAAGGCTGTCCTGGCCCTGCATTCCACACCAACTCTCCTTCTGCTTCATTAGTAAGAGAACTTAATTTAACCTCTTGTGTTTGACAGGATGGACTATTTAAAGATGCAGCACTGGGCTGGGCTCAGTTGCACAGCTCCAGACTCAATTTTCTTGGGCTCCTCAGACACGACAAACAACCCATGGTTTTACAGGCTCCTTCTTTTTGCCTCTGTGTTCTGTATTTTGCCAACTGAATTGTCACATTCCATGAAGGAGCAGTGAGCATTCCTAACTACGGGCTGAATTTCTTACATGAAACACCCCATCATGAAGATTTTACCACGTCACCTTCAAACTCTTATTTAAAGTAAAAAAGAAATGCCTGGCTGCACATCTGGCACAGAGAGACCAAAGCTCAGCAGGTGGAACAGAGGACCTGGCTCCATGGCAGATACCCACCCATCACTCCAACCCAGGAATTCCCATGAAACTTAACACAGACAAAGACAAAAGGGCTTGATTTTATCTGTTCTGTTTTGTGGGTTTTTTAAAATTTTCATGATGATAACAATAATACAATTCATTGAGATGCCCAGACAGCATCACATGTAGACAGGCACTCTACAGTCAAAAGAAAAACGGGAAAAAAACCAAAAGAGAGGAAAAAAGAGTGGAATGGATGGAGTGTTTTAACACACAGACTTTGGACAGAGAAATCTCTTTTGTAACCTGAAATCCCAGGTATCTCAATATTTACACCAAATATTTGGTTTTTATTCCCACTTTCATTTTCTACTGAAAATAAGCAAGTCACACTCATGGCCACAGCTCTAATTAATGGTTATTCACAATCTTGGACAACTTGCAGAGAGACCTTGGCATTAAAGGTGTTTTACTTGCACACACCAACTACAAGAGGCTGAAATTCCATTTCCAGACTTTTTCCTTCAATCAGGTAATTTTAAAAGCCCCCAGAGGCCTCGCAAACCAGTGAGCAAGGAGAGACTGTGGAAACAACATGCTCTGCATCAATATTGGTAAAGTTTACACAAGCACACACTGATATGAGAGGCTTTTAAAGTGGGTTCATAAAAGATCCCATCGATGTAGTGCAAGGCTACTTTAAAAATCTTTACTTTAAACAGAGACGAAAAGTCTTAAAAAACAATTTAAATCTGCATTCCTTGTTTTCCTTACAGAAGTACTCTTGTGATAAAGAAAACACATTAATAGTTTTCGTGACTGAACAAATGCTCCACTTACTTGTTTATACCTGCCAGACTAATTTTTCCATTCTACTGCCATGGTGATCCTTGATAGGATCAGCAAAAACCTGAACTTTCCCATTTTATTTGTAATCAAAAAAGTCAGCTATCCTTTCTCTGCACAGGATTCTGGGCACTTTTGCAGTAGCATGTCATTATTTCAAGATAAATAAAAATTTGTAAATAAAGGTAACTCTGAAATATAATTTTTACTCCAAGTTCTTAAACAATTTAAATACAACTACGACTAATAATTCCAACAACTAAAGCACAACAGTATTTCAGAAAGTGCCAATTCTTTTGTCCCCCAAACTATCCTGAACCTAAGCAAGGCCCAGTTAAACATCCTGAACGTACACAGCTTTTGTGCCCTGAATTGTTTCACTGTAAAACAAAGCTATCAGTGTTAAAGCTGAGGAAACCAGCTAAAAATATACGATGTTGTTTGCAAACTCATGTCCATAATCCTGTAGCACTTCCCTTCCAGCTCAATGGAGGAGGAAAAACTGAAAAAACAGAAACAGGAAATTCCTACAGCACAAATACACTGGAAAGGACTAAACCGATTTTCTTTACATTTGTTTATGTCCAAGGGATCGAGCCAAGCAAAAGATGAATAGTTACAGGTTGTTTTTAATTTGTACAAACAAAAATCCAGGATGAAGATGTCTGCAGTGGATCTCCCTGCACCAGGGAGGAAAAACAAAGTAGTGCCATAGTTAAGGTTCTCCTAGGAAGTCCATCATGGGAACAGCTGCTGCTCCATCACTTGACCCAATGGACATGTTAAGCACAGATAACCACAAAACATCTTCAACTGAGACTTCTCAAGCACAGAACATGGCCTAAAATACCTCCACCTGCTGAACTTTTCTCCCAGGGCACGGAGGGTGAGTGGAGAGCACCAAGACAGGCAGGAGAACACGCTGCTCCTGCTCCACACCACCTGCCTGAAGAGATGCCATAGCATTTGTTCTCCTCACTGAGGGTGCTCAGGAAATCTCCAACTGCTGAAGGCTCAGATCTGACTCACAGAGAACACTCTGAAGGAAGAGCTTTTTTTTCATGCAAGGGATTTTCTTCTCCAAAGATCAGTAACAAGGAGCTGCTTCTGAACCCATTCCAGCTGTTCCCGGCGTGATCACAAACTGCCCAAGGCCTGTCTGAACACTGTTCTTCCATCTTCTCCCTACAAAACACTATTCCATGTGTCTTCCACTCACATCAGGCACTGCTTGATGGCAGTAAATTGACCAAACACCAGCTGTAAGTTAATACAATAATTCCTTCACCCATTTTAACCCATTTGATGATGAGAGCAGAGGATTTATTTGCCATGGCTGTGTAACCCTAAGTGCACACACCTTCCTTTACTTCCAGGTCTCTCTGCTCTTACTGCCTCCTCCTCCTCCTCTTCCTCCCAGGCACAGCACAACAGCCCCGTGCTCCCACATCCCCCAGGACATGGACAGCACACAATCCATACTGCCTCCCCTTATGTGCCAGGGATTTATTAGTCTCCACCATGAATCACTAAACCAAATACTACATTCTTCCAAGCTTCATTCAAGCTCCAGATTTTGCTGAAGTTACATTTTAAGAACACCTGTGCCCTGCAGCACAAATCCTGTGGTATCCTGAGGAAAGTCCTCTACAAAAAGCTACTTTCCCCATGCTCAAGTAGCTCCCTAAAAACGCCGTTTCCTTTCAGTGCAGTAAACACGTGCTGGCTGCATGAACAACTCACCACTGCTGAAAAGACAGGAACAATAGTGGGAACTTGGCTGTCTCCCAGCATCAGCAACACGGACAACAGCTTGGGAAAGCAGGAACTGAGTCAAAACAACTTTAGATCAAAATATTAAGAGGGAGGCAGTGAAGTTACCTCTGCTTTGTGTGTATAAATGAGGATTAACAATTCTCTTTAGCCTCGTGCCACAGAATGGCCTGGGTTGAAAGGGACCTTAAAGATCATCCAGTTGCACCCCCTGCCATGGGCAGGGACACCTTCCACTGTCCCAGGGTGCTCCAAGCCCCATTCAACCTGGCCTTAGACACATGCAGGGATGGGCAGCCACAGCTTCTCTGGGCACCCTGTGCCAGGGCCTCACCATCCTCACAGGGAAGAACTTTTTCAGAAGCATATTCACAATTCCAGACTTAAAATAAGGGGAAGGAGAGCAGGCACAGTCAGCCCCACTTCCAGCTGCTCTAAGCCTGGAACGACACAGTCGCTACAAAAAACTTATCACGTCTACAAACGATTACATCTTACTCAATGAAACCCTTATTGCCACAAGTTAACCTAGAATGTGCTATTCCATGTGAGCATTTTATGGTAAATTAAACTTAATACCACACCTCATTAGAACAAACTGCCTTGCACTGAGCACGTGTCCTTGGGCTGGGAGCGGGGATGTGGCTGCGGGCCAGCAGCGCTCCATGGTGGAACAGCACTCCCTCGTGTTCCCGCTGGGAATGGGGCTCCTCGGCCAGGCTGACCTGTCTGCCTGCTCTCAGCAATGCCACAGACACCACAGCTCCTCTTCTACAGCAGCAGCTGGGAACTGGGGAAATTGCCTTTCCAGATTTTCCTGTGCAAGGACGTCATTTACCCAGGTTCTCCGAAAGGTTACTCGGGTATCTGCTGACACCAGGGGCAGATACACCTGGCCACCACCTGGGTGGGAGGGGTTTTAACTCTTTGGAAGAAACATCCACATCCCCACCACCAAAACCAAATCCCACAAGGGAAGAGCAGCACAGTCAGTCCACAGGGACTTTGCAGAAGTGCAAAGAGAGGGAAGGCACACCACACCTGCACAGAGCCCCCTCCCTCCCTCAGAGCAGGATGACCCCTGCTCGGGGCAGGATGACCATCACCCGTGGCTGCAGGCAGATGGTTTCAGTTTCCTTCCATCACCAACCCAACTCCTCCCACAGTGACACGTCAGGACAGTGGTTATTAACCAGCTGCTGCTTCCTTCAGAGTCACCTGACAAAACATATCAAAACTACTCTTAAAAGGTAGCAACCAAAATCTTGTCAAAACAAACTCTAAATCTTTCTTCTTCCTTAAATACCCCAATTTTCTTTTGATTTTGCAATTGTTCTTTCATGACTGTCAATAAAGAATAAGGTCTTTTTAAACCATCTCAGTGCTGCAGAGGAACGTTTTATTTAAAACAAGCCATTTGCTTTGAGTGCTTTCAGGATGTAGCATTTCTTTGCTGTTTGAAAAATGACAAGTGCCAGCCTGGGAAGAAACAACTCATCAGGACTGGTACCAGCATGGGCAGGAGACGCACCACCACATCCATTCCAGAAGGCCAAACTGAGCTGTGAATCAGAGCAAGAATTGCTGACAACTGAGATGGCCAAGGGCAGGAACAGAACCAACTGAGAGCAGTCCAGTAGTGGTTGTATCCACCAGGAAGCCAAAAAACTGGTTCTTGGACAACGGGCATTGGAACAGGAAACCCCAGTGCTGTGGCTGCACACCTGGCACAACCAGTCTGACCCTGTGACTGATGCAAGACCACTGAGCTGCACTTAAAGAACTTCCTGTGCAAGCCAGGCCTAAAGACGTCTTGTATCAGCTGCAGCAGAGCTCCTCACCAGCTGGAAAAGGGGTGATGGATACCCCATGCACCCTGGAAAATACTCAAATACATACAAGCTGTGGGAAAAAAAGTTTCACTGGACACAAAGACACTTCTCAGAAACCCAGAGCTGCCACCCACACACAGGATGCAGACATGTGGTGGTCACACCATTGCACACGGACTGGGGCAGACCACAGACCCTGCTGTGCTCAGAAAATACTGTTTGTCACAGTAAGACACATCCTGTCCAAAGATCAGGAGAGCAATCGGCAAGGAATTAGCAGAGAGCTGACACTGAGCGGGTCCAGTGATGTCCCACAACTCCACCACTGTAGGAGTAAAGCAAATACACAGCAGAGGAGATGCAACCCATCAGTAACTCCATAGAGTAGCTCTAAAAGCCGATTTTTGCTATAATATTGTTTAATTAAGAGTTGTAGCTTCTTCAGGTACATGTGCCTAATGAATAAGGCATCTTAGCTCCCCAAGACAGATTAAGTAACACTTGACAACCAACCCCAACATCTCTGGTTACTCCTGACTGTAAGTAGAGATAAGTATCCCCTTAGTAGCCTCCAGCTGCAACAGCAGCACAAAAAGTGACAGAAGGCACAATTGTGTATGTCCCTTAAATTTCTTTTAACATCATGAATATCACAACTGTCATTCCAACATTTTCTTGCAGTAAATCAGGAAGTGTGCATGAATTAAAGTGCCTAAGGAATTGTCCAAGACCTCTAAAAGACAATGTACAACCAGAAAATACAACATTCTGTTCTGTTACAGCCTAGAACTGCACAATACCAGAGCCCACCATCCCAGGCATCTTCTGGACTGATCCAAAGTTTGGGTTGGTTTGGGATTTTTCCCTGGCCTTATGGAAAATCCCATGTCAAAGCAAGAGCAGGGAGAGAGCTCTTTCACACTTCTCACACTGACAAACCACGAAGAACATCCACCCCCTCATCACACTAATGACTAATTTTTTAGTTTGCAATTTAAAGGAAGCTTGTCTCTTAAAAATACAGCTGGTCAAAAAAAACCTTAATTAATGTCCAAGCACTTCCATGTTTCACACTACTACAGTCTCCAACAGCAAAAGGTTTTTAATAAAATGCCCAGTTCCTCAAGCACAGTTTTCTCTCCCAGCAGCAAGAAATTTGCAGTGGGCAATCTCACCTCACAACTGATCAAAGGACATACAGGCAAGGATTGTAAAATTAAACACAAAATGAGGGGAGGAAACTCTTTGCTACAGTTTTAAAACATAGTAGCAAACAGCTAACATGAAAAGGTTTGGTGTCAGTGCTGATTACACGCTGAATTGACAGCTGAAAAAATTAAGATCAATGCAAACTACAACAAGCAAATGAAAACTGATCTTTGATGAGTACAGGAGAAATTAAAGCATTAATTAATTAGTTCAAAGCAATACCGTATTTATTCATAAAGGCTTTCTAGCTCAAATGTGATGGTTTCAGACACACAGCAGTCCCCGTGCAAAGCTGGCAGGGCAGCACAGTCAGAGCCTGCTAAAAAGAGCTTTTCATGACAGACAGCCCTGAGGAGTGCTGGAAGAGGAAGTGCTCACCGAGACATCGAAACCCATGAAGAGGCAAATTAAAAACAAGTAAGGAACTGTAAAATCACACACTTCTAAAGCCATGGGCACAGCTGTTTTCCTAGAATAGCAGGCAGTGGCTGTACCAGCAGCAGGGCAGGAGGGTCCTGGGGCAGCAGCTCTGGAGCCAGGGAGAGCTTTTACACAAAGAGGGAAGAATATTCCTAATTCACACTAAACGAAACTAAACTAAACTACAACTCCCATGGCTCGGTATAAACAAGGAAGAAATGCTGATTCCTAAAAGGGTTTTCCAAGGCACATTCGGGTAGTCTACAGCTTTAAGTATTAGAGATAAAACAGCCCTTCTCACCCAAAATAAATCCCCAGTTTCATGTTACTACTCAGAAAGGAACTGCTGAGGAAAGCCTTCAGCATACATGAACACTCCCAGGATTTCTGCAAGCAGTAGAAACAGCCAGCTCTGGGAGAGCACACTGACATTCCAGAGCACACTTACCCACAGATACTGCAGGAACTTCAGCAGACGTGGACAGTAATAATACTCCATTTTTCACAGCTCCCAGTTAACGCCAACCCATCCCTGTTCCAGGCAGCTCCCGGCTCTCCCCGCCTCCAGCACCAGTTAAAAGCAGAGTGGAGCAATTAAAAGCACCATGAATAATGTACCGAGTGTGTCTGGCCCCACGTCACCACGAGCTGGGGCTCCTCAGGAGCAGTCGCTGAGCTACCGGCAGCACGTGACTTAACCACTTGTTATTGAGCAGCCCACTGCTCCCAACTCCGTAATCTCGAGTGGGTTAGGCTGGAATTAGTGACAGGACTTTGGGTTTTGCAGTAAAGGCCCTCCAGAAGGAAAAGGAAGCTCTAAATCCCCTCGGTTACGAAACGCTCTGAACGCCGGCGGGGCTGCTCGCTGACCTTGTTTTTGGTGATGTACAGGAAAGACAAAAACCCACACATGTAACAAGAGGAGCTGCTGTTTTTATGTTCTCTGAATATAAAAATGTCTTTTGTGAACGAGAAGAAATAGACACAACCAAGTGGCTTTTTATACACCCCTGGAATGTTCCCAGGGAACGAAAACTGCCAAAAAAGGAAGAAAGCCCAGGCAGAGCTTTACCCACCCCCGGGTCGTCCTCCTCGGGCTGGGTCTAAAATAGAGAGTGGTGGAGTTGTTGGACATCAGCAGCGGGTGGTTTGTGAACAGCAAAAATGGGAATTGTAACACTGCTTTTTTTATTTATGTCCTTTTTTTGATAGGAAAAGGAAAGATAAGTGACAGGACTCATCCAGGCAGGGCCCCTACACCCCGTCCCCTCCCAGCACTGCTGCAGCTCTCACTCTTCCCAGGGAGGGACAAGGTGGAGGTGACACAAAACAGCTTCCAAGATACTGCAGCCTCCTCTCCTTGAAATTTTGGTACTTTAAGGAAACTACCCCTCACTTTTCTAATCATCACCTATGAATTCCAGTAGAGCTAATAAGGTATTTTGATCTTCTCCCAGGTTGAGTCAGTTTTTGGGGTAGCAGAACAACTCAAGAAGGAACAAACTCCAATATTAGAGGCTGTACACAATCCAGAAAAAGAGAAGGTGTGGTTTTCCGTGGGCAGGAGACAGCCCCTGTCATGGGCAGAACTGAAAACAACTGGTGAACTGTGACAAGCCAAACCATAAATTCATCTGCACATATTTATAAAATATTTATCTTCTCTCCCTTGCACTTCATTTCCAAGATATTTTAAGAGTCAGCTCATGATTTTCTTCAACAAACCCTTCTCCACCCACACATCACAGTCTCATATGAATGCATCTTTCTGTGGAGACCATTAGAGAGATTTTCCTCCCTAAAGGACAAAAAACCCCCGGAGTTTAACAAAAAAAAATAAATACTATGTTGAGAGCCTTCAAAATAATTCCTGCCTACACCAGTTCTAGTAGCAGTGCTCTGTTCCAACTCCCCAAAGCAGCAGTTTGGGTTATAACCCACAGCTGCACTAAAGCTGCTCCATTTCCAGCTGAAGGTGCAGCTCCTCCAGCCCCACGGCACAACCACAGTTACTTCATTTGGAGGATGAGTCCCAGCACACATTCCTCAGGTCTTAATTCCCAACATCCTTATCAGTCTGGATGACTCAATCAGGAATCCAGGCTTGTGACCCTACGTCAGCTCTGATGGAATCACACAATTTATGGAAACATCTCCAGAGCTCCGTGGTCGCCCCTGGATGTGCAGGTGCGGGGCCTTCCCGGGCAGCACCGGGTGGGAACAGCCCCATGTCCCCATGTTGGGGCTGTTCCCACTTGGAACCAGCCCAGAGAGGGTTTGATTGCCCACCTGTCCCTTCACCCGCATTCCAGGTCTAAAGGAAAAGATCCCTACAAGAGCCCAAGTTCCTGAGCCTGCTGCAGGCTCTGAGATTTGCAGCTGAGTTGGTGGGAAAAACCCCTCGCTGTCCAAAGCACAAAACTTCATTTTTATACCTACTTTGTGCTGCAGCAGAGCTAAAAGAGAGGGAAGTACCAGCCATAGCAAAACCACAGATGATGACAGTCTAGCAGTGATGCTGGAATCTTTATAAAAGCCTTACTCTGTTTTTTTAATCAATACAAACTCAAAATAGCTCAACAGTGCTATCTAGGTGAGTGTTAAAATCTCCCAAGTATCATCCTTTCCAATTTCAAACACCAATCCCATACTGCCACTTGTATTTTGTAATGGTTTGATTTCAAAGTCATCCTATGTAATGTTAATTACAAGCAGATTCTCTGGAATATAATCACAAAGAAATTACTTCTCCAGAGGTAAAATGATACTACTGCACCTTGCTTCCATTTGGAATTGTGTTTATTCATAAGAACCTAGTTCATCAGCTGTCCTGGAAAATGCCACTCAAGCAGTTGTTTATTATCACAGACAGATGTGGAATAATGCAACGAATGGATATTCTTGTAAATTCATTTGTCAGATATAAAAGGGTATCAATATCAGTTCCTCACGCTGCTTTAGTGGTGAATGTGAATCGAAGGGAATCGTTTATTCTACAACAAGACTTGTCACTTTGAGCACCAAGTCTCACTTGAACAATACCAATATCCTCACTGACCAGGAAGATGGACTGGAGAATATTTTTTGTCACTATGCCACAAGGAAAAACAAGTAACTTCCCAACTCCACAGACCAGAAACCACCCAAAGCAAAGAGCAGCACGATGTTACGTTACCGTCTACTCCCCCTTTACAGCTGCACCAAGGGAAACACAAACTGCGTTTGGATTCTGAGGAAATACGGGATTTAACTGTTCCTCCCGTGGCTCTTTCCTGACCCCTCGTGTCTGTCCAGCTCACACAGCTCAGGTGTGTCTCCAGCAGAGGGGAGTGTTGGAACGCGCTGACAGAACTGCGACTCCGCACCCAAAGTCTGTGTTTTCTCCAAAGAAAACAAAGGCAGAGCCTTGGTGCAGAAGAAATAGTTTGGTTTTACATAATCCTCTGCAGTACCTGTGTGGCGATTTGGAAAACATCAGTGTGGTGAGTTTTCCACCTCCTGAGCACAGGTGAAAAGTCCCTTCTATGCACACACACTTCCCTTACTCACACTTTACACCCAGGAGGACCAGGCTGCCCTTTGGCTCCCATGGCACTGCACAACAAACACACCCCGAGGAGCCTTTCCAAAGCAACACAAAGGAGCAGAGCGCTCGGATCCTACTGAATTCCACACATGTGAGTTTTCTCTTTTCATGGAACTGGTTCCACCTTTCCCACCCTCCTTTCCTGTCTCAGACTACGCTCGGTGAAGTTGAAGGATTATTCTGAGTAACCTCTCAATTAACAACGAAGCTGGAGAATAACAGTTGTATTTATCTGAGTACAGCACCCAAACAGTTCCTTTTTCCCAGCACTACTTCCCACTGCCCTTCTGTCTCACATTTCCTACCTGGCCAACACCACCTTTACATATTTGCACCGTAAGCTGATGGCACATAACTTTTAGGGGTTGGATAAATGCCCATTCTGTCAATAACCCAAATTCCCCAAGATGAACC
Organism: Corvus moneduloides; assembly: GCF_009650955.1. Taxonomy (NCBI): domain Eukaryota; kingdom Metazoa; phylum Chordata; class Aves; order Passeriformes; family Corvidae; genus Corvus; species Corvus moneduloides. The sequence continues at coordinate 10,125,995 of NC_045493.1, forward strand.
TGAAGTCCATGCTAAGAATGGGAAAGACAAAGGGACATTAGTCCTTGGATACCTTCCATGAAGCTTAAAGACTAGAACTGAAGGACAATCTGAGCCCATTTCCATAACTCCAATTAGGAAACTTGTTTATAAAGTCCTTACAGGTTTAGGTGCTCTCTTTTTCTTTGCTAGAAGGAAAAAAAACCCACTGAGTTTCTTTTCTTTTTTATATTTTTGTGTGTTCTCTGCTAAAGGGCTGCAGCAGCAGTGAGCCATGACAGAACAGGGCAGAGCAGCACCTCACTGCAGAGTGTGCTGGCAGAGACAGGACTGGGGAGGTGTCACCTTGGGACAGTCTGTGGGACAACATCCTTCAGTCTCCACTTTCCAAATCCTTTATTTCCCTCAGAAAAAGTTGATATTTCATTTACTGTATGTCTTTTGGAACATCCAGACCTTTGTTTTGTATTTCAGAACAACAGCTGGATATAGGATGCTATTTCACAACATAAAAGTTCTCTGAGAGCTAAAGTCAGGATATCCTTCTGAAACTGAGGAGAACAACACCCAACAACTTCAAGCAGGAATTCACCCCAACAGTTTGTGTGGTTAGAGACAAATCAAACCACCCAAAATGTCAGCTGTGATCCTTCACAGAAACACTTCTCTGTGTGTTGCCTACAGAAAGAAAATTAAACCCATCATTTCTCAGGCCGGGACACAGTTCTATTTGTCTGCACAAGCTCAGAAAACAACAAAAACCATAATGCTCTAGAGCCATCTTGAGTTCAGGATGAAAATTCTTCACTCAGAAAGCAAACTGAACAAGCTGCAAGGCTGAGGCTTTGTGTTGGAAGCTTTGGCAGGGAGCAGTGGGGTGGAATCCCAGGGAGGGGCAGCCTCGCCAGTTCAACCCCCCAGCAAGCGCTTCTCTGCTTGGCACACACATCCTTCTGCCACAGCCCTTTGCAAAAAGGAAAACAGAGCTGCAGCTCCCTGATCCCTCCCCAAACCCCTCCTCCAGGGTCACATACCATCCCAAAATCTGCTCTTCTCTCCTTGTAGAAACTGTGGCGGCTCCTCTGCGCAGACACCGAGGAGAAGTCTGTTCCCTCTGTTTTGTCTGAGCTCTGCTTGCTCCACTCTTTCCTGGAAGCCTGTAAAATATAGTTATGAATGTAATTAAATCTACATGCATATGCACATACAGATATAGATAGACAGATAGATAGATAGATAGATAGATATGCAAAATGCCTTTTTGAAAAAAAAGCCTAGGAAACTCAAAGCTGAAAACACAAAATGGAAAAACATGATAGCCATGAACTACTAAAGATCTACACTTTAATCACAGAATTATACAACCATTAAGGTCTTTTCCAACCAAATCCAACCTCTGGATTTCATTCATATGTCACTGTGTTAAGAGAATCTCCTGCCTCTCACAAAAGTCAGAACAGCAGTGGAGTTCACAGACAAATGGAAGGCCATTCAACCAGTGAAAATAAAAATAAATTTTGCTTCCTTCAGATAAAGACAAAAAACAAAGAGAAGTCCAAAAAGATCACTGCCAACAACTTGTAAAATAAACCGAAATTAATTCTTTTCAAGTAAATATAAAATGGCAGAGTTAACAATTTAACCTCCCAGGTTCACAGCACTAAAAAAAATAATGAGCACACTTTTAAAAGCTTTTTCAAGCTCTCCACAGAAACATCAATAAGTATTTCTAGACCTGAAGCAAAAATCAGGTCATCACTACAACAGATGTTGCTCAAGAAAAGAGAACCCAAAAGGAAATGAACTCCAGTGAAAAGTATGGCTCTGCTGCCTTGCTGCAGAGTGCTGAAAAGCGGTACAAGGACCCAATAAAATCTTTAATAAAGAAAAGTTCAGTTTCAGTTACATGAAACACTCGGATACCATTTGGAAATACCTTTTTATCCTCATGGAAGAATGGTTCTGACTGAGCCATCTTGTGTTTCCACACGTTATCCACACTTTCCAAGGGGAAGCTTGGCCTGGATCGATGCAGGTCCTTCCTTGCCCTCACCTCCTGCATGAGGGGCAGACTGTCCCTTCCTTGGCGGCATTTTTCCGAGTAGGACCGTCTGAGATCGGCGGGTGCAGTCCCAAACCCAGACATGTAGCTCTTCCAATCGGTTTTACTTTTGAAAGAGTCACCCTCACACATCTTATTTGTGCTCTCTTTGCTTCTCAGTGTAGAGCTCCCCACTATGTTTTTGCTCCAATCACCCTCTGGAGACGCCTCCAAGAACTGTTCTTTTGTCACCAACCTCTTCTGCAGGAGCCCATCATCTGCCTTTAGGGACAACTTGGAGGCCAGATTGACTTCCAGCCTCTGCTCTGCACTCACTGCATTTATGGGCTGTACCTTATCAGTTACAAATTTTGCACCCTGATTTCTGGAGACCAAGTTCACTTCCTCATCCTCATCAACGATGAAAGTTTTCTTCCTAGCGAATTCCACAGGTGAATTTACAAACTTCTCTGGAAAAATGCTGCTGGGGTTTCCCCAGTAAGGAGGGCTGACCTTTCTGTCTTTGGACTTCTGCTTATCGAACTCAGGGCTCTGTAATTCCAGTTTCTCTTTGCTCTTTTCATTTAGGGTTAGTTTCTCTGGCCTGGGCTGCTCTTCTGCACGTTCACCTGGTTTGTTATTAACAGAATAATGATCTGATGCACTCCTCCACTCATTCCAGCTATAGGTAAGAGTCATCCTATCAGACACATTTCTTTTGTTCTTTGATTTCTCCCTACCCAATGAGCCAAAATCTTCAAAGAGCTTATCTTGAACTTTACTGGCCTTCGCTGATTCCTCTTTATATTCTGCCATAAGCGCATCGATATCGAGAATTTGGGATCTGTACCCATCCTCAGCCTTCCTTCCAGGCAAATCAGAATTACTGTCACTCCTTTTTTGGGGGCCCGGTTCAGTGTCCTTATGCACCTGCGCGGAACGCGGCGGGGACCGGGCTTCATGGTAAGAGGAGATTTTCCTTCTGCCACTCTTGAGATCAGCTGCAGCTGTACTTTCCAGATCCTGCTTTAACAGGAAAGCATCAACATCTATAATTTTCTCTTTAGAATGATCCAGACCTTTTTCGTGATGCTGTTGGTTATCTTTCCTAGACACGTGAAAATTACCAAATGCGACGTTTTTGGAGAAAATGGTATCTTTTTCATCTTCTTTGACCCAATCCTTGCTAATATGCACTTTCCGTGAGTCTTCTCTACCAGTTGAACTTGTCACATTTTTATTTGGTTGCTGCAATAAAGGTTTGGACCTTCCAGGAAAAACATGGTCCAGATTAATTGCTGCTCCCTCACTTGAACCAGAAACCGTATTAATTTCACTTGCACTGGAAGCACCAACAAAGCTTTTCTCTTTTTTGATACCAGGAATCTGGTAAGTCACTGCAAAATAAGTTGCCTTTGGCTCAAAGACAGAACTCTGATGTTTTGTGTAATCATCAGGACTGCCAAGAACAGCTTGGTTTGCCTCACTCCCTTCCACCCCTTCTTTGATTTTTTTGCTCCTCTTTTTAAGTGAAATTTCAGCCAATTGCAATGAATCTGTCCGGCTCAGCCTCTTGATATTTTCGGGAGTGAGCCACACAACTTCTTCCACCTTGAGTGACTCCTGAGGCAAGGTCTTCCTCCTCCACCTTTCAGAAATCTTCAAGTCAGAAACGCTACTTCTGCTTCTCCTGACCTTCTCTTCTGGATCTGCTCCTCGGAGTTTCTCGCTGTTTTCAGGAGCTGTACAAGCCAGGCTGAAGTCTTGCTCTTTGCAATTTAAGTCCAGACTTTTCCTTAACCCAAAGGCTCCAGATTCCTCTTTAGTAACGTTCAGTCCTTTTGTATCAGCCTGGTGACTACTGGAAGATTTTAAAAATTGCCCACTTGCAAGTACTGAAGCCTGAGCTCCATGTTTATTGACACTTGTGGAAATCACTTCACGATCCAAGTTGGTTCGGAATTCATGGATGTCTGTCCCACCTGCTCTGAAACTCCTTTTCTCAGAAGAGCATTTCACAACATTAATCCTCTCTGATTTATCTACGGAAGAGACTTCACTCTTATCACCTTTAGTTTCAGCATGTACCTTGTTGACTTTTTCATTCATTCCCAAACCTTTACTTTTGTTTGTGGAATAAGGTATTTTCTCAGCTATGAACAGTGGCTCAGGATCACTTTTATCAGAGTCTCTTTTCTGCTCAGGTAAAGTGCATTCACTGGAGGGAAAATCAGCAGGTTCTCTCAACACAGCCTTGCTCGTGAGAACTTTTGCCTCTCTGGCTTCTGAAGTAACATGATCTTCTTTCAAGTACAGAGTGTGACTACTTGCCCTAACCGACTGTCCTGGGGGTATAACATCCTCATCAGTTTTATTCTCTTTCACAGACGATTTTCTAGCTCTGAGTGTCATGGCCTTTTTCTCAGGAGCCATTGTGATGACTTCACTAAGAGCCCTTTCACCACATGTCTGAAAGATTTCATACCTGGGCTCTATTCTTTGGTAAATTTGAGAATCTTCTGCGTTTTTGGGAGCAGGTTTTTCACTTTTCTCAACTGATGATTTTTCTAAGACAATTCCTGGACTCATTTTCCTGTCTTCACTTGAACAAGCTGGTTTTGGACTTTTCTCTACATGTGCTGGATGTTTTGATGGATCAGGTTGCTTGTGATGCTCCTTTGCAGCAGCGGTTTCCTCCCCTTCTCCCATCCACGAGCGTCTGCTGTGCCCCGAAACCACCAGGTCCTGCTTTGCCTCAGGCTCCTGGTTCCTTTTTGGTGCAGGATCAGCCCCAGAATGCTCAGCAACAACGTTGTGCTTCTGGACATTGTGCTCAAACAGGGTGGCCCGGACAGTTTTAATGAAGGGCTTTTCCAGAAGTGCTGGGTTTAATTTCTTTTCAAAATTGCTTGTGAACGAGACAGAACTCTCACTCTGCTGTGAGAAATGCTGACCATCTCCCAAAAAACTTCCTTTCCTCTCCAGCTGATCGGGTTTATTGGTTATCTTTAAAACTTGCCGGGATTTCCAAGGCTTCCCAGGAGCAAATGCCTCGGTGAAATCTGTGCCATGGGCGAGCTTCAGCTCCTTACTCTGGAACAACAAAATCCAACAGTTAACTGTGTTTATTTAAGAGATGCGTAATAAAGTGTATTTTAAAACCTATTTGCACCTACTTTGTGCAATAGAGCCTGTACAACTCAAACACATCCACATTCCCTGAACACAAACTCCACTGACACCAAGGTAACCTAAGGGAATGTGTAGCTGCAGCTCCTGAATCTTGATTTTAACAGAATTATCTCACTAATGACCAGTTACGTGGTCAGAAACTGCAAGGAACATGAAGATCTAAGTACATATCACAGCTGGAGCTGCTCAGCTATGAGAAATGTTAAGCTGAGCCAAAGTAAAAAGGAAAGATGGAAATTAATATTTATTACCAATGCTTCACTATCACCTACTCACAGGAAATACAAGCAGCATCCTAAAAGATGGTATTTTTAATAGCACTTGCTGAAAAAGTACAGCATGCAAATAATAAAGGGAATCAAAGAATACTAGAGGTCTTGCAAGAGTTCCATCAAGTTTTAAAATTTAAAACTCAAAGCTGACTTAAGATTGTCTTAAAAAAAAGCTAAACAACATCAGAAAATTAACACTAAAGGCATTTATAAATATATATTTTTAAGCCTGAGCTATATTCTTCTAGGAATTTCTTTAACCCTACTTTCTTGTCAGATTCTGAAAACAGCACTTCCATTAATGACAGATTTTGTTTTTAAAACAAATTACTCTTCTTGAAAATAACACCAAACTACAAAAACTTTGCACCTGTAGCTTCTCCTTACCACATATTCCTATCTTGGACAGGAAAAAAGCCATGAAAACTCACTACAAACACCCTTAAACTACATTAAATCTCCTCTACTAAGAACTGTCACCAGAAAAGTTCTGTTTTGCAACACTGAAGTGTTGCTTAGAAACAGAGAGAGCCTAAGCTTCCACAGCAAATCCCCATTTTCCCTGGAACACTTTGTTGTCTAAACTGCTCAGGTAAATGTTGTTGAGGAGACTGACAAAGGTCCAGGCTTGTGATTTATCAGGAGCTGGGACTTGGATGCAGGAAAGCACAATCCTAATGCTCTGCTTGGAGAAAATAAAGAAAAATTGCTGCATGAACCCACCACAGCCACAGGCGATTCACTGTGGGGTTTCATGTACTAGAAACCCCTTAAAAATAGCACCCAAAATACTTCTCCCTCTCTACCACTCCTGCACTGAACAGTGCGCACAATGAGCTTGACAAACTCAGCAGACACAATACTCCTGCACTTTTATCTGCAAGTCCTAAAGACAGACTCACACCAGCAAATCCACCGGGATTGTGGCAGCCCTAATGCTCTCCACACCCATCTAAAAGTCACTGATTGATGAAGCCACACACAACAGGACCTTCTCCTTGCAGAGCCAGCTGGAACCCACCAGCTGCTGCCACTTCCTTACTTTTGGATTTTCCTGCAGGTCGTGGATCGAGTCAGCTCCAGTCTCACCAGGTTTCTCAGGCTTTGCTTCACTGCCTGACGTTGGACTTGAAAACCTAAAACAAAGGACTGGTGTTACTTCTTCAGCCCAGTTGATCAGTGAGCAGGATCACTTCCTGCCAGAGCAGACTGGTAGAAATTATCCAACAAATCACATTTCCTAAAGGAGAAACATCACTATTTCATAGTAAATGGCTGTATTTGCTGGTTAAATTGTATCTAGACCAAAGGAACTCCCCAAAAATTGGTAGTCATGCAGCTTATTTGATAATAGAGAATTTAGAGATGTATAACATACTATAATATCTCTTGTTGACAGCTACATGCAAAGGTCACAATATTGACAGTGTTATTATTTTTTTTTTCAGCTGTCGTCAGACTAGATTAAATTTTCTCTTTTTTGGATTTAAAAAAAGCAGGAGAATAGCTTAAGAATAATAGCATAAAACCCCCACATTTAGTGGAAGCAAAATGATCAGCTTTTTCATTGGACTGAGAGAGCAAGTTTTGCTGAACAACATGAAGGCAAGAGGATTAAACAGAATTTCTCTGTAACCTACATCTTGGTTAAGTCTGCAGACAGTGGCCGTGATTGCAGCGACCGGCGCACATTTCCTGCCTTAACGTCAGCATTTTCTGTTGTCAGCTCCTTGATCCTCTGCTGGATGGTCACACACCTGTTTTCCTTCTCAGCAGCTGCTGGGAGAAGCTCTGTATCCACTGTGGCACTGGGATTTTCCGAAGTAAACAAACTGATGTGTTTTTTAACACTACCTCTTAAGATATTATTCTCTTTTTCCAAGGAAGCTGCAGGACTTTCACAGCCCAGGAACACGTACGTTTCCTTCTGATCCGGTCTTTTCCCCCCCTTATTAGTTCTGCTTTCACTGGTTGTTTCAGGGCTTCTTTCAGGACCATGCAAGTTAATAATTATTTCTGGTTTTGTCTCAATTTGTTCACTTTTAGATTTAAGTTTTGTTTCCCAGGTGTATTTCCCATTATTTAGGATGCCAATGTCCTGACTACTGCATTTCAGATTTGTTTTAGAAGAACTGCTTTTATTAAATTCAGTTTCTTCATGTTTTGGCCCCGTTTCAGACTGATCATGACTCCCCACATCAGTAAAAGCAATTATGGATACATTCTCCTTGCTTTCATGGGATGAACCAGCCTTCTTGCAAGAAGAAAGATCTTTATGTTCAAACTTAGCTGTCAGGTCCATGGACAAAGGCCTTGGTTTTCTAACCCCGGATTTCTCCGTAGGAGATTTTTCCTCAGAAGCTTCCACAGTGTGATGCTTTTGATCTCGTAAGGATTCCAGAAAAATAGCAGACACTGGTCTATGTTTTGCCCTGTGCTGGACATCAGCAGAGAAATCAACTTTATTGTTGAGATTATTTGCATCATCATTGTTCTTCTCCACTGGATGAAGTTCATGAGCATCTTTCTTTTCACCGGTTTTGAGGGAGTTCCAGGAGACTGGCCTGAGACTGGAAGAAAACGACATCTGCCTGTGGACAGACCCCTCAGGATTCCTGGGTGTCTCTGCTGGTTTCACAGAGCCCTGGAGGTCCTTGGTTTGCAGAGCAGTAAATCCCCTGCGGTCCTGAGCCCTTTTCTCCTGGGCCAGGCTGACCTTGGCCTGCTCGGGGCCCGCTGGCTCGAACAGAATGACTGTGTTGGCACTGGGCCCCGTGTAGAAAGTCACATTTGTCACCATGTCACTGTCAGCCTGATTTTCAGTGTCAACGGCTTTCTGATCCACTAAGGGAGGGACAGTCCCACTCAACACCTTCACAGAGGACGTCTCCTCAGTGGCTTTTCTCACCGTGCTGCTGGATCTGAACGCTGGGACGGGCGGTTTGACATTTGCAAAAGCATCTGAGGATTTCTCTTTACAAAAAGGCTTTGGGAAAAGTCTCGGTCTTGATCCCACCGAGGGCATCGTTGCAGATCTCAAGGAATTCCCAAATTTCTTGTTCTCTTCAAGAGTCAGTGATGCTGAGGCCTCCTTTGCCTTGTTGCTGGCCTCTGAAAGCACACTGACATAAACACGCTGTGCCTTCTCCTCAGCCCTGAGCTCAGCTAGGTCAGGGACTGCCGTCAAAGACGCCAAAGCAGAATTTATTTCTACTCTTGTTGCCATAGTTGGAACTACACATTCAACAGAACTGAAAAACTCCAGCAAGGAAAAAGAATCTGCAAAAAAAAGAGAGAAAAATGCAAGTATTGATGTAGAGTCAGCATGAACATCAAATAACATCATTCTCACATAAATTCACAAAGAAGTAAACTCAGATTAAGGTGCCTTTCAGATATGCTGATCCCAGAGTGTATCTCACTAAAAGACATAGCATTCCTTCTCTAAGAAACAGCAACACCATTATTTACTGACTTGGCCTAACAACCAAATACAATGGAAATAAACATATCCTACAAATTTCCACCCTCCCACTTACCATAATTTGTTGCTGCAACCAATCCATAGGGCCTGAACCTTTTTTCATAATGACAACAAGAGCTTGGTCACCAAGGGCACATTAAGGACAGGGAATGTGATCACTGCAGAGACACTGTCCAGACCTCACCCTGCAAATAAACAAAATATTCAGACTCAGGTGTGGCACATATCCAGAGCTACACAGGCAATGCCATGGGAGACAAAATTCCAGAGCATTCTAAGGAAAAAAAGCTGGTTCCCAAGCAAAAAAGCACCTCGTGTAACTGTAAAAAGCAGAAGAATGTTTATTCTTCAAAGAGCCATTAAAGAATCAACAAGAAATTACCACTTAAAGGTGTAATTGAAAGGTGAAAGGGGAATAACTTGTACTGCACACCAGACACACCAAATCTGAAGGGTTAAAACCACACTTAGGTAAGACTGTTTGCATATTCAAGTGCTGTCAATCACTGGTTAAACACAGAGCTCTGCATTACTGTAATCTCAATTACTGCAATTTACTTTCTATTGTAAAGCTCTTTTCTGGGGCAGCAGTCTGTGAAGTGCTACCTAAGCAGCTGACCTGCAAACGGCTGATTTTCCATCAAAATGGGACTTTTACCATGACAAAGCAGTTTTCCCAGTATCTCGCCAGCAAAGGCAGGAGAAGAGCTTTGGCTTTAATTATATTCTTACTGCAGAGAAGTGGGAAAACCAGCAGTAATTAGAATTTCAGCTACAAGAAGTAACCTGAATTTTCTCCCTAACAGAAGTATATTTAAACTCGTAGCAGATGCAGGCAGCTATGTAAAGTTAGATTATTTTTTCCTTCAAAAGCTGTCATACTCTTCCTTTTTAGAAAACGCACACTGCACTTCATAGCCAGGGGCCCAAATTTGTGTTGCCACCTTCTTGTCTCTTTTGGGCAGCCTTTGAAGGGGCAGTTTTGGACTCCTCTCACGGGACCTATTTTGGTGTGAATTTACCATGCAAATAAACTTATTTGTAGATTGCATGGAGTACGGAGCTTCCTGCTTGTGATTATTAAAAAACCCCAACCAGGATCTTGCCTTCCTGAGTCTGCAGAAGTGGTTATTTCACCTTCAGCTTCCCTTGACCAGACTTAGCCCACACTGGCACCGAAATTGCAGGGATTTATTTTTGTCCCTGCTTGTGCTCCCTCTCTCAGGCAGGAGAACGAACTCCACTCACCTTGTCCGTTCCCTTTCATCTTCCAATCCACTCGGGAGTTCTGTCTCAACCACTTATCCCTGATGCCATTCCTCCCCTCCCAAGTCCGTGACCTCCTCTCTCTGAAATAGCCACTAACCCAATCAGCTTATCCACATCAATCTGCCCCTTCCACCATCTCACAGATCTCCATGAAATCTTCCTCCCTCTCCCAACTCCTTGTTCTAAGAAATGCCATCAAAATCCGATTAAAATGCTCTCACATTCCAAGGATGCAAAGGTTTGGGAGGCGCTCTAAAAGGAAACTTGCTGGAATGAGGCTGATGCTCACAGGCAACATTGCAAAGGGAAAAATTCAGCTGTGAAAACAGCATCTGTCTTGCAGTAGCTGAGAATCAACTCTCTCCTACCATTCTGTAGTCCCTGTTTCTCTGGAAAAGAAGAAGGGGGCACAGCACTTCTTAAATGGACTAAAACTTGATCCTCAATGGAACGCGGGGCAGTGAATTTACAATGCAGGACCTAATCCTTGGTAACAGAGTACAACTCACTTCTCCAGCCAACATTCCTAACACAAAACTTACCCCTTCCTTAGTTTCATTACACTCCAGCTTTACAGGACCCCATTTTCCCCTACATAATCTACCCAAGTCAGTTTTCATGTTTTAAATTCAAATACCCTACAATAAATACTTGGCCCCAAACAGACAAGTATTTGAAAAAGAACAAAATATTTAGGGGAAAAAATAATCACCCAACTTTCAAAGTGATAAAGCTCCTTGATACAAATACACTTGATAAAGAGGAATCATGTTATCAATGCCAAGTGTAACATACACTAGACACTGTGTCTCAGTTTTGAAACACATATCTTGGTTTAGATAAATGTGTTTCCTTCTTAATAAAATATCTCTAGTCCAGTTGGCAACATACAAAATTCTGGGCAATTTATAAAGATGAACTGTAAATTAAACTGCAGGAGGATTTCAGACGCTATTAATATTTAGTAATACTACTGTAATCGTACTGCTACAGTTGTAAATCCCTCACCATCAGCTACATCGTGTTATTCCCTCCCTGACCTCCTCTGCCCAGGGACAGTCAGCCGAGCTGCCCGTGCTGCCCCTGCACCCCCATCCCGTGTGACAGAGCCCTCAAACCACTTTGTCCCCAGCTGTGGGCACTTTGTCCCCAGTTGTGGGCACCTTGTCCCCAGCTGTGGGCACTGTTTCTCTCCACGCCCCCCAAGCAGTGCCCATGCTCCCCTCAGCTGTGGTGGATGCATTCTGCACACAAATGAAATTATAAATGGTACTGAAGTGTCTCTTGACATCCTCCTGCTTTTATCAGAAAGGCTGGCACACGAAGACCTGGCTCTTCCCTGCTGCTCTTCTTCCTCAGCTTCCAAACACCTGCGACTGGGATTTTTCCTGGGCCAAGCTGAGCCACCACAGGGTGTCACAGAGATGCACACACAAACACCGCTCCAGGCCCCTTCAAATCTTAATGCCCTCAGGTGTTGCTTGCATTTTTAATTAAAAGATCCATCATTACAAAGATTGTTAACATTGCTCATAAGAAATCAAAATGGATTATTCACTTTGCAGGGTTATTTTTGCAGAAAATCATTCGGGAAGGGCTTCACCCCAAACACACCCTCGCTTTGGCACTTGCCCACCCACCACACACACAACTATTATTTACATCACTGCTAATTCCTTTAAGCCTATTAAGGCAACAGCCTGCAGATAATTTTTCCACCGTGAATCACGTGACTATTGCCAACTTCCCCGCTCAGAAACAAGAACGTTCCAAATGACACAAAGCAAAATCATCTATAATCTGGCCCTGAACCTCGCAGCAGATAAACAAGTCCATCTGTCTTCTCTAAGGGTGGAAAGCATAAAAATTCCACAAAGAAAATCTCTCTGCTATTAAAAAACCCAAACAAACAAAAACCAAAACCATGTTTATGACATGGAAATCAAGCAGAAAGCCCGGCTCCAGCAGCGAATACCCACTAAAAATACTCCATAGAAAATCACCAAATAAACACAAAGTTTTTCTTTTTTATATACAACTTTATCTGCAAATCTGCTTCCAGTATAAAAAAATTACTCCCTTATTGTGCAAATAGAGGAAAAAGTTTGTATAACTACATGTATCAGCAGCTCCTGAAAACATGGCTTTGTCCATGACTGTGGTTGGGAGGTTGGGACTGGATGATCTCTACGGATTCTTCCAACCCAAGCCAGTCTGGGATTCCATGATTCTATACATTCCCCTGGCCTGCAGCTTTTCCCTGGCACAAGCAGCCACAGGAGCTACTGGGAGCAGATGACCATAAACCAAGATTTATTTCATCCCTCCTACAAAAGGTTGCCCCCCTGTCTTAAATGATTCAATCTTTACAAACACTTCTCTCCTTTCTCCTTCCTGTCCTCACTGACCGAACACTGGGGTCAGTCTGCAGCAATCCCTGTCCGTTCTCCCAAGAAATCCTCCTTCTGCTGCTTCCTGCACTTGGAGAGGTGCTGTGATTGGATTAAATAAGAATTAACAGAGCAGATCCTATCACTTACTGTGCACGTACGAGTGTGAGTGCTGACAAGAACGCGACTTACTACAGCACAACCAAAATAACACAAAGAAGAAAAAAAACCACCCCACCTATTCTGAAACTTTCATAACCAAGTAGATCATGAAACTAATTCAGTAAAAAGCAGGCTTTTTCTATTTTTGGGTTTAAGCCTGATTCACATCATCATTCACTGAATTGAATCCATCAGTTGTACTTAAAAGGACATTCAGGGTCTCTTAAAGGGGAAAGATTAACAAAAATACTTCCACAATGGCTCTGACTTTTAATTTCCCAGGACAAGTTTATTCACAAAGTAAAAACAGCTAATAAAATGCATTTAAATTATCTTTTCCCAGATTCACAGTGAGAAACTCAGTTCTGCTTTTCCATAACGAAAACTAGAAGGTTGAGAATTAAAACTACATATTCCAAATCTCACAAGCCAGATAGATCTGCGAAGCTCCACAGATCATTAATATTAAAATTCCAAAGTATTGCAAAGTTCAGAATATCTTTCCTCCATTTCCCATGTCCAAGTCTCTTGGAAACCTCTAGGTCTTTTCTTTTACAAAAAAACCTAAGTGCTGTTCTTTTGGACATTGCAGTCCACTCCCATCCCAAGGATGAAAGACTCCACTCTGACATTTCCTCCCACTGCAGAAAAGATTAGCATTTCGTTAAATAAAGTGTCCATCCTATAAATAGCAGCATTTACAAGCACTTGTAAATCTCTAATTGCTCCTGCCAGCACAATTGCATAACAATCATCACCTGCCAGAACTTCACCCCCATGCAGCTGCAATAAAGACTAAAGAACTGCAATATTTTCAACCACCCTTTCCATTAAGTGCTGCCATCTCGGTACCACAATGAAAACTTTACACCTTGTATTTTGCTCTCCATGCTGCAAAGACTGGGCAGTTAAAATGGTAACAAGTTACAGAGCAGCAGCTTCAGTAATTCAAACTGGCCCCACAGAGGCCTTAACATTTATTTATTAAAGCGAAAATTCAATGTTAAATACACTGGTGTGTCCATGTAATGGTCATGAATTTAAGATCACATTCCTGATGTAGCAGGACAATCAGCTGAGACAGAGATTCAGGAAAACACCGTGAGGGTGGGGAGGCCCTGGCACAGGGTGCCCAGAGAAGCTGTGGCTGCCCCATCCCTGGAAGTGTCCAAGGCCAGGTTGGACGGGGCTTGGAGCACCCTGGGACAGTGGAAGGTATCCCTGCCCATGGCAAGGGTGGCACTGGAGGAGCTTTAAGGTCCCTCCCAACACAAACCAGTCTGTGAGTCTGTGATTAATTTATGGTAGAATAGGATTCAACAGCAAAATGCTCCTGTGTGTAACCAGGGCAGAATGCATCGTGATGGCTGTGGGGCACAGGGAGTCATCCTCCAAATTTCCTTGAATTTATGAGACAGAGATGTGTCTGGAGAGAATGATTTGGGGAAAAAATTACATGTAATAATCGGCTTCCACAGCTGCCAGTCCTTGCTATTTTCATAACAATGTCTGTCACACACAAAATGTAACCCAACAGGATTAATGTACAAAAGGGGCAGATTGCTCCAGTTATTTCTAGAAAACAGTTTCAGAATATCATCCTTTAGACAGGTCCAGTTTGCAACCATAGATTTATTACCAACTACCCATTTTTTGGGTATTCAGCTCCAAAAATTTCTGCACTGGGTTTTGGGAGCAATGACCACTGTTCTACAAACAATTCAGGCCAACTCCTTTTCTGTCAAGATCAGCTTCATCCAAGCCAGCTCTTGGTTGGGGATGTTCCTCTTTGTCCATCCTGTTCTACTCAAGAGATCCCTCAAGAGCACAGGGACTGCCAGAGCACGCTCGGCATTTCCTCTGACTGCACAACTGCCTCATTACACCCCAATCTCCCACAATTTCCTTCTCCCCAACCCTCTCATTGACAGTTTCACAGGTAACTCTTCTCCTTTCCCAGTTTCACAGAAGGCCTACTTTGTTTTGAAAGTTTCTTGAATCTCAGGTAGAAAAAAACCCCAACCAAAGGAAAATTACATTAAATGTTGATGAATCACCATTTTTTTGGTACCAGAAGCTACATATCCTCACCCTCCTGTGTGAATCACCTTTTACTTCCAGCATTCCACATGAGGGATTCCACCCAGCTCATTAGTGGGTGGGTATTTTCAGAAAGTCCAATTCTTTTGGCAGTTGAAATAGGGAATAAAAGCAAAACCCTGATTTCTGCCAGCTGAGGATGACATTCTGAAGAACAACATGAATTATGGGATAGGCTGAAGAGAGGCTAAAAGTCTGTTTGGGCAGCAGGTGGGTATTCCCAGCAGGCCTCAAAGTGCTGTTCTGTTTGCTTCTCTCATCAAATCTTTGCTTTTGTGGTCAGTTTCAACTCCTGCTAATGTTCTTTTAGGTTCCCTCCTTGCAAATGCTTTTAAACCACAAAACAAGACCTGCAAATAACCTCCCCATGAAGTTTAGCAGGAAAAAAAGACATTCCAGAAAAAACTGCACTGCGTGCCAGATGAAACATTAAAGATCAGGTTTGGCTACAAGCAAGAAAAACTGAGTATGGAACTGAAAAAAGAAAAAGAAGTCAAATTAAGGCTATTCCAGGAAGATATTTGGTTGTTTCAGGGAGGACTTTATTCTATCTGCAGCTCCCAAAGGTCAATGGGGTCACGTCCCGGACCCAGCAGAGGGTGGGTACTTGAATTTGCCATGTAGTAAATTTCTCCTCAAACCTTTTCAGAATCATCATTCCTCTGGTTAATTGTAACATGGTGGTCTTGTTGAAGGAAGCTTAACTTCACTTTTAACTGTATTTAAAATAAATTTCGGTTAGAGTTAAGATTTTCTTCACAGATTCTGAAGGAATGAGTTAAATCCCTGTCTGTGTCTTTTTCGTATCTTATGCTATACATCATGAATACGATGGAATTAATCAAAAGCTAATTTATTTATATGTCCTTTGAGTGTATGATCTCCATGACCTTGCTTTAAAAAGGTCCAATTTGGCTCATTATTGTTTCAGAAATACATCAAGCAGCTACTGATCCCTCTGACCCCAAGCAGGCAGTACCTTCCAAAGCCCCCAGAACTGAGGCAGGGCTGTGTTTCTCCAGAGGCTCCAGCTTTGAGTGGGAATGCTCTCATTTGGCAGGCACACCATGGACACAGCTGAAGGAGTGTAAGGAGATGGATGAGCCAGCTGCAGCACAGACAGAAATATGGGATTGAAAAACAACTTTGGCATTCTTCCATTTGATACTCCCCTACACAATACCACGCTCGGTACCATGTTTCAGCAGTAAAAGGAGCTTAGAGACCACCCACACCTGGAAATATTTACTGTAACTGTGCATATTTCTTGTCCTCTTGGCAGCAAGGGAAGACGAAGGACAACTGTCTGATCTCAGAGCTGACAGGACGTGGATATCACCACTGGGTTTTGTTTTACTCGCTGCTTTTAGAGCCACCAGCTGCTGCAAATGCTTTAAAAGCAGCAATGATATAATTGGGACCATTTTCTCCCGAAACAGTGGTGGAAGCTACTTGGACACTGACATTGGAACTCCCTGATGAGCAAAGGTGCAGTTAAAATAGCCCAGCAGTACAGGGCTGGCAGCCAGTGTGGGGACACCAAAGCTCATGTGAAGCGCAGGAGGTGCAGCACTCCCGTGGGAGATGGGGCTCGGCTGACCTGCTGAGGAATTCAAGTCAAAGGATCGAGTGAAGCAGATCCGTGGGCTTTGGTTTATTGAAAAAATCCACCTACTTGTTACAAAAATAGGCAAGTGCCTCCACAGCACTTTGAAGCCTTCAGAAATAAAGCTGACCCATGGCCCTGTGCCCCCAGGCAGGAATGCGGGGGACGGATCTTTTCACACAAACCCAGCCTCCGAAGGTCACTGTAACACAGAAATAGAATGAGGTGAGAAGACATTTCCTGCTTGCCTTCATGCACAGCAGGTGCTTTTGTGTCAGAAGGACAAAGCCTCTAATCCTCTGATCTGCCTCCTCAAATTCTAACAGGATTTCCAGTGCTGGAAAATGCATTTGTGGCCTGGCACAGTAAACCACCTTCAGAAAGTACAAGCAGCTTGAGCTGTTCTGTGATTGACATGGGGGCACCAGGACGAATTTATAAATGCTGAGCCTTTATACATTCATCTGAGTGTTGAAAAATTAATTAAGGTATTGCCATATGGAGAGAAAAAAAAGTGGTTTCATCCAGACTTTCCGAAAACTTGAGGCTACTGGCCTTGGAGCACAACCTTGAACACACAGAGATCACTTCAACAGTTTAACCATCTGGAGAAAATCTGAACCCATAAAACTGAAGGACAAAGGAAACAGAGCGATGGCATAGAAGACCAAAATCGTGACATTAAAAATTATATATGTGTATATATAGCTATGGTGACTAACACGTGTATTCGAGGGCTAAGAATTAACATTCCTTTGCTTCTGCAAAAACAAGAAAGCAGGTTTACAGTGCATTATTTTTATACCTGTACTTGTCCTGACGGACACCTTCGGAAGCTGCACAGTCGCCAGCAAAGACTCATTCACAAAGAACACGTGGCAGCTACTGATAAAATACTCAGAGCAGAGATGCTGCAATAGATTATGCTGCTCCTAAGCTTTCACCTGGACAAAAAGAAATCACAGGATCACAGACTGGCTCAGGCTGGAAGGGACTACAGAGGGTCAACTGGTCCCATCTTCCTGCTCAAGCAGGGTCATCCCAGAGCACATGGCAACGGTTCTGGAATAACTCCAGTGAGGGAGACTCCACAACCTCTCTGGGCGATCTGGGGAAAACTGTCACTGCACGTTCTCAATACGAATATTTGTGTACTGCTTCAGCTCTCACAGCTCTGCCATCCGATGTCTTCTCTGATGACTGATTTTCCACTTGCGATCTTAAAAAATCATATGCAAAAAGCTCAGTGTTCAACAGCTTTCGATTTGGCTGCTAATGACACATTTTCTGTCAAAACAGACAGCCAATACCGCGTCACAGCAATTTCTCCATTCAGTCCATCATTCCACCTTTCAGATATTTGATTAGTCAGAGCATAAGCACGTAGTCAAGCTCAGTCAACAAGCAACTACACTTGAGCCCAAAATACTTGTACCAGGCAGTGCTCTAGAAACAAACTGCAGCTTCATGGGAGAAAGACACTGATAAACAGGGGGTTGGACCAGGTGGTTCCCAGGAACAGATTATTCTGTTCCGTGAACAAATGAACAATTTCAAAGCCTGCTCCTCTGAATCGTAGCAACCTCTGCCCTGAAGATCAAGCCAGCAAAGCCGCAGCACGGCAGTACCCAGCTGGAGATAAGGATATCTCCCTGGTACTGCTGCAAGAGACAAGCACTGTGACAAGAGACTGGCAGAGCTGGCACTAATAAACAACACAACTCCGTCTCCCAGGCAGCACCTCCTCCCCCAGCTCTACAGCAGCAATTCAAGTGCTACACAGAAAAGATGATCCAACTTTGAACAAGAAAATTATTAACAGTATTAAACTGGATTAATTTTACTCCAGTTATGCCTTTCAGGATACTGATGGAGCCATTAAAATCATTCAGATCAAATGGACATGACCCTCAGATTTACAATTTCCACTCCCGTTTCATAAATAGTGAAAAAAGCATTGGACTAAGGAGAGATGAGTGGATCTATTCTGAGTCAAATAAAATATTGTTATAAAAGCCAAATACTTGGTGGCGTTTATCATTCCCTTGGCCAAAATCCCTTATGTCATCCCTTTGTTCTACAACACACTGACATACTGAGACATGAATCTTTTTGCCTCTCAGGTTGTTCCCAATGTTCCAACAGCTCTTTGATCTCTTCCTTGTGTACTGAACCCAGCATTAACTCGAGTAGGATACGGTGCTGCCTCCTGCCAGGCATCCATAAACTGCCCTGAGCTGCACACCCAGAAAAAACCTGCTCTGTCAACAATGTCTGACGTTGTGCCAGAGGAGCTACTGCCGCTGCCTTGATGATAAGGCTCCTCTTTTTCCTTCAGTGGGGACATCTGGCTTTTCACATATGCAGGAAATAGGGTTTTTTCCCCACTTAAATGCAAATGCCCACCTCAGAACCACTGGCTGGGTATTGCCAGCTTGTACACGTGTTCCTCTGGTTACCTGTGAGCAGGTCATTGTTATCAGCAACCCACAAAGGAGCTTCCTCTTCCCCCAAAGCCCCACGAACGGAACAGAGCTCAGAGGGTCGCGTGTGACTCTGAGGAGTCAGAGCAGTGACGCTGCATTTCTCCCCGTTTCTGAACAAAAGGATGTTTAAGCCAGGAACTCTGACAGCAACAAGCCTGCACAAGCATTGTACACTACCTTGTTCTTCAGAAACACAACATTATTCAGCAAAATCAAGGCCTGGAATGAATTATTGATAACACGTACACTATCTAGAAGCTTTATGAGCACTAAACAATCCCCTCCACCTCCCTACATGCTTGAGAAAGCACAGAAAGGGAAAAAATGTCTATTAATTGAAAGACAACAGTTCAGGCACTAAAAACATTAACGTATTTATTGAGGGGGGTGAAAGAAAAAGAAATAGCTGAAGCAGGAAAAACCAGCTCCGAAACCCAAATGGTGGCACCGGGAACCTGGGAGCACCTGGATGTGCACAAACACTCGTGTGGAACATCCCCACATCCAGCACAGGGACAGGGAGGCCCAGGGAACCCCAGGGGCTGCTCAAACCACACTCACAGCTTTGGCACAGAAGAGCATTTTTAACCACAAGTGAACCCCGGGGACTTTTTTACTTTCTGGGAAGTTTTAAGCACAGAGACCAGAGAGGCACTTTAACACATCAAAATGAAGACAGAAGAGTAACATAAAAGCACTTGAAACTCACGCTCCAATGTAGAGACCACCAACATTTTAAGGCAGGATAATAATGAACAGCTGACACAGGTGTATTTGCAGCTCACAAAAACGAGGAGGAATGGAAGATCACAGGTTTGTCCTCACCAGTTCATCCAGACCTGAGCGCCTCAGCACGAGCACTCACTTGCCCATGAGCAGCCAGACCAAGAACCTTCCCTCAAATTGCCCCCACCGAGCCACACTCACACCACAATTACAGCAGCCCTGGCACCTGATCCCAGTTTCTCTGGGTATATCCCAGGAAGGGATTTAGTAACCTGAGAATGATCTCACAGTGAATTTAGAAACACCTTTCTGAATTTATTACAAAGAAGGATCCTTTGACTTAAATCTGACTCAAAAGAAAACCAGGCTATACCGAGTTCTCCCAGCTCCCCACCTCATGCCTGTCCCCACAAAGCCACACAGTGAAGCACAACCAACTGATCCCACCATGATCACTGTTAACACTCTGGAAGGCATGAGACGTTCACCAGCCTCAAGAGGCACAGCAAGTCCTGCAGCTACTGAGCAATCTGCTTAGCCAACTCCCTCGCTGACCTTTTTGTTACAGATCTGCAAGTTCAAAGGGTGGCATAAAGCTGTCATAAAAACAGATAACTGGCACTGCATCCAGAATTTCTGCAGGGGGAATCCCACCTGAGCCAAATCAGTTACAGAACAGGAGCCATGCCAATCCAAGCAACTGAATGTGAAATGGCAAAGTTGGAAATTAAAGATCCACACGTCCAAACATCTTTCATGACACAGCAGCTGGTACAGGATGCTTCAGAAGCGACTTAGGCACAAAATCAAATGTCTTTTCATTTTCCAGTAATCTGTAGCTTTGAACTTGATGAGCCAACAGGAGACACCCGCTCAGTGAAAAAGATTGGGCAATTTTTTCGTTTTGTTTCACCACATATGAATCAACCAGCAAACCACGGACAAAAGGTCCATGTGAACTACCAGACACAAACTCTGCCCAGGAACTGCCCCGGTCAGCCTGATGAGTTCTCCTCCCCAAAGTCATCAGGTTCAAGAGCCAAAGTGTTCAAAAATCAGGATGAACAAAAAGCAGACAGACAGGATGGAAGAGCTCTGCCTGACCAAACCTGCCCAGTGCTCAGGCAGCGTGTGGCTCTGCAGCAAAGTGATAAACGCCACAGATTCTGAAGTCTAATAAAAGCCACTCCAGCCTACTACAAACACTGTCTTGCACATTGGTTTAGAGCCAATATTGGTTAAACAGTTATAAACAACCTTCTGTTAATTATATATCTTAAAATATACACTCATGCCTTAACAAGTTTTTCACTCCAGCCTTCTGTCCAGATGTGAGCAGGAGCAGAGCCATTGGATCAGCCACGGGCACTGTTTGCAGACAAGTTGTGGTGCTGACTCTCTCTGTGAGCAGCTACAATCTCGGGCTCTGGGAGCTCAGTTCAAATCCAGCTTTCCAGGGTTATTAGACAGGACATGACAGACACAAGAGCACAACCATTTCTAGAGTCAAGGTGAACAAAGATGGCAAAAGCTTTAACCTTAAAGTTACTGTTTTCAGCATTTTTAGAGTGGGAAAAGCTGTTAAATCAAAAATAAAATAAATTCAATGGAACTGAAACAAGAATTTTGGGGACAATCTGAAAAATATACTAACCTGCTCCCTACAGAGCCAAGCTTGTGAAAACACCATCTTAACCAGCCATAAATCTACAGTACAAAAAACCTGGATTCCAGATTAACTGCATTCTACATGGTGTGCAACAGTCCCATATCAACAAAGACAACACTCTGTGTGATCATTTCTTTACACATGTATCACACACACGCAGCACAAATAATCTCTGAAGAGTCTGCACGTGCTGATGTGGAAGCAATACTAAAACACATTCCAGTATTTAAGAGCAAATAAGAGAGAAAAGGCTCAGTGTTGTTTGTCAGAGGTGTCACTGGGGCCTAAGTTACAAATGTGCTTCAATAAAGTGCCTTTGGGATAGGAAAATATGTATTTCATCCTAAGCCTTCAGCCTCTCCATCATCTCCTTAGATTTCCTCCTTATGCATAAGCACCAACATGACAGTGACACTATTTAAGCAAATATTTCACATGAAGAACAGATTCAGACTGAGACCTACAGACATTTCCTGCATGTGACAACACAGGCTACAAGAAAACCTCTCCCTGTCCAAAACTAACCCTCTGTGCCCCGAGAGCGAGAGCGCAGGGAAAAGGATCCCATGGAATCTGCAAGCACTGCAGAAGCAAAAGGAAGCACAATTCCAATATGTTTAACGACTGAATTAGCATAATGCTCACGAGGCAGAAAGCAGCCTCCCTGACCTTCTTGAAATGCTGACCTGTAACTATTGATGAGCGTTTCCAATGGGTGCTGTGATTCATCCAGTTGAGGAAGGAGTCAAGGAAACATCATTGTCCTGTCAAGTGAGAGCAGGTCAGACACCTCTCCAGCAGCCTGCACATCCACACAGGAATAGGACTAAAACTGTACTTAGGAGAGACACAAAGACCTAAAGTTGTACTGGAGGCTCTGCTGTAATCAGAGTGATTTATTTAATCTCTCCTTCGCAGGCAGCAGCCACAGCGGCTGCAGTGATTTAATTATTTTTTAAAATATTAATTTTGTGAAGAACATTAACTGAACATTATGATGACTTGTAAGAAATGTGATACATAGATCCAAATGTTTTAGAAATATTTAATACTACTTGGCTAAATGAAGATATCTATTATAGAATCACAGAAGGGCTGGAAGGGACCTTAAAGCTCAACTCATTCCACCCCCTGCCATGGGCAGGGACAACTTCCACAAACCAGGTAGCTCCAAGCCCTGTCCAACCTAGCCTTGAACAGCTCCAGGGATGGGGCAGCCACAGCTTCTCTTGGACATAACTGTTACTGCAGGCTCAAACATGCAAAAAACCGACACTGCATCATGTTTACAGCAGGAACAGGATCGTATTTAGATAGCTCTGCAACCATCATGCTGCTGAAAACATTCTGATGGCAGATTACACTAATATTTGACATTCAGTAGTGCCAATACAGTAAGACACTGTTTGACAACAATAACAACAGTGACATTTCTGTAAGGTCCCCCAGTTAGGGAGCAAGCCAGCCGTGCTGCTCAGCTTCAGCAGAAAGGCCTGTTGTGCTCGTTTGGGTCAATGAAGAATTCCCAGTGTTCTCATGAAATATCAAACAGTTACAGTGACCAGAAATTCCAACTCTGTTTAAAACACGTCCTGGCTTTGCTGGGCTCGTTATGGATGAGGCAGCTTTGTCCATCGAAAGCCTTGTATGGTTGAACATACTCCCAGCAGATAAACATCCCTCCTAAATGTTGGCACAACTCCCTCCCTGCGAGGAGCCGCCCGTGCTAGGGCTGCACTGAGACAGCCAGGCCAAGCACGGGCTGAAGGCTGAGCTCATTAAAAGAGCAGAATAAAGACAAACTTCAAATTCCGCTCCTGTTTGTGCCTTTCAAAGTCTCACCAACACTGTAAAATAACGATCATCCTCATTTTATGACAGCAGGAATAACCAGTTTTAGAACTTGACATTTATTAACATCACTTGTTGAAAGGCATTGAAAGCACATATTTAACCAATACTGTGATTACAAAAACAGTCACTATGAAAATATAAACAGAAGAGGCCGCTGTGTATGGCAACAATGTTGCAGCACTAAAAGCACACACAAATCCTCCTATTTTCATGCACTTCACTAAAACACTGGCAGCTTCCTACCCCTGGAAACTACAAAGGCTAAAATGGTTCGTAACTACCAGAACCAAAGACAAACTAACAAAGCACAGCTTGAGCATCTTCACTTCCTCTCCTCCTCCCCAATGCACTAAACCCATGTAGTTCAGATTCAAACAACAAAATGCAGCTAACTTCTTTTTCTTCTCTCTTTGCCATCCATCTCCTCAGCATCCTGCAGCAGAGCTGGAGTTGCCCGTTTGGAGCACAGGCACTTCCCGGAGCTCCATACAGGAACTGGGTCAAGCCCGGAGCTGGAGTTAGCAGCCCACTCGGCTCCCGGCGATTCCCAGCCCCCAACCAAATGAAAGGGGTGTTTTGACCTGGAAACAAGCCTCAGATCTCCTCCCTGCCCACATTAAAGCTCATCTAATTGTGTACAGTAAGACAAGCCTTACTCCAAAGCTGCCCGTGCTGCAGCATCTCTCTTTGGAAGAGCTGCTGGAGCGCACACGCTTCTTCCCTCCAAGTGAAAACTGGGGAGATACCAAACCTCCGGCAACTGAATTATTTTTTTCTGCTCGTTACACCAGCCTAATGACCATCCTGACTCGTAATTACTACAATAGTAAGAAGCTTTCAGTTCTCACACTGCTGCAAGACCAACACTATCTCCTTTCAGGCAAGCAGCAGCTTTACTCTAGGCCAAAACTGAAGTTTTGGCACTTAATTCTGGTTAGAACTTTTAATGAACAGCTCTGTAAGTGGCTTTAGAGGAGTCCAGATCCCCCACCCCCAGCGTTTAAGTGTGTGCTCATTGGACATGACTCAACCACAAACAAGCAGTGTTTTGGATAATAACCCTCTGTGCCCTGGACTGCTCAAACTGCATCACCACAATCACACAACCCTCAGAAAACATTCATTTCCTCTCCTCAAGCGTGTTTTGTAGAGATGAAGAGCATAAAAAGAAAACTCAATTCCCATTGTCTCAACGTAAGTGTAAGGCATTCAGGAACAGCAAAAATATGTATTAATGATCTCCTATTTATATAGATGCACTGAAAAATATCCCCAAGCTGTTTGAAAGCTTCTTTGTTTGCAAAGTTCCAGCATTACATGTTCCCAGAACAAACCACAGACAGCGAGAACCAAGAAAATACATCTCCTTCATTTGAGAAAGGAATCTAAAGATAAAGTATGTGCCCAGAAACAGCTTAATTTTAAGAGTCTGAATTCTTTATGCCTAGGCCTGAGGAAAATCATCACCCAGTAGACTTAAATATCCTTTTGTGATCAGGTGCTCAGGTCATACCAATCATGAGAATAAAAGGGAAGCATTGGGGGTTTTTTTAAGCAATAGCTGCAAATAGATAAAACAGCCACCACACTAAATATAGTGTGTTTTGGCAACACTCAATATCCAGGTTTTCATAAGAATTTGGTTTTCCTGCCAGTTAACAGAACCCAAGACATGGAAAGTCCTCTTCACCCACAGAAGCCCTCTCAAGGCAAAGAGCAACTGACTTGCTCTGGATTTGTTACTCGTTAATTTTTGAATTATTCCTGGAACACAGCTTGAAAAGAATGGCCTGAGAGTTCAGAAGTTCGTGTATGTCCTTCAATCTCACTGAGAGTCAATGAAGGACAAGAGAACAGAGAACCAACTTCACTTCTAATCCAGCAAACAGAGCATCTCCTTGGAATCACAGATCTCACTGGAAGCACATATCCAGGCAACTCAACAGCCAATTCCTGGACATTTTTAGGAAAAGTCTGCACATCCAGCTGCCTAGGGCAGGTGCATCTCGAGTTTGTCAAGCATGAAGTCTTCTAGTTAAGCTGTTAAACCTACCAGGCTGTGGTCCCTCCAAGGAACATGATTAGGATTCAAGACTGGTTGCTGTGGAGAGAATTCCACAGCTCTCCCAACGCTATTATTCCGGTCTCTTTGGCTGCGAGCTCAAGACAACCACGCAGTGGTTTACACTACAAAGGCTACTTCCACAACCAGGGACTCATCATTTAAAGAGATTTCTGAAGCAAAAGCAAAAAGTCTATGGCTTTTGCCCTACAATGTCTTTGGGCGATTCCTACACACAAAACTAAAAACATTGCAACATTCCCAGGTTCCAGTCAGCCCTGTGCACCAAACACAAACCAGTGATACAGACTGGGCTCACAGCATCACCACAAGCCTCATGCCTGGGCTTGCAGGATTAAGCATTTATTTCAGTCTCACTTTTCCAAGCAGCCCATGGCACATAGCAGCATCTCCTGCTCTGTGAATGGCTCCGTAAAGGATTCACTGGAATGGTTCCTTCCTCCCCAAATGCTGCCTACTACTTGAGAATTGAACAAGCTGCACCCGCCCGAAGAAATAAATTTATAAAATCAACGAGCAGAAAAGCTGCAGCACTGCAAACCTCCCTATGACCAACAGCATCATGTACATTTAGCCAGCTAGGGAAGTGAAAGACTTCCAACTCATGCAAGAAAATGTCCCACTAAAAGAAACAGCTTGAAAATCAGGAAAGAACAGTGACATTACACATAAATGGATGCAGAACACTCCAATCTGCATTTAGACACACCCTTTTACTAGTCAAATTTTTCACTAACTACCCAGCACACGAGTCAGCATGACCAATGCATGTGCCAAAGGACACTTCCCCTGGATAGCGAACAGTGCCAAGTTACCAACTTCTTTGGAGTGTCAATTCGAGAAAACACACCATAGCTTAAAGAACTATCTTGATCTATGAAACTTCCCAATAAGAAACCAGTATAATTTTTAAACACACAGCAGCCAGGAGAAGTCACAACTGTAAGGTGTCCCTAACTGACATGCTCAAGAAAATCCTCTCCGACAGGATCGCGAGTCCTGTCCCTGATGGGCACAGCACTCCCCACAAGCAGCACTACACCAAAATTTTCAAGACTGTGGGAAGTATTCTTATCTCTGTTTACAAGCTCAAGGACAGACAAATCATATCAATTTGATTCTCATGTTACTTGGAAAACCTGCCAGAAGGGAGGAAGCTCCATGAGCAACGAACAAACACAGAGTAACCCCAGGGCAAGGACCAGGGAGGGAAGAGCAACACATTGCACACCACGGAGACTGAGCTCCTCTTTTACCCTACAGTAACCAAACACGTGCAAAAGAGAGGGCAGGTGACAGGACTGGTTTCAAAATTATCTAATAGCCAGAGAAACACAAGTGCTGAATGGAGCAGAGTCCACGACAACACCCAAGCGAAATCACAGAGCTGTGCAGAGTCGCAGGAGTGGGAATGCCTGAGCTCTCTGTCCACCTGGGACCTGCTGGTCAGGACTTGCTTCTTTCACATGTGGTCTGAATGTCACCTTGAGCACACAGGGCAGGAAGGGCTGGTTAACTTATGAAACACAAAGTCTGAAATTCCTGCTTTCAATAAAATCTATTTCCAAGTTGTAACTGTTTTTTTTTTTTCCTTTGGTAGAAATCAGGCACTTGGGGAAGCCTATTGCCACTGCCAGAGGAGTCTGCACACACAAGGGGCTCAGTTAACACCCAAGGTGATGGTGCTGCACATGGCTGAAAACAGAATTTAAAAAAAAAAAATATCCTGCAGCTACACAAAGCCTCAGTATGGCAGAGGGAAAAACTGCTTCATCATCAGCCATGGAAATTTTCTGAACCCCTGGTTATCTCGTCAGTCCAGAGCTGGGTGAGGAGGAGCACAGATGGGTACTGTGCCCTTTCTCCTGCCATGAGAGTGGCAGCTCCAGAACTGCAGCGTGAGCACAACCCTGGGGCTGGGGCCGTGCATGTCCTTTACTGCCACATATAAAATGAGACAGCAAAAAATGACAAACCAAAGTATTTGAGTTGGAAACAGTCCTAGACTTTGCCTCCTTTTACAGACTTTCCATACTGTGACACTCCAGAGTGACTTGGGTCTGTGTCTTCTATATACTGGGAAAGGAACATTGATCTTAGAATTAGCTCAGGGCATTGTCTGAACCAGAGGAGAAGTTTACACACCTATTTTCAATAAACTCTACACCTATCAAAAGGGAATTACAGGCTGTGAGGTTTATTTAAATAGGATTCCAACCTCCTTAACCACTCTGAAGGACAAAGGCTTTAGAGCTTTACTTGCTAATAAATATCCCCGGTAATTTTTACTGGAAAAGGCAGAGCATACAGTGAAGAAAATCCTAACCCAAAAAAAATACCCCAAAAAAGCCAAAAAACGGGGGAAAGTTTGTAAATTCTTGCAAGATTTTTTTTTTTTCTGAGAAAGTCTTTACCTGGATTAAGCTGCCAGGCAACTTTATTAGCATTTCTGCCACACACTGTCTGCTTCCCCGTCACACCCTGCCAACGTCACAGGAAAACAAAGAAAACTCCCATTTTCATGTGGTCGTTAGAAAGATGCAAATCCTTCTGGTTTGTGGAGGAGAGACAAGGAAAAGAAAATGCCATCAACCTTCAGCTCTGGCAAAAAGTACCTCAGAAGCAGCTGAACAACTTCCCAGTTACCCTGGAAACAGAGTTTACCCCTCAGCAGACGGGAAAATTGCCCGCAATTACCACCCTGGAGAAAAGCACCAGTTTGGACAAAACATCAATTTCTGTTTGCTGCAGCTCCTTTAATGTGATCCCGGTAATTCATCATGAGCAATACTGGATCTGGAATGGAATTCTATTACCAAACCCCAAAGACTCTGAGTTCTATTACCAGACATGTAGGTATAATCAAAGGTTAGGCTATCTCCTAATGGTACAGAAGAGCTCTGCCATCTGCCAAGTGTGATTTCCCCTAATCCCATTGCCCACACACAAATCAGAATCACCGGGATTACGCCACAGAAATAGAAGTCAAGTCAATACCTGAATCCACGGGATTAATCTCCCACCTCCAGACAGGAGAAAGGCAAGAACAGCAACAATGCTGTAGGCAGGCTCAGGAAGGCAAAGCTTTCCACCCGACTCCGAACAGCACCACACAGGAAATTCTGGGATTTCACTGATTAGCTTCATCCGTCCAGAATCCCGGTGCTGCTCCCTCCCGAATCTGAGCGCAGAACTCTGTGCAAATTCAGGGAACTGACCTCCACGTGATCTTTTGGACCAGCTATTTCCACCCAGAAGCAGCACTCCACGTCTCTCCACGCACATACAAACCGCTCGGATTTGGAGTTAGGAGGAAAAATTAACAAACGAGCTGCATATCACGAGAACAACACAAATCTGGCCATCCAAGTGCTTCCAAAACAAAAATATATACCCCTAGCAGGGGGGTTGGAATGAGATGAGCTCTAAGATCCTTTCCGAGCCAAACTATCCTGAGCTTCTACATACACGCGATGCCAACAAGCAAAGCTATGTGCATCTTCAATTAAAAAGAAGCAGCGTGATGACTTTAAACTGGCACTTCAAAGTAATTGTAACGAGCAGATAATATATTTCCTGAAATCCAAGGCATAAAAGAGTCACATTCCATTCTTGGCAATGCCTGAATCCCTCCTGCTCTGCCCAAGGAGCCGTCGCCCGGCTGTAAACCAGGGGGGAGAAGGGGGGAACATCTTTATTTGTCCATTTAAGACCTCCAAGCACATTATCATCCCTAATCCAGCGAGGAACAGATAATTGCAGCCCTCATGGATTACAAAATTACGCTCTAATCCTCAGAACCACCAGCACACCACCATCCACCAAAACCCACCTAACAACCCCTCCCCACCTCACACCGCTGAATTAGAACCACAGAACGGGGTTTTTTCGAGGGGGGTTTTTCCCCTCTTTCTAACACACGAGGACATGAGCCCTTGGCTCTGACGCAGTGAGAAAGAAGCAGCGAGGAGGTCCGGCACCAGGGCCAGGGGCCATGCGGGAGCAGCCACAGCACCGCCGGCACGGGACCCGCTCCCCGTTTCCCCGGGGCCGCGGAGGAGGAGGCCGAGGCACCCCCGGGGAAGCGGGGATGGGGTTCCCATGCCGGCCCTAAGGGTGAGCGAGCACTGTCCACCTTTGTCCCACCGCCGCCTCGCCCCTCACCGTGGCCTCACCAGCAGCACTTACCCAGCCAAACCACCGGCTGCTCCCTCGGCAAAACCGGGCGCCGGCTCCGCCGCACCGGGGAAGTTGCTTGAAGTGAAGTTGGGTGCGCAGCGGCCTTTCCCCCGCGGCGGCGGCGGCGGCGGCGGCGGAGGCGGCGGCGGCGGCGGAGGCGGCGGCGGCGGCGGCGAGCGGCGGCCGGGCACGGCCGGGGGGCGGGGCGGGGCGGGCAGGGGGCCGTCCCTCCGCGCTCCCCCGGAGCGAGGGGCTGCGGGAAGGCGGCGGGAAGGCGGCGGGAGGAGGGAATGTCCCGCCCCGGTGCCGGTCCGGCCCCTTCGCCCCGGCGGCCGCGGGGCCCCGCGGGAAGCGCCGCTGTTGCCATGGTGACCGCGCGGTGCGGGCCGTGGGCGGGGCTCCCCCCGCGCAGCGCGCTCGCGATTGGCTCCGCCCCGCTCCACCTGCTCCGAGGGGGACGCGGGTTCGAGTCCCGGCCCCTCCGTCCCGAGGGACAAGGGGTGGGTGTGGGTAGTGTTGGAAAAGGTGGGATATGTCAAGATTATCTTATTGTGTCCAGTTCTGGACAAGTGCAAGTAAAAAAAAAAAAGAGCTACTGGAGAGGGTCCAGCAGAGGCCACAAGGATAATGAGGGATCTGGAGCATCTCTGTGATGAGGAGAGACTGTGGGAGCTGGGCCTGGTCAGTCTGGAGAAGGGAAGGCTGAGACAGAACCTCATCAATCCATACAAACATCTCAAATCTTGTGCCAAAGAGGATGGTGCCAGACTATTTTCAGTGGTGCCCGGTGAAAAGGAGCAATAAACTGAAGCACAAAAAGTTCCACCTCAACTTGAGGAAGAACCTCTTTCCATGAGGATGGCAGAGCACTGGGACAGCTGCCCAGGGAGGGCGTGGAGTCTCCCTTTCTGGACACATTCCAAACCCACCTGGATGCATTCCTTTGTCACCTGCTTCAGGTGACCCTGCCTTGGCAGAGGGGTTGGACTGGATGATCTCCAGAGGGCCCTTCCCACCACAACTGTTCTGTGATTCTATGATTCTAATCAGTGGAACAGGCAGCAGCTGCATCCCTTAGTCAAGGACACCCTGAAACTATCAAGCTTTAAGGACCTAAATTAATTTGTTGATGTATGTTTATGTAAACATTGGTAAATTTCAAAGCCCATATATTCTATAGCTGAACTATGTTTGTTATAATAATAAAAATCACACCTACAGGTCAAAAAGACCCTGCCCAGGTGAAGACCCTTCCCCTGAGCATGTGGAGAAGCAACTTGTATGGAAATTATTGGCCAATCCTAATAAAGGATTGTGCTTGTAAAGTTACTAACTCTGAATTTCTGTGTATAAATAATAGCAGGAAAGTCTGGTGGGGTGTGCTGGATTTGAGGAACACACCAAGCACCCAGGCTGCACAATCCTGAAATAAAAAATCAATGTCTCTCTCAAGTGTGTCATTATTGGCTTGTCACACACCAGGTAAGAAATCCAATTTTGTGGCCACCAGTGGCAGCCCCTTGGCCACCACTGTCCTTCTGTCACCCTCAGGGCAGCACAACTGTGGAGCCCAGTCCAGGGAACATTGCCTCAGAGCAGGGAACATCAGAAAGGCAGCATTTCCCCTCAGACCATGGAGTGTTCCTCCTCAGTCCCCTCCTGAGGAATGGCACCGGAGTCACCGGATCCGCCTGCTGGCATCCTCTCCATGCCACAGCTGCCACAGTTCAAAAGCTCCAAATGCTGCTTTTTGTCATTACCAAAGGTGTGGTTCCCTGCTGAGGAGTCCAAAGTCGGCTCCGAGGTGAGGCCGTGACTCACGGCAGGAGGAAGGAGAGTGTGGATGATGGGCTGGCCACAGGCCAGGGTGATACCATGGCACATGGAAAACGCATCTCCATGTCCTCAGCCAGCTCTTGGCAGGACAGGGAAAGACCAGGCAGCTGGTCCTGTGTCCCTGCCCTCCATGGGGAACTCACTCATCTGCCTGTAACCAGCCCAAATCTCCTTCTGTTGCAGGCACGGGGGTCCTGAACCAGTGGGGCTGCTGGATCTCTCCGTGATCCATTCCAAGGGAGCCATACAGAGTCACTGTAGCTGCTCCTTAGCAGGTGCATGGATGGAAGCAAGAGGAAAGGTGTCAGCAGCAAAAACATCCAGCCCTGTAACAGCAGCAGGAATACGGAGCTTGCCTCGCCTCCTCTGTCCCCACCCACATCCCATGTAAATTAAGATCGCTTTCCCACAGCTTCCCCCCTTGCTCCCAAATCAGGATAATATAGGTGTTTTCCCCACCTTGGCAACCCTTTTATCTTCACCACACAAAGGAATCCCAATTCCATGACTCATTTGCCTTTTGCTTTTCTAGAAGCCAAGCCATAACCCATCCCCTCAGCCACCCTTCCCTGCCAGCACCTTCCCTGCACCTCCGGCGCAGAGGAGGGCGATCCATGACTTGGACCGGTGCCTCTGCAAGGAGGGTGTTCCTGCCTCTTACACCTCTTTGAAGCGGTTCTTGTTCCACCCATGGCTGGGAACCCCTGCTCCAGCACACGGGGCTCTCAGCAAGTCATAGAGAATGAGGAAAGTGCCTGATCAGTTATTGAGGAGCCGCTTAATGGCAGCTCCCTCCACAAAAACACCTCCACAGTGACAGAGTCAGAGAATTGGGCATGCCAGGCTCCGGAGGCTCCATAGCCCTGGGAGCTGCATTCAAATGGATGCTTCAAGAGAGCAGCCGTGTTCCCAAGGAGCTGCTGTCTTGTTTCCCGCTGTGTGAGGAGGAGCCTCAGCGGGTGCCTCTGTGAATTCCCCCAGGAGATGAGACCTGGGAGCTTCAAAGTGGCCACAGAAACTCGGGCTGGTTCAAGCTGCGGCAGGCCCGGGGCAGGAGCAGCTCCGGCGGGATGGCAGCGCTGCGGGGCAGTGCTGGGCACGGAGCAGGCCCGGGCCCGACCGGTGTGGGGCCGCAGGGGCCGGATCCTAAGCCTCTCCTGGCCCTTGTTGTCCTGGGGACACCCCGAACCTGTGGGAAAGGGAATGACTGTAGTGCGGGGCCAGCGCAGAGCGGGGAACTGTGGGACCGGCAGTGCTGCACGGGGAGACGAGAACCCCCCGGCCATCACAGCCCAGCCCTGGCACCAGGCAGGAGAATTGCCACCCCAGTGCCACCCCAGTGCTGCCACTCCCTTAGAATCATAGAATTATTTGGATTGGAAAAGCCCTCTGAGACCATTGAGTCCAGCTGTTCCCCCAGCACTGCCCAGGCCACCATGTTCCCAAGCTCCACATCGACACATCTGGTGGATCCCTCCAGGGATGGGAACTCCACCACCTCCCTGGGCAGCCTGTTCCAATGCCTGACAATCGTTTCTATGAAGAAATTTTCCACAATATCCAGTCTAACTCTCCCCTGGCACAGCTTGAAGCCGTTTCCTCTTGTTTTGTCCCTTGTTCCCTGGGAGCAGAGCCCGACTCCCTCCTGACTGCACCCTCCTGTCAGGAAGTTGTGGAGAGCCAGAAGGTCCCCCCTCGATCCTCCTTTTCTCCAGGCTGATCTCCCTCAGATGCTCCAGACCCTTTCTCAGTTCTGTTCCCTTCCCTGGACACACTCCAACACCCCCAGTGTGCGTCCTGCAGTGAGCAGAGGCCAAGGACATGACCTGGCATGTTTCACAGCCCTGGCTCCTGGAAAGGTTCTTCCCCTGTGCTCTGTCCCCACCTGAGACCCTACAGGAATCTTTCTCCCACTGAGTTTATCAGCACGTAGCAGAGCAGAGGTGACCCCAATAGGGGCAGAGTTAAATGCAGAGCCCTGGCCTCTCACCCCATGTATATGAATTAGGGCTGTAATTCCACCCTGCAGTGTGGCTGGCAATAGTGAACAGACACTGCCAGACCCATCTCACAGACATCTGAGCTTTGACCCTCTGTTTTATGACTTCACTGGAGCCATCAGTGGGATGACAAGCAGCAATATGCAGTGAAGGAGTGCCTGCACATGGAAAAGAATGACAAGCCCCGTATCTGTGAAGTTTCCATTCTTCAGATACAGTTTTCAAACAAAAGGCTCCACTCCTGTGATGAGTAATGCCACTGTTTCTCCTCTCCACCATACAATTAATTTCCAGGCTGGGATCTCTTCAGAATTGAGCAAAGAATGGCATAAACCGGGGAATATCAGGGAATGTTCCGTGCACCAGTGGGGCTGCTCTGGTGATTTAGCTCCTCTCACACAGTCTGTCAGTGCCCTGCAGTGGAGAAATGGGTTAATTGCAAATGGCACATGGACACTGCCCATGACACACCTGCACACCTGAGGGCAGGGACAAACACCGGAGGGTCACAGGCAGACCCCCCAGCCCCTGCTCTGTCTCGGCCCTGTCCCACCCCTGCCTGACTTCGGCAGGTGCGACAAGATCCCCTCCTTTGTTCCAGCCAGGAAAAGTCTCCGTCTCTTCCTGCTGAGCCAGTTGCTCCTGTTAGGAGACAAGGTGGAGGTTTATGCAAAAACAGCCCATCTGGGGCAGGGGGAGCACTGATCTTCCAGTGTTCCCCTGCTACCCTTCCCAGGCCCACGTGGTGTTGAAAGGCTCTGGCCCTCAGCAGGGAAGTACTTCAGTGTCTTGCCTTGCAACCTTCCACCAGGTAGCTTCTCCTACAAAAGCCAGAACTATTGGTGACAGCTCAGGATGGGCCTCAGGAGGAAACAGGCAGGAGCTCCCCACACACACCTCAGGCACTGAGCACTGCAGGAAGGTGCTCCACTGCCCACCACATATAATCTGCGTAAAGGAAAGCAGGAAATCCTCCCACTCCCCATCACCACCACAGCAGCTGTCCTTAAAAGCTCCTTTCCCACCTCTTCATGCTCATCCACCATGGAAATCAGTGCAGAGCTACACAGAGAGCAAGTGCCTGGCTCAGAGCACAGGGAGGGCACAGCCCTGGCACTGCCTTCCCAATAAAACCCCACTGGCCATGGGGCCCCATTGCTGCCTCTCCCATCCTCAAGTTTGACTCAGGAACAGGTCTGGGAGAAGGAAGGCAGGGGAGAGAGTCTTGATTTAAAGGGAAGAGTCTGTGAAACACACAGTCCTATGTCCTTGTGAAGGCTGAGCTCTGCCAGACCCTGGAAAAAGCATCTCCCCTCCAAGGGAGCCCAGGACCTGTGGGATTACACCGTGGTGTCCACACAATATTTCTCCCTCCAGAAAGGAGAAATTTGGGAAGGCAGAGACTGTCAAACCTCAGCTGCTGAAAGCAGCCATAGCCAAGAAACAAGGATAATTGAGCGTCAAATTTGTATGTATAATGCTCTCCAGTAGGAAGGAGTTGTTAGATTGCACCGTCACGGAGGTTTCAGTGCAACAGAGGGAAGAACCGGTGGGTGTGGGATTGTTGCCAGTTATATAATCCCTGGTGGTTTTGCCTGCACTGGTTTGGGTGAGGACATGGCCCCATCCCGATCTCAGTGCTATCAGCAACAGCACGTGGTCAGACTTGGGGGGCTGTGGGGAGAACAAAGGGATGCAGATTTCCTGGGAGTCTGCTTTTGTTTTCCCAAGCAGAAGAGTGACTCAGATTTCAGCGCACTCCTGTAACTCAGCCAACAACAACACGTCCTTAGTCACGGCGATAAAGCCGAGGATCTGTGTTCCATTTGCTGAACTAAAAAAAGCTCAAACTCATCCACCCAAGGGCCAGGTCAGTCACTAAACCAGACACTGCGCTGAACCCCAAGCTGAGCACAGTGACGACAGCATCTCCCTCCCCAAGAGCCTCACTGAACTCCTGGAAACTGCTCAGAAAATCCACTGAACCAGCACGGATAATCTCGGTGCTGCACTATCACAGAGAGCTCTCTGATAACTCCTAAGCACTCACATGTCATTCCAACACGGCTGCCAAAGCCTTGCAGAAATGCTTTCACTTCCTGAGAAATGCTCCAGGAAAAAGCACGGTACTTCCTTGTGCTTAAGGACCGGACTAACACATCCCTGTGCTGTTGTCTCCTGGATCTGAGCTCGTTTTTCATGGCTGTGAGGTACATCCACAGCTCATTGCAAATGCCAGAGCATGGATTGCTCCACCTCAGTCATTGCACTCAAAAATTGTGAGCAAAAGGAGAACTTAAACGGACAAAGGGAAGGTGTGATTGAATTTTAGGAAGAAATCCTTCTCTGTGGGAGTGGGGAGGCCCTGGCACAGGGTGCCCAGAGAAGCCGTGGCTGCCCCATCCCTGGAAGTGTCCAAGGGCAGGTTGGACAGAGCTTGGAGCAACCTGGGCTGGTGGAAGGTGTCCCTGCAAATGAGATGGACTTTAAGGTCCCTTCCAACCCAAACCACTCTGTGATGCCCTGAGGCTCCCAATCCCAGGCTAGCAAAATCCCTGTTGTAGAGTCCTCCAGCCCCCAGTGCTGCAGGGCTGGGTAGGAACCCAAGGCTGTCAGCCCTTTACCCTGCATCACTCAGGTGGTGGTGCCTGTGCAAACTGGGCCTCTCTGCAGGGTTTGCCCAGGCATTGCTACAGCTGTGGATCAGCCTTTGAATTTTCAGCTTCATTGTCCTTTGGAAAAGGCCTCTCTGAAATACGTGCTGGAGCACCTTAAGGCAGCAGAGGGAGCGTGGGGTGTTGCCAGGACAGCACCCACCTGGGCAGATGTTTGTGCCAGGACTCAGCATGTCCATTCATGCATGTTAACAAGGGCTATAAATACTCCAGGTCCTTCCCAGCTCCGGTGCCACGTGCCAGAGCCTGGCAGGAGGGTGTGTGAGGACAAGCACTCACAGCTGGGCTCACCAGCACAGCCCCCAGTGCCCCCCATCACAGCCAGCCCTGGGCACGGGCCACAGCCAAACTGGTTCATCTGCCACAGCAGCTCAGGAGCCAAAGGATTGGGCTCATGGAGCAGAGGATCAAAACAGAGCACAGAAAAAACTGGGGCTGCCACCACCCTTTGGAGGAGCTCTCATAATCCAACCCTGGCTGATGGTGAACATCTCCTGAAGAGCCCTTGTTGGCAAGGGGTGGGAATGGTTTCTCTTCCTGCACAGGAGAGAGCTGCTGCCTCTCTGGGGCTGCTTCACCAGCTGCTGTCTCCTGCCCTGCATGGAGGTGGCAATTGATGGAAATTTCCATGCACTTCAAAGCACAATCTCAGGATAGCTGCTTTTGTGAGAAACTATCCCAAGTTAAAAATTAATGAAATTCACTTTTAGGATCATTTACTTTCCTCCATCTGAACGGTAGGATTTTTGCCAGCCTCTCCGCACCAGAACAAAGAGCATTCCTGCTTTGGCACCTTGGGGATGTGGCCTCTGGTGATTAGGTTGCCAATTAATATCAGGTAATTAACACATTTGCAAGGGCTGGTTGAATCCCACCCTGACATTTTGCAAACTCTGCATGTTTGGGGAGTGTCTTCATCAGCTTTTGAAGTTCTGAGCTGTGAGCTTGCTGCAAACCTCAGCCTGCACTGGAAACTGGGGCTGGGCCATTAGAGCAAACATGCCTCAAGAAGCAAACATATTAAGGATTAATTAAATACCAGGATTTATTTAATTAAGCCTCTTCTCATAAGTATGTAGAGGCAGGAATCTGGAGCGAGCATCCAGCCTTCCTTGCACTGCCATTTTTAGAAATGCAGTTAAATTCTGTGCTGCTTAAAACACAACATTGGGGTGGATGTGGAGCCCTCCTGCCTCCAACAGCAGTGCAGGAACCCACACCACAGAAAGCTGCTTGGGGGCACCTCTTCCCCATTCCCACACACGACATCCCCCTTTGGAAGAGCACCCAAGGATCTTGTGGAGTCTAGAGGGGTGACAAGTGCCAGCCCTGAGCAGGGGCAGGCACCACAGGCAGCTTGTCCTCCTCATGTTTTTGATGAAAAACTTGTCCCTCCTGTTCCCTCCAAAAAAGGCACCGCAGCCCATCCTATCAGTGCCAGTTTAAAGGTCTGGAGATTGATCCAGGAAATGCTGAGATCAAGTCCAAGGTCATTTTGGGCACCGTTGCAGAATGCACTCCTTGACCTCCTGCACACTCCGGCTGGCAGCACAGGATCAGGTATAAACCATCACCACCATGTCCCAGCTCTGGGCTGCCCCATGCCAGGGCCCTCTGTCACCTCCCCATCTGCCCTGTCTGTGGCAGTTCACTCCATGCAGCACCAAGGACCTGGCCCAGCCCTTTTCCTCCTCTTCAATTGCTCTGTTTCACCATCAGTTTAAATTCTCTGCATTACAGGGGGGGTACAGCAAGAGGTAGGATGGAGGTGACAGTGCCAGCAGAGCCAAGGAGGTGTCACTGCCACACATCTGCCCAGAGGGACAGGGACAGGGTCAGCAAGGCTGGACAGAGAAGGCCAAGGCATGGGATGGGGCAAAGCAAAGACTGTGAGGGCAAGGAGGGTGCAAAAAGGAGCCCCAGGACCCCCAGGACAGGGGACACTCACCATGAGCAACAGAAGGCTCTGGAATCTGTGGAAATACAGAGCATTTTGGGCACTCCCTGCTCAGGGTATCCCTGTTTGCTGCCTTCCCAGGGACCGCGCAGCCGGAAAGAACCACCAGGATCTGATTGAATTGAAAATACATTAACCATAGAGAATAGAGCTTTAATTTTTCTTTCTCAACAACAATAATGAACAGTTTACATTAAAAAAAACCAACCTAAAAGCATGAATAAAATAATATAAAATAGATATTATACCACAGTGTGGAATTCAGATAACCTAAGAACATTAGCAGCACTTCTACAAATAGATTAAAAGCTTTAAGTGCTCATTAAGCTCAGATCGAGCAACTCCCAGAGACCAAAATGGCATCCAACAGAGAAAAGCAGCAATTCTGTGTAGGGCAACAGAAAAGTCTAATGCCAGGACACCAGATACATTCAAATCCCTGTGCTGAGGGGTAATTCCCTGTCCCACAGAGCCCCCACGATGGCTGTCACACCCTGTCACCCTCTCCAGAACACTCCTTGAACAAGGGGAGTAACAATCATGGGTCTGAGGTAACATCCACGTTGTATTTTCAAAGCTTTTCCTTAATTCTGTTTGGGAAAACAGTTTCTTCCCCGGCTTCTGGGAATTACTCTCCAGAGGGACTGAATTTCTGAGAATTTAAGTCGCTCTTACATAGTCACACAATGACATTTTTTTAGTCTCTCAGTATCCAGGATCAAGATTTTCAATTCTTTGTTGCCCTTAGCAGCAAAACCATACTCATCCCTAAAACTTTCACGTATTTAAGATCTTGTGCATAGTTTCAATTTCAGCATTAATTCATTTTTTTAAAAAAAGTTTAAAAAAAGGATAAAATGGTGCTTTTTCCCCCTTATCAAAGCACTGATGCAAAGTGCCCTTGCTCCTGGTCATGTCCCTCTGCCGGTGGCTCAGGAGCCACCATGGAGAAGGGACCGTCCCCTGCAGCGCCATCCGTGGGCTCTGCTCA
Source organism: Corvus moneduloides (assembly GCF_009650955.1). Taxonomy (NCBI): domain Eukaryota; kingdom Metazoa; phylum Chordata; class Aves; order Passeriformes; family Corvidae; genus Corvus; species Corvus moneduloides. The sequence continues at coordinate 10,164,946 of NC_045493.1, forward strand.
GCCTCCATGTGCAAAATCCATCTATAAAAGGAAGCTATTAAACTACTGCACGGGAATTTAAGGTGGAATATGCTTATCACCAATCTAAAATTAAATTAGGAATTGGATTAGATTAGACACATTAAAAGACTTCCATGGTTATTCCAACCGCGCACAATCTCCGGGAAGTACAGGATTCGGACAAAGTTGAGAAGGAATCCACAAAATGAGCTGTGTGAACGTGTAAGGCTACGGCACCAAATGGCCTCAGCCATGGCCCATGTGGCCACCAGAGAAAAGAAATGTGGTGTCACCAGGGACCACAAAGGTTTAGATGCCTTCATCAGTGAAATATTGATTATTCAGGGCAATGAGGATGCTGACCTTGAGTGAGATCTCTGGAACAGCAGGAACAATCAGTGGCATTTGATCTCCTTCAGGGTGTCTGAAAAAGCTTTCATAGGAATTTCTGACACAGGTCCTGGCGAGTTCCAACCCTTCCACAGTGCTCGGAAGGGTTGGAACTCCCATCTCTACATTGTGCTCTATCAATTTGTGCTTGCACAATAGTAAAATGCTGAAGACAAGCCCAGAACTGCTCAGTACTCGGGGAAATTCCCAAACGGAATGAGAAATAAGACAGAGGTTTTGATGACATGACCATCATTTTGGTCCTACTGATCAAAGGCTTAGAGGCTCCCACTGGGCCTCTAGAGAAAAGTGATTTAGATATTGTAAGATATTTCAAAAGCAAACTTAAGATGATGAGAATCCCAAAACTGGTCCCATCCCCCCGGTCAGAGCCCCATGGGCCACAGTGGCTCTCAGTGCAGGGGACCAACCTCAGGATAAACCAGGAAAGAGAGGGAAAATAGTCAGGCAAAGTAAGTCATAAATAAATAAAGAACAAATAAGAAGAACCTCGTCCCATAAACTGCTCTTGGCCACAAGGCTTGTGTCTCCAGGATGGGATTTTGGGATGAGGTCTGTGATCCCCACCCACCTCTTCAATAGTTCCATCTCTCAGCCTGTTTTTTACCTGTCAGTGACAAGGGCTGACACACTGCTGGCTCACGTTGCACTATGAGGAGCATTTGGATGAGTTAAGAGATGTTCCCCATGCCAGGGGCTGGATGAGAGCAGGACAGGGAGGCAGCAGGAAGTTCCCACACAAAAACCCCTCTCAGTCTTCATGAAAAACGTTCACAGCAAAGCGATTCAGAGACTTCAACACAGCAAGAGAAAAACTAGGAAAATCACACATTTAGGAACAAACACAACTTCTAAAGGGTCTGCACAGGTGACACCAAAAGAGATGGGGACCAGGAGCTCGTTGGAAGGTTGCATGAGCAGAAAGCTCAAATGCAGGAAGAGAATCCATTTGTCACTCCCTCAGGGGAACACAGGGCCAGGACACAAACACGCAGTGGATTTACACACACCGAGATGATCTGAGCAGCAGCTCGAGCTTGAGACAAACCCCAAACCCCACAGCAACGTGGGTGAGGGTTTGGAGTGAGGGTGTGATGGGAGCTGAACTCTCAGCCCATGGAGCCCATCCTTCCTCAGGCTCAGCTCTGGAGCGACTGGAGCAGAGAACATGGGCTGGCAGCACATGCAACCCTTGCTGCACCCAGAGGAGTGCAGCAGTCTCCTCAGAAAGCGTGGAGTCATGGAACGGTTGGGGTTGGAAGGAAACTTAGAGATCACTTAGTTCTACCCCTTGCCATGGGCAGGGACACCTTCCACTCTCCCAGGTTGCTCCAAGCCCCATCCAACCTTGCCTTGGACACTTCCAGGGATGGGGCAGCCACGGCTTCTCTGGGCACCCTGTGCCAGGGCCTTATAGTAAAGAATTTCTTCCCAAAATCCAATCTAACCCTGCCCTCTGTCAGTTTAAAACACAGAGCTCCAGTCCCTGGTCCCACAGAGCCAATAACAGGCTAAAATAGTCCTGGGCTGGCAGTGCCATTGTGGGGGGTGGATTTCAGCTGCACGGAGCTGCTGGGATGAGACATTCCTCTTCCCCAAGACAAGATTACTGTATATGGACAAGCATTCCCTGGTGATGGGCCTCTCCTGCATGGCAAACAGGCCATCCTTGGCTGCACGGCTGGGAGAGATCCCTGCTGGCTTCCACAGCCATGATTGCCACTGTCAGAATTCCAGAACAAGGCTTTATCTCGTGGGGATCCGGCAGTGGGGCAGAGCCAGGCAGGAGAGGCTGAGGCCAGAGAAGGCCCACAAACAGCTGCACAGCAAAACCTTTGCTTTTCAGCTTCTTAGCAGCTTTTAACCATCAAAGAGGGCCCCAGGCTCCTGGTGGTGCCTCACTGTGGGTCCCCACAAGCACAAGAACCTGCCCAGCAAAACAGATGAAACAAAACTTTTTAATATTATTTTTCCCTCATTTTGGTTTTTTTTTTTTTTTTTTTCCTCTTGTCCAGTCTTAAAGTCAGAACTAAGATGAAGCCAAACCGAGGTTGTGATGCTAGCTCTGCTCTGAGCTTCCTGTTGCCCCACCAGAGCAACTCTCCCAGCACAGGGACAGTGACAGATTGGCACATCATGGAACAGGTGCTATAGAAACCACACAGTTCTCAGAAGCAAACGATTTCTCACTCCTCCCCCCTCAAAAAATAACCCACTTAGTTCACATATTTTCTCTCTATACTGTATATATATTATATATAGACACGATTCTCTGGTAAACATTTACAAGATATTGTAAATAACATTGAAAATTTCTATCTCCATTTGCACAACAGCACGCACTCACACGCCAGCACACAAGGACACACAGTCAGGTACAATCAATAAATAAATACTTTCCCCCCCACCCCAGAAATGATTCAAAAAACACTGCTATTGAGCGGCCCAAAGACACTCTCAGTTAATACAGACAGCAAATATTGTGCAGAATTTCTTGGCTGTTTTTGTTTAAAAACCAAGGAATGAAGCTTGAACGGTTACGTGTCAGTGACGTTGCTTGGTCAGGTGGTGTTTCAGGTGACCTGTGGGTCCCTGTCCCTCAGGAAGGGGAGTACAGAGTGCTTCCCTTTGCCTCTAGACAGGTGACAGATCTGTCCTAGAACCTTGAGGGAACAGGAGCAGCCTGGGAAGGAGGGAGGACACGAGCTTTTCACTCTGCTTGGTGGAAAGATGAAAGATTCTCACAGGAACTGGCAGATCTCAAGCTCTTTGTTTCCTATGCTACTACAGCCCAGCACCTTTTGGGGTTTTACTACTTCAGGGAATTTCCCAGATTGTTGTACACATCAGTTGGGATTATGAGGAGTGAAGGGCTGCCCATTGCTCTCCTCCTGCCCCAGCCCCTTCCCCAAAGGGTTCAGGATGTGCCACTGCCTTTTCCAGCTGCGACCTCCATGTCCCAGTATACAGAAATGGCTGATTTGCTCAGAAACAGCAAACCACTCCACCACGCTCCTCAGGCCTTCCCTGAAGCAGCAGTTTTCTCTGGTGAAGACTGACAACCACCTTTTTTCTGCCAGCAACATCTGACACGTGCCACGAGCCAACACAAACCAGCACAGACAGATGTTCCACGGGAGAAGGAAGGGCCCCTTTCCCTCCCATGGGAGCACTCCAGCAGCAAGGCAGGAGCAGGGCCAGAGGAGAGCACACACACAGCACACATTGCACCCGGGAGGAACACAAATTTTTGCAGCAAAACTTGAGAGAAAGTACCCTTAGAGAGAGAGCTCCAGCCCAGTGCCCCCAGCACTGCCCTCCCCGGCTGGGCTGGGCCCTCCATCCACCCACCCCTCTCCTTTTCCTGTATTGTTTTTACCTGAGTTGAAAAATGACTCCAAAGCCTCTGCAGGACAGCCTGTGTGGGACACAGCAGCTGGAGAGGCACTTCATGCAGTGGGCTCCAGGCTGTGCCACAGGAAAAGTGGCCACACAAGTGCATCTTCCCAAAGCAAAGACCACTCAGGGACCTTGGGCTAGTTTCCTCTCACAGGCCTGTGGGAGAAGTCCACCAAGACCTAACTGGAGATGCTCAGTGGGATTAGGGGACTCAACAGCCAGCCCTGAAGCACATGGGAAACCCCCAGGCACCAAGGGGATTGTCTGAGCTGTTGAGCTTCGAGCTGCCGGTCTTAATGGACAGACAGGCTCTGTCAGAGGGAAAGTCAGGATAATTAGGAGCTCTGACTTGCCTTCTGAGGAGCCCTTCCCTCACAGGAGCTCAGAGGATCAACAAGGAGACCAGACTCCTACCACAAGCAGCTAAAGTAAGGCAGGTAAGGAAACCGCCAGCCTGGAGTTCCCAGAGGAGGTCGGGACCAGATTTCTCAGCGTTCAGAGAACATTACAGAGGCTGGATTTTGAAAAATAAACCCCAATGCTGAATTTGGAGCTGTTCTGAGAATCCATCCAGACATGAAGCTCTTGTGTGCTCAGATACTGTAGGAACAATGTAAAATCCCAGGGAGAAAACAGCGCCCTAAAAAAAAATAAAATACTGAAGGGGAAGCAATGCATTGAGGGACAAGATCAAAAGAGGAGTTTCTGTGATCAAAGTCCCCCCCATTACTGGCAGAACTTCGTTGTGTTGGTGGGAAGCTGAGAACTGGCAGCATCCCTGTGCTGCCCGAGCTCGCAGGGCTGGCTGCCTTCCCACACCACAGGGAAGGGCTGCCCAAGGAAGCAGCTTTCCAAGGAATCAGCTTTCCCTCTGTGCCACCAAGCTCTGCTCCCCCAGCTCTGCCCTGGGATGTGGCAATGCCTGGGCAGTTTTGGTGGCCATGGCAGCTGCTGCCCCTCCAAGGCCAGGAAGCCACTGCCTGGTCCTGCTCCCGGCACAGGAACACACCTGGAGGGATCTTTGGTTGAGTCACTGCAGAAGGTCTGAGCCGGGGCCTGTGCTGAGCCCAGGGGACTCCCAGCTCACACAGCAGCACATGTCCCACCACCTGAGTCCCACAGGTGTGGCACTTGGAGAAACAGGAGAAGGGAGGAAGTATCGGAGGGGAGTCCCGGCTCTTTGCGTGCCTCGTCTGCCCCAGGGTCCTTCATTTGTTCTCGATCAGAGTCTGCACTTTATAGACCAAGTCCCGAGCCAGCTTCAGGATCTGCTTGGTGTTGTGGCGCTCGGCCATTTCTGGAACATAGACAGAGGGACCGGACAGGTCAGACCTGAGCAGCCCCCACCCCTACAGCTCTGCTGCCCACATTCCCAACCAAACCTCGCAGGGACACCTGGCTCTGGAGAGCCATCCTTAACCAGCCCCTTGGGATGGGGAAAGCAGCAGGAAGCACAGCCCAACCCCCAGCTCCCTTCAACACGTCCAGGTTGGCCACTGCTGAGGAGGGCAGGTGGATCCCAGCACCACCAGACCCCTCAGAGCTCTGGGTGTGTTCAACATTTCCAGCATTGTCCAGATGTGTCCACAGCCAGCCACGTGCTGCCCACACCCGAGCAGCTGCCCCAAACTGAGCCCGACAGAGCACGAGCTGTACCATTGAAAAACTTGATGATGTCTGTGAAATCCATGTTGTTCTCCAGGATGATGTCCCGGTACATCTCCACCAGGGCCAGGGCTATGAAGAGCACGTAGTGAGCAGAGGACACGTGAGCAGCAGCCCAGATGGTCTCCCAGACGGCAAAGACGTCGTCGTACACCAGCTCTGTGAGCAGAGAACAGCAGTTACCACTCCACTCACCCTACCCTGACCCTCAGAGCTCACAGCAGCGCTGGGGAGACATGCTGGGTGCTTCCTTCCCACAGGAACCTGCTCCAGCTGGAAGCAGTAAATCAGTCATCTGTAGGGAGAAATATTCTGCCCTGCAGCAGGTGACACAGGCCCCAGGACACACTCGTGGAAAGGCTCAGCAGCAGCTCTGGAACAACAGGTTGTGTATCTAGACAGAACAATCAGCCAGACATAAACCAGGGAAAAGTGAAAAGGAATTCCAAGTTAAGTTTAAAGCTGCTGAGAAGCCTGGAAACGGACCCTGCCCCACCCTTGGGTGGTCTCAGCACACACCTCTCTTGAAGTCCAGGAGAAACCATCGGTAGCAGAAGTAGAAATGAGTGTAATCCCCATTCTGGTGCATCAGCTCAAAGAGCTCAGAGTCCAGAATCTGTCAAAAAAAGCAAAAGGAAACTCAGGAATGCACACACAAGGCACCGGCCATCCCTCTGCCTACTTCCCTCCATCCCACTGCTCTCCTACTGCATCAGCTCCCACCAGCTCCTCCCTCCCTTTCCTGGCACACACTGCTCCAGGCTGTCCTTAGAGCCCCTGCTGTCTCTCCTGCTACCCAGCACTGAAACCCCTCCTCAGCCCCTCCAGGACCAGCTTCCCCTCTTGGGTGTGAGGGGCCACCATCCCCATGCCAGGAACCCTCACCTGGATCAGCGACCTCATGTTGGCAAAGTGGGTGTCCATGGCTCCTCCGTGGGGGAAGTTCTGATTCATCCTCTTCATCAGCTCGGTGAAGCAGCTGAAAGCCAGAGCCTCTGTGCAGGGAGGAGAGATATCACTGCTGGGCTGCACAGGCACTGCTGCTGCTGCTACAGCAACATCCTTCCCAAAAGCCCACCCTGGCCCCAAGGTGGGCTCCTGGGAGCCAGGCAGCACCATGGACAAACAGGATCCCGCTCCACATGCCTCCAAGCACTCCACTGCAAAGGGTCACCTCCAACCTGGTAGATCCCCCCAGCAGACCCCCACACACAGGGACAGGGAAAGCAGAGCAGAGCCACCCACTCACCATCATCCAGGATGACCAGGAGAGGGGCCAGCAGGTCACACATCCCCTGCACGTAGCCAATCTCAATGTGCTGCCAGATGTAGCTGTGTGAGAGAGCGGGAGAGGTGACCTGGGACCTGAGTGCCACCACCTGCCACCTCCTTTGCCCATGCCCTGTCTCCCTTCCCAGGATGCTGGGGCAAATCACACCTGTTCATTCTGTTATCCCTGTGCTGCAAATTACTCAGTTCTTGTGGTGACTCCCAGGTAGGACATGCATGGCACAGTCCTGGATCTACACCCTGCTATGGCCACGTCCAGGGTCAATCCAGGGCCGTGCCATGGCCATTGCATGGAAAATCAGCACAGGGAAAAGCAAAGTGGGAAAGCACAGAACCGTGGGGTCATTGGTTAAAGGGCAGAGACTGATAGAATTTGTTAATCTCTCATTCTTATCCTTCTCCCTCCATTCATCCTCTTGGTTCTCTCTGCAGACACTGCCTGCCTCGCCTTCCCATTCCCAGTGTCCCAGGAAGCACCCAGCCCTGCAGGGATATCTTCCCTTATTTGGTAGCAAGGCAAAATGTGTTCAGAGAGGACTCAGATCTGCTGCTGGCACAAGGGAAGGATCTTTTCCAGCCTGACCACTGGTTTTCCAAAATGTGCTGTGCTGAAGGTCTAATCTCAGCAGAGATCTCCAGCTCTGGCTGTCGGGTGAAGTGACAGCACTGATGGAACAGCAGCTTCTCCTCATGTTTGCAAGATGAGTGATAATATTTTATCCTTCGCTGCCTGTGCAGCAGCGGCTGAGCTGGAGCTGGTCTGACTCTGTGAATGTCACTAGGCAAGCTCGGAGTCACAGGGACTCAGAAATGCACCCAGGTCTGGTTCTTTCCCGGGATTTTGGGCAGGCACAAACCATTCCGGTGCTTCAGGCACTCTCTCATTAACACTACGTTAGCACTGTGGGCTGATCCTCATTAAAACATTTTCCAGGCGTAGTTCAGAAAGCAGGCAGGCTGCACTGGGTTCCTGGGCAGCCCAGGGAGCCTCTGCCTTGGCCAAAACCCCAGGACACAGCAGTGACAGGGGAAGGACAGCCAGACACCTCAGTCTGGGAACCGCAGCGTCCTTGGAGCTGTGGCCCCAGCACTGGGATGATGAGAGGATTTGGGGGAGGAAGGCAAGGAGCAAAACTCAGTAACCACAACACAGTTTGAGGCTCCAGCCTGCGGGTGAATCCCGGGAAGCCCCCCACAGCCCCCACCTGCACATGACATTGCGGAGCTTCTCCAGGTTGGCGGGGGTGAAGTACCAGTAGTTGCGGTCACAGCGCTGCACGTCCTTCTCGATGCGGTGCAGGTTCACTGTGTACATGTCCAGCAGCTCTGGCTGCCCAAAACAAGAGCAGAGTTGATTTGTTTTCCAGTAAAAAGCAAGGAGAGAGTCGCAAGGACAGTGGGGCGACAGGGCAGAGTTTGGGTGGAAGGTGGGAGCCCCTCTATGCCCAACTGCAGGCAAATGCAAATCCTGCCCCTCCACTCAGCCCCAGTGAGGCAATCTGGAGTGTGGTGTTCAGTTCTGGGCTCCACAGCTCAAGAAAGACAAGGAGCTGCCAGAGAGGGTCTAGCATAGGCCAGAGAGATTATTTGGGATCTGGAGCATCTCTGTCATGAAGAGACACTGTGGGAGCTGGTCAGTCTGGAGAAGACTGAGAGGGAATCTCATCAATCCATACAAACATCCCAAACTGTGCACCAACAGGACAGTGTCAGACTCTGTTCAGTGGTGCCCAGTGACAGGACGAGGAGCAATGGCCATAAACTGAAACACAAGCTCCACCTTGACGTGAGGAAGAACTTCATTCTATGGAGGGTAGCAGAGCCCTGGAACAGCTGCCCAGGGAGGGTGTGGAGTCTCCCTTTCTGGACACATTCCTGTGTCACCTGGACACATTCCAAACCCACCTGGACACATTCCTGTGTCATCTGCTCCAGGTAGGAGGGTTGGACTGGATGATCTCCAGAGGGCCCTTCCCACCATTCTGGGATTCTGTGGTCCTGTGAAGCACCCAGGAAGAACCCCCCCCCGGACAGGTCTGTACTTACAGAGTAGGTGACACCCGTGGAGGAGAGAGCAGCTGGTTCACTGCTGGTCAGATCAGTGACAGTCAGAGAGTCCAGCTGTGGGTACAGACTCTCCATCTCCGGCTCCTCGGAGAGGTTGTCCTCGCTCTCCACCAGGCTCTGCTTCTCAGCCTCGCTGTCTGCCCAGCTCTCCACCACAGTCAGGGCCACGGTGTCACTGTCATGCAGGAGCCCTGCTGAGCCTTTACCCACAGGGACAAAGTCCACGGTTCCACCAGTGGGAAATTCACTTTCCAGGCTGTCTTGGCCTTGCAGCTTCTCCTGCTGGACACTATCTGTGTCAGGTGGGGCTGGCACATCGGACCCAGCAGCCTTTCCCTGGGAGCTGGATGAAGATTTGGTGGTTTCCAGGGCACTGTCCTCGTTACTGAAGCTGCGCTCAGAGAACCCCGATGTGATGGAGAAGTTTTGGGAAGAGGGGTGCCCAGAATCCGGGGAACATGTGCCATTGGGAACTGTCCCATTGGGGATCTTGCTTTGTTTGCCATCTTCCAGCTGAGCATCTACTTCAGTCTGTTCCACCTCATCCACAGATTCAAACACCTGCAAAGGGTGAGTGGGAAGACATCCCAGGCATTCAGCAAGTGTTGGGAACACAGGCACTGTGTCCCCAAGAGCTGTGCACTCATAGTGCCCGTGTTCCCAGCAGTGGAGAGGAAGGAAAATCCCCCTTTAGCTTCTTCTCCCTGGATTTGAGCCAGCGCTTGGTCGTTCGCACAGCCCCAAGCCCACAAATCCCTGCTCCAAAGGACTATGCTTTTCTTGGCATTATATACTGGGCAGAAATTTCAACAGGTGTAAAACATCTGGGCATGAGCAGGGGGAGCAGCCACAGACCTTCAGGTGCGAGGCCACAGGGCAGAGCTGAACACTGAGCACCACAAGCAGAGCACAGTTCTGACATTAATAGCTCCAAAGCAGGTTGGGGACTCATTTACCTCTTCCAACACTGGTTCTGTTTGCCAGAAATCATTTTAGTTGTGGTGAGGGGTCGGCCCAAGCCCAGGCAGAGCCATGGGGTCAAGGAAAGGAGGGACAAGGTGCTCACCTGGGTGCTGGAGCTGGAGTCGCTCTGCAGCCGGGCGTGGTTCTGCCGGCCGGAGCTGCAGCTCTGCGAGGACTGTAGGGGACAGGGGAAAGGGCAGAGAGAAAGAAAAGAAAAAGGGTCGGGGTGAGGGAGCTCAAGCAGAGGTGGCACTTCTGCAGGTGAAGAACAAGCAGAAAACGCATCCAGTAAATTCTCATATTTGATCCATGGAGGGTGTTGCTGTCACATCAGTGCTGCCCTATCACCCAGAGCAGTGCTCTGCTTCAGCCCCTGACACTGCTGGGAAGGTGACAAAGCCAAAGCCCCAGGCCAGTGCACTTGTTCAAGTGCTGTGAGTTAGGTCTGAAGGAGCTGCTTTCCTCTGGCCTGCACAGAGGTCATACTGCCTCCCTGGAGTGCAAATTTCTACAAATCTCTGTCCTAATTTGGCAGCAATGCAGCTCAGCCCAGCTCAGTTTACATAAACGATGAAGTCAGGCTATAAAACAGTCCCTCCAAGCATATTCATGCTTTTTTCCTTTTCTTCAAGGACAAATATTGATGTTTTGAGCCAGGCTCAGTGGAAGCAGCTCCTCTCAAAGTCACGAGCACCCTGTTCTGGTTTCCAGCTGAAGCACAGAGGGAAGGGCTGGGCTTTGCAGGCACCAGCTCCGTGCTCAGCTCCGTGGGGTCCCTCTGAGCAACCAGTCCTCAATGGGAGCAAGTCCTCCCCATAAACTGAGCAGAGGCCATGACATCACACACAAACAATAGGATTTTAAGAAAATACAGCACAATCAGAACAGCAGTTGTCCCCACCCTTGTATTGTGGGTGTTTGCTGGGCAGGGCTCTGGTGGAGAGAGGAAGGGTGACAGTTTTCCTCCATTGCTATGGGAGCACTTAAAACAGGAAATTTCAGGTTGAGATGGGAAAAGGGGGAAACTTCGCTGGTGTTCACTCTGCCAGCTCCCTTCCCAGTGCCTGTTCCCAGAACAGGCACATGTGGGTACAAAGGAAGAGCCACGGTGGAGATACTGAGGGGATGGGAATGATTCCCAGGGCTTCAGCCAACGGAGCAGCACCTCTGCTCACCCTGAGAGCTGCATTATCCAGTTCCACCCTGGCCCTGGCTCAGACCTGCCTTCCCTGCATCTCTCCCTCTCTGGGCACACACGTAGCCTGCAGGATTGGGGCTGAGCTCATCTCTTCCCCAAAGCACCCACACAAACTTCCCAGAGGGAAGCAGATCAAGTCTCCAGCGCTCACCTCCCCTCACCTCTGGGACAGCAGCCTGAGGCCAGGGAATGCTCTGCCATGCTGGGCTCTTCTCCTCCAAGGACAAAACTCTCATAGAAACACTCCCTGGACTGTTCCCAGGACTGCATTTTCTTTCACAGGCTTTTCCCTCCACACCCTTTGGTTTGAGCTGTGGATCTCATTCCTCACTGCATTGCTAAAAGCCAGTCCCACTGTGCTGGGTGTCCCCATGGATGAGGCAGTGCACTGAGGGTGTAGTGAGGCTTCTTCCATGCTGGGAAAGGGAGCCGGGAAGCCCAGTGTCCTGCTTCACAGCCCCTCAGTGCCAGGAACATGGTCTTCCTCCTCACCCCTACTTCAAACCATCTTCCATGGAGCTAATCCTCGTGTGCCCCATGAGTATCTCACTTCCACAGACTACAGCAAGGGACAAGACACACAGGTGGGCACCGGTCAGGGAAGGAGGATGGGCAGGACCTGTGTCTCCATCCCACACCGACTCCAGGTGGGCACTGCCCAAGCCCCCCACACCCTCACCTCGTTGCTGATGGTCGAGTCCCTGTGCATCATCCTCTGGATGTGGGAGTCCAGGCTGGCCCCCGAGGAGCACTTGGCCAGGGCTGCGGCGTGGGACTCCTTCTCACGCTGCCGGACGATGGCCTCGCAGCCCAGCCACTCTGCCATCGTGTGCTCGTAGCACGCCCGGGTCTGCTCGTCAGCCTGGGACACAGGGGGACAGGGGCTGGGAATGGCTGTCCCTGGAGAGCCCCAAACCAGCCCCTCCTCTGCCCCAAGCAGCCCTGCACAGGGGGGTGCACATTCGTGTGAACTGTGGCTGGGTGGGACACAGTCATCCCTTACCCTGCACAGTGCCTGACCCACAAAATGTGGCCAAAATTTGGATGGAGAAATGCCCATCCACCTCCTCCCTGCCCTTCCAAGGTGCACAAGGCACTGAACATGAGGAGCTGCACAGGCCAGCGATCAATTCCTGCTGATCCACGTGTTTGTCCCACTCCTACCTACAGCCCAGTCCAGAGTGGACATGAGGCCCAGTGGGCTCACGGGGTGGGCTCTGCAAACAGCCCCTTCCACTGGGCAGCACCAGGGCACACCAGTGAACACACTGGGCTGCTGAGCTGGCAGCACACCCTCACCAACCTCCTTCCTCTCTGCCTCCGTCATCCCAAACTGGTAATGGCCCAGCAGGAAGGGCCACACAGCCTTCCTGATCTCGTGCTGGATCCCGCCATAGTAGATCAACCGCAGCAGCTCCTGGTCCTTGTAACTCTGTGGGAAGAGCCTGGGGTCAGGGACACAGCCAGTACATTGGATGTGAAAGTGTCCCCAGCCTGGCTGTGCCACCCTTCACCACCCCGACCACCCCCAGCCCTGCTGCCCATCTGCTATAGATGATCCCTCAGAGCCCTGCCTGGGCTTAAGTAGAGCCAGAGGCTGCTGTGGGTGGGCATTTCAGCTCCCCATACCAGAGAGTGGCCCACAAAAGTCACTGAGGGCCACTGCTGTGCCTCTGACCTGGCAGCACATCAGGAGCCCACTCGGGACAGCAGAACCTGGGTGACAGACACTGCTGCAGGCAGGCTCTGAGCAGAAGCACTTTAAGGAGAGCAGTGTTCACTCCCCAGCTCCCACGTGCCAAGGATTAGGAGCCTCAGGCTCTGTGCAGCCTGGGACAGCCTGGCTGACTTCCCTCCTTGAGGAACTTGTTGACGTGTTTGACCACCTCCCCATGCTACACCCACTTCAGTGCCACTGCCCTGGGCTCCCTGAGCCCAGCAGAGCCGGTGTGTCCCCAGGGCATGGCCCTACCGAGCTGTCCTGCAGGTATCTGTGCCAGATGTCCACGGTGAGCCCCGCGCTGGCGCTGCAGGGGACGTCGGGGGACACGATGTTGTGGTTCACCAGCGCCGACAGGTGGGTTCTCACCGTGGACAGGTGTCTGCAATAGGCCAGCCCTGCAGCAGGAACACCACACCTTCAGCTGTGGAACTCCGGGGAAAACGAGGATGAAGAGCAGGAGAAAGCTCTGGTGAGGCTGGTCCCTGGGGGAGACCCCCTGCAGCCATACCCAGCCCTCAGAGCAGGGAATCTACTGGGACAGGTCCCTCATGCTGTACCCCCAGTGCTGCTGCTCACGGGGCTCCAGGCTGAGGGTCAGAGGGCAGCTGTTTGCTCCCCACCCTGAGCACGTGCAGCAGACTGGTCCCAGTTCCCCTGACCACTGCCAGCTGCCCCAGCACTACTCCCAGCGCAGAGCCCAGGATCTCATCCCTTATCCCAGCACACATCCCAAGGCAGCAGGGAGGTGACAAGTACTCACATCCATAGAAGGCCCGGGACAGGATCTGGTACTTCATGTTGTCACACAGCAGCTTCAGCGGAGCTCTGCCAACAAAAACCAGCGGGATGTGAGGAGAAGAAATGCTCCTGTGCATCCCCTCAGCCTGACTTTGATCCCACTGATCCAGCTTTGCCTGCAGAGATTCACCAGGGACGCTGCCCAGGTCCAGAGCAGCAATTCCTGCTGCCAGGCCATGGAGCAGCTGAGATGTCCCAGATGCAGGGACAAGCCTCACCTGAGGCACATCCCACCGACCCTGCCGTGGTCCTCAGACACTGAGCCCTGGCTCTGCTGTGCCCATTGTCCCTGTACCTCTCGTGGCTGCAGCCATTGGCCGGGCCCCCGTCGGAGGAGCCGCTCTGGGAGCAGGAGGAGCAGGAGGATTTGCGGGTGCTGGGCTGCCACATGGGGGGCAGGACAGCCCCTGGAGCATCCATCAGGTCCTGGGGCACTGCAGGAGGGCAGAGAGGAGCATCAGGTACAGCCTGGCACTGGCCTGGAGTCCGGGAGCTACAGGGGCCCAACAGAGAGCTTTGATTGGCAAATGCAGCATCCCACACTCTTCCCAAGGAGGCTCCAGCAACCAAGTAGGACCCAGCACAGGGAATGACAGCACTGGTGAGCTCAGGAGGGAGGAAAGGGAACAAAGAGCACTGATGAGAGAGAACCATCGCTAATTAACCAGCTAATTCAGAAAGCTGATCTTAAACTGCTTCATGCTGTCCAAGGCAGAAACCCAACACCCAACACAGATTGCAGAGAGCAGAGAAAACAGGACTGAAATCAGCTGCTGTCCCAGGAAGAGCCGATTACTGGGAGGGAAAAGGCCCATCCCTCAAAGGATCCCCTCCAAAGTTCAGGGAAAGAAGGGAGCATCCAAATCACAAGACAGGAGATGAAGACTTGGATGAGGAGGTTGAGAGGGACAGCAGGAGCTCTGCATGTTGTCACTTGTTAATCCCTCCTTAAACTCAAAGTGCTGCTGCAAAGGCCTCAGGTCCTGCTCAGGTACCACCCACACACAGCCCAGGCCATGAGGAATAATCCGTTTTACCCCTCCTTGGAAATTAAATTGTGGTAGAAATTTCATCTTCTGGCTGGGCAAGAGTGGCCTCACTCTCCCATGGTCTCACTGACTCTCCCTGCTTGGGATAAGGAATAACTGACATTGGCAGGAAAAATACTGAATTATTCCTACGAAAGTCCCTTCCCCTCCCACTGAGCTGAAGGGTCAGTGACAGTCGGTGGTGACAGGGACAGCTCTGCAGGACCTGCCAAGTGACAACACAGGTGAGCTGAGCACCAGACCCAACCAACAGCTCATTACACTGATGCCAAGAGGTGCCCAGAGCAGCACGGAGAGCTCGGGATGTGCCAGGGAGACTCAGACACCACTTAGGGATCACCACCATCTTGCTTCCAGCTGGAATCTTCATGATCTTCCCTCTCCCAGCAGTCACAGGTGCAAGGAATGGGTGAAAAGCACCATTAATGGCAACTAGAGACACGGAGAGAGGACAAGGGCACAAATGAAAAAGGGAGAAAGGAAGAATCTGTGGAGAAGAGAGAATGATGCAGTTGCACCCCTGGCTGAGGAGGTGCACAGGAACAGCACAGGCTGTCATGATGCCAGCTGAGGAGATGGCAGCAATTCATTTCCCAGAAAATGTGGACCCCAGCCTGGAATTTTAACGAGTAGATCAAAAGGCAGCCACGGAAGGGAGCATCTCTATCTGCTGGTTTAGCTTCAATCAGGTTTTAATCTGACTCACTGAATTGTGTTAGTCAGCTGAAGGCAGGGAGAACCAATAATAATCCCAGCTGACATTATGGAGGAGTAACAGCGGATGTAGTTTCTCCCTCGTAGCCTCCAAAATACAGGAAAAAGGTTTCCATCAGATTTCAGGGCTTTTTAAACACACACTCCACAAGTCTTCTACCTAAAACTCATGTTTTCCCCCTTATAAAGTCACCCATGATGTCCCCAGAGGTCAGAAAATCGCTCTTGGCATCTCACAGAAGAGTGAGGACAAACGTACAGACATTTCAGCCAGGCTCAGATCATTCACCACCACACACTAAGAGGCATTTCTGGTTTGGAGAATCCAGCAGCATCCCCTCCCTTGAGTTAGGGACTGAAGACAGGTGGGTGCAGCCTGGCAGCAGCCAGAGCAGGGTGCTGTGACCTCTCCTTTATGCTGCAGAAGCCACACTTGACAGAACATCACTGGATTTAATGCAGCCTGGGGACTGCAAGAGAAGAATCAGCCCTGGGGGCTTGTGATGGCAGAAGGTGGCCCCCAAGTGACCGAGGTGAATCTTTTTACTGAAATTATGTGTAAGAGAGGTTTTTTCTGACCACTGACACTGTTGGGCAGCTGCAGAAACAAAGCACTCAGTAGCAAGTGGAAGGTTAGAATAAAAAACACCACAGAATCATGGAATGATTGGGCTTGGAAGGGAACTTAGAGATGATGGGCAGGGACACCTCCCACCAGCCCAGGTTACTCCAAGCCCCATCCAGCCTGGCCTTGGACACTTCCAGGGATGGAGCAGCCACAGCTTCTCTGAGCACCTTGAGCCAGGGCCTCCCCACCCTCCCAGGGAGGAACGATGACATTTAGGATCAGGCAGCACTGACACAACCAGAGCCCCCTTCCCTGGAACCACCTCCTGGTTTGCCCCGTGCCCACCAGCACCGTGTTCCGACTCCTACTACCCCCCAAAGCATGCCCTGCACTCACCAAACTCCGCCTGTGTCCCGGGGTAGATGATCCTGAAAACATAATCCGTGGCTTCGTCATCTTCCTTGTCGGACGCGGACTCGGAGGAGCCCTGGGGGCTGCGCTTCCTCAGTTTGGGAAACACCTTCCCCTGGGGGAGCAGAACGTGCCCTTCACAAGACACCCCAGGCCCAACCACTCCCTTCCCGAGCTCCTGCCCCACATGCTTTGCCATGTCTGCACATTCCCTGGGCTGGATCAGCCTCTGGATCAAGTTTCCAGTGGCAGGTGAATCCATAACCCTGCTGGGCACAGCCTAAGTACAGCCCAGAGAACCAAACCCTCATGGGCAGCTGTCCCACGCCACCCTCCCCAGCTCTCCAGAAGGTCTCTTTAGCTGGGTGAGGCCATGAGCTAAACCAAACCACCACATTTTAAGCCCACTTTCCTTATTAACTCTGGGAGGGGATCATTTAAAACGCAGCAGCCGCTAATGCCAGGCAGAGGATCCACACGGGAAGCCCAGCAGGAACAGGCACCCACCTTTCCCCGCTGTGACCAGAGGGGTGGATCCAGCTGACCATGGGGCAGGAGGCCGTTCTCCAGGCAGGACAGGAACTGCAGCAAGTGCCCTCCACGGGGGAAGCGCAGAGGTGGCCTCTGGATGCCATCCTGGCTCACCAGGACAACCGTGCCACCACTGTCCACTGTTGGCAACAGCGAGAGCAGACGCACCCATCAGCGAGAGAAACAGCACAGGCCGAAAGGCAGAGGGCAGGAAAGCTCAGGGAATGGAAAATAAGGATTTTCTTCCTAGTGTGGGTTCTTCTCTAAGTCCAGGATAAGACAGGCCCTGGAAAAAGCCTGCTGGGATCACCCCCTTGGAAATCAGAGCAGGGAGCACTCCCAGCCAAGCACCACAGCCAGGAGCTGGGGGAAAGACTTTCCTAGAAGCACTAGGATCACCCCGAGCTCTGGGCATCTGTCCTGCAGCCAAAGCAGAACCCTGTGCCCTCCCCAGAGGTAAGGGATCAAGTGCCAGGGTGACACAGCCCCCAGCAGCCCCGGCTCTGGCCTTACCTTGCTGGTGACAGTGCAGATACACGATCTCCTCCAGGCGAATGGTCATGGCATAATCCCAGTACACGCTGGAACAGAGTGACAGGGAAGCTGTGAGCCTCAGGGATGTGAGAGGCTCTACTGCTGCTTGTGGCAGCTCCAGATCCTGCTCCAGATACCCTGGAACCAGGCAAAGCCACAGAAAGGATGAGATCCCAGAGCAGTGATGCCAGCCTGATGAGCGACAACATCCCTCCAGAAGCAGGAACTGTCCCTGCCACCTCAGCTCAGCCAGGGCCAGTCCTGTCCCACCTGCCCTGGGTGGTTTCTCTACCCTCACACTGCTCCCAGACACAGAAAATGTGTCCATGGATCCTGGCTACTCTGGGCACCTCAAGAATCCACCAGGAGCAGCCCCAGAGCCCTAAGGAAATGTGCAGTGAGGTCCAAACCTGGGCTGCTGCTCTGCCCTGGCTCGGGGAAGTAAACCCTCACAATTTGTGGGTTTTTTTCAGAGCTCACAACACATTTGATCTCAGCTGCTTCTGTTCAAGAACTGTCTCAGCACAGGCACCTCGAGGTGTCTGAGCAAATCTAGAACATGCTGGAGAGCTGGTAGCCACCAGACAGGGCAGGGTTTCATTCCTCTGGAGAGCTCAGAGCTGCTGTCTGAGGGTGTCAATCACATCCCACTTCTTTGCAACCAAGCAAACTTCCAGATTCTGAGCAGCAGCAGCAGCCTTCACAAAAATAGTGCTTAAATAACATTAAAAACAGCTCGTGAAGGCAGTGAAGGACAGGAAGGTGTGCAAGAGTCACTCCTTGTACAGTCATACTTACTGTGCCATCTGCCTCCTCTCTTCCTTGGTCACGTCTTGACACTGGGAAATTTTTAGAGCTTAGGCTGATGCCCAAGACGAGAACTCAGAAAAGGAGTGTAGAGATGAAAACAGATTTTAGGGGAGGGTACCAGGCACAACTGAACAGCCCAGGGGCCAAGAAGAAAGGGGAGATGAAAAGAACACAGGTAAACAAAACCCGAAAAACTACAACTGACAATGAAGAGAACTGAGACCAAGTTTTGCTGAAGAAGATCTCGACTCCAGGTCAAAGCATCAGTGTCCTAAACACTCCCATTTTCCTGGAGCATCTGCTGCTGGAAAGGGATTTTGTTTCTCAGGCAAACTGGGACATGGCATGATTCTGCAAGGCCTGTGAAAGGATTGCAGGTGGCAAAGGAAAGGCCAGCAGTGCCCCAGGAGAGAAGGGCATGGCCACACTGCCTGCCAAGCCAAGGGAGCAGACTTCAGGAAGAACAAGCTCCAGGGACTCGGATAAATCCAAGGAACTCGGAATACCTGCACCAGGATCACCAAAACAGCACCACCAAACAGCTGTCACCGAGCCTGATCCCCAGGGAGCTGCTCCTGCTCCCTCCCACAGATTCTCTTCCCTGCCCATGAGCTCCTCAGGTCCCCAGATGACAACAGCCAAGATAAACCTGGGAGCACTGTGTCCTGGGAGGGAGGGGAGGGCGTTCCCCTCAGAAAATCCCCCAGGGCAATTAATGAAACCCCTCTGTTCGTTTTGGAACAAGCCCCATTCCCTCACTGAGCACTTCCCAGCAGAGACACATCTCACACCACCTCCTGCCACCCTCTCCCAGCCTCCTTCCCATTCTAGGCTCAAGGATGGTGATTTTGCTCTGGGAAAACACTGATGGCTTTGCACACCAGATCCAAACTCTGGCCCAGGGGAACTTTTCCCCCCCTGCCCTGGCACACTCAGAGCCAGTCACCTCTTCTCGTAGTCCAGGTCCCCCACGGAGCCGTTCATCAGCTGGTTGGGGGTCCACTTCAGTGCCATGATGTCGGCAGTCTGGTGAAGGGACAGATATCCTGGGATTGCCTCCATGTCATCTCTCTTGGGAAAAGAAACACGGGGACAGAGTGAGCTGGAAGATGCCAGAAGCACAAAGCCCTGGAGCCCAGTCCTGGCCCCTCACACAGCCCTGCCTGCTGCCCCTGAGCCCACCCAGTCACAAACAGTAAGAAACCCACTGTGTTGCTGGAAAACCTCCTAGCAGAGACTCCAGGACACCTCACTGCCTTGGAAAAGGGCTGAGAGCAACTGCCCAGCAAGGAAAACTTAACAGCTCCACCTAAAAGCAGTTTGCATTTCATTTATTTGACTGCAAAAAGCAGGAAGGGACAGGAGAAGGAGTTTTGTGGTAAAGAATGGGCAGGGAGAGGAGTTTCTACTTAGACTGAAGCAGAGCTCTTCCACCCCACTGGGAGAATCCATATCACCAGGACCTCCACAAACACAGTCCACTCACTGTCCTCACAGATTAAAAACGTGCTTTTCTCCACCCAAAAGCAATGTGGGATAGAATGAGGTGCTGGGGAGCAGAGCAGGGTTTCAAAGCCCAGGTTTCCCAGCACGAACTCACCGGCTGCACCAGGACATTGTTCTTGCCGTACAGGAGAGTGGCTCGGGAATTCTGGTGCAGGGACTCCACATAGTCCCTGGCAGACAGGGACGGCCTGTCATCCATGCTGCCACTGGAATGTCTTTTCTGAATCTGCAAGAGACACACCCACAAATCTGAGGTGAGAACAGACACCCTCTGGCTTCCCAAAAGCTTCTCTTGAACCTCATTCCCTCCTCACTTATACACTTGAGAGAGTCACTACTAGAAATCCTTTCCTCAGGGTGCTCTAAGGGGATTCCTGGCTCTGTCCGAGCTCAGAGAAGCCCCAGGATTGAGTTTTGTTTGCAATGCACAGAGCAGATTCAGCTTGCTGTTCACACATGATGTTCCCAAGGGACACAGACCCTGGGATGCAGTGCCATGAGGGGCTGGCACGCCAGTGCTCTCCATGGACCATGTTCCCAGCACCTCTGCCTCAAAGACCTCCCTCATCAGAGGGCTCCACAGGCCTTTCCAAGCAAAGGGAACCCAGATCCTGTGGCTCTGGGAGGAGCACAGAGAGGTTTATCCCCCACTCACGCAGAGCGCCGGGCGCTTGGTGGGCGAGTCCTGGCGGCAGTGGGAGCTGTGGATCCGGTGCCTCTGGACCAGCTCGTCCGCAGAGGGGTCTGTCCAGAAGTGGTCAGCAGTCTTCATCTTCGTGTACTCCAGTGCACAGGGCCCCACTGTGGAGAGGAACACCCCAAATGTAAGGGAGCCATCCGTGATCCCACGGCCGCGGTCACCTCCCCGATCTGCAGATCATAGATTTGGGAGCACGGGTTTGGAAAGCAAGTAGGGAAAGTGTTACCCAATAAAGATGCAAGAATTGGTCCATCCACAGGATCCATCAGGAGAGCTTCCTTCTCGTAGTACTTACTAGAAGAAGTAAAGGACAGCAGAATGCTGGAGCACTACGAAGTTATAGACAGTGGGTTTAAATCCCTGTCGTGCCCTTTGCTTTCTCTATCTCCCCTTACGGGGAGAGGGCAAAAAGCCCTAAACAGGCTATTTCTGCCAGCTGAGAAATTCCTGGGGAACAGCCACCCTCCTGCAGCACATGATAATCTCCTAACAAACCTGCCCAGGAGTGGAGACCCTCCCAGGACACCTCAGCATGCAGATCCCAGAAGGAATCAGGGCTGCATTGCCCTGACAACCCAGCCACCACCAGGGCCAGCATGGCCTGTCTGTATTTTAGGGAGTGATCACCAGCAGCAGGGTATCCATCAGAGTCCCCATGATGGGTACTGAGTGACACAGCTGGCCTGTGCCATCCAGGGACTTCCCTGGCCCACATGGATACTGTTGTTCCTCAGCCAGCAACACCCCCAGTGCCATGAAGGGGTGGGTGCTGGCAGTGATCCGGACAGGGACATGGGTGGCCTGTGCCAGCACTCACCTGCTGTTCTCCACCAGGTAGTGCACGATTTTATCCAAGACCTTTTCGAAGAGGGCCGTGCGGATCCAGAGGTGCTTGATGGCCTGAGGAGACAGGTTGGGCAGCTTCGGCACCTTGCGCACGTTCTCCGGGACACCCTGGGCTTGGTTTCGCCTTTGGAGGTACAAGACAAGAGACAACACCACCACAGGCTCATCCCTGAACTCTGAGGGAGCCCAGGGCACTCCTGCCACCAGGGGTTTGGGGGTGTTGGCTGTGGTGATGGGGGGATCCCAGAGAACTGCCTGGGACAGAGCTCTGGAGGTGCTCCCTGTGTCTATCCCACCCCCTGCTCCAGAGGGGCCACGCCTGCATTTGAAACCAGACTTCACTAAATCCATTCCCCACTGTAAAGACACCCCAGAACTCTGCTCTCCCTCAGCAGAGTCCTCTAGCCCACACATCTTTCCATGGCTGAGCTCACAGGCTGAGCAGCTCATCTTAGGACAGCTTAAAATTCCTGCCCGCAGGAAGCTGCTCCATCCATCTCCCTGCTAATTGTCCAAGGATGAGTAATCCTCTCCCAAACAGCAGCTGAATTACTGCAGGTTCAAGCCCTGCACACTGAGACAGACCAAACGTGGTTCCAGCTGGCTTGGTGAACTGGTCCATAAACTGTGACAGCTCAGCAGCAACGTGCTCAGCTGTCCCTGAAGCACCAGAGCAGGCACAGAGGGAGTTAGGACTTGTCCACCCCTCCTTAAACCACAACCACAACTCAGTCTCCTAGAACAGCAACCAGTTTGGTCAAGATATAAAAAACCCAGGACAAGACTGAAGGAGCAATTCCTCCCGTCGAGGCTCAAGCTGGACCCAAACTACACCTCCCACCCCAAAACCTGAGTGAGCAGAGAGGATTGGCAGCCACAGCAGTGCCTTACGCGTTCTCAATGAGCTGCTCCAGGTCCTGCACCTTCCTGCAGAGCTCCTCTGCCAGGGGGAAGCTCTTGCCCACCTTCATGAACAGCGCTGCGATCTTGTTGCTGCGCAGGAACCCGGCCGCCCTCCGCTTCAGCCCGAACAGCACGCAGCATTCCACGGCGGCTGCAGCAGAGCACACACCATGGCATCAGAATATTCCCAGCTGGAAGGACCCACGGGGATCATCGAGTCCAACTCTTTGAGTGACTGGCCCATCGATGGAGCACACAGTTATTAGCACCACGCTCTACCCAGCTGAGCCAACCTCAGCGTCACTGGAGCACCTTCCCTGTGGAGTCAGGCTGAGAGAGTTGGGGCTGATCAGCTTGGGGAAGAGAAGGTTGTGTGGAGACCTCACAGCACCTTCCAGGATCTAAAGGGGCTACAAGGAATCAGGAAAGGGACTGTTCATCAGGACACTTCCCACTAGACCAGGTTGCTCTAAGCCCCATCCAGCCTGGCCTTGGATACTTTCAGGGATGGGGCAACCACAAGCTCCTAAAACTCCTCAGACAGTAAATTTGAAGGCAGAGACATCCCCACCTTGGCTTCAGGAAATTCTAACCCCATCACACACGGGAATTAACAGCAAACATCACAGCCTCTCCAGGGTAATTGCTGTGCTGGGCAAACAGGCTGACACTCTCCTTGTGGGTTTCTCATGGATTGTGGAGAAACCAGCCTCTCCCTGATGTTTTCCCTTTGGCCCAATCTGAAGGATGGGCACGGCTGAAACAGGAGGTTTCACTCCCTGTGCTGGGATGGTGCAAGTGAGGAGGAGAAAGCTCAGGAGGCAAGGACAGGCACACTAAGGGTTTCTAAAGCAGCAAGGGAAATGGGGCAGTTTTCCCCAAAAAATCTGTGTCCATACAAACATTTTTCTGAAAAACTGAAAGGAACAAAGAACCTGGGGATAAACCACAGGCAATGCCAGCAGCTCAGTCTGGCTTTGGGGACCCTCCTGGCTCAGCAGTGACTCCGTTAGCACTCAGGGACACAGGGACTTGTTAAGTCCTTGTGGAAGGCTTTGCCTGACTCTGTTTCCTGGACTCTGCCCAAAGGCACTCACCAAACCCCAGTGAGTGCCCAGACAGCCCCAGACACCATCCCTGCCCTGCTATGGTGAGGGGGGATCCCGGGAGCCGGCGATGACTCCACAGAAAGATGCGCACACGCACAGGCTCTGCCTGCAGCTCATTCCCAAAGTCCCCTGGGAAGGCTCAGGATGGATGTCTAGCACCAAACACTGACTGATTAAACAGGCTGATCAAAGCACTGGAAAATCACACGGACCCGCAGTCCTCAGACCCTTGATCCAGGTCTGACAACGAGCTTCCTCTCCCTCCTCCCCGGGAAGCCGGCGCTGCCAAGCTGAGCCCACCGGATGCTGCTTCACCTCCTGCCTGGAAAGGCACACTTCCCTACAGCTGAACAGCTCCATGGAGACACGGAAAAAGGCATTCCATGCAGCTCCCAGGCTGTGAGAGGCTCATTATCTCGCCCTGCTCCGTGCCGTGCCTGAGCTCGGTGCCGAGCAGCAGCATCCGAGGGCCGGTGAGATACGGCCTGTGCTGGCAGAACAACAGATTTGGGCCAGCCCAGCCCTGCTGACTCCCAGCAGCCAGGCAAAGACTCTGCATGGACACCTGGCTTTGAAACCAGGCCCTGCACAAGGCCTCCCAAAGCCCAGAGGGCTTCACCTGCCCCAGGATTATGTGCAGCTGCAAATAAGATACAACCCAAACTGCTCCATGGCTTTGCCAGAAGATCCAACATCTCTCTCATTTTCCCTATGCTCTGTGGCTGAAATACAAGTGACAAACAGCCCCACCTGCCTGGGACTGCACCCAGGGGTGCCCATTTGGAGTGGCCTGCTCAGGCAGGTCCTGAAAGCTCAGGTACCACGGCGGGTGAGCAGCCAGGG
The DNA here is from genome assembly GCF_009650955.1 of Corvus moneduloides. NCBI lineage: Eukaryota > Metazoa > Chordata > Aves > Passeriformes > Corvidae > Corvus > Corvus moneduloides. The sequence goes on from NC_045493.1 coordinate 10,188,984, forward strand.
TTGCTCCTGCCCAGCTGCGCTCCCAAGAGAGAACCTCTGTGAGCTCCCAGTGCCACCAGTTCCATTCCAAATGCCCAGCAGACAAATGGGAGCACTGGTACTCCCGCTGTGCTCAGGTCACAGGCAGCACATCCCAACTCCTGCCAGGCAGGGAGAAATCCCAAGTCCTGAATGGCCTCTGGCACACGGCATCGAGACAGAGCTGTCAGCAGCATCTGTTCCCAGTGCCACATCTGAACCTGTGCAAAACACCACTGCTGGCAGAACTACATGGAAATGTGCAGCTTCCATAGGAAAAACTCTCCCCGTGCCCTACTAAATCCAGGGGTAATGGTAGGATTTTTAAATTGGATGAGTTTTGGAGCTCAGCTGTGTCACTGCTGCAAGCAGACACTGAAGAGATTCTCCTCATCCCTCAGGACATTACCTACAGCATAGCCACGTGGTGCAGGGGCCCCGTTCAGCTACACCCAGGTGAGGGGGGAACTTTGGCTGCTGGCAAAAGACTGAAGATACTCCTGAGCTGCCCAGAGCTCTGACACGATTCAAACCACTCGAGCTGAGCAGCCTTGGCTGACGTGGACACCAAACCCTGGGCTCCCACGGCCCCGCCGCCGGCTCCCCATCAGCCTCCCAGGGCAGCCTGGATGTGACAGATGCCAGCTCGTGTTTGTCTGCTCCAAACCCCCCTCAGAGCGCCACGGGGGCTGCTGCCCTTCCCTGCCAGACCACTGGCTCCATCCGGAGGGGTTTGCGCTACGCCGGCCGCGCAGAGGGCTCGGCGAGGAGGGCTCTGCTGGGAAGGCAGCTCTCTCCAGGGAAAAGGGCAGCTCTGGCAGCCAGAGCCAGGCTTGCAGCACGCTCTGCTTGGCAGGGAAAGAGGTTATTTACAAGCTCACCCAGCTCCTGGAGAGCCACAACACCGAGGAAGGTGCACGAACCGTTCCAGTGAGAGGAACAGCAGACGGAGCAGGAGGGGGACACCGGGAGCCAGGGAAAGGGCAGCAGCATCGGGAGAGGCCAGAAGGGACCAAGGAGCCCTTCGTGCCTGGATGCCTCAGCTCCCTGCTGCAGGAGCCTATAAATAATCCCAGGCTGAGAAGCCTCGTGCTGCACAGAAAAGCAGGGAATGAGTCACACCTGGAAGTCTGCTCTGCTCTTTCGATGCCACACAGAGGGAACAGGCTCCTGAGTGTCTTTGATGTGAAGGCCCAGGAGGAAAGGAGAAAGCCCAGCCTCCAGGCTCCTTTCCATAAACTCCTAGTCCATAACAGCAAAGAAAGATTTGGACTTGACAGACTTTCAGTTGAATCAACTCTCAGGGGAATTTAAAAATAAAAGATTATTTCTAGTCCTTCCTCAATGGCTGCACACACTGCCAGCACCCCTCCCTCTTTTGACATATCCCTGTATATTTTAAGCACAAAGACCTCAGGGACTCTGACCTCTGCCAGAACAATCCATCCTCTGGCACTCCCCAGTGCCCCAGCCCAAGGTCCTGGAGCTGGAGCATGTCCCCAGGAATGACTGGTTCCCAGGAATGGCACATGGCACAGCCCGGGAAGGGAGTGCCCAGCACCAAAAGCCCCAATCCAGGCCAGCATCGGAGACTCACCACAGAAGGAGATGATGTGGCTGCTGTCCTCATGCACGAATTTCCTCGTCACAGCCTCCTCCATGATCTGCTTCACCTGCAGGACAGAGGCAGTTAGGGAAACTTCAGCCATGGAGCAGAGTGAGGAGTCCTGCAGTGGGGTGGGTGCACAGGAACCTCCTCTGCTCCCAGGTTTCCCCAGCTGCACAGGAGGTCTCATGGAGGATGCAGCTCTGCCTGCTGAGCATCGCCAGCTATTTCAAAAAGTCAGGTATAAAAAAAGGGCTGCTTCATTTTTGAGAAACTTCACAGTAGGAAAATGATGAGCCGAGAATTAACTGAGGGATCTGAGCAGCATTTAGATGAAAGTCATCTCATAAAGGTAGCTAAATCTCAGATTTAAGGCTTTTACAGCATTGTTCTGTTCTCTCATTTTGTTTGACAAATTTCCTGTGACACAGCTGTCCCAAATGACTGCAACTATCCATCAGTGCCTAATTCAGCGATCACCTGGCACCAGCTGTGCCCAGGAATTCCATTCGCACAGCAGTGCCAGCAGCTCTGCCCTCTCTGACTCTTGACTGGCACTCAGCTGATCCAGGGGAAGCTGTCACTTAGTGCTCATCAGGGGCACGATTAGGGGACAAAAACAAACAGGACCCCACATAAATTAGGAGGGTAATTCTTTGCAGGGAGCAGATGGGAGGTCAGACCTGGCAGGTCAGGTCTGGCAGCACAGTGGTGACTTCCATCCCCAGCTGCCACTCTCCCTAATCCTGCTACAACCAGCCAGAGTCCAGCTGAATCTTTGCTCCTTAAACATTCCGTTCCCAACCACTTTTCCTTTCAAACACAGCTGCCAGCATGCCTGGATCTCATCTCCCAGTGCCTCTGTAACATCTTGATTTTGGAAAACACAGGGGAAAGTGTTCCCAGTGCAGAGCTGAGGGTCAAGACTTGGCCAAGCAAACCTTGCATGAATGGGAGACCTTTAATGGCATCATTTGGGGAATTAATCCCCTTTGCAAGGTATAATCAAAGTTATGCATGGCTGACAGCTCAATAAAGGAAACCCTGAGTCTGGATTAAGACAAGAGTCCTCTCCAAGCCAAGAGCTGCTCTGTGTCAGAGCCATCAGGTGAGATCCCAGCACTGCTCCCTGCTCGGTGACTAACGGAGCACTGAGACTTCCCTGGATGCCTCGGATGAGCTGGTACTGAGTCAGGAAGTCACAGCAAGGAATGTCATCGAGATGTGGAGCTCGGGACTGGAGGTGGCTGGGAAATTCCTCTTGGCACAACGTGATCCAGCTCCTGCACCTCCCACATCGCCCACATCCCAACGCCGCGCTCAGAGCGGTGACTCCACCTGCAGGAACACCCCGGGGACCAGGAGAAAGCTCCATCTTCCACCCCAGTGCTTTGTTGTGTCCCAAAACTGCAGCTGGCCCTGGTCAGGGCACCTCCTGGTGCTCCTTTACTCCTTACCTCCCACCTACAGTTTTCCCCTTGTCCCGGTGCCCTGTGCTGGGCACCAGGGAAGGGGCAGCTGCAATCCTCACTCAGGGCTCCCTGCTCCAGCAACTTTTTATTTTACACTACAGCAACAGAAACGGGGACAGAGCAAGTCCCAGCAAGAGGAGAGGAGCCTCTGTCTCCCACACATCCCTCGACCTTGGCTGCAGGGGTGGATCAGGGATGGGAAGCACCACACACCTCATGTCCACCAGTGCCCAGGTGCTCCCCAGAGCCACCCCTTTTCCTCCACCTGGAATTCCACGTCACCAAAGACATTCTGGAAGCCTGCCCAGCTCAGGAGCTATCCCTGACCACCCCTGGGAGCAGCCCTGGAAGGGAGGTTCACATCTTGGGGCCCTCAGGGATTCCCTGAAATTTGGCTCTCCCAGCTGGCTGAGCCACCCTTGTCCAGGTGGCTCCTAACCCTTGCCCAGGCAGGCTGAGCTTCCTCTGTCAGCAGGGCACAGCACTTCTCTCTCACACATCCAGCTGATCTCCCAGAAAATGATGACACACAGATATTAAATGCACACTCGTGCCAGCACTGGTGGTATCAGGATTTTAACCCCCCTCCCCCAAATACACCTGAGAATCAACGTGCAGAGTTATGTCTTTACCAGCTTCTGATTCAATCAGGAAATATTCCAATATAAGCAGCACATTCAAACATTTGTTTGAAATTTCAATATATTGACACGATGCCACAGGGCCTTCCCCAGGCCAGTGACCATCTGCCTGTCCAGGGCCTGGGGAGCATCCAGGACTGCAGGAGCCAGCTCTGACCAGGCATTTCAGTGCCAACACTGCACAAACCACCTGCACGCTCGAGGCACAAGCGAAACACCTTCCAAGAGACACAGTTTAGTGGAAAATTACTCATTAAAAGTAAAAAAAAAAAGAAAATGCACTGCACTGACTGAGGTTGTAACGCTAAAAATAAATCAAGGAAGTCTAAAGGACTGGAAGTGGAAAGGGCACTGCAACAAGGGCACTCACCTGGCATCTGACAAATACAAACACCAGCCCAGGAGGTAGAAGACAGACAGACAGACATGGCCTTGTAACAGAAAACATGGGATATCTTGGAATCCTGGAATGGTTTGGGTTGGAAGGGACCTTAAAGCTCATCTCATTCCACCCCCCTGCCACGGGCACGGACACCTTCCACAATCCCAGGGTGCTCCAAGCCCCATCCAATGTGGCCTTGGACACTTCCAGGGAACAGAATCAACACTTCCAGGGAACAGAGCTCAGAGATCCCAACTTTCTCTAAGCACCAAGAAAATTTTCCAACAAAACCATCTTAACGTTTGCCCAAACAGACACAGCTGGCATCTCTAGGACAGCTCCAAGCCAGAGAACCCCAAAACTCCTGAGAGATCTCCTGTGCTGTTGTCTGCAGACCCCAAAGGATTCTCCCACTCAGAGCAGCCCCTCCACAGCCAGCTGGGATCACCACCACCACAGCTGGGATCTGCCACGTGCTCCCAGATCCTCTGGGAGCTTCTGACACCCCGGGAACATCGGCTCAGCCGAGCTTGGCTCCCTCCACAGAGAAGACTTGAACAGCCTCTGAATGTGCTGCATTCCAGCATTTTAATGCTAATTCTCAGATTGTAGCCAGAACAATCCCAACAGATGAAGCTGCCCACTCTGGAGCTCATGCCAGCCTAGGGAAATGAGATGTTTGCTCTTCTTTTATTAGAAAGGAAATTAAAACAGCAACTAATAATTTAGCTGTAGGTAAACTTGGGAGGAATCTCACCAAGAATTCCACAGCAGTACCAACAAACCCCTGGCTCCAGCTGTGAGCACAGGACAAGTCCCCCTGGAAAGTGAAATCAAACCCTCACCTGTCCAACAACCCCAGACCCCAGGGAGGGATGAAGGCTTAGACCTCTCTGCTACAAAATTCCCAGGGATATGCATCATCCAAAGCCCAGCTTTCCTGTCACCCAGTCCTGTTGTCATTTACACTGCTGGAACAAGCCAAATATTATCACAGCCACCACCGAGGTGCAGGGACCAGGAGCAAGCCAAGAACTCCAGGTTTAATTAGTCCAAGGCAATATTGGCTCACAACTGTTTTACCTGGCCAGGTTTTTCCCTAGAGAACCCGTACTCTGCATTATCCAGGGATGTTTGCAGTCTCTATTTTCCTGCCGTGCCTCTTGCAAAGCCTTTCACTGGTTATTAAAGCATTTCTATGGAAGCACAACACCTCCTGTCTATTTGGCCATGCTGGAAACTCCGTGGAATTGTTTACAGCAAGCCAGATGCAAACAGAGTCCCCAGGGAGATCCTTTTCCCAGTCCTGTTCCAGGGTCAAGCTCGCTCACGTTGCCACAGGCTGAGGGCAGCTGCTCCCAGGAACAGGCCTGGTCACCAGATCCAGCACCAAAAAACATCTGGACAAGCAAAAAATGTGGCCCAGCAGCCACACACTGGAGCTAAAGCCATGGGAGAGCATCCCATCCCAAACCCAAAGGATTTACAGCAAAAAATAGAGGTGAAGATGAAGATGGAGATGTCTCCTGCTCCCTCTGAACATCCACCTCTACACGGGGTGTCAGATTGGGTGGATGAGATGCTGCAGGACCAGAGCCAGGAAGCTGCACTGCCTGTATCCCCTCAGAATCACAGAATTCATCACAGAATCATGGAATTGTTGAGGTTGGAAAAGACCTCCAAGATCACTGAGCCCAACCATTCACCCAGCACTGCCAGGTTCACTGTCCCTGTTCAATCCACCTGGCCCAGGAGAACCATCAAGCCCACCAAACAAACAAACAACCAGCAACAAAAAAACTTTAAAAAAACCCCCAACCCATTGATGAAAGAGGCTTTAAACTTGGTTTGCTTTTGTACATTTGCTTTTCAAATTCTTTTCCAAGCTGCAGTTTTCTCGTTCTCATCACGGTCTTTAAGTGCTGCTTTGATTATGTGTTTGCAGTTAATTCTTGCACTTAAAAAATCCAATTTTCCGTGTCAGTTTTGGTGCAACGAGTGCACGTGGGCATTTCTTGCTGTAGTCTGAGCTCTCCTGTAATTGCTTCTCCCAACCAAGGTCTCTTTCCAGGAGAAAGCTCCACAGGAAGCAGCTCCCCATGCTCTGGAGCTGTGTCCATGGAGCACTGCAGCTCTGTCACTTCCCAGTCTTTCAAAACGCTGAAGGATCACTGAGATGCAACATTAGGACATCCCCAGGCAGGGTTGTATTTGCAAGGACAAACAGACAGGGGAATATTTCCCAGCAGGAATGTGAGCCTGGCTTTGCTGGATGTACCAAAGGTGTCCAAAGCAAAGCAAGTGGAAAATCTCTGCTTGGCTCCAGGACATTATTCCAAACCCCCACTCCTTCTGGTGCCCACAGGAGTCTCTGTGTGTGGGGAATGGTGGATGGAAATCCTGGGATATCCAATCACACGGCCAATGCTGGAGCTAAAGCCACTTTTTAAGCTAAAGCAGAAGTTCTCAGACTGAAACCTCTCACCAGCCAGCTTCACCTTCTCATTTGAAAATGAAATCTCTGCCTGTTGCCTGTCTCATTGCTACAACACCCTTTTTTAGCAGACTTGTTGACAAAATTCACGTTTTCCAACTCGACGCTGCAGGATTTCCTGTTTCTCCTGCCTTACCATGTTCCTCATCTTTCCAGCAACAAACACCCAGATGATCCCAAAAGCAGGTGCCAGACAGACTGTTCAGCACCACCACGAGCTGCAGCCACGCTCTGCCACTTCTTCAAGAGTTTACAGGCTGACCACTAAAAAAAAGCCCAATTAATTGTGCTCGGATCAGTTAAAACACAGAGCACGTGCACCATTTATACCCAGAGACCTCAGGGCTCTCGCCAGACGTTTTGGTGGCCCCTGGCATGAGGGGACACCACAGGGACACCTCTGATGGCACCAGACACTTGTCTTGAAAGCCATTTGGCAGCTCCCTATTCTTCCTGCCACAGAAACATCGATCACACTCCTGCCCACGGAGACCTTTGGCTTTTCTAAAAGTCTTACTTAATTATTTATCACCACTTGCTGAATAAAACATGGCACCTCCTGCAGCTGAGGGATCCTCCACGTGACACACAGGAGGGATTTCCAGGCCAGCCCTTCCCCAGGAACCACGTGTGCTCACAGCTGGGGACTGGGATGAGGCTCCTTGGGGGATAAGGGAGGAGAAGAACTCTGAATGCTTGTGCAGCTTGCTGGAAAATGAATTTAAAATATATTAGTGGAAGGATCCATAATGCAACATCACACCCTGGGGGGACACAGGGGCATCCCAGCCATGTGTATTTACTGAGAGTGTTTTGCACCAGACTTCCTTCACAGGGCTTCAACTTTTGGCCAAAAATCCGTGCTTGCAACTCTAATCTAAGCTGCCTAAGATCACGTTATAGCTGGTTCTATTCCTGTTGTGCTTGTCAAACACACATTTCCACGCCATCTGTGGGCACTGCTGGCACTGCTGGCTGTAAATGCTCAATACAGACATTTAAGGAAACATTTAAGGAAAACTTTAGTCATTTCTGTGTTTCCAGCAGCCGACCTCGAAGCCGGGTTCTGTTCTCAGCACATCCCAAAGCCCCTGGTTTTCCCAGGTAGTGATGTTGCCCTGACGAGGCTTTTGGATTCACTGAAACGTGGTGAAGGATGATACTGAAACCAGCTTCCAGCTCCAAATCGCCCCGAAGTCCTGAATCTGTGCAAAGCCAGGTATTTCCATGGCAACAGCCAGGACGCCAGGAGGGAGGAGGGGGAGGATATTTTGGCAGCAGAGGACAGAGGGTCCTCCCGGCACAGGGAAGGTGTGAGGAAGGGGGAAAGCAGCACAAAACCTGCTCCGGGGATGACAGCTCAAGCCAGGGGTTTCTGGAGCACCAGAGCTCTTGTGCAAAGCCCTGCTTTTACATCGAAGAGGAGAGGAAATGGTCCCCAGTGATCAGTGCTGCTCTTCAGAGCAGATCGATGCAGGCAATCGAGAAATGCTGCATTAAGGGCCCTCTGTTCTCTCTTGATACAGAAACATCTGAAAAAGGCTGCCCTGGGTGCTTGAGAGACATCAGAGGGTCCCTCTGCCAACAGCAGCTTTCATCACCAACCTGCAGCTCATCATCCTCATCCTTATCTTGCCTGAACACTTTTGACAGCTACACAAAGGCCTTTTCCCTTTTTTTTTTAATAAACTGGCCTCGAGAACACTTAAAGCTCTCAACATTAATTTTTCAAATCCTAGTAGCATTAAATTAATTTACAATTTTCTACCCATCCAGAATGAAATAGCTGGCACTGACGCCTCCAATCTGATATTTTGGAACGGCGGGCACACAGAAAAACAAACCCAAGCTGCAAAAACACTGCTCTTACCAGTCATTTGTGTTACTTAGCCACAAACCCGGCAACATGGCTGCAAAGCAGGGGCTTCTCTGAAAGGGTGGGAGGAAGAGACTGACTGTTGTTCCCATGACACATGATGAAGGAATTAGTCAACAGCCACACAGTGACAACCATTCCAGCTACTGAAAAACAAACAATATATCTGGTAGAAGACAAGCAGGCTGTGGCCAACCCCAATTTCTAAAAGAACTCTAAGAGCAGGCAGCAAAATGTTCAATCCAGGTTTGATAGCTACCAAGGAACAAAGACTCAGAGCTGCCTCCTGAGTGGCAAGTTAAACATAAACTAAGTTTTTGCAGAAGAACGACCAAGATGACTGTTTGCTTTCATACGCTGTTCAGCTTTTCACTCAGCTCACGCTCCAGGGACACGTGTGCAGGTGGATTGCACAGGTAACACCTGCTTCCCTCCCTCTGTGCCGTGAGGCTGCCTGGAGGGAGCTAAAAACACCTCAGGATTCTCCTCTGTTAAAAACCAAACTTGTAAAAGAAGGGGAGGAGCACAGTTTGGAAGGGGAGTACTTCTAGTTGGAAACACCAAACCTGGGTATTTCAGGCTCTGGGTTTGTAAAGAAGGCTCATTCCATCTGATAAAAGCTCTGAAAAAAATCAGAAAACGTTGGTCATGCTGCTTACCCTGCACAACAGGACACAAGATGCCTCCTGTGTCAGACCTCACTCCTTCCCTTGCAGCCTGCTGACAAACAGTCCATTTTGCAGCTTCCAGGGTTGGTTTGATTTATTATGACCATATGGGGCAGGGGGGAGGAAGAAGATGGTGACAGATAACACAGCTCATCTCACCCTGCACATCCACTGCAGCACAGGACTTCTCCAGAATCCAGTGCCTTAACCATGGCAACAGCCAAATACTGAGGGCTGCTCAGTGCCCTGGCTAATTCCAGTTTACTGTTTCTGTCCCTGCTCGGATCAGACCTTCCTCCCAGTGTTTGCCTCGCTCAGTTATGGCCCTGGGTGACAGATGTGCCACAGCTCCCCAAGGACAGCCCTGGCTGTCCCTGCTCTCAGCTGGGCTCACCTGCACCGAGGGCCCTGGCAGCTCACACAGAGCCCTGGCTGGAGCAAAACCAGGCATGGTCTCGTGAAATGAGAATAATACAGGTTTGAGAAAGGTTAAAAATCTGGGAGTGGGGAAAAAAACCCAGGAGATTTCTGGCCCTTTCTACTGCTCCTTGCAGTCTGCAAAAGCTCCTGACTCAACCTGAGGTCAGCCTAGGAAAGGAAGGAAAACCAAAAGCATGAGCAAAGCAGGCCTAAAGAGCAGGGAGCAACAGGCACAAGAATGCCCACCTGCTTCCAGTCTCAGGGATGGCACTAAATAATTAACTCCACAACCTACAGGATCACGTTTCCCAAGGTTTTTAATTCCCACCAGAGCAAAGCCCAGGTGGAGAGCACAGGTCCTCTATGGAATTCCCCCACCTGTGTGGCTGTGCACCCACAGCCCCCTTGCTGGACCCAACCCCTGTCCAGGCTCAGAGCTTCCAGCGGGAGTGGAAGGGCACGTGGAAGGCAAATCCCAAGGGAATGGCAACCACCTGGTACCTGCACAGGCAGGGAACCCACATCCACACCAACATCCCGAACAATGGGACCACCAGGACAAAGCCTCTGCTCTGTGTCAGCTCTAAGGGGCTGCTGGAGAGGTCCTGGAGCGTGCCAAACACCCAGGTCACAGCACCATGGTGGCACTTCACCAGGGCAGGAGGGCTTCCCCCGTGCACCCCTTTCCTCCCTCAGGCTTTACTCGCATTCACCAAACCCACATTATCTGCCCAAAAGCCAGCAGAAGGGCACGGCACAACCGCAGCTCTGCTCCCGGAGGTACCAGCTCCACTTTCCCCCAGCACACGGCCCCAGGAGGGAGCAAAGCCGGGCACTGAGGGCCAGCACGGCAGAGGCTCTGGGGGAAGCTCCGGGCCGGCAGCAGCCCTGGCTCCCACCCTGCAGCAGCCGTCTCTGCACTCAGGAGCTGCCACAGACAGTAATAATGAGATAGCAGCTCTATCCACAACGCTAAATAAATGTCATACCCTTTTCCTGGTTTAATAGCCGTTGCTGAGGCAACCAGTGGTATTCCTTAGCACCACACCCGGCACAGCATTAAAGGTGGGAAGTGGTCTGAATGGGCAGCGCAGTCACCCTCCCCAGACCCACCACCCACGGGTCTGCTTCTCCCGACTCCAAGCAGTGTCTTCCATTCCCCGGGAGCCTGTAAACTGGATAGCGAGATGCTCGTAAGAGCAGAAACAAAACACCACACATCCCCCCACACCCTCCGACATCCCGGGAGGTGACCTGCGGGGACAGAGCGTGGGTAGGACAGGACAGCAGCTCCCGGTGACCCAGCGCTTCACCACCCGGCACGACTCAGCTCCGTGACTCGATGGACCGTCTACTCAGGTGTAACACACGGGATAAACACGGAGCTCGAGGCAGCTCAACATAAAACACCGTACAAACTAATAGAGTTAAAGATGCCTGAGAAGAGGAAGCAGAGCGAGAACGCCATCACCCTGCACTGGCCACACACATTTGGGCCCCCCCTTTTCCTGCCCGGGGTCCCCAGCACCCGCTGCCCCCCGCCCTGCCAAGGAGCGCCGTGCTGCGGGAGGGCTCGTCCCATCCCCGCTCCCAAGGGAAGGATGCAGCACCGGGAGTCGCCCCTTTTTCCCTGCGGAAAATCCCAAGTTGTGGTGTGCTCTGCCCCCAGCCAGAGGCGATTTTCCAAGGATGCGGGGCGCTGGGATGCCGGGCACTGGCGCTGCAGGGATGCTCCTCCGCCCCCCCGGGACCCGCAACCGCGCCCGGGTGGGCTCTCGGCCGGGAGGGCTCTCGGCCCCGCTCCGGGCTGGTTTCTTTGGGGGCTCTTAAACCCACGGTAGCAGCAGCCGGACCCAGCGGATGCCACGGGCGAGCGGGCCCGGGGCTCCCCCCGGGCAGAAGCCGCCGCAGCCGCCGCTCCCCGCGGGCACCGGGCCGGGGCTGCTCCCGGGGGTCCCGCACCCACCTCCTTCTTGACGGTGCGCAGCAGCCGCTGCCGGGTCTCCGCTTCTGCGGGGAGAAGGGGGGAGAAGAGACCCATTAGTGCGGCCCTGCCCCGCCACCCCCAGTCCCGGTGCCGGTCCCCGGTCGCAGTCCCCGCCCGCCGTACCCGCCGGGGCCGCCGCCATGGCCGCGCTCGCTCCGCAGCGCCCGCAGACTGCCGGGCACCGGGCCGGGCCCGCCGGGCCGCACCGCCCCCCGCCCCGCCGGGGAGGGGCCGCCGCCGCCGCCAATCCGCGACCGGCACCGGTACCCCCGGCACCGGTACCCCCGGGCACCCCCGGCACCCCCAGCACCGGCACCCCCGGCATCGGCACCCCCGGCACCGGCACCCCCGGGCACCCCCAGCGCCGGTACCCCCGGGCACCCCCGGCACCGGTACCCCCGGGCACCCCCAGCACCGGTACCCCCGGCACCGGCACCCCCGGGCACCCCCGGCACCGGTACCCCCGGGCACCCCCAGCACCGGTACCCCCGGCACCGGCACCCCCGGGCACCCCCGGCACCGGTACCCCCGGGCACCCCCGGCACCGGTACCCCCGGGCACCCCCAGCACCGGTACCCCCGGGCACCGGCACCCCCGGCACCGGCACCCCCAGCACCGACACCCCCGGCACCGGTACCCCCGGCACCGGCACCCCCAGCACCGGCACCCCCGGCACCGACACCCCCGGCACCGGCACCCCCAGCACCGACACCCCCGGCACCGGTACCCCCGGCACCGGCACCCCCAGCACCGACACCCCCGGCACCGGCAGCCCGGGTACGCCCGCCATCCGCAGCCCCGGCACCCACGGCGTGCCCCCTATCCCCGGCACCCCCGGCAACCTCGGCGCTCCCGAAAGTGGCACCCCCGGCAGGGCGACTGGGTCCGGACCGGTGCTCCTACAGGGTCTCAACCGGGACCAGTGCCACGGTGGGATCACAGCCGTGCCCCAGCTCCCGGGGTGGCGACCAAACCCCCCCCCCCCCCCCATAGCTGATTCCCGTTCCCCCAGCCAGGTCCCTGCACCCCCGACCCAGCCCCGAGGTGCCCGGGGACGGCGGCCGCGGGGCTGGGTGACGCGGGACGGGGAGAGCCCTGGAGGTGTCCCCGCACACGGGGATCGCTGGGGCACTGTCTGGCCTCGGACAGGGGTTCAGGGCTCTGGAGGTCCCTCACAGGGACGAAGCAACCACGTCCTTTCAGGCCTGAGCCATCCAGGCCCGCTCCGGTGAGCTCCAGCACAGCGGGAAGGTGACAGCGACCGGAGACCCCCATTGCCTCCTCTCAAAATCACAACATCGCAGCCCCTCGGAGAGCGCCCTGCCTGCAGCTCCATTAACATCTCTTCTGTTTTCCTCTTCCCTCGTTTACTGTTCCAGGACATTTCCATAGAAACAGCATCCTGGCTCCTCCACAGTCCAGTTTCCAATAACTACAAACCGCGTTACTGCGAGGGCAGCGTTGCCCGCCCGTGCTGCACGGCCGCCACCGGCACGGCCCCGCCTGGCCCCGCTGCCGTCGGGACTCAATCCCGGCATGGGCAGCAGGGACACCGCCAGCCCCCCAGAGTGACCCCAGAGCTGGGCTGCATCCTCTCTGCCTCGGAGCTTTTCCGGCCAGGCTCCTGCTCGGTGACCCTTAGGACAGCAGGGACCGTAATCATGGTTCCCTCCACTACCCAGGCTGGCAGGAGAACAGGAGGGAGCTCTGGGCTCGGAATTAGTCCGAATTCGGTCCCTTTTGTACCTTCCAGGGACCAGGAGGAGGCCTGGGCCATATCCGTTGTAGAGGAAAACTTATTTCCGTGTACTCAGCTTCTCGCTGTTTATTTGCTTGTTAAATACCTGTTAGCAGAGGTGGTGGCAGCACGAACGTAACCGAGCTGCACCTTGGGGGAATGTGATTGCCGGACCACACGGGTCCCAGAACCTTTGGGGGAAAATCGTCTGAAAGAAGCACAGGGACAAGCTCTCCCCAAGCTGGTTCCCCTTCATCGGAAAATTCTGCTTCTCCCTGGATTAAAGACAGGTGGGAGACGACTGGCCCCTGTTTTCTGGAGCCTGGAGATCTTAAATGAGAGCATGTTGATCTATACTTAATGCGATTAAGTTACATCTCTGAGTATCATGCTAATTAAATTAAACTTCCCACTGCTGCCTCTGCGGCTTAAACAGGATAGTTGTTTTAAGACCACAATTCACTCCCCTGCATTTCCCTGCACGGATGAGAGGGTGGGATAAAAGCATTCTGCTAATCAAGTCATCGTGGTGTTTGGAAACAACTTCTAAGTCGCTGGATATTCAAATTTAAATCCGATTTGGGCTGGATTTAAACTCTGCGGTTTCAATCTGAAGTGATTGGTGCTTTGAAGAAATAAAATAACAGGAAAAAGCAGAAATAAACGGATGAAGCAGTGCACAGACCGTCCCTGACCGCGATGTCACAGGTGTAAAAACAGGATATTGGCAAGGAATTCTTCCCTGTGAGGGTGCTGAGGCCCTGGCACAGGGTGCCCAGAGGAGCTGGGCTTCTCCATCCCTGGAAGTGCCCAAGGCCAGGTTGGACAGGGCTTGGAGCAACCTGGGCTAGCGGAAGGTGTCCCTTTCCTTGGCAGGGGGTGGAACGCGATGAGTTTTAAGGTCCCTTCCAACCCAAACCATTCCACGATCTCCCCAAGACACCTCTCCCCCTTCCCTCCCCATCTCCAGCAGCTCTTTCCACCTTGCAGCTTCTAAAAACAAGCGGAGATTTCAAAGCTCTCCCCTCATCGATTTGACAGCGCGGCCCCGACCCTCTGCCGGAGGAGCCGCAGCCGCATGAGCGGAGGGGCAGCGGCGCAGGGAGAGGGGGCAGCGGGACGGGAGCACCGGGAGCATTCACGGCTCGTTCCCCAGCGAGCTCCCGGGGGGATCGGTCGGGGATGGAGGCACTGAACCGAGCAGGTGGAGCGGGGCACCCACCTGCGAACCGGAGCCCGGTCCGTGCCTGAGCACAGGGAGCTCCCGGGCAGCAGCGTGCGCATCCCTCCGCTGCAAAGCCCTGCCGTGGACGGTCCGGCAGGCCCAGCTCTGCCCCACCCCGGGAAACAAGAGGCTCTTCAGGAGAGAAAGGAGCTTAGTTTTAAACAGATGCCGGAGTTTGCACAGCCGCTACTTCACATTGGGAAAGGCGTCTCTGTCCGGTGCTCGAGGGATGCTGGGGGCTGTCCCTGCTTCCCGCAGACCCCACAGACCCCTGAGACCCCTGGCAGTGCCTGAGCCCATCTGCCGAGCCCTCCTGAGCAGGGGCAGGACGTGGGCACAGGGAGGTCCCACCGAGCCATTCCACGCAAACCCCTCGGAGAAAAGAAGGGGCAGCAGCAGAGAAAGGGCTGGTATCTATTATCTACTGTTTTTCACAGTTGCTATGGCACCAGCTGCCTCAGTTCTGTTATTTATGCCTCGCGATGGTCCTTGGTCGGGGGGTTAAACCCCGCTGCCCCCGGCACGCTCACCTTCATCCCAAATCCCGGGGCAAGGGCGGCCCCAGAGCCTGGGCTTTCATCTCCACTCCCGCGCTGAAGGACGGGAATCCACGGCGCTGGAAAGTGCCAGGAGTGACACAAATCCCGGATAAACCACAGCAGATTAACTGTCCCTCACCTGTGAGCAGGGGCTGGGCTCGGGGGGAGCCACACCGGGCTCAGGAGCGGGGACCGATGGAGGGGCTCTGCCGGGACCCCTCAATCTCCGCTCGCTCTCCCCCAGCGCAGGGACCACCCTGAGCCCCTCCCACCCAACCCCTTCGCTCGGGGGAAATCCTCATCTCCCCTCGTAACCCCAGCAGCGGAAAACTGCTGTATTTCACAGGAGAGGTGTTCAAAGAACAATAATTTCGTGTTAAAGCAACAATAATTTCAGGTTCCATAGCAGAGAGGGAGAAGCCCGTGGAGCTCAGCCCACCCTGTGCAGGGACTGACAGGACTGGACCCACTTTTAGGTTTTTCCAACCTAAACGATTCCACGAGCCTGTGACTCCATTCTATGACAGCCCAAGCAGCCAGAGCCAGACACAACAAAAAAATCTAAAAAGTGCTTTTAACTGGAGGTTTCTAACGGGTCTCCGTGTGTGTTCCTGAGGGATTAACAGTGTCCAGAGGCTTCCCGTGCCGGGCAGCTGCGTCACGTCGTCACAGCAACCTGCTCACCAAGGCCCTGCAGCCGCAGCTCCGGCTCCATCTCTCCTGTAGTTTCTTTTAATTACAGATGGGAAAGGCTGTGAAAGCCGGGGCTGGAGGTCCCCAGAGTCCCGGGAGAAGCCGGTGACCCCGGGTCTGTGCAAGCCCTGCACAGGCGCGTTTCACAACAATGAATTTTGCTGTTAAACTCTCACAGGGCAGAGCGGTGGCTTTGGGGACACTGCCATCCCCTCCTGGTCACAGCTCAGCGGCGAAAGTTATTTCCCTTTCATGTGGCTTATTCCCAGCAACTCACACCCCAGAGAGACCCGTCGAGCCCAGATGGATGAGATGACCTTTAAAGGTCCCTTCCAACCCAAACCACTCCATGATTCCCCAGTTTCCCCTGCAAGCACGAGCATCACCTCCTTAGCAAAACACACCACGGAGAGAGAAATAGGTCCCATTTTACCACCTCAGCCCCAAAACTGAGTTGGAATCCCCTCCCCTGGGTGGGACCCACGGGGTGATGTTCATCCACACAAGGTGAGGCTGGTCCCCACGGGGTGAGCTCGGTCCCCGCGAGGTGATGCCAGTGCCTGCAGGGTCAGGCTGGTCCCCGTGGGATGACGCCGGTCCCTGCAGGGTCAGGCTGGTCCCCACGCTCAGGGGCTGCTCTCCCCTGCTGCCTTTGATCAGAGCATGGCTCTGGTTTCCCTGCCGGCTGCTCTCCGTGCCGTGGGTTTCCAGCGGGAGGTGGGGAAGCGCAGTCAGCCTGACCCTCCCCTCCTCGGATCTGTCATCAGCAACAGAAAAATCCTTCCCGGCCCCAAGTTACTCAGCCTGAATCCTGCAGGATTTGCCGGGGTGGAAGGATGGCAGAGCAGCCCTGCCTGGGTCCCCCCACCAGCCCCGCGCCCCCGAACCCCCGCGCCCACCCCAGGGACAAGTGGAGCAAAAAGATGGATTTCCTCCTCTCCGTCATCGGATTTGCCGTCGATCTGGGCAACGTCTGGCGGTTCCCTTACATCTGCTACCAGAACGGAGGGGGTAAGGACACCACCGGGTTAATTTAAGTCTTCTTTTGGAGAAAAGGTGCCTTTTTCCTCATTTTCCATCTCTTTCACCTCGGAAAATTCACTCTTTCTTTTCCTTCTTTGTTTCCAGCTGCTCCACTTCAGACAGGGTGGTTTAGAGACCGACCCAACTTCTCCTGACATCTGTCTCTTTTCTATTTGTGTCTTTCTTCATTCAAAATCCTCCTCCACTCCCTCCACTCTCCTTCCCTGGGGTCTTTCCCTGCTTTCCTGGTCTTTCCCTCCTTTCCCAGTGGGGTTAGGGGTGTGTTAGCAGCTCTAGGATCACAAAGGGAAAATTAGCATGGTCCAAACTGCAAAAAAGGATTAAGGTCCGTAAATTTGGGCTGGGAGGTTCACACACTCCGTGATCTCGGGTCTCTGGGAAGCTGCCTTTTGGGATGGTTTGTGGTTTAAAATCACCCTCATGAGCCTCCCACCCTCCTGCTGTGGATCCTGGCTGGCAGTGCTGGACCCCACAAGCAGCCCCAGCTTTGAGGGATCAATGGGAAGCGAAGACACAGAAACACCATGAAGGGAAAAACCTTCAGTAAATGACAACTAAATAAATTGCTGGGAATGGAGCAGGATGGAAGCCCCCCTCACATGGAAATGAAAAAGGAGGGATGAGAATTTTGTGCTGTTTGGGAGAGCGCAGCGGATTTAATTGCCAAAGTCAGCTTTCGGGGAACATCCTCTACTGCTTGGGAAAATTAGAAAGAGATAATTAGTTCCATACTCAAGGCAAAACCGTGGATCCCAGGTGCCCACGTTGGAACGCAGTTATTTGTGAGTTGCTCCTGTGGGATTGGGAGCAGAGCTGAGCCCCTCTGCGTGGCCGTGGTTGGGGTGGGTGGTTCCCACCTGCCCCACGCACACGGGAGGGTGAGGAGTTCAGGGAGCAGCTCTGGGGGAGCACAGCCCCATGGAGTGGGAACACTGGGATGGGCAGCACTGGACTCACCCAGAGCCCAGGCTCTGCCTGGAAGGAAAAACACTGAAAACACTTGGTCCTGTTGGGCCAGTCCTGCCAGGTTGATGGGGGGGCTGCAGGAGGGTGCTGGGGATATTTGGGGTACTGGAGATGACAGAGATATTGGGGATAGTGGGAATGCTAGGGATACCAGAGATGCTGGAGGTGCTCGGGGATTTTGGGGATACTGGGAATGTTGGGGTGCTGGGGATGCCACAGCACACACACATCTGTCAGAAGGAGGAGCCGTGGGGGGTTAAATTAACTAATCCCAGCAGAACTCGGAGAGCAGCTCCACTTCCAAAAGCTCCATGGGGTACAAGTGTAGCCCCAGTAAAAACGAGGATGTTATGAATAATGCAGATTACAGCGTTAATGATGTGTCTTGGGGTGGCTGCGCATATTCACTCGGATTTTCTCCAAAACTCTTCTGGACCTGAGGGGTGCTGGGTGTCCCCTCCCCTGCGCCCCGACGGTTTGTGTGGCTCTTTGTTCCATCCTGGCCAAATGGTGCCTCCCTAGTGAAGGATGGGATGCCAGCAGGGCTGTGCTGGGAAGCTGGAACACCGAGCAGGGTCTCACATCTCTGAGCTCCTCTGACCAGATCATTTCCAAAGCTTCTCACAAACACATCCAAACCTGTTGGGGCAGCAGCAGGAGGGAAGGAGGTGACAGTGCCACGGTCCCCTGGCAGCCTGGTGGTCACCCTGCTGTGCTCCCCACCCTGCAGGAGCCTTCCTCATCCCCTACACGCTGATGGCTGTTTTCGGGGGGGTGCCCCTCTTCTACATGGAGCTGGCCCTGGGGCAGTTCCACAGGACAGGTGCCATCCCCATCTGGAAGCGCATCTGCCCCCTCTTTAAAGGTGAGAGACCCCCAGCCCAGGTGACACCGTGACCCCCAGCCAGTCCCCAAAGCTGTGTCCCAGGGCTGAGCCTGATCCTGCTTTTCCCAGGCATCGGCTTTGCCATCTGCATCATCGGCCTCTACGTCTCCTTCTACTACAACACCATCATCGCCTGGGCTCTCTACTACTTCTACTCCTCCTTCTCGGGCACCCTGCCCTGGGCGAGCTGTGACAACCCCTGGAACACCCCCGACTGCACCAACTACTTCGGGAAGAGCAACGTGACCTGGACCAACTTCTCCAGGTCCCCCGCCGAGGAGTTTTACACGTAAGTGCACGGCTGTGGATGATGTGTTTGAGCTGAGGGGGCACTGGGAGCAGGCTCTCAGGTGGGAATGCTCCTGAGGAGCTCATGGACTGCCTGCCCGGGGCTGAGCCTGCTCCCGGCCGCGGGGATCCCTCCCTGCAGGAGGAAGGTCCTGGAGATCCAGAAATCCGGGGGTCTGTACGACATCGGGGGGATCCGCTGGCAGCTGCTCCTCTGCCTCTTCCTCATCTTCACCATCGTCTACTTCAGCCTGTGGAAAGGGGTGAAAACCTCTGGGAAGGTGAGGAGGGCTCCAGCACTGCCCTGCCAGGGCAGGAGGGACCCATCACCTGCTGGGGGTCTTGCCACTCACCTGACTGTGGAAGAGGGAATGCCACCTCCCCCCCAGCCCCTGCCCCCACCCCAAGTGAGCCCGACACGGGGGTTGGGTGCTCGGTGGTGCCACGGGGTGACACTGCCTCCCCTCAGGTGGTGTGGGTGACAGCCACGCTGCCTTACGTCGTCCTGCTCATCCTGCTCATCCGTGGGGCCACCCTGCCTGGAGCCTGGAGAGGGGTCGTCTTCTACCTGCGCCCAGACTGGGGCAAACTCCTGAGCACCGCGGTGAGTGCGTGGTGGGACCCCCTGCCCAGGGCGCGGCAGCACCCAGAGCCCTCCCCAGGACACCCAGCCAACCCTGCCCACGGGTCTGGCCCCACCACAGGGCAATGGGGACCTTGTTCCCACAGAAACGAGGTGCCCTGGAGAGGCTGTTGGAAATGTAAATCCGTAATTGAATCACCCATCTCATTCTGGCCGGTTTTGTTTGTGCCGTGCTCCCCCCTGGGCTGACAATGGGCTTCCTGTGGGTAATTACCAGGCAGCACTTGAGAATTCTCATTAAAGGTAATGAGGGCCGTGCTGCCAGCACTGAACCCGCTGGGCAGGAGCGGGCACTGCAGACTCGGGGCTCCCCGCGATCCATCCCTGCTCCGAGCGTGGGCGAGCACGGGTGACACTGCTTAGTTCTGCTGCTGCCGGACCCCAGGGTGGAAACGAGCTCACTCCATCCCACAGCAGCTCCCTGGCTCCCAGGACATCTCCTGGGGGGACAGGGCAGGCAGGAAAGGAGGTCTGGACACATGTGCCAGCACAGCCCCATCCCCGTGCCATGGGGTGTCCATGGGCACTCTGTGGGGAACCTCTCAGCCCCCTCCCAGCCCCAAGGACCCCCTGCCCTACCCATCCTCCTGTCGTTTCTCCCTCCAGGTTTGGGTGGATGCTGCTGCACAGATTTTCTTCTCCTTGGGCCCTGGATTTGGAGTCCTCCTTGCTCTGGCCAGTTACAACCATTTCCACAATAACTGCTACCGGTGAGGGTGCTAGTGGGCACAGCTGCACTGGAGGCACCTTCTGGCAGCTCCTGTGCCCCACTGCCACACCCCAACAGCTCCTGGGCCCCACTGCCACACCCCAACAGCTCCTGGGCCCCGTGGCTGCAGGCTGAGCATCTTTCCCCATTTCACTGATGGTTTTGGTGTGAGGGGCCAGGAGAGGGAGCTGGAGTGGGGGAAGGCCAGGGCAGCTGGAGCAGGGTGAGGGCTGACCTGGAGGGGGGGCGTCTCTCCCCCTTTTCTGCCTTCCAGGGACGCGCTTGTCACCAGTGCCGTGAACTGCCTCACCAGCTTCCTCTCGGGCTTCGTCATCTTCACCGTGCTGGGCTACATGGCCGAGATGAGGGACGTGGAGGTGGAGGATGTTGCCAGAGATAAAGGTTCTCCTCCCTCCAGCAGCCTCTTCCCCAAGAGAATTCCCACCCCCGGGGCTGTGCCAGGGAACAGCCAACCAAGCCAGTGTTCCCTCCTAGGGCCCAGCCTCCTCTTCATCACCTACCCTGAAGCAATTGCCAACATGGTGGGGTCCACCTTCTTTGCCATCATTTTCTTCCTGATGATGATCACCCTGGGGCTGGACAGCACGGTAGGAGCAGGACAGCCCAGCTGTGTCCCCAGCAGGGACCAGGATATGGCTGATAGTGGGGTGACAAGGGGAGTTATGGCCTCAGGAAGGTGGGGATGGGATGGGATGGGATGGGATGGGACATCCCCCCTCTGCCCTGCGGGTTTTCTTGGAGAGCAGGACTGTCCTCATGTCCCATTTCCCCACCCCACGTTTCCTTTGCAGTTTGGGGGCTTGGAGGCCGTGATCACGGCCGTGATGGACGAGTACCCCCAGGTCCTGGCAGGGCGACGGGAGCTCTTTGTCCTCGGCCTCATCACAGTCTGTCTCCTGGGCTCCCTCAGCACCCTCACCTATGTGAGTTCCACCGGCACTGGCCCCCCACACCCCACTCCTTCACCCCCGTGGGGTCTGCAGCCTCCCCCTCCTCGTGCTGCTCCAGGGGGGAGCCTACGTGGTGAAGTTGCTGGAGGAGTTCGGTGCCGGCTGCTCCATCCTGGCAGTGGTGCTCCTGGAAACCATCGCTGTCTCCTGGTTTTATGGTAAGAAACTGCCTCTGGCATGGAAAACATCCCGTGGGCACCTGCATGGGTGTGTGACCTTGCACAGGTGAGTAAATCCCAGGCACTGAGGGGCACAAGCCCGCACGTGGCTCCTGGCCAGGCTGGGATGGGAATGGAGGGCGCAGTGTCCATGTGGACATCCCTGCGCCTACGTCCCCAGCGGGATCCCGGGGCTGTGAGGGCTCTCTCCTCTGGCAGGGATCCAAAGGTTCTCCCACGATGTCAAAGCCATGCTGGGCTTTACCCCGGGGCTCTTCTGGAAGCTGTGCTGGGTCGCCATCAGCCCGGCCCTGCTGGCAGTGAGTATCCATGGCCAAATTATGGACAAGTCATCGCTGTCCCTCTGGACACCCCGCAGGACAGCCACTCCCCTCTGCTGCCCAGCCCCCTGTGCCACAGCCACTCCCCTCTCACTCACACGAGGTGACCAAGCTGCCAGGAGAGTGGACAGGGCTGTGGGACCTCACGCTAGCCCTCCCCGTGCTGCTGCTCCAGCCATGGGCACTGCCACACTGCCCACAGCCCGAGGACCTCACCGAGAAAGGGAGCTGGAAATACATTTTCCAGCTTTTTCCACAGCTCCTGGGCAAAGCTGGCTGCAAGTGCAGCTTTGTCTCATCCTCCCAGCACACAGCATCCCTGGCAGGGCCGGCCACGGGTCCATCTCCCTTGCGCTGGGCTGGATCCGTCCCTTTGAAATGCCAGCTCCCACGGCACTTCAAAGGCTGCCGTCGGCAGAGGGGTCTAATCTCACCGGATCTGCAGGAGAAGAGGCCTTGTGAGGATTAATTATGGCTCTAAGCGCTTTGCCCTGGTTATTAAAGAGAGGAGCATTATCATCAAAGCGAACGGTTTTGTTTCAGCACAGGGCTGCACAGCCCTCGCAGGCCACCGGCTCACGGCGCTTGTTAGACAGAGGCCCCCAGCCCTCACCCAGCCTGGGAGATGTCCCTGCGATATCCACGCTGGCTGGGGTTTGGGAGAACAGGGGGAGCAGCAGGACTTGGATGGTGGGCATAAAATCATGGAATCACAGCATGGTTTGGGTGGGAAGGGACCTTAAAGATCACCTTGTTCTATCCCTGTGCCCTGATAACCTGCGGGATGAGCTGCCGTCAGTGCCAGGGCTGGGGAGATCAGAGAATTATTTAGGTTGGAAAAGCCCTCTAGGATCAAAGAGTTCAAGCATTACCCAGCACTGCCAAGGCCACCACTAACCCATATCCTCAAGGGCCACATCTACACATCTGTTAAATCCCTCCAGGGATGGGGACTCCACCGCTGCCCTGGGCAGCTGTGCCAGGGCTGGACAGCCCTTTTGGTGAGGAAATTTTCCCTGATGTCCAACCTGACCTGGCACAACTTGAGGCCATTTCCTCTTTCCTGTCCTTTGTTCCCTGCGAGCAGAGCCCGACCTCCTCTGGCTGCCCCCTCCTGTCAGGGAGTTGTGCAGAGCCACAAGGTCCCCCCTGAGCCTCCTTTGCTCCAGGCTGAGCCCCTTCAGCTCCCTCAGCCACTCTTGCTACTCCAGACCCTCCCCCAGCTCTGTTCCATTCTCTGGACACGCTCCTCAGTGTCTGTCTTGGTGAGAGGGGCCCAAACTGCTCACAGGACTCGAGGCCCCTGATGGCTCTGCTCGTTACAGTTCATAGTCATCAGCTCCCTCCTGGACCAGCCACCCCTGACCCTCTTTGACTACCAGTACCCTGAGTGGAGCATCTCGGTGGGATTCCTCATCGGAGCATCGTCCTTCATCTGCATCCCCCTCTACATGGTGTACAAGCTCGTCTGGACACCGGGGTCGCTCAAGCAGGTCAGGAGCAGGATGGACAATCCCATGGCTCCTGGGTAGGCTGGAATGGGCAGGGGTCAGCCCGAGGCTGGGGCTGGGGAACTGGGCAGGTGGTTGATGCATCCTCAGCATCTTTGCTCGCGTGGCAATTAAATCCCACCGGGAGAGCTGCCTGGGAAGAGCTCAGAGGAGCGTGGCTCCATGGCAGGAAGGAAACGCCCCGTGTTTGTCTCTCCCTCAGCGCCTCGCCATCTGCATTCGGCCCGAGAAGACCACGAGAGCCCCCCAGGCAGAGGGGGTGGGCATGGCCCCCGTCCTGTAGCACGGCCGGGGGACACGGAGACTGCTCTGGCTCCCTCCTTGGCACAGCGATGGGGCAGCCACCATCGCCCTCCTCATCACGAACTGGCTCTTGCATCTCCACGAGCATCCCGGTGGAAGCGGCACCGTCCTGGCGGAGCAGAGCCCGTTCTCGCTGCTGGCTGCAGAACCTGCGGCCCGCAGCAGGGAGAACGGGACCCACCGCTGGGGCCGGTGGGCTCTGGAAGGCAAGGGGACAAACGCCCGGGGTTGGAGGAGAATTCCAGCAGCTCCAGGAGCGGACGGAGGAATTGCCCCCCGCCCCGTGCAGCCCCGCGGGTGCGAGCAGTGCATGTCTGTAGTTGTGCCGTGAGTCTTTGGAAAATAAAGCTGATGCCGATGCTCGGAGATGAGGGCAGGGAGAGGAGCCGGAGCTCGCCGTGCTGTGTTCATAGAGCGCCGTGCGTGGCTCAGAGCTCGGGCTGGGCTGGGGGACACGTGGGGGCTGGCGCTGTCCAGACACTCCTTGTCCTGCTACAAAGATCCAAAATCTGTCGGAGGAACTGCCCGAGCCCAGGGGTGGGTCCCAGATGCTGCCGAAGCCGGGCAGGTCGGTGCCTTCTGCCGCCCCATCCCGGGGGATCCAGGGAACTGGCAGCTGAAGAAGGAAAGACCCTAATACATCTCATTTTAAAACCAAATCCTGGCTCGAGGTGAGGCATCCCTGAGCTGGTGTGAATCCGCTTCCCAGTCCCGTCCCATCGCTCGAGTGCAGCATCACCGTTCCTCGGTGCTTGGGGCCCATTAAACACCTAAAAGAACCCACGTTCATGACAGCCGGGGCCTGGGGGCACACACAGGGCTTGGGGGGACACGCGGGGCTGGGGTGGGGGAGAAGATGCCCACGGGGCTGCAGGGACGCGCGGGGTGGACACCCGGCCGCTCCCGGTGCCGCCCCCGGTGCCGCCCCCGGTGCCGCTCCATCGCCCCGCTCCCCCGGAAGGCCGGTCCCGGGGCGGGGCGGGCGGCAGGAAGGGGCAGGGCCGGGCCGGGCGTACAAAGCCCGGGGGCCGGCGGGGTCCGTGGCGTGCCGGGGCTGGGGCTGTGTCGCGGCGCGATGGGGCTGGCGGCGGCGCGGGGCTGGGCGCTGTCCCCGCTGTCCCCGGGCCCGGCGGAGCGCAGCCGGCCCTACGCAGTGCTGCAGCACCAGAACCTGGGTGAGGAGCGGGGGGCACCGGGCACAGCCCCGCCACGACGCGGCCGGGGGC
Organism: Corvus moneduloides; assembly: GCF_009650955.1. Lineage (NCBI taxonomy): Eukaryota > Metazoa > Chordata > Aves > Passeriformes > Corvidae > Corvus > Corvus moneduloides. The sequence goes on from NC_045493.1 coordinate 10,213,789, forward strand.
TCGCGAGTTGGTCAGGCAGTGTTAATTGATGTTCTTTCTTTTCCCACCGCAGTGCTGCTGGGCAGCATCCTCAGCGCGCTCCTGCTCACCATCATCCTCATGGCCATCTGTGTCTACCGGCCCGTCCGGCGGCGGTAGCGGAGCGGGACCCGCCGGGGCATCGAGGGAATGCTGCATCCCACCTGCTTCTCCCACCTGGCATCCACCATCCCAGCACTGCTTCAGTCCTGCCGGTTCTCCCATCTGGCACCCACCCTCCCGGCACTGCTCCGGACCCATCAGGTTCTCCCATCCGGTACCCACCGTGCCACCACTGCCCCAGACCCACCGGGTTCTCCCGTTCGGTACCCACCCTCCCAGCACGGCTCCGGTCCCGCCCGGTTCTCCCCTCCGGTCCCCGCCGTCCTGCCGCCGCTCCCGTCAGCTTCTGGGGATGCCCTGAGGATGCGAGCGTGGCTTTTCACCCATCCCTGCCCGTGCTGTATCACATGGCTCCATCGTGATGTGGCTTCCAACAAAGGTCTGGCCGGGTGCTGGAAATCACCCCCTCCCTCAGCCAACAGACTCCTGGAGCTCCTGGGGGCGTGTCCGCAGCAAACCCGTCTGGCTTGGAGCGGGGTCTGGAGCAAGGCGCTTTCCTCCCAAATGGCAGCGTTTTGGCGAGGCTGATCCGACACCGATGTGCTCGAGAGCATCCCAGGGTGTGCGGGCACCCGAGGCCTGGCATGTCACAAGAACAGAGCCAGACTGGGGCCATTGTCCGAGGAGCAGCTCCACGTGCTCAGTCACACTACGTCCACTTTTTGCTTTCTGATTAATTCAGTTCCTTGTTTGAACGCTGAGGCTTGGGGGTTGGATGGGGCTTGGAGCAATCTGGGCTAGTGGGGGGTGTCCCTGTCAGGGCAGGGGGTAGAACAGGATGAGCTTTAAAGTTCAAAAGTAGTCCAAAGGCAAAAGCTCAGTGACCCATCCAGCGGTGGGTGGGGGGTCTGGTCCGTTCTCGCATCTGAGCAGAAACACTGATGCACGACCTGATCCTGATGTAGTGTTCCCGGGCCAGGCTTTTCATTCCCAACATTATTTGCTTTAACTCCTGGCTAAAACGCCCCAGATAGCCTCACATCAAACCAGCCCTGCTGAACCTCTTGGGATCTGGGGTGCAGGTGAGGGATTCCAGCATGTGCTGGTCACTGTCTTCCTGGAAACAGGAGCCTCCGAAGGTCTGCAAACCAGGCAGATGCTCTGGAAGTGTCTGAGCTCCAGCCAGACTCATTTTCTGCAGTTTCAGTAACAAGTGTTTACACTGAATCCCACTTCCATACAAATGCTGCTGTTTTGTTTTGCACTGCTACAAGTAGTAACTGGATTTTACTAATTATTACTTTGATATTTAACATAGAGGTGTTTTGCTTAGTAATTTATTTAGAGTTTTTAAATGTAACTTGCAGAATGATTGTTGTTGACCTGCTCTCTAAGCCCTTGAGCTGCATCTGAGGTGAGTGCTGGCATTGAACAGGGATTTTCTTTCTGTTTAGTGAAATGACAGAGTGAGCCTGGCCTCAAACAGATGGAGTTATTAATCCAGGAGTGAGGCAGCGAGGCAGCACTGTTCTATTGCTTTCTGCTTCTCCTTTTGCTTACTGATTCCTGATTTTTCTCGGTCCTTCATCACTGTGAAGCCTGGCCTGCAGCCTGTGCTGCTCGTGGGGGTGGATGGTGAAGCTCAGAGCCCCAGCTCTGCATTCCCGGGAGCAGAATTCCTGTTTGCTCTCATTCCTCACTCCCTGCTATGCCTCTTTGTACAAATAAAACGCTCAGTAAACAATCCAGGCTCTTATTTATTCTCGGCTGTGCTGTTTGTTATTAACTGGGCTGTGGCTCCACAAAGGGGTGAGGCTGTCCCGATTCCCACCTCGGTTCCCTCACAGCTCCTACCTTGTTTTTAGTGGGATGGCAGTGCTGGGGGAACGTTTCCATGGATGTTTGTCAGCAAGGAGCCGTTAACAGCACAATCAAAGCGCATCCTACAATGCTTGTGCAGTTACCAGCAGCTCAGCTATGAATCAAAACTCAGCCAAAGCAGTGTAAGAAGGGTTTCCAAATAAAGAAAATCATGAAGTGCTGCTGTAAAAAGCCTTGAAACGGGATCAGAAGCACAAAAAAAGCACAGTCTTGATTTCAGGAACAAACAGCACGAACTTAGAGAACTTTTAAAGCTGGTTCGTTTTAGAAGAAGCTGCAAGTGTTTGTATCTCTGAGCTTCTCTTTCCTACATCAGCCTTAAGCTGCCTCAGAGAGAGAGGCTGGACTCTTGTTACACAACAGTTAAATATTAAATGTACTCAGAACCCTCTGCTCCTCTCTTACAAGAAGGTGCAGAGAGAAATTAATAAAGTTACCCTCCTGCCTTTCACCTGTGTTGTACTGATTCCCCCTTTTCACAACAGGGAGGTTAAAAACTTGGCTGAAGATGTTCTGGGGATTATAGGTCTGATTCACACTAAACCAGAACTACCTTTAAGAATTCAGTAGATGATAACGTCACTTTAATGTACCAAAATACAACAAAAGGCAGATAATTAGTAAAAAAAAAGACTCCAAATACAGTGCTAGAAAAAAATAACTGTGTGTGCTGTAATGTGCAGTACCTTTGGTTTTTCTTCCAGCACACAGATGGCATCCATCTTACACTCAATGGGTTAAAAGTCAGGCTTTAAGAGAAGCAGCACTTGGCTGAGGGAAGCAGGGCCTTCCAGTTTTAGCTGGAATGATACAAACACCAAAGAAAGCAAAAAAAACCCAAAAAACCCAAAAGCAAATCCAATTTATTTTACAGTCCCAGACTAAGAAGCAGGAGCATAACAAAACTTCAACTGAAAGTGCTCAATGTTCTTTAGTTTAAATATAAAACCAGAACAAGCCAGCTTGAAAAATGCTATTTTTACCCCTCTTGTAACCTTTGAAATGCTTAGCAGAAGACAGGCAATGCCAGGCAGACGGGTTTGTAAAGGCAACAGCACTCTTTATTCCCACTGGAGGAATGCCCACAGCTCCATCTCCTACCTCCCACCCTGTCAGGAGCTCAACACGAGGCCTATTCCCTTTTCCCAACTGTGACAGTCACAGTAATCCCCTTTGCAAAGAAAGAAATTCCAACGCAGCCCACTGCCCCTGTGCAGGACAGTCCTCATTCCTGTAGCACCCAGGAGGATGGTTTTAGGGATGCAAGCTGTCCCAGGGAACAAAACCAGTGTGGAGGGGCCAGTCCTAGTGTAGGCTGAAGGAACTGTAATAATTTCCTATGTAAAACAATGGATTATTCATTTTAAAATAGGGTTCCAAGTCACCAAGTGCCCCCTTGGTTATGATCAAGTCCGTTTTATAGTGATTTTACATTGGTTAATTAATAGTTGGTCACCCAGAACCGCCCTGTTCAGCCTGAGGAACAGGAGCAGTGTTAGGAGCAAGCTCAGAGCAGCTATACCAAAGGTTCCTCTGCTCCTGCCTGCCAGAGCAGAGGGATATTGCTCACATTTAACAACTGTAAGGCTTTCCTGTGGCTGTTCACCGTGTACTTGTGGAGTGCACTCGAGAGTCACAGTGTGAGTACTGTAAACACCGACAGAAGTGCACATAAAAGAGCTACAAAGATCCTGTATGGCCAAAAACCTGAGGAAAGCTGGTTAAAACAGACCTAGGAATCGTTACAAGACCAGTTTGATGAGTGCAGGCCTAGTGGCTTGGTTTAAAATCAATAAAAATATTCAGGTAAAAAAATAGATGTATTCACATGAAGGACAAGCGTTGGGGTTTTAAGAAGCAACACACGTTTCCCTTGCAGAATTAAAACTTCTCTTCCAATAAGGATACATTAAAATCTCACCTGAATTCTTTTGCTGGTTGCATTTAGCACCCACACTCAGCTGTGCACACCAAGAGATCCCAAAGAAGCACCTGTATCTATCCCTTAATTTCTTGCTGCCCTCTGACCATGGGAACGAGCTGGTTTGGAATCGCTGCAGAAACTGCTGCTGTACTGGACAGATGGTCCCATTTCAGCATCTAAAATTTTACTGGCTACTTGTTTTGTCCTTTTTCAGAAAGCACTAGCTTAATCTGGAGCTTGGATGAGCTGTTCAAGTATAAAATCATCCCTCTTAAGCCAAAAATCTCAATAACTAGAGGAGAGAGAACCACATCTAAACAAAACTAACAGAAAACATCTGTCAGCATGAAGAACTACCGTGTGTGTATAGGCAGGGAGATGCTCTCCCATGAAACAGCTGGAAAAACAGGCAATGGCTTTGAATTATTGAGAAATAATGAAGCAGATGAGTATTTCTTTGGTAAGTAATGAAGTTTCCCTCCTGAACTCCCCATAAATCAGGCTTTCAAGCTTTACTGCAATCCCACATCCTGATGCAAAGCGAAATTTCCATCTGCTCTTCAATAAATAAGTTTAGATAAAAACATTTCCTTCAAAGCTAAGACTGCATGGTTGGGGAGCCAAATGTGGAGTCCTGTGATCTGGAACTCCCCCAAACAAAAATAAATCATGTTTCTGCAGCTGATGCCAACTTAGAAGGCAGGTGAAATGTTTCCTTAAGCAATCCAGGAGTGGTCTTCAGACTGATAGCTCCGAAAACCTCCAGTTTTACGCAGATTTGGTCATCCCTGCTTCAGGAGGTCACTTAGGAGCTATTTTTCCACAAGAGAGAGCTGTAAGACTTGCTGAAGCTCTGCATCTTCCCTTTCCCGCCGCTGCTTCTCCTGCTCCTCCTGCTCCCGCACAGACAATTCCATGGCAAGCTGTAAGTCCTTCTCAAAGCTGGAAACTTCACTGGAGCTGCTGCTGTGGGAGTTCCCTGATCTTGTCAGAAAGCTCTCCTGCAGTGCCCTGATGGAAAAGAATAACTTTGAGAAGTAAAAGAGACAGAGCCTGTCTCATATTCCTTGCAATGATCCTTCCTGGCAACTGTTTTAAACTCACAAACCTGAAAATCTCTCCCAGGGGGAAGAAAACAGTTTGAGGATAGGAGAGCAGCTGTTCTAACATCTGTAAAATTCTCAATGTCAAACCTTGATTCCTTTGAATCTTTCATAGATATCAACAGTTGTATTTTCAATGGGCCTTTAAAAGCATCCTCACCTGGTTTAAAGGATTTTCCATTTACGTAAGAACCCAGAGGATTCAGTTCTTGGTTTCTTTGCACTTAACTGCAGAAAGATTCCACAGACACCAGAGCTCATTTTTAAGTGTCCATTAAATCTGTGTTTTTAAGGATTACACAAGGATTTTAAAAAGAAAGAAGAGCTGCCTTGAAGTGTGCAGCCTCTAATAACTAAACATTCAACTGAGAGGGATCAAATTCAGAGTTTGAAGAGCAGAACTGAAGGACTGGGTTTGTTTGTTGAATAAAGAATCTGTTGTGTGCACAGACCAGCCCCACAGCTGGGAAGAACTGCACTACACAAACCAGGGAGGCCCAGTTTAGAGTTCTTGTTTCTTGGAGAAGTTGGAAGAAGCACAAGAAGAGACCTTGAGTTTTGTGCATCTGCTACTCACATACGCCAAAAAAAAAAGGCAAAATTGTTTCATGCTACTGCTGGGGGTATTTTGGCTCTATCACTGCATGGTTTGATGTGAAAAAATGTACTTACTTCTGATACTGTATATTGAAGTCCTGGGAATATGCAACTGCTCCGTTGGAATGCACCCCCAATTCCTAGAGATGGGTAAAGACAGACAATCCCACAGCAGTTACCACGTCTGCAGAGTAACTCACTGAAAGTAACCCTTAAACCACCCTTAATTCTTCTTTGAAATACATTATTTTTATTTTCTGAGGTCTTGAAAAACTGATCCTACCCAGGTTTCCTTCAGCTCTTGCTGCACAATGCTTGCCCAAGCTGCCACTGCACAGATCCCAGCACTTACTTTATTTCCACCAGATTCCAACAAGCTCTGCTGGATGGCAAACTGCATGATCTCATTATCCTCATCCTGCACGTGGATGTTCCTGCCATCATCCTGGATGTGGTAGGATTTGGGGATCTCAAACACCGACTGGTCGACCTCAAAATTAGCACCTACAGAAGCCAAATGAAGTTAAAAATACACTGTGCCCTGTTTGTAACAAGTTGTAACCGAAAAGATTCTGATGAATGCTTTTGCAGGATAACAAATTGCAGCTCCCCCTGTTGCATTCCCTGCAGTTCAGCTTCTCTCTCCTCTGTGCATTCCACAGACAGGGATGTAAAAAGGTGGGATCCCTGCACCTTTCCACCCCTTACCTGCATCACTCTGTGCACCACCAGGAGAGCTTCTCTCAGCTGTCCTGCAGCTGTTGACATTTTCAAAAGTAATTCGGGCATTCAGCACGTGAAACAGGGGAATTTCTGTAAGAGGACAAGATTTCTGTCAAAATGAGAACTCTTACTCACTTCCACACCTACATCAAACCCTTACATGTTTATGGGGTATATTCCACAACAGCTTCCTATAATGACAAAGCACAGAGTAACTCACCTCACCAAGAAGGTGGCTTTAGTTATTCTCAACCTCTCTCTAAATCTCTTATTTTAGAATAAGACTTGCCAAATTTAAGGCACTGAAGGTAAGAGGAAAGAGGCCGACAACAGCTCATTCTCACTGAAATGACACTGTCTTTAAAATGGTATTTCTGAACTGTTCATTCAGAATTTGGACTTTGTGACCCCAGATACACAAGACAATGTTTGAGGTATCATTTAGTGAGACAAGTAAAAGGCTAATGTGGTTTCTGTAAATAATATATTGCAAAACCAAAGGGAAAAAATGGACAAGATGCTACAATAAAAATTGCTAAAGATTACCAATTTTGACAGGAAATCCCGGCGGAAATTCCAGAGTGATGAAATCCCTAAGTCTGGCAAAATGAGCACTGGTTCTGGCCATCAGGTCAATGATTGGAGTGATTTGTTCCATAAGAGACAAAGGGAATTCTTCACTCATCCACAAGGTTGCTTTAAATCTTTAAGACAAAATAGGATAAAAACTCCCTAAATTCACAGTTTAGGAACAGATGCAAAGCAAAACAGGCAGTTGGGCAGTGACAGGAGGTTACTAACAAGTTACAGCAGCAGCCCAAATGTTTGCTTTCACTCAGTGGAATTAAAAATAGATTGTAGCTGAATACTTCAAGATCCCTCTTCTGATTAATTGTGAAAGCTGGGGGAAAAAACCACACTGGATATTTGTAAAAATGGTTTCCACGGATTAGAAACTGGGAAGAGACTAACTAGAAATAGTTTAAAGGGTATTTCTCACTTCTGTGTTCTAATGGTGACTTCCTTTGGTCTTCCTATGTCTCTGCCTTTCAGATCAAATTCTGGGTTGAAGTATTCCTCCAGAGTAATAGCAGTGGGATTGTTGGTTGCAGCATACTCTGTTGTCCTGGATGTATTCTAGAAGGAAAGAGAGGAAAAAAAACCACCCAAAAAGTACTGAACAGACAGTGGCAACTACAAGAAACTTTTAAGTTACCCTTTGTGAAGTAACTCATTCCTCATTTCAGATACAGTGACACACAGCCATAAATACCAGCCTTTACTAGACTGGTTTCACTGAGGTTAAAAATCTCCAAGCTTTTTAGAGACAGGAAAAATCTACTTAGATACTTTAAAGCTGGAAACCAACCAGAAATGTACACACGAGCCACAGCATTTCCAAGCTCCAAATCCTTTACTAAAGTCAAACGTTTGATGGATTATTTGAACCCAAAATCTCTACCCTGTCAATGTGCAATGCCATCCTGACAGAGAGCCAGCAAATCCATTATCCACTGTTCTTCAGCAGTTTAGAAGCAAGGGAGTTTCTAAAGCCACGTGGAATCATGGAATGGTTGGGGTTGGAAGGAATCTTAAATTTCACCTATTTCCAACCAAACAAAAACATCCTCAGGGGAAATGAAAACCTCATAATCGAAACTGCTGCCAAACTAAGGAAACAAGAGGTGACTCCACACACCAGTGAGCTGTGCTGACATCAGACACTCACCTGAGCACCACATTCATGCTCCACTGTCCCCAGGAATGATTCCAGAGGACTCCTGTCAGCTTCAGGTAACAGGAGGGAAAACAAAACCAGCCATTAGTATTAATTAGCAGTAAAACTGGCACTCAGGCCAGGCTTCCAACCCAAAGGGAAGCTGCTCAGATCTCCTGTGAGCTTTACCAGGCAAGCCCAGGACCTGTAGCTGACAGTATAAAACAGGAACAACATACAGAATGGAGCAAAGATTGTCAGTGGGGTTTTTTGATTAGCAGACACCTTTATGAGTCCCAGTGCCTCAGTGGCCCCATGGTAGGGGAATTTCCATATGAAGTTACTGGCTGGTCACCCTTTAATTCAAATACCAGAAGAAATCAGTGGACCAAACCAAACAAAAATTCCAAGCAAACAAAGCTGCTGTGAATCTTGTATCCATGGCCAAAGTGAAGTAAGGGCATGAACATATTTCAGAGCAGAAAAGTGCAGCATTTTCAAACTGTCAGTAAACTTTCAACAGGTTTGAAGGGCTTTTCTTTCCTCTAAATACAGCTGGGATAAAACCAGGTTCATCTGTAGGTTAAGAGTGAAATAATGAGCTGCCTCAGACACAGAACACGTCAAAGTAAAGCAGGGCAAAGTCAGCAAGAAGAGAATTTCCTTGTTTGTCTACCCAGTTCTTCAGTCACTCAGAGGAGATGACAGAGAGCCAAAGGGTTCTATTTATCTCCAATTTTCCTATGGGGAAGATACCTTTATATCTCCTCTTCTCCTCTTCTGTTAAATGTTCTGTTCTGATCCGTGTGATCACATTCACGTTGTTTGCCATGTAGACCTTACAAAAAATGCAGGGACAAAAACCAAGCAGCACCACAGGTTAAAAAAAGGAGTTCCCCAGTAAAACATCATGTACACAAAACTAACTGAACCAACCTCAACACCAGACAGGCATTTCCAAGAGATTTTAAGAGGGAATGGAAAAGGAAAGTCAGGGAACAGTATTTCTAAACAGAGATTAGTTGTAAGACCTCAGAAATGAAATCTAGTGACAGTTTAGTTCTGCAGGAACACTAATGAACTCCCTGTCCAGCTGAAGAGCCCTGCAGTCTCACCAGGAAAAACCTTCAGATAAATGTAAAAGCTACTCAGCACTTACTCTTCTGGTGAGTGAAATTTAAAAAATGTAATTTATTGCACCAATTCCCAAACCTGGAGTAAACACAGAACCAGGGAAATTAAATCCCGTGATTCTGAACCCAAATTCCTACCACACCTTCAAAAACATTTCACGGAGGCAAAATAGAGGTCAAAACCAGTGTCAGGTGGAACCATTCTAAGCAGCTGTGACTCAGGAGCAGGGCAGAGTCCAGCTCATGAATTCATGATGCCACTCAAGGCTGCTGGTCCCTTGCAACGCTGTTATTATCAACAGGTTCCTCAACTTTCACACACTGAAACAATGGCAGTGTTCAAGCATGAGTTAAGTGCCAGCCTTTGGAAGGGAAGGACTGCTGGCAGCTTTGCTGAATCTTCTGTCCCTCTTCCCCCCTCTTTAACCCCCTTTTTCCCCTATATTCCCTTGCACAGGGGCTCCATCCCTCCCACAGGCCTGGAAGTTCCTCACTCCAGCCCAATTCTGCTGGCAACACAACAAATGTCCCAACAGGAATTTTAAGACCTGAAATATTCAGGAAATACAGAAAAAGCACAACCAGACTTCAATTTGCTGCAAGACCTATCAGAAGAACAGAACAGGCTTTACCTTGGCTTCATAACCGTTGACACCTTCTGATTTTTCTGTCCTCCATACCCAGAATCCAGATGTGGTTCTGACAAAAAGGGAACACCACAAGCGTCTACACAGCTGCATTTCTACACAACCCCCAGCTGGTTCTTCTAAATCTGATTTTAAACAACATTTGACAGATTATTAACCCCAGATACCTGGAAAAATAGATGTAGTAATGAAGACAAATGTGTGTCTGTTAAAAGACACAACATACACATTTTTTTAAAGTATTCATGTGAAAGTTGACTTATTTGTTACCAAATCAAAGCTCTTGTCCATTAGTTCCAGCACGTGGATTTAGGTGAAATGCAAATTTGCAGTGAGCAACTGACTCAATCTTAAGAGGCTTTTCCCAACCTTAATGATTCTACCCCACTAATATGATAAACTGGAAGTTTTCTGCCAATGATTTCTTTCAACTGGGAGCTTTTTGCCAAGCAATAGTGGCAAGCTGACCAACCCAAATTTCTTTAATGGTTTGTGAAGCTTAAAGTAATTTCAGGCGTAACCCTGAAAGTTTTAGCTATCAAAGCTTTTGAGAGTTCATCATTAAAGCTTTTTCCAAACAGAACATCAAAACGTCTATCTGCTAAGACAAACTCTCTGTCTCACCTTTCAAAAGCAATGCTTTTGGTATCAAGGCACGTGCTGATGATTGGAGATGTAAGGCGTCTCTCCACATCTTTCCTCTTGGGCGTCATGGATCCCAGAGTCAAACGCTTCATGTGCTGGGAGATCTCAAACCTCTCTGTCGTGACAAACTTGTCATCGTGGTTGATCTCGATGAGCTCTGCCCAGCCACCAGTGTCTGGTGGAAAAGGCACAGATGAAGTTAAAAAACTCAGCAAGTGTTCCAGGGTGAAAAGCTGGGGGTATATAGTGTATCAAATCCGGGTGTTTTTGCACTCAGCTGGGATTGGGGCAGCAGAACAGAAGGAGGGAAACTGAGTAAAACACCGAAATTTTAGCCCTATCACCAATTTTTTACCCCAGATTTACTCAAAGCAAAGAAGCGCAGCCATCACAAAACAGTGTCTCTAAGAGACACGAATATAAACATAAAACCTTCATAAAACACAAGAGGCCTTTTTTGTGTAAAATCAGGATTTCTCACTGTGCTCACACAGAATTTGGGCATCAGTAGTGCAGGTAGGTGAACTCTTTACCTTCTCCCTTGAAGATGACAGTCCTCCTGCCCCTCTCCCAGCTCATGTTCTCGAAGCCCAGCAAGGTGATGTCGACGCGCAGCTTGGCCCGGCTCTTCCAGATGCGGCACACGTCGCTCGGGCACACCCTGGAAACCAGGGGCACTGGGAGAAATGGGAGGATTGGAAAGGGAAAATGTGCAAGAGGTGCAGCACAGAGGAAACAAACTCAAGAACAGGGATTGCTCACTCCTGGGAATGTCATTCCAGAGGAGGTGAGATACTGATCCTCTTTAGCTTTAAGAACGACCAGCTTGGGGTAAAACCGGCCTAATTTACAGATGAATATGAAAAGGAAGAAGATATTTGTTCAGACTGAAAGATGTGAAATGGCATAAACCCCATGCCTCGCAGTCTAACAGTTTGATATTTGAAATATTTAGTCAGCTGTGAGGCCTAGTGTTGACTCCTTTCAGGGAAAAGCAGGTACTGCCCAAATAGCCAGTGCATCCATAGATGACACACCATCACTTCAGTCGTCAATGGCCAGGGACAGGTAAAAAAATACCCCAAGAAAAGTCTTCAGCAATTGCAACAACAGCTAAATTCTCCACTACTAGAAACCAACCAACCAAATAAACAGGAAACAAAGAATAATTGTGCAACAAAAACACAAGAGGTCATTTTGAGAGGGAAGAGAGAAGGATTCCGGGGAGAGGATATTTCCCTGCCTGTGTTGTGGGGCATTTGTAACTCATTTTTACAGCTTGGAATTGGTAACAAGGAGCAGGATTCTTACCCCAGCTAGTGAATTCCCATTTCATTTCCACATAAAAGTCAGGAGTCTGCAGAAGGAAAACACTTGATGAATACCTCATGAAATAGTTTTACTCTGACAATCAGCGCAGCATTTCCCATCAACATTTTGCGTAAAGGAAGAAAAAAGAGGAGCAGAACTGGAGAAATGGTAAGTGAATGCTAAAATTGAAATTGAAAGTAGCAATTGAAAGTAGCAGTAACAGCCACTGCCCTGCCCCTGCTGCTATCTGGGGAGCTGTTCTTCCTTGTTTTACTGGAGAGGCAGTAATGCCTTCAAGATTCACCCTCTAATATTGGAGTTCATGACAAAGGATTTAAACAAAGTCAAGGAAAAGCCTCCATGTCCCTCAGCACTCTGCAACATGCAGGCTGGAACAAAACACAACTGCCCAGCTGATTGCAATAGTTCACTTAACTGAACTACTTGAATGAGAATTCAAGCAGTGAAGTCAGTCTGGAGTGAGAGTTTACATTTCAATAAATCATCACCTCGTTAATTTTCTGCAGTAACTCAGGAACTCCTCCGAGGGTCATGGAGGTCTGCTGGTAGTCCCGATGCTGCAGGATCAACTGGACCATCTCTGGATCCCCTGTGCTGACAGCCTCGTGCAAAACTGAAAGAAACCCAGCCACGGCCTCATGTCTCTTTGCTTGCTGCCCAAAATTCCACGTAAAAACAAAGAACATCTGCTACCAAAAGTATCACACCCCAGGTTGTCCTTACCCGTCCATCCCTGCGCGTTCTCCTTGGTCACATCTGCCTTGTGCTGCAGGAGGACCTTGGCAGATTCTATGTAACCCAAGGAAACCGCCAAGTGCAGCAAGGTCCGGCCCCGCGGATCCCGCTGGTCAACATCCTGTCAGTGTCCGAGAGAGAAAGAACGCAGCTCATCAGAGCTTACACAAACAAAGGGCTAATCCAGGAGTCCATATTCCCTGCCATTCCCACAGTTCCCAAGCTCTACTGCACCGCCCTTCTGCGGGGCCGTCTTGCTTCCCCACGTGAATAAAAGGAGAAGCAGAATGGGGCCTATGAAATGCCCCAAAAACTGTAGGACAGGAGTTCTTGTTGATGCTTCTCATTTCTTTTTCTGTCATTCTTTCCTCTCTGTCTCTCCCCAGAAAGGTCAGGAGGAGATGGGAGTTCTCGTCCGTGTGCATCACCCCACAGACAGCCGAGAGCCTGAGACCCCACAGAGGGCTTAAACTGTCCAACAAAAGAGGGGAGGGGAAAGGGAAAAAAAAGGCAACAGGGCATACAACACGGATTTTGGACAGCACTTTTGGAAAGGACAGAAGCAGATGGTGTTTCACAAAGCACACACAGCACAATGAGGATTGAGGGCATTCTCTACAAGTCACTAAAATAAAAAAATAAACTACACAGGCACAAATATCCAAAACATGCAAGCACAACATACTCATACCTTACACATTTTTCACTATTAGCTTAGAGATTTGAAACAGAAGAGCATCTATAACTAGAGGAAAAGGGGAAAGTCAATAGCAGAATGAGAAAGGAAGGTTATTGTGCACGTTAACAGCGTTATCTGACAGCATCAAGTCAGAATATCTCACACAGAGTGGGGAAAACTTTGGTTTAATGCATCTTCTTTTCTGGGGTGGAACATTAATTAATTGGCTTCCCCACCTCCTGCAGCTCCAACACTGCAGCACCAACAGGTAAAGGGCTCCAAGGGTCCCTCCCCACTATCTTTGTTGCTGTTCCCTTGTCCCCACATGCCCGAGCCAGTTTGCCACTCCAGCTGCAGCTGGGAAGTGGCTTCGATCCCTTCACGCGTCCCTCCGGCAGCAGGAAGCTCATCCCAAAGAAGCAGGAGGAAATAGATCTTTGGAACACTTTAAAAAAAAAGGTGTTTAAAAGCAGGTAAAGGAAGTAAGAGACAGACACAGTCCATCTTCACACACTGCTGGTTTCTACAGGGAATGGAGGCAGGAAGCAGCATTCCACAAGCGGGAGGCTGCTGAGTGATCCCTATTTAATGACAAACTCTCACAGGTGTCAGAAATAAACACACAGGAGCAAAGTGCCAGTGAGGTTAAAGATTTTGTTAATGCATAAGATGACATAAATTAGATTAAAAGTGACTGCATTCCAAAGATTCTCCCAAACCAGGGCAGGAACATGCTCTAAGCAGGAATTAGTAAGTCAGGTGCACCGTTAGAGCTGCAGGTGACAATCAGGAGGTGGCACAGCTGGTCTTGGGCTCATGTACTTGTGGTGTCAGGTATAATTAATTCATCAGCTCTGCTTATTAACTGTACCTTAACTCTAGCCTGTGTCAGAGCTTTTCCACAGCAGCTCAGCCAGAAGGATTTTTGCTGCTCGAGCTCTGCTGCAGCTTTCAGGCCGTTTCCTTACGTCATCGTGTCCCAGAGAGGGGACAGCTTTGTGTTTTCTACTCTCCAGCATGGAACAATGATCCATTTTTTTTACCAGAGATGCTGAAAACATTCCAACCAATACAAAAACTCTGCCCTCGATCTTGGACAGCAACAAATCCATGAGAACTGATGGTGCTCAGCAAGGTAGGGGCTGGTTTGATCTCTGGCAGCAGCAGCCACCTTTGGTGCACGCTGACTTCCCACTAAGCTAAACATTATTTATTGCTTTAATAAATAAATTAATTTCCATCACAGCTGCTCTTCTAAAGCGACTCCTAACTCTCCCAAAGAGCTACTCTGCAGCTGCACTGGCATACTTAAGAGCAAAGCTTTACAGATGGGAAGCCAACGTTTAATATCTGGCGTGAAAGCATATTCCTACACCTCCTTCCATCACTCCCACACCACAAATAAACAGGTGACGAAGTTCAGGGGTCCCTCAAGCCCAGCAAACGCTCCTGGCAGTACCACCAGGGTGCTTCTCCCTGGCACAGCAGTGAGCGAGCGGCACCAAGCCCCACACTATGGCAAAAGCTCTTTTGAGGCCACCAGCCCCCCCAGCAGCCCCTTCAAAGCCCGGCTACCCCATTACCTGGTCCTGCAGCTCCTCGTCCAGCCGCCTGTAGTCGTTATTCCAGACCAGGACGTGCAGGGGGAAGGCGCTGCTGGCCCCGCCAGGGGAGCTCATCCCGGCACACACCTGGGGAGGGGGAGCCAGGGCCCCTCACTCTTCCCTCTCTGGATTCTGGACACCCCAAGTTACTCAAGCCCTGACCCTTTCAGCTTCTCGTTTCTCCTGGCACCCACCTGACCCAGGTGTGTGTGCGCGAGCCCGGGCCACAACCCCCTATGAACCCTTCACCCCGCTCCAAGGGGAGCCCCATACAAAACCCCACCGCGGGGGTCTCCCCTGCTCCTGGTGCCCCTCGCAGCCCCCCGCTCCCGAGGGTGTCCTCCCGGTGCCCCCTCAGCCCCACTCCCGGGGGCCTCCCCGATCTCGCCCCCTCAGCCGTCCCTGCCCCTCTTCCCCGTCCCTCCAGGGACGGCTGGGACGAACCACAGCGCGGCCGGAGCAGGGGGGGGCTCCTCGCCGTCCCCCCGCACTCCACCGCCACGGACAACCGCACGGAAAGCGGAAGCTGCTCCCCCTCCCCCTCTGCGGGCGGACAGATGGAACGTCCCGCCCGCAGCTGTCCCATTGCCTTCCGCGCGGTGGGGGGGGGGGGGCGCTCAGCACTGGCTGCTCTCACCCCGCCTTCGCCCGGCCTTGGTTTCGCTCGCTCGCCCGCCATGGCGGGTGAGGGCAGCGCTTGCTGGAAAGCGGCCGCTTCCACCAGGCTTCCGAAGGCCCGTCTCTCCCATCACCCCGCCGAGAGCCTGCAGCGGGCGGGCGGGCGCGGCCCCGGGCGCGAGCACTCGGTGCTGTGCCGCTGAACCAGAGCTCAGTCTAAGGCAGGCTGTTGCCAGGAGTAAAGATGGCGGCGCGGGCAACACGTGGAGCTGCGCTGGGTGGCTCGGCGCGCATGCGCGGGGCCGGCCCGGGGCTGGCGGGGCCCGTTACCGGCCCCGCTGCCGCCGCTGCCGCCGGTCCCGCGATGGCGAAGCGCCTGAGGAGCAGCGAGGTCTGCGCCGACTGCAGCGCTCAGGGTAGGCACGGCACCGCCACCGGCACCGCGCGGGCTCCCCTCTCGGGCCGGGGGCCGCAGGGACGCCGCTGGCCCGGGGGTGTCACCGCCCCGGAGCGGCCGCTGCTGCACCTGTGAAGGGCCCGGGATGATTTGGGTTGAAAGCGACCTTAAAGCCTATTCCGTCTACCCCCTGCCATGGGCAGGACACCTTCCAGGAGCCCAGGTTGCTCCAAGCCCTGTCTAGGCTGGCCTGGGACACTTCCAGGGCTGGGATATAACTCGGTATCCGAGTGTCCGGGTCCCGCTGGCACCGCCGCCCCTCCCGGGCCCGGGGGAGGCTGAGGGGGGCAGAGCCCCGGGGAACATCGTGTAGACACCCAACGGCATGAAAGGAAATGTGGAGCTCCCTAATTTAGGAAGAGAAAAGCTGACAGAAATCCACCTTCCAGTCACGGGGCTGAAAGGTGGGAGGAGGGCGTGGGTTGGGAATGTGTCACTGGAAGGGACAGTGGCTGTTTTGGGGGAGTTGTGAAGGCGAGAGCGGGGCTGGGTTCGGAGCCGTGCATCCATTCCTGTATTCCCAGGGTCGGGGGGGGTTAAACTGGGACTTGTCCCACAGCCGGGGTTGGGTGTAGGTGTCCCAGACTTCCAAGGAAAGTTGCGCTGAGGTGTCTGGAGACGCGGGCACGCTCAAGGAGCAGTGTCTGCTCTGTGCTGACACGTCTCCCACTGCAGATCGTTTGGGAGCTTATGGAAACAGGTCTTGTCTTTAGAAAGGCTGTTGCATCTCCTGACCATCTGTAGTTGTGCTGCTCTTGTATCTAAAACTGTCCTGGTTTATTTCATCAGCTGTGTGTGTTTGTTCTGTCTGTATCTTTTCTGTCTCTCTAGTTTTTGCCGTTTGTTTTTTGGGCAGGTTCTCCCGATATAATTAATTAATTATGTACATAATGAAATGAATTAAAGCACAGTAATGTAGCTAACACTTGAATTGGCAGAAGATAGGTTGTGGGAGGGAGAGAACAACTTTTATCTAATCTGAGTTATGTTTTAAAAAATGATAAAAATTCCAATTTAACTTCCAAGAAGTTGCTTCCTTCTTTTTACAGAAGGAATTCTTCCCTGTGAGGGTGGGGAGGCCCTGGCACAGGTTGAGCCATCCCTGGAAGTGCCCAAGGCCAGGTTGGACGGGGCTTGGAGCACCCTGGGATAGTGGAAGATGGCCCTGCCCATGGCAGGGAGTGGAACTGGGTGAGCTTTAAGCTCCCTCCAACCCAAACCAGTCTGGGATTCTGTGATTCTACTTGTATCGTTGTAGAATTTTGGTTTTACAATAAATGGAGTTGGCATCTCTCAGGCAGGCAGTTGTCCCTATCTCACAGGGAAGCCTATCTATGCTTTCACACACCGGGGGTGCTCTGACTCTGAGATAAAGCTGTGTGAATGTTTGTGTTCCTTAAGCTCCTCGGGGTATCGGAATCACTGTCGGGGTAATCCTGTAACCCGGCCTTTTATCGTGGCATTAGAGCACTGCCAGGTCTTTACTTATTTACTAGAAATCCACTGGCTTTTCCACGTATATGAGAAATCTTAATTTAATCCTTTTGTAAATAAAATGAATCAACCCCTTCCTTTACCTAAACCAGGGGGGTTGTCAGTGGGTGCAGAGGGGCTGTGTCAGGAGACCTGAGGGCTGCAGCCTTTGCATCACAGCAGGTGTGCCTGGCACCTGCATTAGTTAGTGCTTCCCCTGGAGCCTCATCAATGCCCCCTTTGTTCCTGTGGCAAAGTACAGAGGGTTTTCTTTGACACGAGGTGATCTTACGGGAGCTCTTGTGCTGCACTTCCTATCCTGAGGCAGGAGCTCACTTCTCAAACCCACGGCCGGGCTTGTCTTCATCTCACGCTTCCTGTTTTGAACCACCCTGCAGGTTCCTGAAAGTGCCCGCCCGGCCCTGCAGCTTCTCCCCACTTGTCTTTTGTACCAAAACCAGCGTGGGCAGCAGGGCCAGGCTGTGACCACCCCTGTGCTGGGCCACTGAGGCCCCTCGAGTGCTCCGTCCAGCTCTGGGGCCCTCTCTCCAGGACAGACATTGAGGGGCTGGAACGTGTCCAGGGAAGAGGAAGGGTCGGGAGGAGCAGGAGCAGCTGAGGGAGCTGGGAAAGGGGCTCAGCCTGGAGCAAAGGAGGCTCAGGGGGGACCTTGTGGCTCTGCACAACTCCCTGACAGGAGGGGACAGCCGGGGGGCGTCGGGCTCTGCTCCCAGGGAACAGGGACAGGAGGAGAGGGAACTGCATCAAGCTGTGCCAGGGTAGGGTCAGGTTGGGCATCAGGAGGAATTTCCTCATGGAAAGGGTGGTCAGGCCTTGGAAAGAGCTGCCCAGGGAGGTCTGGAGTCAACATCCCTGGAGGTATCCAAGGAAGGGCAGGACGTGGCACTCAGAGCTCTGGGCTGGGTGACATGGTGGGGATCAGGCACAGCTTGGACTTGATGATCCTGGAGGTCTTTTCCAACCTCAGTTATCCCGGGATTCTGTGTATTTTGGTACTGGCTTAAACATATCCTGATTGAGTCCATAAGTAGGTCTCTCTTAAAAATTACTCAAATTCCAGGGCAGACACTTCGTTGCATTAAATTTAAACCTAAAATATCCAGGGGCATTGGGTGTTGAGGTGGAGGTGAAGAAAACCCCCGGTGCTGACTGTTGATAATGCAGAGCAATGCTCACAAACAGCCTGGAAATGGCAAGGGGAAGGATCCCTTAGGATCCCGTCCATGTGTGATGAGGTTGTCTCTAACATGAAGGGACCAGGCTCATTAATCTGGAAGGCTGCCTCAGTTTGGGTCATTAGGTTGCCATGAATGCATCTCACTCCATTGCTATTCTTTTTCTTCTTGGAAGTGAAAGTTGTTAAATAATGGAATGATTTTAAAAGGAGTTTATGTGCTTGTTGTTAATTTGGGTTTTTTATAATTGCTTTTTCTTCTCTGAAACACCTGCTTTCATTTGGCTCTGGGCTGGGCTGGTTTTGGCAGGTCAGGAGATGCTCCTGTCCCTCATGGCTCAGACGGATTTGCCTGCATTGCCTGCAGCACACCCAGATCATCAGCTCTGCTCAGAAACCACAGCTGTGGTCACATCTCATTTGCAAGGATTCAGTCCGTTTGTTGCATGGGTCACAGGAGACTTTTCCATGATGCACCACTGCTCAGATGTGTTCTGACAGGACTCAGAAGTTCTCTCATCAGATACCAGGCTTGCCTTGTACTCACTTATTTGGCCTCAGACTCATCTCTGCATTTGAAATTAAGATTTTTCCAAAATAAAAGAGATCTTGATTTCCTTTTTTGTTCTACTGGGATGTGCTAGGTCTGAAGCTCTGCTGGCTGCTCAGTTGCCTGTTCCTGCTGGGTTCAGGCACGTTGAGTTTCACGTGTCACTGACAGAAATTGGAGTTTCTTCTGGAGACTGAGCTCTGAGCAGCCAAGGGACCTGTTTGGTGTCCTGTGGGCATTTATTGTTTCAACCTAATGTGCCATTCCTACTTGATTTTATGCCTTTTGATGTCTGAAGCTACATAATAGCTCATATATATTATTTACTACTTCACTTCCCATCAGTTTTCTTCTGGGCTGCTTATGAGATGCTTCAGTTCAGATGTGGTGAGAGATGAAGTTATTTTGCTTGAGAATTTTGGATTTTATTGAGCCTTTGACTTGACACATCGGTATCCTTTTTTATTATGACATTCTTGAGTGTTTTTATTATTTAAAGTGGAAATTTAAAAGACATTGTTATATATAAAACTGAAAACAGAGTAGTAGGTGAAAAAGCCTGAGTGCTGTGGCAACTTCATGTGTATAGATTTGTTTTTAAAAAAGATTTTTTTGACAAGTTTAAAAAAAAACCAACAAAAACCCCAAAACAACCACAGTTTTTTTTCCAAAGAGCAGGTAGGCGCTGTTGTTAGGAATACTTTTGTGGGAGTCCACAAAATAACAAGTAAAGCACTTGAAGGTGATGATAAATTCAGTGTCCTGTTATGTTTAGAAAGGAAAGTATTTTCACAGGAAGAACTGCAAGCAGTGGGGCTTTTTCCCAAGTTTCCGCTGCAGATCTCCTCACTGTCCTTGGAATCCCACATCCGCCTTGAGTGCAAGGGCTGGTGTTTCCCATTTTCCCAGCATCCAGAGCCCCAGCAAGGCTGTAACATTTACAGGCTCACACAGTGGCTAAGCAGGGAAGGTTAAAAGGCAGAGCTGCTCATTTTAGACTCTGCTTTTGCAATCCAAGGTCATGTTGCTTCCTGTGTTACAATGAATGGCTTCTTTTGCAGATCCTTGCTGGGCATCCATAAACAGGGGGATCCTGATCTGTGACGAGTGCTGCAGTGTGCACAGGAGCCTGGGCCGTCACATCTCCCAAGTGAGGCATCTCAAACACACCCCGTGGCCTCCAACACTGCTGCAGGTAGAGAGGAAAACTGTTTTCCTCCATTAAAGCCAGATATAGTGATTTTTTAAAATGTAATTTAAATCACTAAACCTTTTTTTGAGAGGGGCTGGTCCTTTTAAGCTTTGCTTTTTGAGGTTATTCTTGTTTTGTTTCTCTTGTTTTTCTGTGGTGGACCACTAAAATCAGAATTGTCTTTGCCTTTTGAATTTGACACCTTTGCTTTGGAAGGTCACCTCAAGTTTTCTTTCACAATTCTGCTGTACATCTGCTTCAACCTGAATTTTCAGTGTAATGCAAGATTTTCTTTGAACTGGAGCTGCTGTTGGGAAGAGCAGAGAATTTTAAGGGTGTTCTCCCTGCATTCCACATCATAACCTCCTAAGCACGTGCCCAGTTCTGATATCCCAGTAGGTTACAGATGCTGGCCCGCAGAGTGGGAATCTGTTGGCTTGATATCTACCTGAAATTAAGTACAAATATTTGATTAGTGCAGCCAGCAGCAAAATGTCTGTGTATTCTGGCTTTCAGATGGTGGAAACGCTGTACAACAATGGTGCTAATTCCATCTGGGAACACTCCCTGCTGGACCCTGCCTCCGTGATGAGCGGGCGGCGCAAGGCCAGCCCGCAGGATAAAGTGCAGTAAGTGGGAAATGCAGAATTGTTATGTTAGAGAAGTGGGGTTATTTTATTCAGCAGTGACAGGGCAGCAAGGAATCTGTAGGAACCTGTGTGTGTTGGCTTGCTGGAAGAGAAAAAGACTAAAGTGGTTATTTTTTTTCTTTTATTTCTGAGTGTTGATTTTTTAAAATTTATTGAAAAATGGGAATACAGGGCTTGAATTCTCTGAATTATTGATTCCTGTTGAATGTGAGGACCTTTAGTCAAAGGACTTTTCTTTGTCATGTGCTTCAGTTCACTGAATGCTGCCAACAAAATGGAGTTTGGTTGAGTAATTAAGTAAAACTTTAGAGATTTTTGCCCCTGACTATGGTGCTTTATTTGAAAATGTAAATAACTGCGTAGAGTAAGTGTAGATCTTAAGCTGGCATGATTTTAGAGTCTGTATTTCTTTTAAGAAACAGACACCACATGCTACAGTCTGCAGATATTTGATGGTTGTAACAGACGTTTTCTCTGTATGGTCGGACAATCTGCACTGGGTTGTTTTTAATGAAAATATTTTTCCATGCCTAACTTTGCCACCAGCAACATGCAAAGCTCTGATTCAGTCTTCACTTGTGAATTTTTCTGTTTTTCTGGAGCATCTGTATTACTTACGAAAGCACTGATATTTCTTTCCTTTCCTTTCTTGTTGCCTGGATTTCTCTTTGCAGTCCCAACAAAGCAGAGTTCATCAGAGCTAAATATCAAATGTTAGCATTTGTGCATCGCCTGCCGTGCCGGGAGGACGACAGTGTCACTGCCAAGGATCTCAGCAAGGTCAGTGGCTCCTGGGACAGCACAGGCAGATCTCACTGACTTCCCTTAGTTGCTTTTGGCTTAATTGTTTCTGGTTTTCTGCACTATTACATAAATAAATAAAGCTTGACTTCAACTCAAAGCCCCTTTTTTGGGGTTATCTATGTGGATGCTGGAGGTGATGTTAAGAGGCAGTAATTGAAGTGAACTGGAGAAAACCCTTTACACAAGAGATCTGTAGTGAGAACTCTGCTTTGTTTCTCAAAGCATGGCTGAAAAACAACTGCTGACTCACAGTTGTTGCTGCTGTATTAAATATAATTCTGCTTCTTTTTCAGCAACTCCATTCCAGTGTGAGGACAGGGAATCTGGAGACCTGTTTGCGACTGCTCTCCTTAGGAGCTCAAGCCAACTTCTTTCATCCTGTAGGAACATTTTCTTTTCATTCTTTTGATATACAATCAATTACAGTTCACATTATTTATACTCATTTCAGCTGATTCATGTTATATTTCAATCTCCAACTCACACCTGTTGGTTAAGTAGATATTTTCTTTCATCTCTTGCAGGAGAAAGGAAACACCCCGCTCCACGTTGCTGCAAAGGCAGGACAGACTTTGCAAGCAGAACTGTTGGCAGTTTATGGTGCTGATCCTGGCACACAAGATTCCAATGGGAAAACTCCAGTTGACTATGCAAGGTAGGAGTCTCTGATGTCCATAAATCACACAGTGGACCTGCTGAGATACGTTTCTGTCCGGAAATAGTTTGTGTGTTAAATGCTAATAATACTTTTTCCAGGAAGAGTGAATGAATGAAAATGAGGAATAAGTATTTTCATCAGATCACAGCCTGTGTTCTGGGTGCCTGAGACATCAGCTGTGAGGCCAATGACACAGGCTGTGCCAATCTAGCAGCTCACAGGAAATTAATCAGACAAGAGTGTCTGCAAGTTCAGGCTTCAGGAGTGGGGGTTGACTCAGGAATTGCTGTAGGAAAGGGCCGGGTTGGGGCACACGGGGTGGAACCAGGCTGTGAGTCTGTGATGGGTTGATGCACTCAAACACGTGCAGTGTTGGCTTGTACTAAATCTGTTTCTCTGCCCATTTCTGTGTGTCACTGACTGACCCCTGTCCCCTGTGTGTGAGCAGGCAAGGGGGGCACCACGAGCTGGCAGAGCGGCTGGTGGAGATCCAGTACGAGCTCACAGACAGGTTGGCTTTCTACCTCTGTGGCAGGAAACCAGGTGAGCACAACACCTGCACTCTCAGACCTGTCACTGTCTGTTCCAGCACAGTTCAGACTGTGCTGTGTCCTATTTGTGTCAGTGGCGCTGCACTTCTTGTATCACTTCCAAATATTCTAATGTTATATAAATTACACAGAAAGAACCAAAGGAAGTATAAGATGCAAGATTAGGGTTGATGCATTTAAAATTCAGATAAAACTGCAGGGTTTTAAATTGATATAAATTAAAAACAAAATTCCTTCTTGGTTTTCCACAAATACATGTTTTTTATATACTGTAAAAACTCTTCCAAGTAGTTTCTTCTAATTGAAATGCAACAGCAGGGGAGTGTTCTATTAAGTGTGTGCCTTTTGAACACAAGGACACTTAGAGATTTTTAACCATAAAGGTAACCTGTGTTAGAACTTAATTTTCCTTTTTAACAGAATTTCAATACAAGTAATAAGCCTTAATTGGAATCTTTGATAACACCTAGAAATCATGGCAGGAGCCTTCTTTTATAACTTGCTAGTTGCCTATAATTGGAAATTGAGTAATTACATGCAAGATAAATTACCTAATGTTGCCTGATGCTTATATTATTGAAAACTGTAAGCCAGTACCAACCTATTAAAATGCAATTTGTTTTCAACTCTAGAGCACAAAAATGGGCAGCACTTTGTTATACCTCAGATGGCAGACAGGTAAGTTGCTGATTCCATCACATGTCTGAAAACATCTGAGTAAAAAAACCCTAATAATTAAGTTTTCTTTCCTTACTGAAACACCTTTTAAGCTTGTTGCCATTCTAACTTTTTAATGTGTGCCTTTATTAGTTTTGAAAGCTTTTTTCCCTAGAAAGAATATTGGGATATCAACAAATCAGAAAATTATAGAACTTGACTGTATTTGTTAAAATGCAGGGAGAAGGTGAGACATTTCTGTGAAGGGAACACACATGGGGAATTCCTAAGAAACAGATTGTGGAAATAATTCAAGGACCAATTGAGTGTTTTCCTGATTTTTGTAATACTTATGCTTTTAACTTTTGGTTGTGATCAATGAAATCATATTTGTATAAGAAGCATCAAGTACTAATTTTAAGTCCCTGTTCCTTTTTTATTGCTGTGCAATTGGAAATAAGACGGCTGTAAGTAAACCACTGTCCAACCTCCTGCTTGCAACATTGCTGTGAAAAACTGTAATAACCTAAAAATTGTGTGGGTAAAAAGCTGTGGGTATTCATATTCCAAAGAAATTTTGGTATTATTTGGTTTTTAAATGTATAAGTTGTTGTATAAGAGAGCATAAGAATGTGCTAATAGTGATATTATAGTAGCAATATTAGTAACATTAGTGTGTTAAAAATAATGCTAAAAACACTAAAATATAAGGGGGTTTAAGATAAAGTGGCATTTTAATCACTGAGTTACCAAAATGTAGAATTTTGATACGTAGAAGCCCTGAAATGCTGTAGATGTAATGATCACTTCCTGTTTTCATAGCAGTCTGGATGTATCAGAACTGGCAAAAGCAGCCAAGAAGAAGCTTCAGTCTGTAAGTAAAACTTCTTTTCTAGATGTGGCAAACTCTGCACTTCATTTTTCAGGCTTCCTACCACAAGTATCTCTTGACCCATCTGCTGCAGGAACAGCTTGAAACACACAAATATTTTGTGAGCCTTCACTGTTCGTTGAAGTCCACATCTCCAGTGGCATTTGGTACCTCATTCCCACAGAGCCTCTGCCTCATCCCAAACACAAAAGGTCTCTTTGTTGTCAGATGGGAGTGAAAAAAAGTCCATTGACCAGGAAGGGAGAAGTGTAGAACAGAATGGTTGGCTCTGTACCTAGAAATAGGGTGGTCATACATGTCTGCTCCCTGTGCAGGCTGAGAAAGGAGCATTTCTATGAATTAGAGAGGCTGAAGAAAAGAGCAGAGCTGTGCTCTTGCGTTTTCTCTGTTATCAGAGATCTTACTGGGTTTCATTTCCTTTCAAAGTGTAATTATTCTCTTCGACCCTTAGCTAAGCAACCACTTATTTGAAGAACTTGCCATGGATGTGTATGATGAAGTTGACAGAAGGGAAACAGATGCAGGTGAGTGAGGCTTTCTGGAATGAAATAAAACAAATCTGGATTGTTACTTTACATACAAGATGCCAATGCAAGCACATGTTCTGTTCAAGTGCTTCTGTATTCAGCAATTACTGCTGAGGGGAGTTGCTTTGTCTTGCATTGCCTGAAGGGGATGTTAATTGAAAAAATCTTGTGTTTTTCACAAAATGGAGAACCCTCTGGGGAAAAGCTTTCCTCTGAATTGATTGTGTTTGTGTTTGAAATTGCAGTCTTTTATTTGACAAAGAAATAGTGTCAAGCAGTACAGGAAGGTTATTCCCTCTTTTTGTTTTTTCTCTGGAGCAGTTTGGCTTGCTACTCAGAACCACAGTACACTCGTGACAGAGACCACAGTGGTCCCTTTTCTTCCTGTAAATCCTGAGTATTCTTCAACCAGGAATCAGGTATGAAATCTTCTTAATATTGTAAAAATAATTTAATAGGCCAGGTAATTAAATAGGCTTAAGTAATATTGCTTTACTGCATTTCATTTTTGTAGAAGAGTTGCATCCACTTGGAAAGAAGTTAAAATAAAATTTCATATTTCCCCTTTAAATCATACTGTTTGCAATAAATGAAGTTGAACAGTCAACTCCAAGTGTATAGTCAGTTCTTCCTGGGAGCTCTGCTGTTCATCTGATGCAGGATGTACTTTTTTTCCTCTGCATTATTCTGTAATTTAGGGAAGGCAGAAACTGGCTCGATTTAATGCCCACGAGTTTGCTACTCTGGTTATAGACATTTTAAGTGATGCCAAACGAAGACAACAGGGGAATTCTCTCACTGGTTCTAAAGGTGAGTGATCTTTTGTTGTCAGCTCCTTTGCAGGCACTTCCTCAGTAGTTTAATCACTCCCAGAGCCCCTCAGCAGTGCTGAATTAAGAGAGAGATCTATTGTTTTTATATATTGGGTTTTTTTTTCTGGAGAGAAAATACAAAAGAATCTCTTCTAACTTTTAATTTTTCCCTGTATTTTGTATTTGAATGCTGCTATCCATTTGTCCAGTGTAGTCTGTTGGGGTTTTTAAATTTGTATGAATTTTATTAAGCTCCTAAACGATTCTCACCACTTATTTTAACTTAGAAGTTAAATTAACTAACTTATTTAACACTTAGAAGAAATGAAAAGACAGAACCATAAAACTTCAAAGTTTGGGACAGTAATCATTCATACCTCTTAGGTGGATCTAAATTAATTTTTTTCAGAGTATGAACTTCCATTTCTTCTCCAGATTTACTAGTATGTGTTTAATGTGTTGATCTGCAGAGAATGTGGAGCTGATACTCAAATCCATCAGCAATCAGCACAGCAGTGAAAGTCAGGACAATGACCAGCCTGATTACGACAGTGTTGCTTCAGATGAAGATATAGATCTGGAAACAAATGCAGCTAAATCAAACAGGCAGAAGGTAGGCTTGAAATAGTGATACACCCCCAAGTGTACTCTGCATTCATGATCAGAAAATCAATATCTTAATTTCATAATCATGCCTCAGTCTATGAACTTTCTAAAATTAAATGTTGTTGCTTAAGGAATTTTTATTGTAAAAAAAAAAACCTCTCTGGAAAAGTAATGTGTATGTCTGGAGATAAGATATAGATTTAATTGCATAGATGAAATAATTGGATCTGCCAAAAAGCTCTGAATCAGTGATTCCATGGTATTTCACAAACATTCACTGCTTCCTACTGAAGAAATACTCACAGCAGACCAATAGTGTCCAAGTGAGTTAAACCATTCCAGGAGTAATGCAGAATGATATCAAAGGGCAGTAAACCTGGTGGTTCTACTTTCATCTTCCCTGGGATATGCACACTGGATATTTAGCAGTCTATCATTTATAAGTTTGCAGTTCTTTATT
The DNA here is from genome assembly GCF_009650955.1 of Corvus moneduloides. Classification (NCBI taxonomy): domain Eukaryota; kingdom Metazoa; phylum Chordata; class Aves; order Passeriformes; family Corvidae; genus Corvus; species Corvus moneduloides. The sequence goes on from NC_045493.1 coordinate 10,240,692, forward strand.
GTATATTTTTTAAAAAATCCTTATAAAACAGTATTTTGTCACTGAAATGCTAATGCAAATGTTTTTAGAGGAGCTAAGAGCTAATTGACATCAGATTGCTTTTATAGAGGACTTCTAATGATTCTGGTTAATGGATCTTATTCATTTAAACTCCATTTGAACTGTGGTGCCTTTAAAGTAAGTACATGAAAAGCTGTTGAAATCTTGTGGTCTTGTTTTCTTCTTCTTAATGGTGTCAGTATTTTTCTCTTCCTTTTCCTAGAGCTTGGATTCAGACTTGTCAGATGGACCAGTGACAGCCCAGGAATATATGCAGGTTAAAAATGCCTTGGTGGCTTCTGAGGTGAAGATTCAGCAGTTAATGAAAGTGAACATCAACCTGAGTGATGAGCTAAGGATTATGCAGAAAAAGGTAACAGCCATAGCAGAGGGAACCCTTCCAGCTCTTGGGGTGTCTGAAGTTGTTAGAATAAAACTGCTGGAACTGAGGATGAGATAATCCAGTATTAGGATAGTGAGAAAACTCATTTTAAAGTGGAGCTGCTTTGGGATCAGATACGAGACTATAAATATTTATGTGCAACACGTGCTTTGAATGTTGTTTTTTTGTGGTGATCCAACCTAGTAAATCATGAGGCTGATTTGACTTATGTCAAAACTTTGACATCAGTTTTCCAAGTGACAAGGCAGTTGTTGCAAGTCTTGTGTGGTTTTGCTGTCCTGCTTCAATATAAGCAGCTTTAAACAATGAGGAAGCAAGTGCCAGCCCACATCTTATGTGTGTGCACTTATCTATATTTTTGTGGGGTTAAGGACAATTTATATCTGAGTTCACTATCCTGTCTGTCACACTGGCTAGAAAGGGCTGGCTGCTTACCCTCAGATTAATCCCTTTAACTAGTGTTTAAAATCCTGTTTTCCAAAGAATTACAATCCTGCAAGAGTGATGTGTAGAGAAAGTTGTTCAGGCTGTGGGGTGGACCCACTGTTTTGGGGCAGAGCAGGGCTTTTGGAGCGTGGTGAGACTGTTTGCACCTGAGGCTGAGCTAATTCAGCATATTGGATTATCCTTGTCTGTTAAGTGCCAACATTTTCTTCCATTCTGTTGGAATGGTGAACACTGGGAGATCTCGGGGTATTTCCTTGGTCTTTCAACAGCTTGTACTGGTTGAGCATTTCTCTTGAATCAACTGAATTAACTTTTCACTTATACTGAGTTTCTTTAAACAGATATAGTCTAATTAGGGTTAAAAAAAAAACCTTTGGGGCCTATGAATTAATGAGGCTTTAGGATATTTACATGGTGTAGTAGAAGGGAGATCATTGCTGTGCTGCAGTTTTTCTTCACTGCATCTTTTCTTTCTGATGTGTTAATATAGCAAACTTACTCTAAGTCCACAAAATAATCAGAATTGGTGCGTTTTCACTATCAAATGAATACATAATAAAAGGCTTTAAAATGCTTTCTTGTTGGCTTCTTAGATAGCAGTAGCTGATGCCTAATTTTCGTAAGCTAAACTCTCTCCTTGCTTTGCAGAGCAAGCTTGAGTTCCTTTGTGCTGCCTCTGGTGTCTGTGCTGCAGTTCTGGCATTGTCAGATTTCATGGGCCTTATGTGAAAGTCTTCTAAGTCCTTGTATTGGCTGTTGAAATGGTTCCCTTTGCTTGGAAAACTGTTGTGTTGGCAGTCCTTCCCCCCACAGCCTCATTCTATCCCAGGATTCCTGTGCCAGTAGAGCAGGCTGGAGGGAATGGGTCATGTGTTTTGGAGTACAACAGCCAATTTTAACATCTAACTGAGTTTACAGCCCAGCAGCTGCTGGAAATCAGCACCTAAATACTTCCAGATCTGGAACAAAGGTGTTTTTATGCTTATACCAAGCAAGTCAAGTAGATTTTGAAAGAGAAATGAACCCCCAGCTAGCAGTACCTGGATTTTCTAGCACAGCTGCCAAGCGAGCGTTGCGTGGTCACTTGGCTTTTGGCACTTGCTCTTTGCAAACCAAGTAGTACAGTACAATTTTCTTTCAGCTCCAAACGCTACAGAGTGAAAATACCACCCTCAGAAGACAGGCCACAACCAATATCTATCAGGTGCAAAGTGGTTCTGAGTACCCAGACCCCAGCAGCAATTCCTCCCTAAAGCGGCGCCCGTCGGCCCGGGGCAGCAGGCCCATGTCCATGTACGAGACTGGCTCAGGGCAGAAGCCCTACCTGCCCATGGGGGAGGTCACCTACCCAGAAGAAAACATCACCAGGCTGCAGCCCTTCCCTCCACACGTGAGTAAAACTGCTGCTGCTTCTGCATTGCCTCTCATGTGCAGCTTTCCCGTCTCTTCCGACTCTGCTTGTTCACTCAGCTTCTGCCTCAGGGGGAAAAAAAAGAGGGGACAAAAAAAAAAATGGGGAATAAGAACTGTGAGAATTGTTCATGTTTGCTGTATTAACATGTCTGCAGGAGCCTGATGGTTTGAAAAGCAGAAGCTGTAGCAGTTCTGGAATATGTAAACTGGAGCTTTGGGCTTCTGCTCAGCTGGTTTTTTAACCACACTATATAACCACACTACATATATATAAAATATCAATATGTGATTGTCTGAAAACCAGAAAGGGGGGGAAAATAGTGTTCCAAGAAGGTAGGTAAAGTTCATGTATTTCTGGAGATAAACACACAGGTACCAATTTGTGGAACTTCATAACCACCTTGCAAAAATGAAATAAACTTGAAAAATTTTCCCCAGCCCACCAGTTTCTTACTCTGAGTTTGGAACTGGAGGCTGGAGATGGGTTAGATCTGCCAGTCAGGCAGATTCTTCTGGTTTAGTATTTTCCTGTGTGATGTGGAGAGGGAGTTCTCTGTTAGCCAGAGGGATTTTGCACTGAGGTGTTCACACTTTACAGAAGTGACCCAACACACACTAGTGCATTTAATTAACAAGTGCGTTTAATTAACTAGCACAGTTAATTTTTTATTTCACCTTGTTAGATTGCCCTGTGGGCAGGAATACAGGACAGTGGTTTTTTGACGCACATTTAAAATGTGTGGATTTTTGACAATATCTTTCCCTGTTGGTAGCCCTGTCTTGTATTTACTTCCAGTTAAATCGTTAAGACCTTTAAAATGTATTTTGAAGTTACCTTTGGCATGAGGGAGGGCAAATGTTCCATGCACATTCCACAGAATAAAGTTGAGTGCACCAAGGGAATCAGCCTCCACCTTCAATTAAATTAATTTAAACTATGAAATCTGGATCATTTTAAATTATATTGTCATGTTGATATGAAGGCAGTTCTGGCAGCAGGAAATGTCCGAATTCATTTGTGTTTGACAGTGTTTGCAACATGTGACAGTGCTTTGTATAGGTCCTTTGGTCATTTGGGTGGAGATTTGGATAGGAGGAGCTGTTCTGAAGCGTTGATCTTATGTGGAGTTAGTTAATTTGGCATGTGGTGAATTTTTTTTATTCTCCGTGGAATTTGGCACCTCTGGAATCTCAGCATTACAATGAGCATGAATTCAATTGTGTTTGGAAAGAATTAAGTCCACTCAGCCTAAGCCAGATTCTCAACATCGTTCTTTCTTTATGTCACCTCCATGGTTTTAAGAATGTTCCTTTAATTTCATTAAGAGTTTGTTTGTGTTTTGGTTTTTCCCGAGTGTTTTTCTCTTTCCCATTTTTAGATCGGGAGGAGTGCGTTTGTGACCTCCTCTTCATCTCTACCTTCCTTCCCCTCCACGCTTTCCTGGTCGAGGGATGAGAGCACACGAAGGGTTAAGTACCTTCCCAATCGGTCTTTTCCCTGGAGGAGGTGCCAATCTCCCCAGAACCACATCCTCTCTCTTCCCCCTCTCACTGCCTGGCCTTCCAGCCTGCATGGAGCAGAACTTCCTCCCTTCCATTCCTGCTGCCACCAGCTCTGGGCACTTGCCTCTCTCTAATTTCGCATCTTCAGCCTTTAACACCACGCACAGTTCTCCAGGTCACTTGTTCAGCTGCACAACAGCCCCAAGACAAGCTGGCTGTTGTTTGGACAGTGATTTTCCAGGCTCTCACTGATATTTCTAAGCCAATGTACAACTTTCCTGCTGACTAAAAGCACTGCATGAGGCCCAGCTTCAAAGCTGCTTTCCTTGGGGGCCAGTGGCTTGCACCAATCCAGGTGGTCCTGATTGACTGTTTGCCTTACAGATACCAAATCTGGGGTTTTAAAAGTTTATTCTGGCTTCTCCCTGCCAGGACACAGAACCTGCTTTTTAATTCCTTCTGTCCCCATTTTATTTTGACTGTACAATGTTTGGACATATCAGTCCAGAAAATACTAGGTTTGCAAGTAGGGATAGATGATCAAACTTTCAAGGGAATAACCTGCTTGGCCAAATGGAAATCTGGGTTTGGCTGCAGTGCTGTCTGGCACTGGAAACTTTCACAGGGTTTGGTTGGTTGCTTTTATTCTACACTGATCCTGTATTAGTGATCCCCAGTATCCTCTTCTTATCATTCATCACTGCTGTTTGTATTTCTGACCAGATGGTAGAGTTTTGCCACTGTTGGCATGGTCTCTGTACACCTGGGAGAGGGGAAAGGTCCGACTGTACATGTAATAGTTTCTTATCTTCAAAATACATGTCACTTTTACAACTGATCTTTACCAGCTGTCCTGAGAGAGGAGTGTTCAAAAAATGCTGGTTTTTCCTTCTGTGCAAAGTAACTTTAAGATTGAGATGGTTTCATAACTCCAGGTGCTTCAGTTAAGAATTGTTGGTTTAGCATCAGATGAGTGCTTAACAAATGTACTGAATCTCAGCCAGTGAAAACCAGTTCCTGGTCACATTTCTGGTCTGTCAAGAAGTGTTATTTGGTAAGCAGATTCCTAAATGTTTGGGTCAGGGATGCACATTGGAGGTGTCCTTTACAGTTTAACCCTTGAGATACCCTGATGCTGAGTTCAGGGTTTCTGTAAGAGCCCCAGGGCTGGTTGTTGGGGCTGTGAAGGACCCTGAGCTGCTGCTCTGTGATCAGAGTGACATCAGCATGGTGTATTTGACACCAGACATGCTGTGTTGGGCACCTGGGTGAAGCTTTGTAGTTTTTAGAAGACTTGAGGCAGATGTGTGGGTGATCCTGGAGCCTGGCCGAGGATTTGGCCTCCAAGCTCATTTTAGTATCCCTTTCTTCATTCAGCCTCTGCTCTGGGATCAGCCTCCCAGCTGGATCAACCTCCCACTTTGCAATGGGCCTACAGAGCTCAATCCAGCCTCTGCTTCCCTGCATTCCTCCTGCTCATTTCAGCTTCCATTTTGGAATTGGCCCCTGCCCTCCTGACACAATTCTTCCATGGCCCTCTACTCTGATGGTTGGGCCTCCTGCCCTTGTTGCATCCTGTGCTCTGGGGCACAACTCTCGCTTCTTTGGTCTTCCAACACTGCACCAGTATTAAGCATTCAGTGGGCCTCAATTCCTCACACTTTGGCTTCCCACCCTGTTTTGGGCTCCAGTTTGCAATGGGCTTTAACCACTCTCGTGTTGGCCCCCAGACTGTAATGAGCTCCAAGTCTCATCAGCTCTGTATGTGCCCTTGGTCTTCCACCTGCAGCTTGGACTCCCCCAATCTCTGTCTCCTGTCTTTATTTTGGCTTTCCCATTGCCACAGTCTTCAGCCCTTGTTTTAGGCTCCCATTTTGCAGTGGCCTTCCCAGGGCCAGCCTCCCACCAGTTGGTTTGCACTCTGCATTCAGCCTCTCCCCCATGGTCTCTGACCTCTGCTCTGCTGTCTTGGTCTGGCCTCTTTTTCTCTAGGGTTCTCCCCTCTCCAGTGGTTCTTGCTCACTCTTCAGGCTCCTGTTTCATGGTGCTGCTTCTCTGTTTGGCCTCTGCTCCTGGTGGGCTTCTGGGTGTGTGCCCCTGGGGCAGTTTCAGTGGCAGGGAAGGATGCTGTGCTCTGTCTGTCTGTCTGTCTGTCCTGCCATGCTGGGTGCTCAGGGGCTGGTGGGGCTGTGCTGTGCTGGCAGTGCCCAGGGCCTCGGGTACAATCTGAGCAGGAGCCTATCATGGGGAGAGGGGCACAGCAGCTCCAGGGTGGTGGCTCCTGCAGGAGCTGTTGTGCAAAGAGCAAATCCACATGCACAGGGCATGGCTCTGGCACAGCCCAGGGCTGCTCTTTCCTGCACAGGCTGAAGTAAATCTGTTCCTTGCAGGCCTCGAAGCTGGAGAAGCAGAGCAGTGTGTCTGAGAGCGACTATGACAACCCCACCACCCCTGTGGAGCTGGAGGAGCCGGGGTAGGTGCTGTGACAGAGCTGACACAGCTTGGGGGTGACAGGAGATTGTTCTGTGCCCAGGCCAACCCCTGCTTTGCTCCCCTGCAGGTCGGGCAGGAAGGGGCGGCAGCGCAGTGTCGTTTGGCAGGGTGAAGGGTCCATCCCTGAAGACACAGACTCAGCCCCCAGCACCAGTTTGCCCAGTACAGAAGATGTGATTCGGAAAACTGAGCAGATCACCAAGAACATCCAGGAGCTGCTGCGAGCGGCACAAGAGAACAAACATGACAGGTAAGGAGGGAGTGCTGGGAAAGCTCTGCAGTTGGTGAGAAAACAAAGAAAATTCTTCAGGTGTTTTCACCTGTAGTACACCTGTAGAAAAATACAGCCTCACTATTTCACACCTGTAAAATGTGTAGGTCTGTGGTGTTCCCTGGTGTCCTTAGTGCCACGGGGCGAGTTGGGGACAAGTGACCGGCCCCTTGTGAGTGGGTTCTGGCTGCAGTGCTGCCTGCCCCGCCCTTAACTTGTGAGTCCTGCTGCAAAACAAGTGTTGAATAAGACACAAATCAAATGTGTTGTAGAGAACTCACTGCAAGTGCTTCTTGGGCCTTCACCCCTCTGTGTCCATAGGTGATCACGCTCCACAGAATGTGATAGTAACACCAGGTCTTGCTTCAGATGAAAATTGTGAGAGAATTTGGCTTTCCTACTGAGCTATTAGTACAAATTATGTATCAACAAAAGTATTTGACCTATTGTGTTTAGATACAGACACAGCTGAGCAAGCAGAGCACTGCCTGAGCGTACCAGGCTGCAGCAGCTTCGGCTCCCTCAGGGAACTTCTGGCCCACCTGAACAGTTTCCAGAATAGCTGTGGGTGACTAAAAGTGATACTCCCTTTGCTGATCATCAGGTGCTGCTTCCCACGCAGCTCTTTCAGAGGGCTGTAAATCAGAGTTACATATTCACAGGTGTGAGCACATTTTGGGGCTGGAACACCCTGGGCTCCAGCAAACCTGGCCCTGCAGGCTGGCAGATCTGGCCCTGCTGTGGCCCCAGCTCGGTGCCCTCTGTGCCTGGGAGAAGCAGCAGCGGTTTGTGTTGAGCCCTCACTTCCTGCCTCGCTCAGAGGAGTGCACAACAGTGGGGCCACTTTTGTTCTGTGTTTTTTCCTTCTTGTACTTTGCTATTTTTAGCAGGGCTGGCATGGCCTCTCCTTCTCATGCCAAGTGACGATTTCTGCCGTGGTTGTGCTGAGCTCGTTGCCCTTGGCGTAACCTTTCCCAGTGCAATCTCTTGTTGCTTGTTTGTCACAGGGAAGCTTTAAATAAGTTTAGTTTTTATGGTATCACACTATACAATATGATAGTGACACTATACAGTGATATCTTTTCTAAATCATTGAAGGAAAGAATGCAGCATACCTGGCTTTCATTGTTGAATTGATCAGGCTTTTAAAAAACCTGTTATGCTGCATTTTTGGTTTCTCTACCACACGTGGAGTGGGGTGTTTGCCTATGCTTAGATGAGTGTTATTTTGCAAAACACTGAAGTAGGAAGCTGCTGTTCTTTGTTTTCCTCTTCCTTGGCTTCCTTAACACAGGGAAATGCTTCCTTATCAGAATGAGATACTTGAGGATGTAATAACACATCCTCCAAGCTCGTGCTGGGAATGTTGTAGAGAAAAATCATGTGCTGCCTAGATAACTGGAGAGTAAAAAAAAGTCATGCAAGAATATAATCTATTAATAAAACCCCTTCTTCCTTTTGTTTCTCACTCTCTCCCATCCCTTTCCCTGTGCTCCATGGGCTGAGCAGGCCCTTGGAGTGTGGGGGCACATCCCAGCTCAGACACAGCCTCGGCACGCGGGTCCCCGGGGCTGAACGAGCCCCCGTGCAGCCTCTGACCAGCCAGCAGCCCGGCCCTGCCTCCTGGTACTCTGGCCTCTGTCCCTGCCTCCCAGGCACAGTGTCCTTTCTCCTTCTCTGCTGCCCCTTTCCCTCCCACTCCGGCCACACGGGGGTCGTGGAAGGCGATGCATGAAATGCTCCAGGGGATGAGGGAACTGCAGGCAGCCCCTGCAGGCCAGGGGTGTGTGGCACAGCCCCTTCAGCTCCCAGTAGTGATCAGTGGGGAAACAGAACCACAGCCTGGAGCTGCAGCTGGCTCTGGTGTAAAGGATTCTCCTGTCTCTGTTTTATTTATTGCCTGTCAAGGTAAATTAAATTACAACAACTTGGTTGGATCATGGAATCACAGAATAGTTGGGGTTAGAAGGGACCTTAGAGCCCATCCAGTGCCACCCCCTGCCATGGGCAGGGACACCTTCCACTAGCCCAGGTTGCTCCAAGCCCCATCCAACCTGGCCTTGGACTCTTTAAGGGATGGGGCAGCCACAGCTTCTCTGGACAACTTGTGCCAGGGCCTCACCACCCTCACAGGGAAGAACTTCTTCCTTTAGGAAGAAATCTTTGCGGTTTGAAGGTCCCTTCCAACCCAAAGTGTTCTGTGATTCTATGAACAAAACATGTGGTTGCTGCATCTTTGCACCATTGCAAAAGTAGCAGGAGTTTCACATCCCCAAGGTGGAACATTCTCACCTGACAGCTAGCTGAGGCCCCTCAAGTGTTTATACAGCTGGGGGTCAAATGAGATCATTTGCATCCCAAATCCATGAAAAAAGATCTGTGTTTATATGGTATCTTCCAACCTGACCAAAATACTGTTTATTAATGCCTAAAATAGAAATGAAATTTAAGTGAGAGGCTCTTCAAAACAGAACTGCCCAGGTTCAAACCCCGGCCAACAAATGTCAGGATTGGAGAAAGAGATTAACACAATTTACTGCTAATGAGGGATTCCTTTTCCAAGCTGTCACTACTTGAATATCTTCCTGATGTCTCACTGGAATGTGTGTAAACCCAACACAGTGTCAGAGCATTTCACAAGCTCACAGTGAGTGTTTAGACATTAAACTAAAGCCATTCCTCCAGGCCACGCTGGAAACTTTGCAGCTGACCTAGAGAGCATACAATGAAACACGTGTTGTTCACCTGGGTGTCTCATTCAGGTTATTCTCAGGGCTTTCTCTGGCTTATTAGTGAAGGGTTTAATCAGTAAATTGACTTCTTAATGAGCAGGGCGCTGCAGGGAGCAGATTAATCATTAACTCAACAGCAGAAGGGGAATTGTGGTGAACTTGGAAGACCTCTCTCCACTTTTAGTTTATTTGGAAGAACTCATGTGACTTGAGACACATGGAAATACTCCTTTTCAAGGCATTTTCCTGCATTGCCAAAATGACCCCAGTGTGTTGCTTCTCTCTCAATGCATTTGCAAGTGACTGATTTTTTTGCACCTTTGGTGTTGCAAGAAGATCAAATAAATAATGACTGGGGAGGGGGGTGGGTTCGGGGGCTCTTTTTGCTTGAAAGGGCACTGACCTACCATAACCCACACGTGCTGAATAGTTTTCTTGAATGCTTTGTGATTTTTGAGATTCTCTTTGTTAAGACTGAATCATGTGAACTAACTTATGCTAAAGTTGAGTCTTTGATGCATAAAAACGAGTCTCTTGAAATGAGACTTGTGAGAGAGCACACTAACACTTCACTATTCACAGCAGTTTATGGTAAGATCTATTTTGAGCAGACCAGCTTTCGTTTGGTATATAAATCAGAAGAGAAATCAATGAGGATTCATGGAATCTGCCTTTGTTTTATTAACTAACTCATCAGAATGAGTGAATATTTAGCCTAGAACTCACAGGCTGTGAATGCAGTTGGTAGTTTGGGGATGCATGTGTGTGAGAACTCTGCCTTGTCTGTTTACTGGGTATTAATGAATCCAAGAAGGCATCTTGGTGTTCTGAAGTTGCACACAAATGGAGACTTTCCTGAGAATGTTTTATATAAAAGGTGGGGACAGTTATTCCTTCAAACCAACTCTGAAGAACAACGAAAATCTAAGAAGTAATTTTGCACTATTGGTTAAGTTCTTGCTTTTTCTGAAGCCACGTGGTTGTTTTTAGAGTAACAATCACTGAGCAATGAACTGGAAGAGGGAAGGGAGTCTCTACACAATAATTAACCCAGGGCATCTTTTTGCAGTTATATACCGTGCTCCGAGAGAATACATGTGGCAGTGACAGAAATGGCAGCCTTGTTCCCAAAAGTAAGTACCTGCCACCATCAGAATGGTTTTGGCCCTGTTGCTCAAGTGTAATTTCCCTTCAGAATGAAAATCAAAAATTGTTTTCCTTAAATGAAAATGTTAGGGAGAAATGATGGGGTTATGATGCACCGTTGTATTTATTAGCGTGGCAGCTGGGAAGGGCTAAAGTGAGTCCAGGCCTTTAATTGTACTCTTGAACTTAAAACTCTTAAGAACAGCAGAAAACTGGAGGTACTTGGATCTGGCATGAAGAGTTGTGGAGTTCTATGGGAATTTCACCAGACTCATCACCCCCTTTTCCATCTGAGTGCCATTGCCTGGATTTCTTTCCTGCAGCCATGTTTAGATCTGTTACCCATCCACCAAAGTGATCTGTTTGCTCACAGCAAATTTAGGGAGTGAAATCCCCATGGCTGAGTTCTTGTAAAGTCTTAGCCACCTCTCCAAAACCACGAGGAAAGAGCCAAGACTGTTGTCCCGCCTGCACTGATCGTCCTGGACACGCTGTCCCCTCCTGCCAGCCAGGACATGGGTTGGGACAGTAAACAGGCACCAGAAATGTGCATGAGTAACTTCCTAAGGGAGGGCATGGAGCTATTATTCCCTGCCTGCTGCCTGGCAGCCGTTTGGAACCTCCGTGAGAGGAGAAATTCTGCCTGCTGCCACGAGGGGAAGGCAGAGCCTGGCCGCAGCCATCCCGCATCAAAGAAACCCTTGTGAGCACTCCCGGCTAATTAAAAGGTTGTGTTGTTCTGCCTGGTTCAGCTTCTGTTTTCCCTTCCCAGAAGCCCAAGTCAGAGCTGGTGAGGACTTCCCTGCGCCTGCTGACATCCAGTGCCTACAGACTGCAGTCAGAGTGCAGGAAAGCGCTGCCCGCGGAGCCCAGCCCCGCGCCCGACATCCAGCTGGTGACACAGCAGGTCATCCAGTGCGCCTACGACATCGCCAAGGCTGCCAAGCAGCTGGTCACCATCACAACCAAAGAGAACAACAACTGAGGCACTCGGGGCTTTTTACTCTGGGGTTTTTTAAAGGTTGGATTTCAACATATAGGTGTGGAACTATGCGCATTTTTATGAGGAAAAAACTTCAAGGGGCAAGAAACTTTTTTTTTTTTTTTTTTTTAAACTCAGTATTATTTTTGCATGTTTTCTAACAATTTTATGATTAATTTAACCCACTGCCTTATTTTGTGCCTGTGTTGCCAGTGTAGTTATGGATAATAGCATGTCGCAAGTAGCTGTCGAGCCACTCTCGTGTCCCAGCGCTGTACCGAGCTCTTGTAGATGTTTCCTTGGGGCCACGTTCTGCTTTCAGATCCTGCTGGTGGAACTGCTCTGACACCACTGCACAGATGGGGAGGGCAGCATCTCCGTCCCTCCGGAGCCTCCCCTGCCAGGATCCCTCTGGCTGAGGCTCCCCAAGCTCCGGGACCGCTCCCAGCAGGAAGAAGGTTTGTCCTGGTAACGGGGTACCAGCCCAACGTTCTCTGTTCCCATACCAACTGTTGTGCAATATGTTTTTAGTCTGCTAAACCAGTAGTAGTTGTGGGCATCCAAGCTTGTTACGTGTAACTCTACAAGGTCTTTGTCACTTTATGTTTTGGAAGGAATTTGAAACTTAATAGTTATTTCTTTTAGTTGTCACTATGCCATTAATATATATGTTTGATGTTACTTTAGGGCATTAGTGGTTTAAATACTATCCTTTGTTTCTGAGTTAGTAATTCATTGGTAAGTTTCCTGCAGAATTTTCCTGTCATCTTTGAGGCACCATCTTGTTTGCAGCAGCATTTCTCAGTAACTCCAGATGCAATTTCACTAAAGATTTCTGTGCTCGTTAACAAAAAAAGGAAGTTAGAAGAGTGCCAGTGCAAAAGCAGCTGTGTCTGCCACAGCACATAACCTCTGTACCTCAACATATCCAAATGTGAAAACATTTCTTGTATATCCTAAGTTTTTTATGCAAATCTTTCAAAATTTGACAACTTGCTGCCAGACTGCCTGGCCCCAGTGGCCACATGTGCTCCAGGTTTCTTCATCCGTAACAGTTCACAAAAGTGTCAGTCCATAATTTCAAAAATGAGAATTTTTTTGGGAGTCTGAATTTCAGGTGGTGCAGGAAGTCACTGATTTTTGCCCCTGCTTGTGTCCCACTTGGAAGTGTGCTGTCACTGCCCAGGAGCCAGCCATGGTGTGTTTGTGTGGATATATCCAAGCACAAGTGCCATAGCACTGCTGGATTCCTGGTGCTGTGTCTGGCTCCCAGAGCCTGAGGGAGGGAAGGAATGGAGAGAGGAGATGACAGCCCAGTAAATTAATGTTCTTCATTGTGCGGTTTTATTTCCTCTCCGTCCTTCTGAACCCCAGAAGCAGCTCTAGCCTGACAACGCAGGGGATTAGAACTACAAATGATCTTTGTGAGACCTACTTCAAAATCATGCAACTGGCAATTAAATACATTGAGAATCTTCTAGGAACTTCTCCTTAAATTGGCATGGCTGAAAGGCAGCAAATGGTATTTTTCAGTCTCTCAGGACACCTCTGTGTGCTGTTCTTTAACATATCTTACCTGCTTTCCAAAGCAGGGTGACACTGAGCTATGGTGTAATTTATCACTTATTTAAACCTGCCTTTGATCCAAAACCAAGGGACACTTTAGGAACTGCCAGCCCCTGCTCCAGCTAGACTGAAATCAGAGTGGTTCACACCCCACAGGAACCCCCAGCAGCAAGTTCATTCACTCACAGCACTGCAGTCACAGAGTTTGTAGCACCTCAAATAACAAAGGTGTTTTTCTTTTAGGACTAGATCTCCTCTTGTTCCCCTGTATACAAACTTGGTCTTCCTTTACAAAATGCTGCAGAGGAAAGGAAAAGCTTTTTTGCCTTTTTCCAAACCTTGTATTTATCAGTGTCATTCTGTCTGTACAATATTTTGACTTCTAATCTTTTGTTTACAGTATTACTATAAAATGCTAAAACCCTTTCAGCGTGTGAAATAATGTGGGGTTATTTGACTGCTGGTTCTCTAAAGATCTTTGGAAAGGTTTCTACACTTGAGTAAAGTGCTGAGGTGCCTCCAGTCTTTGTCACAGCTCTGTTACAGCTCCTTGTGCACTGTGACAGGACTGATGTCAAGCTGCAGTAGTTGATGGTAACAGCAAGGAATGAAGTACAATAATCAACTCAATCTCCTCCTGTTGCATAGTCTGCTCACGTAAAAAAAACCAAATCCTTGTTCAGGTTTCAATTATTCATTATTTATGAAACAAGTGAAAAACAACATTTAATGAAGTCTCCAGCACCTTCTGGAGAGGAACTGGACAAGCACTGCTGCCACAGCACACATGATCTGACTGCTTCGCAGTGTGCATTATGAATTAACTCCTCAAAGTCCAGTGGGCACCCGGGCAAAGCCTGATTCTCCAAGGTGGGAGTCTGACACAGCCCATGGTGTTTCACAGCTCCTGTTCCTGGGGAGGCACTGATTCTCTCACGGCTCAGGTCCACAGGGGCCTTTTGTTTGCTGGGTTGCCTCACGTGTGCACAACTCCAGAATGCAAAGTGAAGCAGTTCACTTCTCTGAAGGTGCTTACACTTCCACATTCTTGAAGATAGTAGAAATTTGCTCTTCTTCAGCTGGGCCACAGCTAAATGTTTTCAGAGAGTCAAGTCTTGGTCTCACCGTAGGCTATTCCAGAGGCACCATTACTTCAAGAGTTCCTTGAGCCTTCAGAGTTTTCTTTCTGTAGTCTGGAGCTGCATCTCGTGCTTGTTCCTCAAGTCCAAGCTGCTCTTGGGTAACTGTAGAACTAATGGGGTCAAAACAAAGACCAGCACTGGTTTATGGGCTCTGGCTATTCAGCATGCACAGGAGGTGATGTGCTGGGCAGGGGCTTTAGGTAGGGTTACTCAAATTCAATTTTAGAGCCAGGCAAAGCAGGACAGACACCACAGACACTGAGCAGGGGAGTTGCACTGTACTGACTGCATTAACAGAGCCAATAAATCCCTTTCAGAACTGAGCAACATTTGAGGCATTAGCAACACATCTGCCTCAAAAATTCTTTAAAAGATAGGGCCTAATATATCAATATCAGCAAGAGAGAGAACTGTAGAGCTCTATGAGGGGAAGGAACAGCCAGTGTTGTGCTCTGGCACTGTGACAACCAAAGCGCAGATCAGAGACACTGATGCTGTCACCCTTGGTAATGGACTCGTCTGTCGGGGTGGCCCCTGTGCCAGGACAACCTCTGTGTCAGAGTGACCCAGGTGTGACCTTACCCTGCTGTGCCAGCCCTGCTCGCGGTGCTGCCGGGCCCATCCCTCCTGCTCTTCCTCCTCCTCTCTCGAGCTGCACTCTGTCCCCTGTGCACAGGAAATCGGGTGAGATAGGGCGGCCTCACCAGCCGGGTGTGTATTGGGGAGCTCAGCCTACCTGTGCCTGCAGCTCCCTCCTGCGGGCTCTCTGCAGTTCCTCCTCCTGCTCCTTCTCCCGACGAGTCCCTTCCTTCTTTGCCTCCTCGAGTTCTTTGATCAGCTGCTCTCGATACTTTATGGACTCTTCTTGGGCCCGTCTGTTTAACTCCATCTTCTCTTGGATCTGCCGCTGTCTGCCTGCAAGGACCTGTGCGAAGGGAGGGGATGGAGGGAGAAGATGGTTAAACAGTTCCCAGAAAACACACCAGACAAGCAGAAAAATCCCTTCCACCCTGCTGTGGAAGGCTCTGACTCTCAAGACAGTGGTAGGTGACAAGTGGAATGATGGTTTCATTGAGCCAAGGGAGACACATCAACAACAGAGGTCATCATCACCTCATTCATCAGGCGATCTCTGGCCTTCTTCTCTCTTTCCCATTCTTCTTCTCTCTTCTCCCACATTTTTTTAGCTTCTTCCCTAAAGGAGAGCGGAAGAATTATGTCTGAGGCACAGATGAGCTATCCTGTGCTTTCGAGGAGTACTCAGGTTTCTCTTCAGGTTTGTTCCCTGCCAGTTGGTGTGTCCACCCCACCTCTGCCTCTCAGTGACCCTCTGACCCAGAACATTCAGCACACATGGACTCTTCAGGTGAAGTTCAGAGGTGGGCAGACTCACCTAAAGATAGTCTCGAGCTCTGCTTCCCTCTCCTTTTCCAGCTGGAGCTGTTCCTCGATGACCCTCTTCATCCAGGCCACGTCTGCCACCGCCCGTTCCTGCTGCGCAATCTGCCGGCGCTGATCCTCATCTTCTTTCTCCAGGAGGGCTGATAAGATTTGCCTGTCTGTCTCCTGGAGAAAAACCACGAGATTAACTATCTACCAGCCTTGCAGCCTGTGTGCAGGGCTCCTCTGGGCATTACTGGTGACAGTGTCAAGGGTGTGCTCAGCAAGATGCTCCATCCGCTGCTTCCCTGTGAGCTTTGTGCTCCTGTGCACAAGCTGGAAGAGGCCTCCTGATCTGTAGGAATCAGAGGCAGACACAAAACACACAACAAGTTTTTTCACCCCACAGCATCTATAAAGTATAAATGAATCTCTTACCAGCTCCTCCTGTATCTGCTGCGCTCGTCTCCTTAACTGGACATCACACTGATGCCTCAAAAAGCGACTGAAGGAAGAAAAAAAAGAAAAAAAAAAAGCCAAAATCACATTGACTCTAAAGCACCACGTCATTGTACAGCAGCACTCAGGGAGGTACGTGTGTGACAATGAGGAACCTGCTACCAGGAACAAAAAGCACCAGTAACAGTACCAGTGCCTCTGCTCCTTGGCTGCTGTGGGCAAGTCCACCAAAACCCAAATATTTACATCCTACCACTGCTACGTGGAATATCTCCTTGTGCCCCAAGTACTGCTGTGGACACAGGAACAGATTCTATTCAAAACAAGCTCCACTTGGTGTCCTACCCCAGCTCTTTCTTCCTCCGGTGCTCTTCCATTTGTTTCCTTTCTTCTTCCAAGTTCTCCAGCTCCCACTGCTGCTTTAATAAATTCTCTTGTTCCTTTTTCAGCTTTGTTGCCTAAAAAGGACAAAACAAGAGCCAAGAGAGAGTACATCAGAGAGCTACAGCATCCCACAGAGCATGCTTGACCAGAGTTTGTACCCTGTGCTGCTCCCTGCAGTGCAAACACGGAGAGAAGAGGTCAGGTCAGCCTTGCTGTATTTCCAAGTGAAGCAATGAATTCTCAAATGAGGAGAAAGTCAAGATTACCTTTGTCTCCTGTAATTTCAGTTCTTCTATCTGCTGAAGCAACGTCTCCACTTGCTGCTTCTCTTCCAGTTGACGCTTCTCCTCCTCTTGTCTCATTCTCTCCGGCGCTTCCCCCCGTGCCGTTTCGTACTCGTTTTCATAACATTTCTTCTCTTTGAGTTCAGTCACCTCTTCCTTTCCCAGCCCAAAGAAAACAGCATCTCAGGTTAGCCTGACACAAAGAAACAGCTTCTGGCTCAGAAAATCCACAGAGCAGACCCCAGCAAGATGGATGGCTTTGTTAACAGTGCCCTTCCCAGCAGCAGCTCCTGTGGCACAAATGTCACATCTCCACCTGCATATGTGTTTCAGAGTCCTCCCAGGGACCAGAACACCAGGGCTACCCCCCATACCTTGGTTTTTTGCGTTAGCTGATCACCCCAAGCCTCTCTCACGTGCTTCCTGTGCAGCTCCGACTCCACCTGGAGATACAACAGATGCAGTAGGGCCATCAGTGCCAGAGGTTCTGTCCCCCAGGATCTTCCAGACTCTCCGGAACACCACCTGGCCCTGAAATCCCAGCAGGATCTGCCTCTGCAGAGGTGGGTTTGTCTGAGTGTCCGAGGTGCCCACCAGGTCCTGAGCTGAGGGTTATTGTCACATGGGAAACACCACAGTGACAGTGACACAGGGCTGCAGCACTGGAGCAGCACATGAGTGGAATAAAGAATGAGGAAGCGCCACAGCATGCCAGGTATAGCTATTAAGATTTATATTTTTTCTATTATTTATATTTTATGCACCTGAGATATTTACATTGTGAGCACTGAAAATCCGCTCAGAGTCTGAACAGATTTCTGACTTTTAAAAATACAGCTTTGAGGGAGCTTCTTAAAACTATTTAAACTCAAACCCTTTCACTTCTTTGCTTTTTGTTTATCAAAACTTGGGGTTGTTGCTGTGATGCAAGATGAGTGGCAGCAGTAGAGATACGATGACTTTCAAGTTAAAAACAGGTTTAATAAATACAAGGCAGCGGGGACTAAAGAGAAAGCAGTATCACCTCTCGGAGCTCCGCGTTTTTGTTCCAGTGCTCGTGCAGCAGTGGCTCAGCAAACTGGGAACACAGAGCCGGGTCAGGTCAGGATACGAGAGAGCTCGGTATCCCAAACCCCGCCAAGTCTGACAGGGGATTCAGGGCACCAAGTGCTGGCAACTCCTGGGGAGCCCCCAGCAAGTCCCGCTGGCACAGGTGAAGCACGGGAGCGGCCCTTCACGGGACGTGCCCCGGGATGCGGGACGAGCACGGCCGGGCCGCTCCCTCACCTTTGTCCTGCACTCTCCGGGGCCGTCCCGCAGCTCCTGCCTCCGCATCCCGCCCCGCCGCCGCTCCCGCAGCTCCGCCGCCAGCGCCTCCTGCTCCTCGCCCAGCAGCCGCTGCAGCCGCTCCCGCCGCCGCTGCAGCCGCGCCGCCTTCTCCTCCGCGTCCTTCCGCGCCGCCGCCGCGCTGCCGCACACACCGGCGGTCAGGGGGACCCCGGCAGCGCCCCGGGACCCCACCGGACCGCGGCCGTACCTGGGCGGAGGGACGCGGGGCTCGCTCCACCGCGCCTGCAGGGAGCAGCAGACGGCGGCGCGGGCGAAGGCGCGGCTGGTGCTCTCCCACTGCTGCCGGCTGCGCGCCTCCAGCTCCCGCCGCTCGGCCGCCCTGCGCTCCGGGCCGCGGCCCCAGCGCAGCCACAGCGACATCGCAATGCGCCCGCAACGCGCCCGGCCGCGACGGTTCCCGCCGAGGGACACGGCGAGACGGGCTCCGCGAACACGGAGGGAGGCGGGGACCGACGGAGGGAGGCGGGGAGACACGGAGGCGAGCACGGAGGGATGGGGAGATGGAGCGGCGGCGGCGGATCCGTTCGCTCCGACCCGGCCCGGCTCGCAGGACACGGTGCCGCTGTGCCAACTCGGAGCGCGCAGCACCGCGGGGTTTATGGCGCTGTAAATATTTCAGGGGTTAAAGGTTTCTGTTTCTGCCCGCCTTGGCAAGGCACCAGCGCGGCGCCGCCTGCAGCGAACCCAACCGGACCGGCCGCTGCGTGACCCGGGAATGGCCGGGCACCGCCGGAGGGGCTGCGGGGCATCCCGAAGTGAGCTCTGAACATCCCAGGACGGGCTGCGAGCACCTTGGGGTGGGCTCAGGGCACCGCGGGCACCACGGAATTGGCTCCTGCCACCGCGGGACGGACTTCAAGCATCCCGAGAGGGGGTGCGGGCACCACCGGAGTCTAGCAGCGAGGAGGGAGGCGGCAGCAGCCGGCAGCGCCAGCAGATGCCACCGCCAGTGACCCACAGCTCCCCGCACCGGCCTTGTATCCGCACCCTCCCTGCCAGCCACAGATCGCTATCGCCCCACGACCTGTTTTTCCAGAATAACCGGTAAAAACACCATATTTGGGGCCCTGTCACCGGCAAATCCGCTCCCCACGCAGCGCACGGGCTGAGCCTCCCTCCGCTCCCACCCCTTCTTCACCTCTCCGTGTCCCCGCTCGGTGTCATTTTCCCACCCAACCCCTCACTGAGGTGTTTCATCACTCCCGCGCGTTGAGGTTTGTTTTCCATCTGTTCCCTATAAAATATTTATCGCCGTGAATAATTAACGCCGGCCCCACTGACGCTCGGAACGCGGCCGGGGCAGATCGAGCTCCTCGGTACGGCCAGGCCCAGAGTCTGAGGGGGCGGTGGGGGCGTGGCTTCCTCGGGCAGCAAGTCCCGCCCCCCGCCGCTCCGGCCAATGGCTGCGCACCGCCCTTCTGGGCGGTGCGCAGCCATTGGTCGGAGCGGCGGGGGGCGGAGCGTGGCGTGGGCGCGCTGCCGGGTCGGCCCCCGCTGCCCTCAGAGCCCCCTCAGCCGGGGAGCGGTGAGGGGGAGACAGGGGGGACTTGTGCCGGTCATGGCGCTGCTGCTGGAACACGAGTTCAAGCCGCTGCCGGCTGATAAGCAGATCGAGACTTTGCCCTTCCTGGAGGCCGTGGCGCACCTGCCGCCGTTCTTCGGTGAGACCGGGGTGGCCGGGGCTGGGAGATGAGGACTGGGACCAGGCCTGCTGCGGGCTCAGCCGCTGCGGGGTGCCCCTTCCCCAGTTTTGGGTGGTGACCCTCCTGCCTGATCCAGGGCTCACGCCGGGCTTGGCTGCTCTGCCAGGGCCAAGGTTGCATCACGATCCTGTCAAACCCGCCGAGCAGCTCCTTTGGGAAGCGTCCTGTCGTCCCCTGGAACACCCCATCCAAAGGCATGGCTCGGGGCAGGAGCTGCCATCCCACCCATGGATCCCACCCCGTGTCGGGACATGGGTGGGTGTCGGCGTGGCCGCCCTCGTGTCACAGTGTGCTCGCTGCCCTCCACAATGTCAGCTATTGTGTGGCGGCTCGGTGGCAGCCCCGGAAGCGCAGGACATGGGGCTGCCTGCCTGCGGACGGGCAGTGTCCGGTGCCTGTCAGGCTGTTCCAGGACCTTCTGCCAGGGCTGTGTCCCGGAGCCTGGGGGATTGGAGGTGGGGTCGTAGTAGGTGGCAGGGCTGTCCCAAGAGCCAACATCCATCTACGAAGCTCAGAGATCCTTTTCTAGTCTCGCTGGCGTGTCTCAGTGCCCAGGCTGTGCTTGAAGTGAAACCTGTTGGTTATGGGATGTCTGTGGTGTCCCCTGTGTCACCAATGACTAAGTGTCCTCCCTTCCTTTCTCCACAGATTGCCTGGGGACTCCCATCGTCTACTCGCCAGTCAAAGCAGACCTGACTGGAAATATCAGGGTAGGAAGGGACTTAGGAGGGCTCAGAGGGGAGAATCCCTGGGGAGAGATGCTGTGGGACTGAAGGTGTTTCAAAAGGCTTTTCTTCCCACGGGGACTTTGGGCTCAGCGGTGGCTCATCGGGTCACATGTTTCTTCCCGGGACTCCTGCCCAAAGCCCCGTTAGCAGCCACTGTGCTTCACTGCTCCTGGGAGCCAACCCCCTTCTCTGCCCTCAGAAAATCCGGGCGGTTTATGACTCCAACCCTGCCAAGTTCAAAACACTGCAGAACATCCTGGAGGTGGAGAAGGAGCTGCATGGCTCGGCCTGGCCCAAGACGGGCGCGACGCTGGCGCTGATGTGGTTGAAAAGGTGACTCACAGCGTCGGGAGCTGCTCTGGCTGTGTCCCGGCATGTGGGGAGCTGGAGAACGCCAGCTGGAGGCTGTGTGGGCTGGGGCTGGGCAGTGTGGGGTGCTGTGTTTGGGGAGCACAGGGAACCCCCTCCCCAAATCTCCCCCGGGAATGCACACAGAAATTCAACCTCAGAGCGTGAGCCCACAAATTGTCTGGACGGGCCAGGACCGTGCAGTGCCTGGAGGATCCATGGGGCCACACCTGGCCCTGCCCAGCTCAGCCCTCAAACCTTCACATGGAGGTTCTATCCTTTCCTGGGCCCCATGTCCTGCCCCCGAGGGCTCCATCCAGCCCTTCCCTCTCTCTTCCCTGGATGCACACACAGGGACAGGCACCACCTCTGCGAGGGGGATGCGCTGCTGGAACTGTTGGTTTTTGGGATGCTTGGACACACCAGGCTGGAAGCTGGGAAGCAGCACCCCTTTCCCTGAGCCAAACATCTCTGCTCTTCTCCCAGGGGTCTGAAATTCATTCTGGTGTTGCTGCAGAGCATCTCCGATGGCGAGAGGGATGAGGAGCATCCGAACCTCATCCGAGTGAACGCCATGAAGGCTTACGAGATCGCGCTGAAGAAATACCACGGCTGGATGCTGCAGAAGCTCTTCACGGTGAGCATTCCCTCCCTCTCCAAGCATCCAACCATCATCCCTAAGGCTGTTCCTGTGCACTGACAAGTGTCTGGAGACCCCACAGTGTTGGTGAATAGGACACCCCAACCCATGGTCTCTGTTGGGTTTGTGGGAGTCAAACTCCCTCTCCCTGTTTTATAGGGCTCAGTCTACGCTCTCCCCTACAAATCCGATTTGCTGAAGGCCTTGGAGAAGGGTAAAGAAGTCAAAGAAGAGGAAAGCATAGAAAAAATCCATCAGTTTCTCACAAGGGTCACTCCAATCCTGGATGCAATTTATGAGATGTACACGAAGATGAACGCTGAGCTGAGCTACAAAGCCTAAAGCTGGCACAGGACTGGCACAGATTAAATAACGTGTGATGGGTGTTACCTGTGTCTTCATCACTGACGCAGCTGGGGCAGCTCCCAGCTCTCCGGTGACTTCGATTCCTGTCTGGATCTGCAGTGGATAACGTCTTTTCTAACCAAAAAATAATAGCAATTAACTTTCTATCAAGAACACGGCAATAAAACAATTGTGGGTGTCACCCTCGGATTTCCCAAGAGGAAAAGCAAGTGTTTCTAGTCCCAACTCTCGGATTCCTGTCTTCAGTGGGGCAGGGAATGAAGTGTCCTGCTGATGAATGAAGTGGCACTCAGACCGTGCCTGGAACCCACCAACGGGCACCTCGTGTTGATTGGCACTGGATTGTCCAGAATGATGCCCATGCTGGAGGAGCTGATGACTTTCCCAGGTGACCCCAACTCCTCCGGTGCCGGCGTGAGAGCGAGCCCCTCTGCCGGGATTCGGAAACCAGGGACTGTCCCCGTGGTGTTTGCGGTGCCTTATGAGCCCCCCTCACCTCCCGAGCCCCGGGAGCAGCAATTAATAAAAACTGACAGTACCCGTGGCCTGGGAGCCTCATTTGGGGCTGTTCATGGGGGCTGTGTCAGGAACGGTGTTTGGGGAGACTGTTTTAGGGAAGGTGTTTTAGGGCTGTTTCTGGCAGGGCTGTTTTCAGTAGGGAGATTTGGGGTTTTTTCCTAAGGGAGCTGTTTTCAGGAGGCTTTCGAGGAGGGTGTTTTGGAGCTGTTCCTGGGAGGCTGTTTTGGAGCTGTGTCCTGGGGGGGCTGGTTTTTGGGAGGGTTTTCAGAGCTGTTCCTTGGGAGGGCTCTGTCAGAGACGTTGTTGCTGGGGGTTTATTTTTTGGAGGGTATTTTGGGGCTGTTCCTGGTGGGCTGTTTTGTAGCGGGTGTTCCCGGGGGATTGCCCGGGGGCCGCGGGGGCGGGGGGGCCGGGCGGGGGCCGATCCCGGGGGCGGGTCCCGGTGCCGCCTCCGTGCTGGAGCCGGGGCCGGGGCGGGGAGGGGCCGCTCTGGGGACCGGCCCCGGGCGACTCGGCGGCGCCGGAGCCTACGGGACTTTCCACGGGACCTTTCGCGGTACGGAGCCGGGGCAGCGGGCAACGGGGGGGCACGACCGGGAGTGGGACGGGCCGGGACGCGGGGACCGGGGCTGGATGGAGCCTCCGGTGGGGGACGTGGAAACTGGGGCAGGATGGAGCTCGCCGGGCAGCACACGGGGACCTGGGCAGGATGGAGACCCCAGGTGAGGCCGGGGCCGAGGGCTGAGCTGGGCAGGGCCAGGTGCACCCTTATGGGTCCTGAGCTGTCCGGACAGTTTAGGGACTCAGACTCTGAGATTGAGATGCCAGGTGGGTTCCCAGGGGGATCTTTGATAGGAGGGGCTCCCACCAGCTCTGAACCCCCTGTGCTGCCCACACCGAGCTCCTGGCTCTTCCCGAGATGAGCACGGCCTCAGCGGTGAGGATGATTTGGGGAAGCAGCTGCATCACTCCAGATGAGCATTTCCGACGAGAACCCGCTGTGGTTTCAGTGATTCACTCCCGCCAGATCACCCTTTAATGTCATGGGACACCCTCCCTGCTGCTCGCCCATAGATGTCCCCGCACATCCCGGTGTCGGTGACAGCGTCTGTACTCCCATGATGGGCTGGAGCGGGGACTGACTGGGGACACTGGTCCAACTGGGAGGTACCTTGGTGGGAAGCTGGGAAGAGGTGGGAGCACAGGTGGGGTTTGTGTTGGATGCGAGAGCTGTGCCTTGACTCAGTTATTCCATGAGGTGAAGAAGTCTGAAAAATCCAAACGCAAATAACTAACGGGCCAAATCAAACCCCTGTGACAGCACCTTTCCTGGCAGCGCCCGGGCTGACGGCACCAGCCCTGAGTCCCTCACTTCCCACACAAGCTCCAGCCACAGCCAGTGACAGCAGGTGTGTGACAGCCCGTGCAGTGTCCGGGTTTTCCCTAAAGCCGCACTTTCCTAGGTCCCAGCACAATTTGGACAGGTCAGGTGCTCCATTCCCATTCCCAGCCCGCAGCATCCGTCTGCTTGGGCAATTCCCTCTTCTCCGTTGTCCAAGGTCAAACCGGCCATGGGAGGGCCCCTGTTTGCACGGGGTCAGGATGTGGGACCTGTGGGCTTTGGCAGGTGCTTGTGGAATTTCTTGCAGAGATGGAGATGGCAAGAAAGTCAGCAAAGAGGAGAAACTGTCAGCTCTGTGTCCCCCAGGGCTGCACTGTCCTTTCTGGGCATCCCCTGAGGCTGCACCATCCCTGCTGTGTGTCCCCCAGGGCTGTACTGTCCCCCAGGGTCGCGCTGTCCCCACTGAGTGTACCCCACGGCTGCACCATCCCCACTTGGTGCCCTCCAAGGCTGCACCAGCCCCGCTGAGCATCCCCCAGGGCAGCAGGGAGAAGGGGCCGCTGCCTGAACCCCCTCCCTGTCGCTGCAGGGTTTCGGGGCTGTTTGCCACCCTCACCCCCCGTGCCCACAGGAGCACCGCGTGGCTGCCAGGACCTGGCTGCCTCTTTCGAGCCCTTTCCCCGGCTGGGCTGCCCTCCCGACAGGGCCCAGCCTGCCATTGTGGCTTGTCGCACAGAGCTGCAGCCCAGCACAAAATGACAGGTTTTCTGCTGCTTTTTCTGTCCCGGGAGGGCTGAGCTCCCTGCAGGGGGGAGCTGCGCTGAGCCCTAACGCTGCTGGGTTTCGCCGGAGGGTTTTCGTGGAAAACGGGGCTGGGGGAGTGCCCGGGATCAGTCACCTGTCCATGTCCGGAGCGGCGTGGTGGGCAGGACACGCCGACAGAGTACAGTCTCTGCTGGCCGCACTGATAGCACGTCTCTCGTTCATCTCCACGTCCCTCCCGGCAACCTAAACCCGTAATTTCTTGTCCCAGCCGCTGCTCCTGCCCCCCCGCGCCGCACCCGTCCCCTCCCGGTGCCCAGATCCGGGTCCCACCGACCCCCCCTGGGTTGTGGAGCATCAGGAACAGCCCTGGCCCCGCTCCCAGCCCTGCTGCGGTGGCAGCTCCTGCTGCCTCTGGGCGCGCTTCCCTGGACGCTTCCTTGGATGTGGGGAGTATCCCAAGGAATGTTTTCTTTCCTTGGGCGGCTGATCGGAGTGCACAGGGTCTGCTCTGTGCCCTGTCCTGGGCTGCACCCCGGGCTGACCGCAGCGAGGCCGGGCTCGCCCTCGCCCAGCACGGCAGCGCCGCAGCCGGAGGGGCCCCCGCAGACGTGAGGGGTCCCCGCAGCGGGTAGGTGGGTGCCGAGAGAGCCGGGACAAGGCAGGGCCGACCGGGAGACTCGGAGCTACAGGGGATCCCGCCGGCCCCGACCGCTGCCAGGGTCGGTGTGGGACCTGTCCCGCCGCGGGGCTCGGTGCCCCGGGGAGAGGATGGGGAGGGTCTTTTGCGGGTGACACTGAGTTTTCCTCTGCCAGGTCTCTTGGTCTCGTGGAAGGAGCCGGGGGTCACAGCCACCCAGGCAGGCCAGTCGTGCCCGTCCGTTCTCCGTGCAGGGACCATGGCAGACACCGAAGACGCCCCGCGCGAAGCCGGGGAGGGCGCAGGGGAGGACGGCACCCTCCAGAACGACTCCTTCCCGCTCTCCTCTCTGGCCAACCTGTTCGAGAGCGAGGACATCCCGAGCCCCGCCGAGGCAGCCCGGGGTCCCCCCGGAGCTGGGGATGGAAAGCAAAACCTCCGCATGAAATTCCACGGGGCCTTTCGGAAAGGCGCCCCGAAGCCCATGGAGCTGCTGGAGGCCACCATCTACGAGTCCCCCGTGGTCCCCGCGCCCAAGAAAGCCCCCATGGACTCCCTCTTCGACTACGGCACCTACCGACACCACCCCAGCGAGAACAAGCGCTGGCGCAGGAGGGTCGGGGAGTGAGTACGGGACCCCCGCGGCCCCGGTGCGGCGGGGGGTGGGGAGAGGGATGTTCAGCAGCTGGGGACGTGGGCAGCCCTTCGAGTGGCACTACGGGGTGCTGTGGGCAGAGGTGTCGCGCACAGGGAGCAGCTCCCGGTGAGTGCCAGTGGCAGCGCTGGGCTGTGCCATGCCGTGGTGGGGGTCCGCAGCCCCCGGTGCCGCGGGGCCGGGAGCGCGCTCCCCTTCCCCCTTACGGGAGCCATGAAAGAGGCTCTGTGCGCCCGGCCGCTCCCCTGGCCGGTGCGGCCGTCTGGCTGCGGCATGAAAGGGCTTTTCAGGAGGCCTCCGCCCTGCCCCCGCCAGGAAACCGGAGCCGGGGAGGGCAGCCCGCGGCCGGACGCACAATGCCCCTCTGTGCCGGGCACCTGGGGCGGCCACCGTGGCCCCCCGCCAGGTCCCCACCCAGGGGTGCAACCGGCTCAGGAGAGCGGGATGTTCCCTCGTGGAGGTGGGTGGAGGGGGCCAGGATGCCCCATGAGCCCTCAGACTGGAAGTCCCTGGCTGGGGCAGCCGCCCTCCGTCCTGCCCCCATTCCCGGTGCCCGGAGCGCACCGGTTGTCCCCGGTCCGTCCCCCTGCTGCCGACTGCTCCGACCGGTCCGGCTTCACCCGTGGTGCCGGAGCGTGACCAAGTCCGAGGGGCACAGCTGGGGGCCCAAAGCGCTGCGGTACCTGGGTGGAGCTGGCGAGGCACTGGGAGCACTGGGCTGCTGTGGGTGGGGAGGCTGCCCCGGCCTCACAGGTGACCCCAGTCGGGAAGTGTCCCCACGTGCCTGTCCCCAGTGGCTGAGCACCCTCAAGCTCATTGCAGAGGTGGGAAACCGAGGCAGCGGCTCCGGTTCCCAGCGCTGGCGTTTCTCCCGCAGGAAGCAGCCGCCGGCCCCAAAGGGACCGGCTCCCGACCCGCCCCCCGTCCTCAAGGTCTTCAACAGACCCATCCTCTTCGACATCGTCTCCCGGGGGTCCCCGGCCGGGCTGGATGGGCTCCTGTCCTTCCTGCTCACCCACAAGAAGCGCCTCACGGACGAGGAGTTCCGAGGTGAGGACCTGGGTGTGTTCCTTGCCCTGGTGCCAGGGCTGCGCCGTGACCACTGGTGATCCCGGTGTTCCTGCGGGAGTGGGGATGCACAGCTCTGGCATGGGAAGCCAGGGGTCTGAGGGGGCTTACCCTGGCCCCACCTCAGCACCTTCCACTCGCAGAGCCCTCCACGGGAAAGACCTGCCTGCCCAAGGCCCTGCTGAACCTGAGCGGGGGCAAGAACGACACCATCCCCATCCTCCTGGACATCGCCGAGAAGACGGGAAACATGCGGGAGTTCATCAACTCGCCCTTCAGGGATGTCTACTACCGAGGTGGGGGGCGTGGGCCACCGCTGGCCCCGCCTGGCCATGGGGAACACTGGGATGATTCGGGGAGCTGGGAAGGCTGGGACTCGGGGGATGTCGCGGGGCAAGGCTGTGGCTGACGGGCGGTGGTGTCACAGGCCAGACAGCCCTGCACATCGCCATCGAGCGCCGCTGCAAGCACTACGTGGAGCTGCTGGTGGAGAAAGGAGCAGACGTCCATGCCCAGGCCCGCGGCCGCTTCTTCCAGCCCAAGAGCGAGGGCGGCTACTTCTACTTCGGTGAGCAGGGAAGGAGCCCGGGTGGCTGCACCCCAAGGTGCCCCCGCAGCGGGGAAGGGGTGACAGGAGCGCCGGTGATGTCCCCGCAGGTGAGCTGCCCCTCTCGCTGGCCGCCTGCACCAACCAGCCGCACATCGTGCACTACCTGACGGAGAACGGGCACAAGCAGGCGGACCTGCGGCGCCAGGACTCCCGCGGCAACACCGTGCTGCACGCCCTGGTGGCCATCGCCGACAACACCCGCGAGAACACCAAGTTTGTCACCAAGATGTACGACCTGCTCCTCGTCAAGTGCGCCAAGCTCTTCCCCGACACCAACCTGGAGGCCCTGCTCAACAACGACGGCCTCTCGCCGCTCATGATGGCAGCCAAGACCGGCAAGATCGGGGTACAGTGACCCCCCTGTATTGGGGGATGGCTCCCTGCCATCCCCGCTGAGTCCTGTCGCGCTCAGTGCGTGTCCCTGCACGGCTTCTCTCTGCAGATGCTGGTGGAAACCTGGATGTGCAGCCTATTAACCCGGCTAATTAAAGCCCCTTTGTATTCTGGCCCTTTCCTAACTAACTCCAGACCCTCGCACAGCCCATCCTCTCCCCTGACCTGCCCTCGGCCTCTGGTGGGGTGGGCAGGAGGGTCATCAAAAATGCAGAACTGCAGCATCCTGGGGGCTGCGACAGTGTCTTTGCACCACCCCAGGAGCACCTGGGAGCATCCTGAGCCCACTGGGGTGGGTTGAGGGATGCACCCGGGGTGGGGTGGGAGAAGGGCAGGATGCCCCAAGCAGGTGGGGCCAGGTCTGGGGGTAGCAGTCCTCCATCCATCCGGCAGATTTTCCAGCACATCATCCGGCGGGAGATCACGGATGAGGATGTCCGGCACCTCTCCCGGAAATTCAAGGACTGGGCGTACGGCCCCGTCTACTCCTCCCTCTACGACCTCTCCTCTCTGGACACTTGTGGGGAGGAGGTGTCCGTGCTGGAGATTCTCGTCTACAACAGCAAGATCGAGGTGTGCAGGGGCTGGGGGGACTGGGAGGGGTCTGGAGGGGACGGGCTGGCCCTGTGCCCTCTGTCAGCACCCATGTCCCACCAGAACCGCCACGAGATGCTGGCCGTGGAGCCCATCAACGAGCTGCTGCGGGACAAGTGGCGCAAGTTTGGGGCCGTCTCCTTCTACATCAGCGTGGTGTCCTACCTCAGCGCCATGGTCATCTTCACCCTCGTCGCCTACTACCGCCCCATGGAAGGCCCCGTGAGTCCCCACGCTGGCCCAGCCCCACGGGCCAGTGCTGCCTCGCAGCGGGGTCTGCCTGGTCTCTGTCCCAGGGGATGGGGGAGCAGCTCAGCTCTGCCCTTTCCCCACAGCCGCCCTACCCCTACACCAGCACCGCCGACTACCTGCGCCTGGCCGGGGAGATCATCACCCTCCTCACTGGAATCCTCTTCTTCTGCACAAACGTCAGTGTGGCAAGGCAGGGGGTCCTCCCGTGGGACCACTGAACCCTTGGGGTCCCCAGGGGTGACAGTCCCTGTGTCCTGAGGCATCCACTACTTCCACAGTGGCCCCAGACACGGGGACCCTGCCACCCCAGACCCTCCAACCTCTGCCTCTCTCCCACAGATCAAAGACCTGTTCATGAAGAAGTGCCCGGGTGTGAACTCCTTCTTCATAGATGGCTCCTTCCAGCTGCTCTAGTACGTGGGGAAGCCCCGGGGCCACCACAAGCCACTGCACCCCCCAGGCTTGTGGGTGCAGAGTCTGACCCCAACTCTCCTCCAGCTTCATCTACTCGGTGCTGGTGATTGTCACGGCGGGGCTGTACCTGGGTGGCATCGAGG
Source organism: Corvus moneduloides (assembly GCF_009650955.1). Taxonomy (NCBI): domain Eukaryota; kingdom Metazoa; phylum Chordata; class Aves; order Passeriformes; family Corvidae; genus Corvus; species Corvus moneduloides. Next base: position 10,269,863 of record NC_045493.1, read on the forward strand.
CCTACCTGGCCGTCATGGTCTTTGCGCTGGTCCTGGGCTGGATGAACGCCCTGTACTTCACCCGCGGGCTCAAGCTGACGGGGACCTACAGCATCATGATCCAGAAGGTCTGGTGGGGTCATGGGTCTTGTCCTTCTCCAGGGGTGATCCTCCTGTGGAAGTGTAGCCTAAAGAGGTTCCTCCAGGCTTTATGAAGGGTTCCACTGCCCTGCTCCCAGCCCGGCCGTGCTGGTGGCACAGCTTGGTGATGATGCCATGGTCCAGCACACCTCACCCTGCTCTCCATCACTTTCAGATCCTCTTCAAAGACCTGTTCCGCTTCCTCCTGGTCTACCTGCTCTTCATGATTGGCTACGCCTCAGGTAACACCTGGCTGGGGGAAGGACAAGCCCTGTGGCTCAGCATGGTTGGGCAGGGGGCTGCAGACCCCCGGCTCCATCCCACCTGCCCACGGGCACAGCCATTGCCTCCTCCAGGAGTGGAGAGGGTCTCATCCAGAACAGAGCCACATTGGGACCCACTGTGGATCCCGTCCTTGCCGTTGCCCCTGCGGACTCGCTGTCCCTGTCCCTTCTCCCTCAGCCCTGGTATCCCTCCTCAACCCGTGTCCCAGCAGCGAGTCCTGCAGCGAGAAATCCAACTGCACGGTGCCCACCTACCCGTCCTGCCGGGACAGCCAGACCTTCAGCACCTTCCTGCTCGACCTCTTCAAGCTCACCATTGGCATGGGCGACCTGGAGATGCTCGAGAGCGCCAAGTACCCCGGCGTCTTCATCATCCTCCTCGTCACCTACATCATCCTCACCTTCGTGCTCCTCCTCAACATGCTCATCGCCCTCATGGGGGAGACCGTGGGCCAAGTCTCCAAGGAGAGCAAGCACATCTGGAAGCTGCAGGTACCACCCTGGGGGCTGCGGGACAGGGGCCCCAGGGGCATCCTGTGCCTGGGGCGCTGCAGCATCGAGGCCTCCCAAGCTCCGTGGGCCAGGTACCTCCATGCTCAAGCAGTCCCTGGTGTCCCTGGCAGTGGGCCACCACCATCCTGGACATCGAGCGCTCCTTCCCAGTGTTCCTGCGGAAAGCCTTCCGCTCGGGGGAGATGGTCACTGTGGGGAAGGGCACGGACGGAACCCCTGACCGCCGCTGGTGCTTCAGGTAAAGGTGGGCGCCCTCGGGCTGGGGAGCAGCTGAGCCTCTCCCGCCACAGCCAGCAGCATTTTGGGGAGTTGGCACCACACACTCGTTTGCTGGGTGCTTTGTACTGATGTGGAGGCAGCTGGCATTGCTGGTGGGTGCCAGAACTCCCATCCTGGCTCCCAGGCAGCCCCTGCGGGTCTGACCTTCCCCACAGGGTGGACGAGGTGAACTGGTCCCACTGGAACCAGAATCTGGGCATCATCAGTGAGGACCCGGGCAAGAGCGACACGTACCAGTACTATGGCTTCTCCCACACCATGGGCCGCCTGCGAAGAGGTGAGCGCCGTGCTGCAGGCAGGGAGCATCCTCAGGATGATGCTTGCAGCCTCTGATGAGCCCCGGGAGCAGATCTGGAGGCCAAGGCAGCAGCCACAGGCTCCCGGCTCTGCCAGCCTCCCACCCTCTCTACAGATCGGTGGTCGACGGTGGTGCCCCGCGTGGTGGAGCTGAACAAGAGCTGCCCGCCGGAGGAGGTGGTGGTGCCCCTGGGGACCGTGGGCACAGCGGAGCCGCGGGAGCGGCGGCACGGCCATGCCCCAAGCTCCCCGCTCTAGCCCGGCAGCACCGGCAGCTGATGGACTCTGCCCGGGCCCCCGGAGCGGCTCCAGAATCGCGACCGAGCTGGATGGTGCTTGTCTGCTCCTCAGGGATTCGTGCAGCCTCTGTCCCTCCGGCAGCCGCTGTCCCGGCGGGTGTCCAGCCCGGGTGGGGGGGCCTGGCCCTGCCCCGGCGGGGCCGGTGGTCTCGGCTCTCACTGGCGAGCTCCAGTGCCACCGCTTCGCTTTGCTGTGCCGGGGCCGTGGCTGTGCCGTGCCAGGAGCCTCGGCCCGGGCCCGGGGTGGGGAGCACGGCCCCCGCCGCCCACCAAGGCCGATGGTTTTGCCACAGAGTTTTGCACAAGATTTATACGACTATTTATTTAGTAATAAAGACTGACCCGCCACCGCCGCCTCCTCCCGGCACTGAGTGATTCCGGATGGGAGAGCCACGCTGCCGGCGGGGCTCGGGGAGGGATGGAGGAGCTGACTGCTTCCTGGCTGTGCCGTGCCATGCCAAGCCATGCCGTGCCTTTGGGCAAGGTCACCCATCAGGCTGAGCTGAGTGGTGCATGGCCGTGGTGTACAGGTGTGGAACAGGGATGTGAGGATGTGCAGGTGCGGTACAGGGATGTGAGGCACAGGTGCGGTACAGGGATGCGATGTGCAGGTGCGGTACAGGGATGGGAGGCACAGGTGCGGTACAGGGATGTGAGGCCCAGGTGCGGTTCCCGGTTACGATGCTCAGGGGCGGTACAGGGATGTGCGGCCCAGGTGCGGTTCCCGGTTACGATGCTCAGGTGCGGTACAGGGATGTGCGGCCCAGGTGCGGTTCCCGGTTACGATGCTCAGGGGCGGTACAGGGATGTGCGGCCCAGGTGCGGTTCCCGGTTACGATGCTCAGGTGCGGTACAGGGATGTGCGGCCCAGGTGCGGTTCCCGGTTACGATGCTCAGGGGCGGTACAGGGATGTGCGGCCCAGGTGCGGTTCCCGGTTACGATGCTCAGGTGCGGTACAGGGATGTGAGGCCCAGGTGCGGTTCCCGGTTACGATGCTCAGGGGCGGTACAGGGATGTGAGGCCCAGGTGCGGTTCCCGGTTACGATGCTCAGGTGCGGTACAGGGATGTGCGGCCCAGGTGAGGTTCCCGGTTACGATGCTCAGGTGCGGTACAGGGATGTGCGGCCCAGGTGCGGTTCCCGGTTACGATGCTCAGGTGCGGTACAGGGATGTGTGGCCCAGGTGCGGTTCCCGGTTACGATGCTCAGGGGCGGTACAGGGATGTGCGGCCCAGGTGCGGTTCCCGGTTACGATGCTCAGGGGCGGTACAGGGATGTGCGGCCCAGGTGCGGTTCCCGGTTACGATGCTCAGGGGCGGTACAGGGATGTGCGGCCCAGGTGCGGTTCCCGGTTACGATGCTCAGGGGCGGTACAGGGATGTGAGGCCCAGGTGCGGTTCCCGGTTACGATGCTCAGGGGCGGTACAGGGATGTGCGGCCCAGGTGCGGTTCCCGGTTACGATGCTCAGGGGCGGTACAGGGATGTGCGGCCCAGGTGCGGTTCCCGGTTACGATGCTCAGGTGCGGTACAGGGATGCGGTGCGCGGCCGCAGTGCGAGGCCGCCCCACTGGAGGGCAGCACACACCGCGCCGTGCGGGACCGGCCGGACCCCGCACCCCGAGCGCAGGGGTGGCTCCGGGAGCAAACCAGTACTCCGCATCCCATCCCTTCCCGTCCCTAGCCCATTCCCATGGATCCCTGTCCCATTCCCATCCTCACCCCATCCCATCCATCTCTGTAACTCCTTTCCTCCTCATCCTCACAGCCAGCTGCAGTGGTGAGCGTTCCGTTAACAACTGGATGTTGTGCAAGTGTGAAGGAGCGCTTTGGGTGGGCACCAGTGGCATGGTGACACGGTGACACTGACAGAGACCCTGGCCAGGGCCCTGGGGACAGCCCAGCTCTCTCAGCAAATGCTTTAGCAGCAGAGGGGACACTTAATCTTCCAACTTGATGAGTCGCCGTCAGCATTAACGGCACCATCTCCGTTTAAATGTGATTTACATACATCTCTCATATTGTGGTTTAAGTATTTCCCCAGGGTGAGGGATGAATATGTTTCATTATCACTCCCTGGGAGAGGCGGAGGTGGCGGCTCCTGCTTCATAATCGAATGAGGAGCTGAGCTGCTCTGCTTCTAGGCTGGTTCTTGGGTGAACACAGTAAACTTGGCTTTCACCTGGCTGGGTGGCCACAGATCCACAGGTCCACAGTGGCCAGTCCTGGCCGGGGAGCCCTGGAACAGAACTCAGTCACCCAATGTGCTGGTGTCAGGCTCAGCACTGTGGCTGCCCCCGACTGCAGCACCAGAGATGGGATTTTCCAGTAAAATGAGATATAAACCAATTTTCTCCCCTCCCGTGCAAATCTTGGTGCCCCAAAGCCAAGAGGCCACATGTGAGTGGGCTTTAAAAGGATTTTGGGTGTGGGAAGGGCAGCTGCCACCAAGTCCCTGCATCATCACTTCGCACCCTGAGGTGGCTCTGTGGGGACGGGAACACCACGGCACAGGATGCCTCTGCCACCTTGGCCCTTTTACCCCCTGCCCCACCAACCCCTGAGGTGTTTCACCCTCAGCTGTGGTGACGGGAGCACCCTGGGGGCTGGTGAACACGGGGTGCTCGGCCCCGGCCCCCTCCCGCCCCTCCCCGCGCCGCCCTGCCAGCGATGACAAACCCAACAAAGGGAAGAGAAAAGCACTTGTCATCCAGAATGCGGAGCGTGGAAGCAAATTTATTTTTAGATAAATCTAAAGCTTAATTTGTGAAGCTAATATCAATCAAAATGAGAGATGGGTTTTTTTAAGTCCTCTTGCAGCCGTGCAATTTATACTGCCTGTCTCTCCTCCTCGCTCCCAAACAGCAAAGGCGGCCGCTAAGTTTAATATCAGCCTCATGCACACCTTCCTTGGAAATTCGCATTATTATTGGTATTATTATTAATATTATTTGAATAGGAAGATTTCTGTAGGCCAGAAGCAGCATCATTTCCCTTGGTGCGTTCCCACAGCGCTCATGGGGTGCTGTACCCCATGGGATAGGAGGGTGATGGATTGTGGTGGCTGGGATGAACCTCAGGGGTCCCTGCCCGATCTCCCACCGGTGTCTGCACACATTTTGGGTCCCCACGTGCTCGCCTGCACCCACCAGAGCTGGCAGAGCAGGCCCTGGCTGGAGGCAGGCACCCACCAAGGAGGGACCCATTTATTTTGCATTCCACAGCTGAAGCCTCCCCGTGCCCAGCGAAATCCTCCTCGCGAGGAGCGATCTGAGGGGAGAATTAACCTGCTAAATAATAAAACCCCCGCACACCTCCTAATGAAATGTAATGACTTGGAGACCTGCAAGATGGATCGCGCCGTCGCTCGCCGCCGCTCGCCCTGATTTATGGCGAGCTGGGAAGTCTGATGGAGGCAGCGCTAATGAATCCTCCTCCCACGGGCACCGTTGACGGAGCAAAGTTTCTCCTGGAGCCCCCAGCACAGCTCCGTGCACCCCAGCCTTTGTCGAGTCCCCCCTTTGGCGCAGGGGGGCCCTCAGGGAGGGGCTGGCCAGCACAGAGGGACTCGCCAGCAGCCCCGCCGCGCTCCAGCCTCACATTCCTTTGATGTGGCGTCTTTGTAATGACAAAGATCTGAGCAAAGATCTTCCTCCAGACGGACTAATTTCAACGCGCAGGCAGGCAGTGGCACACCCCCCCCCTCCCCTCCGCCCCATCAGTAACGTTAACCTCTGTGAAAATTCCCTTTTGTCCCAATTTCTCTTTGTTCCCTGGATGGGCTGTCACGCCGCTCGCTGCCGGTGACGGAGCGGTCCCCTCCCGGCGTGCCGTAAATACGGCGAGGGAGCAAACCAGACAAACGGAGCCGCCAGCCCCGGCCGCAGCCACGGTCACAGGGCAGCTCCGGGCACGTGGCTGTGTCCCCATCGTCGTCCCTTGTCCTTGTCCCCATCCCCATTGCATCCCATTGCATCCCATTGCATCCCATTGCATCCCATTGCATCGCATCGCATCGCATCGCATCGCATCCCATCCCATCCCATCCCTATCCCACTCTCACCCCCATCCCCATCCTGTTCTCATCCCTGTTCCCATCCTCATCCCCTTCCCTATTCTTATCCCATCCCATCTTATCCACATCCTTGTCCCCATCCCATTCCCATCTTCCTCCCTGTCCTGTCCCCATCCCTATCCCATCTCATCCCCACTCTTATCCGATCCCCATCCTCATTCTCATCCTGCCCCCATCCTCATCCCGTGCCCATTCCCATCCCATCCCATCCCATCCCATTCCCATTCCCATCCCATCCCATCCCTGTACCCTCTCAGCCATGCAAGGAGGGCAGCTGAGCCCCTGCCCCGCTGAGTCCCCTCCCTGACTGGGATAAGGACACACCGTATGTCCCACCATGGCACACAGAGGCCAGGGAGATGCATCCACAGCCCGGAGCTATTTGGGGATTTAGTACCATTATCCCGGTGCCACTGACTCACTGCTGCTGCTGGCAGAGCAGAGGGGTCGGATTTAGGAGCCCCCATCCCACCTGGGCACCAGGAATGCCCCTGCCCTGGGGAAACCCAGAGGGAAACTGGCCGTGGGTGACGAGTGGCAGCAGGGATGGGAACACGGTGCCCCGTCCCCGCGAGGGACGGACGTCCCATGGGTGCACGTGAGGCCGCAGCCCTAATCCCAGGGATTTGTCCCATATGCCACCCCTTGGGTGTGAGGTGGAGGCTGGTGCCAGGCCGGATTAATGGCTCAGCATCGTTAACAGGTTATTTATAGGTGCTCCTCTGTGCCCTAAAAATCTCTGGGAGCAGGGGGGTGTCCCTGACTCTGGGGGGGAGCCCAGGGGAGGCCACAGCAAAGCAAAGAGACTCCAGAGCACACATCCAGCGAGATCCTGGTTTTACTTTGGGAAAAACACCATCCGGACACACAGCTTGCAGGTTTTGTGTTGTTTTTTGGTTGGTTTTTTTTTTCCTTTTTTTTTTCTTTTTTTTCTCGTTTTTAAAACAATATAGTGCAGCCAGCACTTCTCACAGTAGAATATAATGGTCAATTTTAGTATAAAAAAAAAACATTCTCAGAGATTTGTAAATGCACTTAGTGCTTGAACAGGCTTTCAGGGATACAGTACCTCTTTTCCGAGCACAATCACCTTGGGTTTCATCGGGATATTATTCTGCTTTTACCTTTAAACATCAAAACACTTTGTATTTCGTGGTGAGGAGCCTTTTGTAAAGGAACAAATCTATTAAACACAGAATTACACAGAGTGAATAACGGACCATAATGAGCATTTTGGAATTGTTTTGGGTTTTTTTTTTTTTTAAAAAAAAAGAGATAAAAAGGAGGTATGTGAGCGCCCCGGTACCGCGACCCAGAACCAAGGTAGAACTGACAGTAAGGGGGGGAAATAAAACAGCCTGGAAGTGTGAGAGCCGGGGGGTTCCCAGGAGAGAGGGGCTGAGGGGGTCCCAAACCTCCTGGTTGAGTGGGAATAGGAGCCAGTGGCCACTGTGGGGCCGGGCGAGAGGAGGATGAGGAGGAGGAAGAGGGGTGGGAGGAGACTCTGTAGCAGCCAACACGTAGATGTACAGCCTAGTCAACTAAAAAAAAAAAAAAAAAATTAAAAAACCAAAAAAATCTGTTCAAGTTTTCAAGTGTTTTTCTTAAATAGCCTCCAGACTGTCCCCAGTTATTAGCTTTAATCAAAGCAGTGCAAGTTACGGACTTCAGCTACAGGTCAGGCGCCAGCTCCCTGCGGCCACACGCCGGCCGCATGCCGGGCTGGGACCGGCCACCACTGGGCTGGCACTGGCCACCATGGAGCCTCCCAGCCACTGCCGTGCCAGGACCAGCCCCTGTGGAGCCTCCTGGACAGCTGCCAGGCCAGCACTGGCCACCATGGAGCCTCCCGGCCACGCACCGCGCTGGGACCCACCATGGAGGGTCCCAGCTGGCCACGACACCGGGCTCTGCCCCGCTCCAGGCACTGCCAGCGCAGCAGAGCCTCCCCTCCCTGGATAGCAGCAACTCGTAGCAATTCCCTGTTCACATTCGTGGAGATAAAATGATTTCTGAGCTATATAGACAAGCAGTCCTTCGGCCTCGGCTTCCAGCAGGTCGCGGGTGTGTCCAGTCTGGGGACCCCGGTGCAACGCCAGTGTCCCGGGAGCCCTTTCGGCAGCCGACCCCGTGTCCCCCTCCCCGTCCCCCCGCCCTCGCTGCCGCGGTCGGTACCCGCAGCTCGCGCCAAAGTCCTCGCCCTGGGTTTGGGAAGAGCAGCATCGGTCCCTTATCTGTAGACGGGCAGGCGGATGTGGGCGTGCTGGTGGTCCAAGAGCCTTGGCACAGACACGGTCTCGTAGCCCTTGCCCAGCATCTGCTCCTTGATGCAGGGTGGGTGGATGTCGTTGATGAGATACTCCAGGGACTGGAGGCTGCTGCTGAGGATGGAGGTATTGCAGAGGGTCTTGCTGGGCAGCCCCTCGGCCGGGGGCACCCCCAGCTCGCGGGGCCCAGCCCCCAGCTCCGGTGGGTTGTAACAGTCGCTGTTGGGGGTCACCAGGATGCTGTTCCAGGGGGGAGCGAAGTACTGGCCCACCGCAAAGTTGCCGTGCATGCAGTTCAAGGGGGACGAGCTCACCTTGTCGGCCGCGCTGCCCAGGCCGTAGGGCCGTGAGGCGCCCGCGCACGTCTCGGGGGACTTGCTGAGGGCCCCCCCGCCGCCGCTGCCCCCGCTGTACATTCGCAGGTGCTGCTGCTGCTGCTTCTGCTGCCACACCAGGTAGTCCATGCCCTCGGGGTAGACGCCTGCCTTGGGTCCCAGGGCGGCGGCCGGGTTGGAGCCCAGCGCCAGCTCGGTGCCCTTGCGGCACTCGGGCAGGACGGTGCCGCCGTAGCCGGGGCCGAAAGCGCCGTGCTTGGCCGGGCTGGGGTGGGCAGCCACGACAGCCGGGCAGCCGGGCTGGGCACCCTGCGCCTGGCACTGCTGATTGATCTGGTAGATGATGCTCTGGATGGAGGGCAGGTTGGAGGGCGGCAGGGCCAGGCTCCTGCCCGCCAGCGGCAGCACCGAGGCCGCCACTGTCACATTGGGGGGCACGGGACCCTCCAGCTGCTTCTGGCTGCCGTGGTAGCTCAGCTGCCCGGCGCAGGAGGGACCTTGAGCTAAAGTGCTTGAGGCGGGGTAGGGAGCGACGCCCACTTGGGCGGGCGAGAGCTTAGTCCGCTTCCCCTCCGAGTTCTTCACCACGCTTTTGCCGGAGGCTTTGACGATGGCCAGCAGCCCCTGGTAGCCGCCGGCGTGCAGGGGGTAGGGGCTGTACCGCTGCCCCGTGGTGTCGTAGCCGTTCACCGTCCGGTTAAGGTGCTTGTGCTGGGGGACCCTGATGTTGGTGGGGAAGATCTTGATGGTCAGCGGGCTGTTGGCCACCTTCTGTGCGTAGGCGTCCAGTTCGGCGGGGCTGGGGTAGCGCGGGGAATGCATGGGGGCCGTCTCGCCTGCGGGAGCAAAGCGTGGGGTGAATCCAACACCGCCAGGATGAGGAGAGCCAGCACCCCAGCACCATCCTCCCCCGGCTGGATCCCACCCGCTCCCGGCAGAAACCAGGTCACGGCACCAAGCTGTCCCCTCCCGCTGACGGGAGTCACTTGTAAGTGGCCTAAAATAAACTCGGTGTGGAGAATGGAAATGTCACTTTACCCAACGGGGGAATCTTTCTCTGAGATTGGATTTAAACTACATTATACAAGCAATTTCATGGGTGCTTTGCGCTGCTACGAGAACCTCACCAAAAATGGAAAAGCATTGCATTTACCAGCCATAAATCAGCAGTTCCTATAATGAGCACAAAAATGTCACTTTTATGCAATTTTACAGATGAACAAAACTGGTGAAATTAACTGTGGTAACCTACTGGAGTCAGCAAAAGCCACTGCAGAAAAAAATATTATATATGTATATAGTTTTGTTCCTTTCAAACTCTTTCCTGAGCAAGTTTCTGCCATTCTGGTGTGAAAACTCATTTGTCGTTCCCATTATACTTTCATTTGGAGTTTATCTTGAGTATCCAATGAGCCACCAACTGTGAAAATGATTAAATCTACAAAATCTATCTAATAGATGGAATAAATTAGGTGTTTAAAATCTCCACACACACACACACACACAGGCACATGCACGTACACGTCGGCACATGGGAATGATGGTTGGTTCCCAGCTGGTTCCCGAATTCCCAACCCTGCCAAGGGATATCTACGGAACACCAGGAATGCCAGACCTGGTGCCTGCACAGAGGAAGGTTTTGCAAGGGAGAGATGGCAAAACTGGGGGGGGTTGGGGAGCCTTCCCAGGCAGTGCAACCCCTCAGTACCCAGAGCACTTTGCTCCCGATGCCACCAACCCCTGATGCTGCCATGTCCTGGGTGGCAAAGTCACCACAGAACAGCTGCACCACTGGGCACATTCCACATTCCCTATGAAGGCACTGCCTGTCCCAATCCCACTCTGAGTGACGTTTCTGTGGCTGTGACATGCCCGGATGAACCAGGCGCTGGTTAAAACCAGGATTCAGAGGGAGGGACGCACTGGAATCTGTGATTCTCCCATCACCCCCACTCTCAGCAGCAGAGGGGTGCTGGGGGGACACAGCAGTGAGGCTGTGGTTGCTTTCCATGCTCTCCATGCTCTCCATGCTCTCCATGGGTGCAGTAATTGCTCAGGCAGGACGCAGCGCCTGTGCCAGCCATTGCTCCCATTAAGCTGATGTTATGGGCTTTTTACAGGTGTCTTAAATAGACATTCTTATTAACGAGTGTATTAAGCCAATTAAAACCAGTGCTGTTGAGGAGGATTTAATGGAGCTGCCGGGACACAGGAGGCACGGCACCAGCAGCTCCCTCCAGGCAGGACACGTGAGGACGTTTGGCACCAGCACTTCCCAGGCACCAACCCTCCGGCCTCTGGAAAGCTCCGGTGCACCCACAAAGCTGTCGGGGTAGTGAAGGCACACTGAGCGAGCATGGTGGGCTCTGCTGGGCATGGGCAGCCCCCAAGACAGCAGGCTGTGAATGGGACCTCTCTGCCCAGAGGCATGGCATGGTATGGCACGGCATGGAATGGCACGGCACACACATCTGCATTCCCCTTCATGCCAGCACCACTGTCCTTGGAGGTGGCAGCATCGTGAATACTCAAATAACATGACACTAATTAGCTGGTGACACTTGCAGAATCCCTAATGAGCCTATTCCACAGAAACACTCCTTTCCGAGGAAAAATATTTAAAAACCAAGGGGCCGTTGCAGGAGGGAGGGAGGGAAGTGGCATCACCCGCGGGCACCACGGTTCCCTGACCGGGATCACCAAAACCCTATCCCCAAGCGCTGGGGCTGCAGGTGACACTTTTGGGGTGTCCCTGTGCCGTGGGACAACAACCCCGGTGATCCGAGCCTGGCCGAGGGCATCCCACCCACCAGCCCTGGCGCGTGCCCGGAGCAGCCTTTGTCGCCTCTTTGCTCCAGCTGGGTTGGATGTGACAAGCCACCAATTCGGCGTGTTGTCACATCTCAGGGTGACGCACCGCACCCCCGCCGGGAAAATTACAGAGCGGCCGCTCTCCCGGCGGCTGCCGGCACGCCGGCGGCTGCGGCGCTGCCGCTCTCCGCAGTAATTACCGCTTCCCAGCCGCCTGTAATTACTGCGAGATGCAAACTCGCCCGAGCCACGGTGGCACCGGCGGGCGCAGCCGGCCCTGACACAGCCGCTCGCTGCTTGTCCCCTCCTGTCCATCTCCTCCTGGACTTGGAGCACCGGAGCTGACCTGCCGGGGATGCACGGCGGATCCCTCGGCTGCCGGTGCAATCACCATCACCACGGCTCTTGCCATCCCTAAACCCAGCCCGGCCGCTGCCAGCGAGGAGTGTCCACCACCAGCCTCTTCTCCCAGATGTTTCCCTGCCTCCCAGCTCCCTCCCTCACTGGCATTCCCATGGGATCCATCTGGCACGCCCCAGCTCCCCTCTCCCTCCCTGACCGGCTCTATTTTTCCAGCCTGCACTCAATAACGGCTAAATAATTGAATCTGCTCAGCAGCCAAAGATTTGGTTTGAATTTTATTGGAATTTTAAATTGTTTTGTTTCTTCAGTATTTTATTACTGTAAATGGAAAATGCATCGCCCGCAGTAATAATCCGGTGGCTTTTTATATTACTCTGAGCTTCTGCTCGGAGCATTATTGGAAAGCCAGGCAGAGAGGAGACCCCGGCTAATGGCAGCACGGGCTTATGAGATTACGCCTGCAGCTAAACAACTTTTTACTTTAGCAAATTGGCCACCAAACCCGGTCCCAGACACAGATGTAAATCCCAGACCCCGCTGGGGCCGTGATCCGGAATAAATCTCGGTTTATGGAGCGGGGAGCACTGTCCCTGCTGTGCCCGGAGCAGCAGGATAGGGCAAAATGTCTGATGGGGACCAGGGATGGCTGTGGGAAGGGTTGGAGAGGTGGGAGGAACCCCTCCCAAAAGCCTCCTCAGACGTGCCCACCTGCATCCCCCACATCCCCCTCACACCCAGCATTCCCTGCATCTCCCACATCCCCTACATTTACAGTATTCCTTGCAACCCCTGCATTCCTCTGATCCCTGGTGTCCCCGGGGACCCCCACACCATGCCTGGCTGCAGCCACAGCCCTAGGAAAGAAAGGAAAGATGAAGGGAAGGGAAGGGAAGATGAAGGGAAGGGAAGGGAAGGGAAGGGAAGGGAAGGGAAGGGAAGGGAAGGGAAGGGAAGGGAAGGGAAGGGAAGGGAAGGGAAGGGAAGGGAAGGGAAGGGAAGGGAAGGGAAGGGAAGGGAAGGGAAGGGAAGGGAAGGGAAGGGAAGGGAAGGGAAGGGAAGGGAAGGGAAGGGAAGGGAAGGGAAGGGAAGGGAAGGGAAGGGAAGGGAAGGGAAGGGAAGGGAAGGGAAGGGAAGGGAAGGGAAGGGAAGGGAAGTTAACTGGGGGTCTGCTTGGTTAAAGCAGTTGTGGGATCAAAATGGCACCAGGAAGGATGCCCAGGACCCGGAAGGATGCTCAACACTGGGAAGGATGTTCAGGATCAGGAAGAATGTTTAGGACCAGGAAGGACAGAATGGATCCTCACTTCCAGGAAGGATGCTCAGTACTGGGAAGGATGCTCAGGACCAGGAAGGACAGGACAGACACTCAGCACCAGGAAGGAAGCTCCACGCTGCTCCCACAGCCCAGCTGCCTGTGTGTCCCCCAGGCTGGTGCTGGAACAACATCTTCGCTGAAGGAGGATCAGCACAGGCACCAGCAATTTGTGCCTTTAACTTCCAGTCCATGAGACTGCACTGCCTGGCAGCTGCCCAGCTCTGGAAGGGGACAGGGAGCAGGATATTGGGGTGCACAAGAGGGAACAATTTGGGGATCAGCACCAGCAGCACCACAGCCCTGAGCACGGGCTCAGCAGGGAGAAGCCGAGTGGGAATGTGGCAGGACACGGCACCTCGGTGGTTAACAGCAGCACGAGAGACACGTGCTGCTCCCTCCCTGCCCCCCATTCCTTGCGAGATAAGATGGGACAATCCTTATTTTTACACATCGAAGGCGCTACAATATTTTGCAATAAATGAAAGAAGTAATCTCGGCAGGGAATCTTTATAAAGCTGCCGAAGGCGACGTGTGGCTGGAAGCTTCCCAGCCTCGCCTTCCCGTGGTCCCACAGGAAAAAGCTTTTCACCCCTTTTTTCAGATGTGAAAAAAAGCTGCAATGGAGGGCTCGTCCCCAAAAAAGCAGCTCAAGGAAAGCGTCTGCCCCAGCTTTGTCTTCACGTTGTCCCATCGCCACATTCACCCTGGGAAGGGGCATTTTCCTGGAGCCCTGAGCATCCTACCCAACCCCACCCTCCCTCCTCATCCTCATCCTCCATCCCTGTCCTGCCCTGCTGCCCCTTTTCCAGAAAAGCACTGACATTTCCAGCCCTGAGCTCCTGGTTTGTTCCTGCCCGGCCTCTCTGAGCTGGTGGGGCAGAAGGGCAGCAATTAGGCAGGATTTTTAATTGGCACAGGGGCAGGAGGGGTGGGAAGGGGAGCGATGCCGGGCGGAGGAGCCCACTGGGGACCTGAGCAGCCGTGCCAATGGCTCTTATTAAAAAATAATAGTGCTGCAGCCTTCAAATGAATTAAATTCCACGAGAGCTGAGAGCTCGTCCTCAGCTTTGGGACCAGGATCCCCGTTCCCCTTGCAGTGAGGCGATCCAAATGCCTTCGAAGCTTCAAAAAGCATCAAAAATCCCCTTTTTCTCTGCCTGCCACACTGGGAACAGATTTTGTAAGAGCTAAACCCTAAATATTTGCAAAACACTTGGAAGAAACCTCAATATTTGGAAAACACTTGGAAGAAAACAAACAAAAGCTGCTACATTTAGCAAATCAAGGCAGTCCTTCAAGTTTTGGGTCTGTGCCCCAGGTAGCAAAGCTGCCTGGCAGGATCTGGCTGCCCTGGAGGGCAGAGCCTGGCACAGTCAGGGTGGGAGACAGAGCCAGTGACCCCCGAATGAGGGCAGGGCAAACTCCAGGGGGTCCCAGCTGGACCTGGGGGTGGCACAGGGATGCTGCCCTGCCCAGACCAGGGTGACCAACGGGTGGGCATGGGGGGGGGGGTGTGCAGCCCCCCAGCCTGGGGAGAGCAGCCACGAGTGGTTTTTGGGTGCTGCCGGGCAGGGGGGCTGCGGGCACTGTGCCCCCCGCTCCGGGCGGGTTGGGTGGCTGCCACATCCTCCGGCCCTCCCATCCCGCACCAGCGGCGGTTTCTATGGTGACAGTGTCCCCAGGATGGGTGGCGCAGAGGCCACCGCGCCGCCGTGGATGCCGTGGGGGTCCCTGTCCCCTCCCCCCCGACCGAAGGGACCGCGCCACCCGTGACCAGCACCCTGCGCTGTCCCCAAAATCGCTGCGTCCCCACGGCAGAGCCCCCATTGCGGGACCCCCCAGCCCCGGTGCCAGGAGCCGAGACAAACACGCCCCGGCTCCGGGGGCTTAAATTAAACCAACCACAGCAATAATAGCGGGAGAAAACCATCTGAATAACCGTAGGTGGCAAACCCCGCGCGGCAGCGCCGGAATCTGCAAAGACAACAAAATTCATGACAAAGCACAAAGGGAAGCGCCGGGCTCGCCGTCCCCAGATATTCATCCGTTAACACGTTCCCTTTTTAGGCTGACATGTCATTTCAGACGGGCCTTTCTTCCTCCCCTTTCTTCTCCCCCTCGTCGCGCGCGGCTCTGCCGAGGCGGCTGCTGAATTGGATCACCTCGGGGCGAGCACTTTATTATCTGCAGTCAAAGCGTCACCACAAATACCCGTCTACACACACACGTGTCACTTCCCATTTGTCTCCTCCACGAGGTATTAGCGCGGCGCCGGCACCGTGCTCCGTGCCACGCTGGCCACCGTGCCACCGCAGCCGGGGCGCGAGGATGCCCTGGTGCCACCTCAATGCCAGGCTCATCCTGTTCCCTGTGTCAGCCCAGTGCCATCCCAATGCTGTCCTGATGCTCCTCCAGTGCCACTCTAACGCTGCCACCCTCATGCCGCCCGTATGATACTCGGTGCCACCCCAGCCACCATCATGATGCTGCCACAGTACCGCCCTAGTGCCACCCGTATGCCACCCAACACTGCCCTGAGGCCACCCCAAAACAACTGCCACCCCAAAGCCATTCCAGTGCCACCCATCTGAAGCCAACAGAGCCCTGAGGCCACCCCAACACAACCACCACCCCAGTGCCATCCCAGTGCTGTCCCAGGGCCACCCTTCAGTCACCCGACACAGCCCTGATGCCACCCTGATGCCATTTCACCACGGAGCCTCCAAGGGACCCCGGGACCAGGAGGGGACCCCACCACCTCTGTTGGTCCTGCAGCTCATCCCAGCTGCCGCCGGCCCCTCTGCTCACTCATCCACAGCTAATTAATATTTGAATTAATTCAAGCCACGGGCTTTGTACCTGCCGAGGGGAGCCAGGTGGACACCCCCAATACAAGGTGCCCCATCCTGGGGTCTGCCAGTGCCCAGGAACCTGCTCTGTGGCCAATGGACCACCACAATCCTGGGAAGTTCGGACACAAACCAAACCCCCTCGTGCGCTGCACCATTACCAGCCAAGCCCACCCCAAATCCAGGGCTCTGACCTGGTGGCAGATGGGCACTGAGCAGCTCCACCTCAGCCTCCATCCCCACATGTGACCGATGGAAAAGTGTTTTTGCAGCAATTCCTGGCAGGGAAAGTGCAAGTCAACAGCACATTTTGGGCCCAGCAGTTAATTGAACTCCTTTTTATGGCACGTACATAAATACACAGAACCATCATTAACCGATCCCTTCCAGAAACTGAAAATGAAAGAATTAATCTTACTTCACTCATGTGTAACCCCTCATGAAATTAAAATGATATTTTATGGGTGTGTACAAAAGCAAAGCCTCACTGCAGCCACTCTAATGAAAATGCCCTTGGAACAGGCAGAATTGGGTAACGAGGAGCCGTTAAACGGGGCCTCATCCCGTGTGCAATTAACGGGTTTATCACTGATGAGAGTCCCCACAGGTGCAGGGAGAGCTGTGGGTGACCCTGGAGCTGAGTTCCCTGCACGGTGCTGCTGGCTGAGCTCCAGCCATCACCTCTCATTAGGGCCATCTCCTCGTTAGTGTTTTAATACCCAGATGGGCCCCGGGAGGGCTTGTGCCACCCCCAAGAGCCACTGTCCCAGTGGGGCCGAGGTGACAGGTCCCACGGGACCCCCAGCACGGAGGATGTGAATGGTGAAAGAATCCCAGAAGCCAGTTTGGGTTGGAAGGGACCTTAAAACTCATCCCATTCCACCCTCTGCAATGGCAGGGACACCTTCCAGCAGCCCAGGGTGCTCCAAGTCCTGTCCAACCTGGCCTTGGACACTTCCAGGGATGGGGCAGCCACAGCTTCTCTGGGCACCCTGTGCCAGGGCCTCACCATCCTCACAGGGAAGAATTCCCCCCCAATTTCCCATCTATCCCTGCCCTCTGGCACTGTGAGCCCATTCTCACTTGTCCTGCCATTCCATGGTCTTGAAAATAATCCCTCTCCATCTTTCTTGTAGGCCATGGAGGATGCTCAAGAGGTTCACCTCTGTGAACTCCCCACGGCTCCCACCTCCCCATGGATCCCAGCCTCTTTAGGGGCACACACATCCTGCTCCCTGCCACACTCCCAGCCCCAGGCTGGCTGGAGGAGAGCACATGGAAAAGAACATTTCATTAAATATCATCCGCTGCTCCGTGACTGCCGAGAGCGGGAGCAGCAAAGAGTTTGGCCAAGCTGAGAGGGGAATTATTTGATTTATAATTTAAATAAAGCTCCGGATTCCTGTAATGCACCCAGGATAAAATCAAAAGGGACCAGGCTGCTGGAGTTAATTGGACGTGATATTTTCCTGAGGATGCTGCTTCTCCGCAGGCTCCTGCTCCTCAGCTGGAGGCAGGAGGCACAGGCAGGGCTGGAAGGGCTCTGGCACCCTCCTGCATCCTCCTCAAGGATGCAACGCTGGCATGCCATGTTGATTCCTATGGAACAGCCTTGGGAATACTGCTGGCAACAGCGGCAAAGTCACCTCCAGCTTTATCAGGATGGATTGTGTGGGATGCTCCGGGCCCGCTGGGATGAGGCCGCACCGGTGTGGGGGGCACGGAGATGGGAGGACAACAATTAGCAGGAGAGGCCAGGGGCAGAACCGGGGGGTGAAGGCACCGGCAGCTCCCTGCACAGGCAGGAAAATGAGTCAGCTCACCTTTTAGGTGAAATTAATACCAAAATTAATCAGCGGCGCGGGCAGGATAATAGGATTTCACAGTGGTGCCGGGCCAGACGGCCAATGTGCCGAGAGCCAGACTCATTTAATATCGACAGAAACAATGCCAGAGGACAGAAATAAGACCCATAAAGATAATTACTGAGATACTCAGGAGCAAATTAAGTAATCAGAGGCACTTCTAAATTGCGCCTGGTTTGAAGAGCGCGCTCTCCGTGCCGATTCCCTGCACGGGCGTTCCGGTGGCGGTGGGAGCTCGGCCCCGCGCCAGCTCCCGGCCCCTCCACCATGCTTCCCACAGGTGCCATAAATAAGGAAGGGAAAATTGTATTCCAAGGCAGATGCGTGGCCCTGGATGTCACCTGCAATTTAATTTGCGCTGGCAGCAGGCAGAGAGGAGCGAGACGTGCCGGATTTGCCCATAACGAGCGGAAGCACACGGGCAGCTAAACTTTGATTAAGGTGACCTGGCTGGTGGCAGCCGGTGGCAAGCGCAGCGTGGGGGTCCAGGTGGGAGCTCGGCCGCTGCCACCCATCCCGGGGGACACAAGCCTTGGAGATCTCAGGTGAGCACGGTCCTGCCCAAGTCAAAAACTCTGTCTCCTGGGTACCCCGTACCTGCCACGCTCTGGGGTGGGGTCAGACCTCTGCCCACATCCCACTGGCACAGCTCCAGGATCACCGGGACCCTGGGGCTGGGACCCTCCCAGGACACAGGCAGCTGTATCCAGGAACATCTCTCACACTGATGGCACCATATGTGACACCACACAAGGGCTCCTGCTTCTCAAACCTCCTTATTTCAGCACCTCTGGCAGGGTGGGAAATGCTAGAAAGCACCAACCGCCCCCAGCAGGAAGGTGCCCCTGGGCTTTGTTCCATGAGCTGATGGTCCTTAGCGCTGAGCTGCATCCAGAGAATGCTGTGGGGACCAGCAGGTGTATCCTGACCTTAGGATCACAATCACAGAGATTCCCAAACACCTCCAGTCGTCAGAAAACCCTGCCAGGCTCATCCTGCCTGCAGGTCTCAGACCATGTGGGCATGGCTGAGCTCATTATTCCATGGCAACAAGGTGCTCCAGGAGCCGGACACCTCACGCCAACCATGATGCTCAGGCATGACGGATTAGGAATAATTTTACAAGAGCAACATTCTTTTTCCTTCTAGACACAAATAAGGAGGAGATCTGGGAGGCACCACACGCTCCACTGCAGTGCAAGCTGCACTGTGACATCTGGATGCCCATCACCCCACCTCTGGCCTGGGTGACCCATTCTCTGTGCTGGCCGTTGGGGAGCTTCACCCAAAAACTCATGGAAGCCAGAATGGTTTGGGTTGGAAGAGACCTTCAAGATCACCCACTTCCACCCCCTGCCATGAGCAGGGACACCTTCTGCTCCAAGCCCTGTCCAACCTGGCCATGAACAATTCCAGGGATAAGTTTCAGGGATAAAAGAACTTCCAAAGATAAATAACCCTCCTGACTGGCAGTGCAATGCCAAAGTGATGCTGGGGGTCCCCAGGGAAGCCGAGCATCATCCAAAATCCGTGCCCAGCTTGCCCAAACCCCATGCCCAGCTTGCCTGGCTGCGCAGGGTGCCCAGGTAGAGTGGAAAAAAACATCTCTGGGAAAATCCAGCTCATTAAACAAACACCCGGGGGCTGTCACAGCCTAACAAGCAGAGCTTTAGCAACTGATTTGTCTTCAGCCAGCAATGTTTAAAAATCCAACTGAGACCA
Source organism: Corvus moneduloides (assembly GCF_009650955.1). Classification (NCBI taxonomy): domain Eukaryota; kingdom Metazoa; phylum Chordata; class Aves; order Passeriformes; family Corvidae; genus Corvus; species Corvus moneduloides. The sequence goes on from NC_045493.1 coordinate 10,289,255, forward strand.
GCAGAAAAATATCCACTCCCCTCTTTAAAACACACATTCATCACTTGAGAATCTTAATGCGTCTTTCCCAGCCGGAGAGGTCAAACACGCCTGCCTAAAGCAGGCTCATTAAATATACATTTAATCACGGTTTGGATTGAGAGACAAAGGCTGGGAGAGACAGGTGCTTTGCTGGAGTGACCTTTTGGATCCCATTTTAATGTAACTAGTTTACAGCTTATCTGAAAGGCCAGCTCCTGGGGAAGGCGAGCTGCAGCAAAACGGGGAAAGTAATTAGGGGGGGAAGGGCCGGGGAGGTTTGGGGGGACGACTGCACCATCCTCTGCTGCTGCCACGCTTCCCAGGCAGCTCTGCAACATTTGCTGAAGTTGGACTTATCAACCACAGAACCCAATTTAATTTGCTTATCTTGGCTCCTTCCTCCCCCTCTCCTCCCCTCCTCCCCGCTTCTCCTGCTCTTTTTAATTATCGGTTAAATAAATGTCTTTTTCAATAAGGGAAACAGCATCAAAGCGGGCGCTCGCCCCCGGGCACTTACACTTGCGCGGCTCCAGCGCCTTGTTGGGGCAGGGGAGGTGCTGGGCTGGGGGGTTCTGGGTCCTCTGCAGGCAGGCCAGCATGGTCCGGGCTTCCCTGCGGGCGCTGCCGCCCCACACCCTGCGAGAGAGGAGACACACGGTGAGCCAGGAACCTGCCACCACCCCCTGCCACCACCCCCTGCCGCCACCCCCATGCCCACCCAGCAGGGTCTCCCCGGCACTCGGTGCCTTTGCTCCTCTGGAGATAAAAAAGTAACTCCGAACGCCTGAAATGAATAGGGATGTATATAAAATAAATATGAGGGTCTCAGCGGGTGATTTGCGCTTCCTGCAGAGCTTTCCGCCCTTCCCGCTGGGAACGTGGCAGAGCTGGGGCGTCCCTCCGGCAGCGCCAGACCGCTCCGCCGGCGTGCCAGCCGGTGCCTCCCGGCACGGAGTGACCCCGGCCAAGGCTGGGGAAAGACGGTGTTAACATCCCACTCGGGGTCCTGGGATCTGTCACCAGTTCCCAGCTGGCATCAAAATCTGCTCGACAAAAGCTGGAGGGGTCAGGCCAAAGTCGTCGCTGCTGCTCATTGTATGTCCTTCCCCAGCCGCCACCGGGGCCCTGAGTTATAACCAGGTGCTGCTGGCACCCTCCCACTGCTCCGGCTGGCGCAGGGAGCAATATTCCCACTTGGAGAGGGCAGGGAGACGTGGGCAGGAGCAGAAGAAAAGCAGGCAGTGGTGCCCATCTGCTGGCGTCGCAGCTCCTGTGCTGTCATTCTCTGGCTGAAGGTTTGTGGATGGCTGGGGGTCACAACTGGACATCGTGGACAGGTGTCACCGCTGGGTGCATCACTCCCTCTTCTCCACTGTGGGGGAATCGTGCCCTCCTGCAGCCATCCGGGGTGTTTCCCGCATGTCCCAGTGCTGGCACCGGCGTGCAGGGGAGTGATTCGGTGGCCTCAGGCACGTGGTGGCCTCGGGCAAGCACTGGCAGAGCCCATGACCTCGAGCATCAGGAAACAAAGCATGGATGGATGCTCCCCGGGCACAGCTCGGGGCTCTCCAAGCTCTGCTGGTTTCAGTGCCACTCTTCAAAACACCTTCACAGCCACTGTGGGTGCAGACAACACTGCTCACTCCTGCTCTGTGACCTCCACCAGGTCCCAGGCTCTGGGATAATCCCTGAGATGGGACGCATGCAGGGTGTCCATGCCTTGACTGGGCTCATCAGGCCAGTCAAGGCCCCCCCAGCAAACCGGGGACAAGGAGAGACTCGTTGGCAAAAGGTGTGAGGAGGAGGAGGAGGAAGAGGAGGAGGAGGGGAGGAAGTCATCTAATACCGAGCAGGTGTCTGGAGAACCCAAATTGTGCTGTTTTCTCCTAATAATGAAGTATTCATGAGTAAAAGCCTTTTTCACTACTTTCTTAAGATACTAATTTCACAACAAGCGCCTTGTTACCATGCAATTATTCCAATCGTGCATTTCTCCCAGATTCCATCTGTCCTCGCGCTCTCTAAATGAAAGACAATCATGTAACCACCTTTCATTATTCACTATTTTACTTTCAGCAAAGGTACCCTGAAAGAAATGATTTCCTCTGAAAGGGACTTTTATTCAGTTTCAAAACCAATTTTCTCCTATTACTGTCTTAAAAAAAAAAAAGGAGGGGGGCAGGGAGGTGTTTTTATTTCATGCATTACATATCCTTTGTTAACGCAGCTCGCAGTAAAAGCAGCCGTATCCATTTTCTGGCTTCGATTTCTGGTAATTTTAAAATATGCCATTACAATCAGGCAGAAATTATACAGTTTGAAAAGAGAATGAAGTGCTTCTTATTCAGAGCCTGAGCGCACTTGACTGCCAGGAGTTCTCCTCTCCCCGCCGGGACTCGGGGTTCATTACGCAGCCCCGCTCCCGGCGCCTCGGCTCCCCCAGCACCAGCCCAGCGCCCGGATTTTCCATGACGGGAGCTGCCACCTCCATCCCTCATCCCCATCCCCATCCCTGTCCCTGTGGGGTGGCCCCGGGTCAAAGCACCCACACCCATCCGTGCAGGGGATGGATGACAGCACCGGCCCCTGCTGTACCTGAGCCTGAGCTCTCCACGGTGACCTCAGCGCTGGCGTCCCACCGGGTGTCACCATCTGGCCGATTAGCGGTGGACGTCACCCACTCCCCGTGCCCAGGCAGCTCCTCATGGGGACACTGACCCGTGTCCCCGGCAGACAGGGGTGGCGTGGGCGGCTCGTGCCACTGCCGGATGCAGATCGGGTCCCTGGTGGTGTCTGGGGCATGTGGGGCCGAGAGCGAGGAGGAAGCACCCAGGGGGTCACCGAATCCATGTGCTGGCACAGGGAGGGTGTGGATGCAGCCTGTCCCAGGAGCTGAGAGCACCCTGAGGGCCCAGCAGGTCCCTGGGGACACCCCAGTGCTGGTATGGGTTGTCCCCTGCACTGCTCTCTGCGCCCTGCCACGCACAGCACAGCTCCCTCCTGGAGCCATCCCGACCCTGACCACAGATCATCACCGGCAGCAGGCGGGAGAGGCGCGGGAGCCACGTGCCAAACTGAATAAAGCCACCTATTAATTCAGACCCTGCTGCTGCCCCCGTCTCCCGGCGTCTCGCTGCCGAGATGATTTTTCCGACAGCTACGCTGCGCCTCACCCCACCTTCACAGGCACGCTCGGAATCAGGAAAGCTCCGGTTCCACAACCCCAGAACAGCATCCATCTGTCCACCCCGTCACCCTGCTGGGAGCCCCAAGCCCCAGAAGGCCCGTGGGCGAGCGGGTGGGCGCCTGGCACAATGGGCATCTGTGCCACGGTGGCATTTCGCTAATGCCGCTCTGAAAAGCCCCTGAATCAGCTGATGGGAATTGGGCGCTGGGCTGTCCAACGCTTAGCGCCGGCTTAGTTAGCTCCATCTGCATCTGAACTAATTCCAATCAGCAGGATCCGATTTAGTTCAAGCTGCTCTGGCTCTTTCGTGGTAGGAAAGGCAACACTCAGCAGTTTTGCTGGAACGCCCTGAGTCCGCATGGCCTCTGCCCGGGCTGTGCCCATGGACCCACCATCATCCAGCACTGGGGCACAGGGTGAGTCCCACCAAGAGTGGGGTCCCTTGGGGACATCTGGAGCAAGATCCCCCAGGAGCCCCAAGCCCACATCCCACAGCCCTGGCATCACAGAATCCCAGAATGGTTTGGGTTGGAAGAAACCTTAAAGCTCATCCAGTTCCACCCTCTGACATAGGCAGGAGCAGCTTGCACTAGACCAGGTTGCTCCAAGCCCTGTCCAACCTGGCCTTGATCACTTCCAGGGATGGGGGAGCCACAGCTCCATCCTTCCCCTCTCCCACCACTCCTTCCTGCCCCACACCCAGCTAATCCATCTCAACATCGCACTATTTATAAGCCCAAGGTCTTTGTGACTTTAATAAAAAACACCACCCTCTATGTCTAAAGCCCCAGTGATGGGAGGGTTTGGCACCTCCTCTGACATCAGCAGCTGATAAGTCGGGCTTATCTCCTCCGAGAGCCCTGCGAAGGTCCCTCCGGCGAGATAAGGCCAGCGCAGCTGTCGATAGAGGCTTTTGCAGGCGAGGATTTAGATAAAAGAAAATGTGACGGGAGGGGGGAGAAAAGAAAAAAGGAACTTTTAAAGTATCAGCCTGAAGTGGGTCTGTGCAGCTGCTGAGCTGTGGCAGGGCAGGGACGGTGAGGGACAAGGTCTTGGTCACCATCCAGGCTCTGGTGGAACATGTCCAGATCCTTCTCCGGGTGTTATCAGGGTGCAATCCCATAAAAAGGGAGCTTCTGGGGTTAGGAGAGGAAGGGGGGGGCAGGACCAGGGATGCTGCAAAGCTGTTTGAGTCACACCATGGCCACGTCCCCCCTGGCTATTAAAAGCCAGCACGGGTTCGGCACAAGGACAGGTGAGGGGTCACCCTGGCCAGGAGAGGCACAGGAGGCTCCTGACAGTGCCAGACAGACACACAGACAGCGCAGGGTGAGGCCAAGGCTTGCAGCAACCAGAGAAACAAAACAGAAGCCCTCACTGGCCCCTGGTGTGCAACAAACCCAAAGTACAACTGGGAACACCCCTGTCCCTCGTTCCTCCATGCTGGGATGGAGGAGAATCCAACCACCCTGGCAGGGAGCTCCCCTTCCCCACAAGCCTGGGGACATCAGAGCTCCCTCTTGCCACCCCCCGTCACTGCCACCACCACTGGTCCCACAGACACTGATTTTCCACCCGATGGCACCCTGAGAGGGTGAGGAGGTGCCAGAGGAGGAAGGCTTCCCCCCTGCACACAGTGGATGCCCATCCCATTGCAGGGCGAGCAGGATTTTGGCTGATGCTGCTGTGCCAGCTCGTGCCCATCTCCCATCCAGATTTAGGGTGGAGGGGACGCAGCAATGCCACAGCTCTGCCCTAAAAGGGGTGAGCACAGAAAGGGCACCCCACTGTGAATCATGGGGGAGCACCAGGTAAAATAAAACCCAAAGTTTGTCACTGAAGGTGCCAGCGGTCACCCCATGACCTTCCCTCGCCCGACCTTCCCTCATCCCGCCCGGCTAATCCGCTCCCCTCCGCGTGCTCCAGCCCCGGGCCTTTCAGGGGGCCCTGTTAATAATTAAATGTTAATCTAAAAAGCAATTTTAGCTGCAGTGCTGCAGATCTGGTTAGAGATTACATTAGCATGTAAGAGTCAAGGGTAATTTTCTCTAACCCCTCTTGTGATCTTTAAAACCCGCAGATCTTAAAGCAACACCAGCTCCTCTGATTAAAATTGGAAGCTGGGGTTTGCGACGGATAATGATGCTGGAAGTGATTATTTTGCTGCTCAGGGTCTCGCTGGGATGTGGGGACTGTGGGGGCCTGGGGGAGTGACCCAGACCAGCCAAGTGGCCTCTCCCAGCCCCTGCCCTGTGGAGATACTGGGAAGGTGCTGAGGTGAGCCCAGGACCCGGTGCTGAGCAGAGCTGTGACACCTTGAGCATCCGCATTTCCCACTTCCCCAGAGCCCACTTTTACTCACAGACGAAACATTTTGCTGCCAGTAGGATGGTGCCTTTTTTGGGCTGCTGTGACACCAGGATGGCACAGAGCCCACCAGCCGTGGCACATTGCCAGGCACAGAGTGGCACTGGACCAGGACCCTCACTGCTGGCATCTTACAGCAGCATCTCATGTCTCTCCCACTGGAGATGAGGTTTCTGCTCTCATGGCAGCCCCAAGGAGAAACCCTTTGGACTGTTCAAGAAAGTCAACATCAAAAAATACCCCAAAATAACCTTTTGTTCACAAGCAGGGCCAAAGGAACTGGGACAGGGCACAGCAAATCACCTCCTGAGCAGTTCCAAAGACCCTATGGAAGAAATACGGTATCAGATGTGTCCGTAACGATGGAATTTAAAAAAACCCCAACAATTTGAGTGCTGTTGAGCATTTGCAGACGTCCCCGCGCAGGGCTCAGGCGGCCTGGTTAAATTTATGTGTCAGCTTTAAGGAGGCCTCTCATCAAATGAGCTATTTTGGGCAGAGATTAAAGATCTATTTTCGCTGCGAGCGGGAACAGCTCTCGAACAGGTTAATAATGATTCTGGAAAGCCAAGCGCGCCTCCAGCACCCCAGGGCAGGGACTCAGAGCCCTGGCTGGTGTTGGGGGGTTCCTGAGGCTCGCTGAGCCAGGAGGGTGGGAGATCACAGTGCAATATTGCCCCGGCCCGCTGCCATCCTGCTGGGGAGGAAGGAACCCCGCGTGCTGCGGCGGGAGTCGAGCAGCCGTGGGTAATTGGAAGTGGCAGACACTGGCACGGTGCTGCCGAGAAGGTCATTACGTAGGACTGGGAACGAAATGCCAGGAGCGAGGGGGGAGCGGCCCCGTTAGCAAAGGTCAGGGCCACGCTCGGGTGCCGTCGGTGTTTTTGGCAGGGCTCAGTCCTGGCTGCGTGCACCGAGGTCCCGGAAGGGCCAGCGCGCAGCGGGTGGGCAGGATCCGCCAGGTCCTGCCAGACATGTACAGACATGTCTCCTTGGATGTGGCACCAGCTCCTCAAAGCAAATCCTCCCTGATCCGACACAGTCATGCCATGCCTTCCTCCCTGCACACGGATCGGGAAGAGGGGGTGGGGGGAGCCGTCCGTCATGGATGCTCGGGATGCTCAAGGGCTTTCGGTCCCAGCCGCAGCACAGACATGGGATCAACCAACAGAAAAGCCAAGTGGCTCCATGGAGCAGCAATTAAAAGCACTCTAGACCCCAACAGGCCAGGAGTCAACCCCAGCATGGGCAACTCGCAGCATCCATGTCTCCAGCTGAGACCCAACCAGCTCAGCAGAGACCGAAGCTCCCCATCACAGCTCCTGCCCCATCCTGGCTCACTCCTGCCCCATCCCAGGGGTTTGATTGTCCCCTGCAGTGACAGTCCCTGTGCTCCCACGGTCATGGTGCCCCATCCAGCTGCCCCACACTCGGCAGCCGGACTCGCTCCACTCCATAATTACAGCCCCAAGTGCCGGAGCTGTGAAAGAATCTGACGAGGAATCCAGGGTAGATCGCGCTGCTGAAATTACTATAATCAAAGGCTTTCACAAAGGCTTCAAATGCAACCAATTACCCTGAAAGGCGAGGCAAGAAAGAAAACAAATTAACATGTTTGCACAGAGCCTCGACGCGGCGCACACATCGCCCCGCGCCGCCCTCGACCCGGCCGGCCGCTGCTCTCCACCCTCGGTCCCGCTCCCCATCCCTGGCTGCCCTCTCCTCATCCCTGGATAGCAGCTCCCCATCCCCACGGCTGGTCCCTATCCCACATCCTGCTCCGCTCGCAGCTGCACACAAAGGGGCTCTGTGCCCGTCCCTCGCCCCGCGGCCGCCCACTGCCCCGCCGGCACACAAAAGCCCTGCCTGTGCCACGGCCGGCTCCGGCGCAGGCTCGGGGGCTTGCCAGGGTGGCCTGGGGAAACCTCCCTCGCTCGCTCCCTCCCTCCTCCCCCAGGGCTGGAGGGGTCCCCAGGCCAAGGGAGGGGAGGGGGCTCCTCAAAGGAACCCATTGAGCGACAGCTGGGGAAGCCTCTCACGGCGGGGACCCCCCACCCTCCTCTCCTTACATTGCACTTCGTCTGCGCTGCAGGTCTGGGGGAAAAAAAAGGGGGGGGGGGAAAATCAACTTCTTCCTTTTAATATTTAACGTGAGTCCATCACCCTCAGTCTATTTGGTAACACAAAGCTCTGGAGATTTAAACCCTTCTCACCCGGAGAGATGGAAATGAATGGTGCTCTTTAATGAGCTGGTTCAGCAGAAAAGATAGATTTCCAAGATTACTGTAGGAATTCTTATAATTGATGTGTACTTTTGTAACAAGGATTATACCACCATCCGGTCAAGTAATTCCAGCTCTTCCCCCCCTTCTCCCAAGCTCACCCTGCTTTTGGAGTTCCCTGGGGAGAAGGACCAGGCTGTGTCCCCGTGGGAAGAAAGCAACCCGGGAGGGGGAGGAAGAAAAAGACAAAGAGAAATTAAACAGGTTTTTCTTATTTACCCATAGACAACCTAACGCAGCCACCGAATGGGAAAATAAGGCATCTCTCCAGATTTCTCTATTTGTTTTACAAATCCCTACTTTCCCCACCGATCCGAGGCCGGATGAGCCGCTGAATGCCGAGTAATTAAAAGGAACAGAGAACAATACTCAGCGCTGCCGAAGAACACGGAGTTTCCCTCAGATGTTTATAGCAATTGTATGAAAATGTACCAGGCGGGATGGGGAGAGCTGACAGCCGGGATTGGGAGCAGCCGGGATCGGAGCTGGCTGCCTCCCCCGCCTGATTGGCATTAATTGTGCGCGTTTGCAAAGCAGAACGGAAAGTCTGACACGAGCTGCGAGCCAACATTTCTTTCTAATAGTCTTAATGATTACGACGAGAGCTGATGATCATCGCGGGGTGTTAATAGCCCGGAGAGCGGCTCTACGGCTGCTCCCGCTAGGGACAAGCGGGGATGTCCCAGCCCAGCTCCCCAGGGTGGGCTGGGGTGTCATGGGATGAGCTCAAGCGGTCCCATGCAGCCACGCCACTGCCTGTCAGGCTGTTAAACCCTGACAAGGGGACAGGAAGGACAGGGAGGGGACAAGAAGGACACGGAGGGAACAAGAAGGACACGGAGGGGACAGCAGCCTCCTGCCCCATCCCCAGGCTCTGTCCCATTGGAGGGGTGGCTGCAGGGGCGGGGAGAACGTGCCCCACAGTGAGCCCCCTTTGCAGCAGGAGTGTCTCCATGCTGGGGGCAGCACTGGGCCACCCTGCTCCCAACAGGTGCCCCAAACCAGCTGCCACAGCCCCGTCCCCAGCAGGTACCACAGGAGGGGCTGGGGGTGCTGCCCTGGGGAACGAGGAGAGCGACTGCAAAGAACCCACCGAACAGCAGAGCCCGTCATTAGCAGCTGATTAATGAAACCCGAGCTTTCTCTTTACAAGGCTGTTTCTCCGGATGTCCTTGAGTTTCACTGCTGCAGAGGCGAGCGGGAGGTGGGTGGGTCGGCTCGGGAACCAGCACGGGCTGCTCCGAGCACGGCACAGACGGAGCCAGACGCTCACGAAAACCCTGCACAGCCCCGGCCCGGCCAGGTTTACACGGGAGGAAAAATCAATGGCCATCGATCCGCAATACAAAGGCACCGCGGCGCTGGCAGACGGCAGGCGGCTGCCATCTGACCGGGGCTGTGCAGGGGACACTGCGGGGGTCACCTCGCTGGGGACCGCGCTGACAGGGGACACGGCTCGGGGTCACATTGCTGGGGACCAGAGTGCCCGAGGAGGGGACACAGCTCGGGGTCACCTCACCGGGAACTGCGGTGCTCACTGGGGGACACGGCTCGGGGTCACATTGCTGGGGACCAGCTGCCCACCGTGGGACACAGCCGGAGCACAGCCAGCAGCACCGATGGTCATCCCACCCGCAGCAGGTCTCTGCGGGCAGCGAGCAGCACGGCCACAAACCCTCGCAGCAGCAGCAGCAGCAGCGGGGGCACATCCACGGTGTGTGGGTGGCCCTTGGCTGTGTCCTTGCCGGGACACGGCTGTCACCCGCTCAGCCTCCCCCAGCTGGATGGAGAGACGGCCTCAGCCCGGCTCTGAGCTGTTTGATTTGTTTTATCATCCGCACTGGCCAACAGATCACTCAGCTCTGGGCTTTCTGAGCTCACTAATAATTGTTCCCTGATGAAAAGAAATCGAGACTCGGTCCCTTTCTTCTTTCCCCCCCGCTCTTTCCAAAAAAAAAATGTCCGTAAAGAAGAGCTATAAAAATGGCTTGTTATCTCACCTAGCGAGGCTCGGGCTGTATGTTATTGCTAATTGGGTATAACATCCTTGTCTTGTTCTGCTCTCTGAAGCTAAATCAAGAAAGCACCACTGCTGCGAACTAATTATATCTCTGGACTGCAGACTCCAGCTTGTCTTCCCCTTTATTGAGTTAAAAAATGGTCACTAACCTTAATCTCTCATATTCCCAAGAATTAGGGCTGCTGGAAACCCACCACTTCCACCTGCCTCCTGGTCTGTGCTGGGAAAGATGGGGCACGTGGCCTGATGAAGAGTTTGTGCTGCTCTGGGATGCAGCCCTGAGCCAGAGCCTGGAGCTGCCCAGTCCTGTGGCATCCTGTGGCACCGGAGCACTGTGACCACCACGAACACTGCTCAGGTCCATGTGCCACTGAGTCTTTCTCACATCCAGCTCAGAGACTCCCTGTGCTGCACACACTCCCAAGACTGGCCATCTCTCCTCCTTACAGGAGACTCTAAGCTTCTTTCATTGGGACGTTTTAAAAATCTGCCCCCCCAGCACTCCCAGGCTTGGCAGCTGTGGGCAGATGTGAGCACAGGGGTCATGTGCGCAGAAACCGAGGGGAGCGGATCCTGCTCCAGTTCATCCATGTCGGCTCCCAGTCCCAGCCCAGGATGGACCCCCATGAGCCTGTTAAAGCTGCTGCTCACCCCCGGGTCCTCGATGGGAGCAGGGACCCTGTGGCCACCCAGCTGTGCCACTACAGGTGGCTGTGGACAAATCTCTCTGGTTACTGGCATGGCTGCACCCTCTCGCACTCCAGCCACAGCACAGACCCCAGGGGACAGGACAACCAGTGCCCCAAAGGTCACTGAGATGAGCAGGACAGCTTGGGCCACACAGGACAGCCCTGTTCCTTCCTGTCCCAGCAACTCCCTTAGCACCAGCAACCTGGGATCAGAAATACCAGCAGCAATGTGAGGCTGTGGGACAGGAACCGGAGCAGTGGCACTGAGCTCAGCATCCTGCCCAGCTCCATCCCCCTGCCCATGGGCACAGATGGTGTTACTTTCCAAAGGCAAAGTCAAACTCCAGTTCTCCCTGAGAGCCAAGAGCATCCCTTAAAAAAAATTGATACTTCCCTGACTATTAATTAACCTGAACCACTTAAAACTGCCTTCAATTTGTCAGGTTTAACTGCCAGCTCTTCTCGGTAAATCAAGCGTCGCGTGCAGATGGAGGCTGAGCGTGCGAGGCGGCGGCGAAGGAGCAGGCGGGGAGAGGGGCACCCTGTGCCATGCTCTCCATCCTGCCCCCTGAGAGCCCCGGGGATGATATTCACACCCCACAATTAGCCAGGACACGGTATTAAACACACCAGGCAGGCAGGAGCAGGCAGGGCAGCCAGCAGGGCTCGGAGCACCCCACACCGCAGCCTTCCTGTCTCCCCCCACGGCGCCCTTGTCGTGCAGCCAAGGCTGAATTGGAAAGCAATATGAATATTTATCTCTGACAGCGAAATCTCCCCGCTGCAGGGTATTAAGGCTTTATTAGTGTGTGGTTACCAGCCACGCTAAGCCAGCCCCTGCTCTTGCCGGGAGCGCAGAGGGATGACCTACAAGAGGCAGATGGCAAAGCCTTGGAGAGCCCCCAATGCTGGGACGTGCCTCCTGAGAAGGGGGCTGTGCCCCCCCAGTCCCATGCAGAGAGACAGAGTCAAGGTCCCCCTACCAAAGCCTCCTCCTCACCCAGCACCAGCCCCTCCGAAACGCCTCCCCAGGCTGGGGCCTTCCCCCCGCCCCTGCAGCTCTCGCCGTTTTGGGTTAAAACGCTGATGTATTCTCTCTTTAGCAAAAGGAGTCCCAGGGGCTATAAAAACTCCCAGCAGGCTCCTGTCAGTCTCAGGTCATTAACTTTCTTTCATTGGGAGTTTGTTTACAGCCAGCCATAAATAGCGGCGCCCGCGCTGCTCACTCACCAGCAGGACAGGATGGGATGGGATGGGATGGGATGGGATGGGATGGGACTGCCCATGCAGGGGGGCCCAGCACCCCAGGCTCCAAGGTGTGGGGGCCAGCACTCGCTCTCCTCTATCAATTTTTCTCATGCCCCGCGTTTCCCTGCACCTCATCCTGCTCGGCACAGCGCTGCCCACGGCACCATGTGCCACGGAGCCACCTCAGCCCTGCAAATTGATGGGGTCACCTTGTGCGCGGCCTGAGGGAGCCAGAACGTGCCTGCGGCTCAGTCCTGGCCTTTCCTGGAGGAGGAGGAAGGAGGCAGCTGGCTGGAGCTGTCCCCGTGGGTAACCTGCCCCGAGTCCTGCCCCACACCCTCACCCAGCCCAGCCCCTGTGCCTGTCACAAGCACCAATCTCATGTCAGGAGCTCTGCGTGTTTGGGGTGACCCAGTCCCAGTGCACAGAGCTCTGGGGGGACCCCAAGACCCCTCATCTCACCACGGCCTGCACCTCAGAGCTCTGCTTTGCCAATAGCACAGACAGAAAGAGGAAATCGAGCGTGCCACTGGCACGGCTGGCACAGCACTCCTGCCAGGATGCTTCCCACACGTGGCTCCTCTGCACCCAGGCACACACGGGACAATCTCAGAGCACCCACATCCTGCTGCCTGCCCAGGATGGGCACCCATGGCCCTGCCAATGCCTCCAGCACCAGCAGCTCACCCTGAACCCTGCTGATGCCTCGGCAGCTCCAGTGTGCCACCCGGCTGGGATCCTGCTGGATGCAGGTGCCCAGGGCTGGCACAGGTGCTCGGGAGCTTTATTTGCCGTGGCTAATCAATCATCAGCTGGGGCTTCCACGGTTCCACAGGTACTCCCAGCAAAGCCCCAGCACTCCCTGCATGGGGGGGGGCTGAGTGGGAGCCTCAGCCTGTCCCCTCGCTGGCACAGCCAGCTCCCCGTGCCACCCCCAAGAGCCCCACGCCGGCACAGATGGCTGGAATGGGGACTTGGTGGCACAGCCCCCCCCCCATGCCTCATCCCAGGCTGCAGAGGGGGGTCCTGGGGGTCCACAGCTGCAGCCAGCCGGGTCTGGCAGCAGCCTGGAGCCCACCTCGTGTTGTATTTCACGGGTTGGCTGCAGGACCAGCCCACGGACCAGCACCAAGCCAGTCTGTGCACTGGGCTGAGGGATTAAACCCCAAACTCACACACGGCGACTCGTGCTCTTCCACCCACCCCTAGCTGAGCAGGGACTTGCCAAAAATCCCAGCCTCATCCCCGCCGGTGTCCCGCATCTATGGAAATATCTCTATTTTAACCCATATACTCGCCCAACCTGTAATCAGAGCAACACAAATAGCCCCTGCTTCCCATGTAAATTAAAAACACCCATTAGGCAGATTTCAAAAGATGTCAGTAGGCTTATAATTATACACGACATCCTTCCGAGATAAAAGCGATTACCAGGGATGCAAATCACTTAGCAACCAATCAGTGCCCCCAGAGTGCGGAGCACTGACCAGCCATCCATTTTCGCCTCGTCCTTTTATTCCCTGCATCGAGCAAATACAAACACAGATAAAGAGAGGCACAATAGCTCTTGACACGCAAATAGGTTAACATAATAAAGCCAGCTTTAGCCGGCTCACTCGAGGGAGAAAAGCAATTCTCAGGCAAGCAGGAGGTAATAAAACAGGGCTTTTGTGTTCCTGGCTCCCATTCTCACCCCTGCGCCAGCTTTGCTGCATTAGCTGATAGGCATCGTGGTTTGATTGAATTACCTTTCATGAATATTAGCTTTTTGAGGAATGCGCAGGCAGAAGAGAAAGAAGAAATGTCTTATTTTTGCATGCATGCGCCTGCTGCAGACGGACATGCGGCGGCAGATGCCAGCGGGGGCCGGGAGAGGGGTCCCGGCAGGTGCAGCCCCCGGCCCACCCCGCCAGCTGCAGCATCCCCAGCTTTGGGGGGGTCACACACACACACTCCCTCCATCCCAGGGTGAGACACCACCAGCAAAGGATCTTACCCAGGGATACATACCCTGCTGTCCCCACAAGGAGCCGTGGGACAAGGAGGCTTCTGCCATCACCCCCCACACTCAGGACCCCGCATCCCTGCCCGTCGTAGCCCGACAGCCGGAGGGGGCTGGGGTGGGCCGGCTCCCACCACACATTCCCGAGCCCACCGCTCCCTGTGCCGCAGGATCACGCCGGAAAGGGAGCGGGGCTGCCCGGCTTCACCGCAGATTTTCCCACACAAGTTGAGGCCATGCAGGAAACCCGCTCCAGGCAAAAATTAACTCCGCCGCCTGGCAGGGAGGCAAACGCCCGGCACTAATGCCGCACGCACGGCGGGGAGCGCGGGGGCAGCGCGGGGACGGCGGCGGGCAACGGGGCACCCGGCTCGGGGCGACCACCCCGCGGGGTCGTGGGACCGGAAGACCCTCGGTACCGGAGCCAGAGCCCTTCTCCGGGCAGGGCAGCAGCCTGCAATTAAAAACCAGCCCCGGGAGGGAAGGGGCTCCTCCGCAGCCTGCTCAGGGATGGATGAATTTCAGGCTCAGACAACCAGAGGGGCTAAAAAACTGAGGTGACGTGGCCTCAGCAGCCTGGCAGCAGCCACTCATGTCCTCCTTCCATGGGCTTCCCTGCTCCAGCCTGAGGGTAAATATTCACACCGAGATATTCCAATTTTTAACGACACGCTTGGCTGAAACGGGGCCCAGCTCGCAGCCGGTGCTGCCCCGGCATCAAGAACGTGCCCTACTGGTACCGCCTCTCAAACCAGCAGGAAAGCTGTTCCCGAAGCTGGGAAAACAAGCCACGTTCCCACAGCCAGGGAATGGTCTTCCCTTCCCCTGCTCTACACACAAGGTCAGCAGAAGGCACCGCGGCAAGAGCTTCCCTCTCCTTCTGCCACGGCTTCAAGGCGGCCTGACCCGACCGCACCCGGCTCCCCGGCACCGCCAATCCACTCCTCAAAGTTTTACGGATCCTTCATAAGAAAAATCCCTCGCAGGATGCCGGGTGCGCTCTGCCAGTGACATTTCCCACCTCACCCCCCAGCACCACAGCCTGGGTGTGAGCGCTTTGCCAGCCGGGGTCCCACCAGAGCGGTGTCCACGTGTGTGGCCACTGACCAGCGACATGTGGCCGGCACACTGGGCAGTCAAACCCCACCACGGGGGCATGAGAAGGTGTAAAACCGCTAAATCCCACTACATTATCCCGAGAACGACGCTGGACGCTCCTCATGGAGAGAGGGGCCACGCGGCTCTGTCCCCACGCCTGCAGAGCCCCAGGGCCACTCTGCCCTCCATAAAAGGTCATCGCCCACTGGGGCAAGCTGCCTACAGCCTCTGGACAGGAGCATTCCGAGCAGGAGGATGCACATCTAAATACATACATATAAAATTATACCTATATATACACGCACAAGTAAACACGAATCGAAAACCTCCCTACGGAGATCCCGACAACCAGAGCCGGGCAAACCACAACTGCCCGACGCCAATGAATTCATCCCTTGGCAAACACCAAGCACGGCTGGAAAACTTTGCCACTGCCTCTCCTCGGAAATACCCCGCAGGGCCGGAGCCGAGCCCCAGTTGCAGCCGGGCTCTGCGGCGAGCTGTGCCGTGCCGCCGCCGGCTCGCTGCGTCCAGGCCCTGCCTCTCCAGCCATTAAATCTCCACGATGTGACGGCTCTCCCCGGAGCTGGATTGGGATGCTGGGGCTGAGCTGCTGGCACCGGCAACACCTCGTTTCTGTCGGGGACCGAGCCGGAGAGGCGGCACAGCCCGCTCGTCCCCGGCTGGAGCCTGAGGCCGCCCCGGTGGACGCCCAGCCGTGCTGCCCAGGAGCTCTCGGGGACCACGATGCCTCGTCCCCGGTGAATCGTATTCCCAGCGCCGATGGTCCAGAAGATGCCACAGGGATGCTCCCTCCGCAGCGGAGCTTTTTCCAGAGGGGATTTTCCCCGGCAGAGCCTCCTGACCCGGCGGAGGCAGCCAGGGAGACCGGTGTTAAATAAACCATCGCTGGGTGGGTCCTTCTTCCCTCTCCTTTGTGACCGGCGGGATCCACACCAGCGCGGGGTCCATGGCGGGGTCCTGCTCTGCCACCACCCGCTCCGGTGTCGCTGTGGGCTCGGGCGCTTTCCTGCCCGGGAAGGAGGAGAAAAACCCTTTTTTTTTTTTTTTTTTTTCCAGGCGAAAAGGGGCAGAAAAGGGTCGCAGCAAAGGCGGCAGCTCCCGGTCGGCTCCCCCTGGAAGTGTCTCAGCTTTCCTCCTGGAGGCACCCGTGGATATTTTATTTCCACTTATGAGTCAGGCGACCCAAAAAGCCATACAAAAAAACCAAAAATCGGATGAAAAAAAACCCCAAAAAAACCAAAAGTTGTTCCCGTTCCTATCCGGCAGCGACGGGAGAGCCGGGCCCCGGCGGCGGCGGCTCCGCGGGCACCACCGGGCACCGCGCTGCGGCGGCACCGCCTCCGCTGCGCTCCGGGAGCCGCCGGAGTCCCCCGGTCCCCGCGCCCCCGCCCGGTAACCCCCCCCGACCTCCCCGGTGCCCGGACCCCCGTTACCGTCAGAGCTGGATCCGGGCCGGCTGCGGGCGCTGCGGTGCGGGGCGCGCCGGGCCGCCCCCCCCGGGCCGCGCAGCAGCAGCGGCGGCGCCCGCCCGGCCCCGCGCCCCGCCGGCGGCCCGCCCCGCCCCGTGCGCGGCCAGCGTGCGGGTCCCGGCGCTCGGCCCCGGGGGGACGGCGGGGGGCGACGCCGGGAAGGGGGGTGGGTGGGCGGCGGGGGGGGGGGGGGGGTGGTGGAGAAGAGCAAAAATATCCGGTGAGGAATAAAAAAAAAAAAAAAAAAAAAAAAAAAATTAACCCCAAATCCACCCGGCGCGGCTGGGCTGGGGCGGCGCGGCGACCCCGGGGAGCATCACACCGCGGCTGCCCCGGTTCCTTTGTGCGGCGGCGGTCGGTGCCCGGCGGGGCGGGGCGGGGGGGGGGGTGTCGCGGGGGGCAGCGGCGGCGGCTCAGCGCTCCATGGCGGCGGCGGCGGCGGCGGGCGGGGGTCGCGGCGGGGCGGGGCGGGGGGCGCTGGCGGGGCGGCCCCGGCTCGCGGCTCCCGCCCGGCGCGCGGCTGCGGCGGCTCTGAGCGCCCCGCGCGGGGCCCGGCGGCCGCACGCGGCTCGGCCCCGCCCCCGGCGCGTTGCCATGGCTACGGCGCCGCGTCCTGCGGGGAGCGGGGCGGGGGGGGGGAAGGGGGCGGAGCGTTCCCGCCGCAGGCGCGCCCCCCCCCCCCCCCCCGGCGTTCCGCGTTCGCGGGAAAATCCGAACGGCGGGACTGCGCTTCCCGGCGTGCCCCGCGCGCCGCCGCCGCGCCGCGGGGATGCGGGGCGCCGTGAGGGCATCATGGGAGTTGTAGGCTTGCTGGGGAGAGAGGGGTTTGCCACGGGGGGCGTGGGACCTCGTGGTGACAAGGGGATGAGAAGCAGGCTGGAGCTCACCCCCGGCCTGCCAGCTGGGGAACGCCGTGGCCATGGCCACAGACACCCCTGAACTGTGTGTGCTGTGAGGTCCGAGCGGGCGCTGCTGTGTGTGGGTGAGGCTGGCCTCGTTAACACAAGTCCTGGAATGCGTTATTCCTTCCCCAAAATCCCTGCCGCAGGTTCTTTTTGCCACACACGTCTGCGGGAAGGGAGCGGCCAGTTCTCTCTGGTCCGTAACAGTCCCGCATGTGCATGTGCAGCTCCCGAGCACCCCCTGAGCAGCCCAGGGTGAGCCTCCAGGGCTCATCACCTCCCTGCATCCCTCCTCCCTGGCTCCTGCCTCACAGCACTGAGCTTGGACCAGTTTTGGGGACATGTGGCTTCTTACTGAATTTTCGAGTTGATCTGGCTTATTCTTGGAGCCTGTCCACCTCCTGCACCCAGGGAAGCACCAGTAGCTTTCCGGGCATCCATGACCAGGGGTGACAAGGGGAGAGCTGACAGCCAAGGCCCATTTTCCCAAACACGTGAAGCTGTTCCAGTCACCACTCCTGATCCAGTAAAAGCTGAAGGTTGGGAAATTAAAATAATAGCTAGATCTGCTTTCAGGAGAGCGACTCCTCTGTGCAATTATAACACGTATTATGCTCCCTGTGAAAATACATTATATTGAATAAATTCCCTCTCGGAGCAGGGCTATTCATACTGCTCATTTGTTTCAGTTCAAACATTTTTAGCTCATCTCTCTGGCAGGTTCTAGTGCACTTTTATACCTTCTCTGCAGCTTATTTATCTGCTTCCCAGTGTTGCAATAGAGGCCTGCGATAAGAATAAAACCATTACAGATTTGCGAACAGCACTTAGATTTTTCAGAGATAATTTAATCAAAGCTATTAGGAAGGCAGGAAGAAAGATTGCTCTTTATTCAGGGGGAAAAAAAGATATAAAAAGGAGCCTTCATTCTTCTCAGAAAATGTTTTAGCCACCTGAAGTCACTCACAAGGACTTGAAAGGGTGACGGCGTCTTTGCCAGGGAAGAGATCCGTCCCGGAATAGCGAACTTCAAAAGGTGGGTGTTTTGGCACTGCCTTCAAGGAGATACTATTAGGCAGTTCTGACCTCCCCATTTCCATCCTTTTTCTCTTTTTTTTTTTTTTTTTTTTTTTAAGACTTTACAGAGGAGAAACACTTTTGTGATTCAGGGAACCCATGAATACTTTTGCCGGAACATAAATTTCCCCCAGCAATGTTGGGAGCACAAGGAGAGCCTTAATCTGCTAATGAATGAGCTCTGCAAAGGGAGACCGGCTCCGCTGCCACTTCCAGAGGGATTGAATTGCAGGGAGGAAGCTGGAGGAGAGAGATTTTTAAAAGTCCTTCTGCTTTAGCACAAATAAATAATGCATCAGCACGTCTGGGGTGGCAGCGGGTGAATCCCTCCCCTGAGGCACTGGGGAGCCCACCCGAAGTTTTCCACGCTCCCAAAACAGGGATAACATGGGATTGTAGTGACAGGACAAGGGGAATGGCTTCAAGCTGACAGAGAGTAGGTTTAGATTAAATGTGAGGAAGAAATTCTTCCCTGTGAGGGTGGGGAGGCCCAGGGTGCCCAGAGAAGCTGTGGCTGCCCCATCCCTGGAAGTGTTCAAGGTCAGGTTGGACGGGGCTTGGAGCAACCTGGGCTGGTGAAAGGTGTCCCTGCCCATGGCAGGGGGTGGAACAGGATGACCTTTAATGTCCCTCCCAACTCCAACCATTCCTTGATTCTCTTCTCTGATCCTGTGCTCTTTCAGATAACGATATCCCTTTAATTTAATATCATTATTTTTGACCAGCACTGGCAATTTGGAGCACGGAGCATCTCCATCTCTCATCCTGACAAATGCACGCTGTAATTCTTTGCCCAAAATGTCACTCTGCCCTGGCAATGCCTGGCCCTCAGAACGAGAGAGATTTCCCGGGGATTGAAACCGGGCCATTACTCTCTGCTTTAAATGCATTCAAGGTTCTGAAAGCTGTATCTGCTCTTGTTCCTTTTGTACAAAAAGTTATTGACTTATCAAGGTTAAAATCCATTCCGTATGGCCCAATAAAACAGGGATATCTCCGCATCCGTGCTGTCATTTGCAGGTCCGTTTTCATGGCAACAGGGCTCTTTTCTGCACATTAAACGGTTCAGTTGTGCAAAGTTCAGACATTACATAAACACAGAGGTAACAACAACAAAAAAAAAAAAATCAATGAGCTCATAGGCATGGAAAGAGGAGATAGCATTGATCGGGGCCGCCGTCGATATTTGGGATCGCTGGCTCCTGCCCCGTGCGCAGCCCTCCCGTGCTGGCAGTAGGGACACAAAGGGATGATGAAGGACACGGAGGGGGGAAATGGCACCTTCACCTCCCTGCCCACATTGAAGGTCACCAGGGCACGGCAAGGGATGCAGGGATGCCCATCCATCCCGCCGATGTCTATCGGTGCCAACAGTGGTGTCGTCACTCCAGTGGGTCCTTCCCACGGCTGGTTTTTGGCTCACAACCCCACCTCCTATTCCTATCAAATCCTTGGAGCTTTCCCCCAGCTCCCAGCTGTTTCCAAATGCAGCTCTCCAAGGGATGGGGGTCTAAGCGGTGGCTCCAGGCAAAGACAGGACACGTGGGGGACACAAACACTGTGCCGTGGCTGCCCTGGCAGCACCACGCTGAGGACACAGAGCAGGGTGGGGTGCAGGGTGTTGGGGTGAGGGACTTTGATGCTGGTGGGAGATGTTGAGCTTTTTGCTTCCCAGTCAAAGGGGGGAGAGAGATTCCGGCGTTAAAATGCTCGTTAGAGGAGAGACACCAACATCTGTTGGGGAAGCAAATGGAGAGCGGAGTGAGGCGGCCAGGGGCAGCCAGGCGTGAAGAGGAGGAGGAGGAGGAGAAGGAGGAGGAGGAAGGAAGGCAGGAGTGGGTGTCTCTCCAAGCTGCTGCTCTGGCACAGAGGATCTGCTGCCCCTCTCCCCGTGCCAGTGCATGGGCTCATTCCTGGATCTCAAATCTCGCTGGAGTGAGAGCAGAATTTGCCCACAGGGAAAAACTGATCCCATACAGCTCCTTGCTGGGGTCCCCAGGGCCAGAAGCTCCCTGAGTGCTGGGGCCAGATTGGGAGAGCTGGATCCAGGGAGGGCATGAGGGCACAGAGGGCACGGAGGGCATGGAGGGCGCGGAGGGCAGGCAGCTGGTCCAGGCTCAGAAAGCTCCTGTTTGGGCAAGGAACTGTGGCCAGCAGCATCCTCCCCGCTGTCCCCCTGGGTGCCACTGCTGTGGGTGGGCACAGAGGTGGAGCTGGGCAGCATTCAGGGGCAGATGCCTCGGGTGCTACAGAGTCAGCAAGGCAGGAGCTCCCGTGCTCTGCGCTTGCTTCCCCCTGGTTTATTTATAGATTCAGCAAGTTATTCAGCTGAAACAAATCCCCATTCCAGCCGGGTCCTGGGGCCAGCAGCGCCTGCATCCTCTCCCAGTGCATCAGGCAGCATTTTCTGGGGGGCACTGGCAGCCCCACAACACCACCCAGGCATCTGCAGGGCACGGGGGTGGCCTGGGCAGGGTGGAAGTCCCCAGGGCGCAGGTGGTGACACAAAAGCTGCCCCGAGAGCAAGGCAGGATGGACTGTCCATGCTGGGGGGATCAGGGTGCGGGGTGAGGGGTGGGCTGGCCGGGGGGAGGGGCTGGGCTCCATCCTGCCCCCCCTCCCAGCCCCCAGGCCCCTCGACAGCAATGCCGGGAGTGAGTGCTCGCTGCCAGCCCGAGTCTATTTTTATTCCCTGCTTAAAAATATCCCCGTCCAGGTCACTGGCGCATGATGGATCATCGCTCCCGAGACTCCCCTCAGGGTCTTCCCAGCTCCGAGACAAGGAGCAGAGTCCGGCTTCCTGCAAGAGCCCCCCGCACCCTTCCCATCGTGTGAAATCACTGAGGGGACATCACGGCCCCCACGCTGGGGGGGCACAGAAATATCCACGTGCTCCTGGGGCTGGAGTGTGATGAACAGCAGCCCCAGCCCTGCCCCGGCCTGGCCCTGTGCCAGCTCTGCATCCCCGGCAGTGACCGGGAGCATCCTGGGGTCACCGTGTCCTCGCTCTCCGCTGCCACTGCCCTGCCAGTGGCCGAGCAGATCCTGTGCCTTTTTCTTCCCTCCCGTTGGTATTTTGTGAGAAATTCAACCTTGCTCAAAATCTTGGGTGAAAGCCCTTGTGAGCAAGGCCGGGAGCATAAGGAGGAGCCGATTCCAGCCCGCGGAGCATTTTCTATCCCTGTTAGTCCTGAGGCTCCGATGCCACCCGAGATAAGGCGCTGACTGACAGGTGATTTGGTTTTATCTCACCCGAGGATGTTTCATATCCGGCACGGGGCCATTCCACAGCCTCTCTGTGCTCAAAAGCATCACTGGGTGGAAGAAAGGCCAAGGGGCTTCTGGGGGGTCCCCAGGCTCCAGCTGCAGAGGGGACCCTGTGTGGGCACAGCAAAGGCACCGCTCCCAGGGAGGGCTTGGTGGGCACAGCTGGGTGCTGTCCTTCACTGCCGTGGGCATCACCTGGTCCCTGCTGGTCCCCAGGGTGCCAGGGCCTCAGAGCCCACCACAGGGAATTCTCCAGCTCCTTGGCGAAACCTTTTGGCTCTGTGAGTTCCTGGAAGAGGAGATGGTCAGGGCCAGGCCTGATGGTGCTGCTGGGCTTGTTCCTGCCCCATTCCTTGCGTGTGGTGTTCCCTACCTCCCTCCCACACCAATATTTTATTTCCCTCCCATTGCTGTCTGACCAGTTTCTTTCTGCCCCAAAAGTCTCGACTGTGGTGTTTAACTGCATTTGTGGAGCAGTGCTGGGATGTGCTGCCAGCCTGGATTACGGGGTGCTCCCAGGAAGCTGAGCTACGGGAACAAAAGCAGAGCGAGCTGGAGATTCCCAGGAGATCTTCACCTTTAACTTATTTGCTTCTTTCCCCTCCAAATCTGCTGACATTTGGAAAAGGGGAATCGTTGCAATTTGCTTGTTTCAGCAGGTTCCCCCTCTCCCCCGTGCTGCTCCCAGCTCTGCCGGGCTGTCAGCAGCCCCAGCACCATGGAAGGCACCGACTGTGGTGGGAGAAGGAAGGTGAATGATCCCTGAACCTGCCACAGCGGGACAGAGCAGTGCCCACGGCACCAAGCAACGCCTGGCAGCTCCAAGCGATGCCACGCAGTGGGACCAGAACCCCCGTGACCCCCATCAGGGCTGCCAGAAGAGCTGGCACAGCCCCTCAGCCTTTCAGCCGGGGAAGCAGCTGATTCAATCCTCCTGACAGTCAGGAATTTCAAGTGATTTATTAAAAATGTATAGAGCCGGGTTGTCGGTGTCGCTGCTCTGATAAGAGCGTCGTCTCCCGTGGCAGCCGCCGGGTTTGTGTTCCCCTCACTCCGCCCGCTCCGGGGGGAAGGATCCTTCCACTTGCATATTAATTTTTGGCAGATTGCTGCAGGCAAACCCATCCAGGTTCCATGAGGTGTTACAGCTGAGCCATGACCTCTGGGAAGGCACCGCTGAGTCCCCTGCCCTCACCTCTGCCTGTCCCCTGTCCAGCCTGGCTCCTGTCAGCTCCCCCTGCCCCCTCTGCCCCCCTTGGCCCCTCGGGATCTGGGGGGTCCCTTCCCAATGACCCACAGCACCCAGGGAAGATTAATGGAGCTGTGGAGAGCACAAGGAGCTCCATTCCCACGTGGTGTATGCCAGAGAAGGAGAAATGGGACATCTTGGCAGCTCTGCCATCCATCCATGCCACCCGTGCCCCTGGTACCTGGCAGACCCCCTGGGGACCTGCCCGTGCCCAAGCCTGTTGCCTCCACAGCAGATAATTAATTTAAATCAGGATTTTCTCCTGGTTTGTTTTCAAAAACTGCTTTTTTCACAGCACCTTGGTTTTCCCCGGAAGCCTGGCTGGCAGCGTTGGGCATCCCCAGCCCTGCTTGGGCTGTGACTGTTCCATGAGACCATCCTCACCATCCTCACCATCCTCAGCTTGGGGCTGAGGATGAGGCAGCCGGGTCTTGGTAATCCGTCACCATCAGCACGGCTCTGCTTTTGTGCAACACCAGGACCGTGCAAATCAGGCTCTGTGTGCCCCCGAGCCGGGCTCTGCATGGAGCCAGCCCTGAAATCCCTCCTGGAAAAGGCACAGCACTCATGGGCAAGAGCCTCGTTGTTCCGGGATAACGAGAGCCTGGCGGGGCTCCCACATGAGGGCTGCCAAGCCCAGTGGATTGGCAGGACCACCCCACCTCCTGTGGCATCTTGCTCGCAGATCCCACTCCCAGAATCCTGCTCCTAATATCCCTCTGCTGGAACTCAGCTCCCAGCACCCAGCTCCCAGCACCCTGTCCCCAGGAACGTGCTCCCAACATCCCGCTCCCAGCATCCCGCTGCTCCCAGCCCAGTCACGCCACCCCCTCTCCCAGTTTTGAGGCCAGTTATGGCTCAGAAACTAGCACGGTGCCCAGGTGTACAATCCCAATTAGGCTTTGCTTGAAACCAATTAACCACCATTACAAGTTTTCCATTTCGGAGCAGGTTTCCCATGGGACGGCCGCTGTCCTGCTGGGCAGCTCAGAGCTGCCAAAACTTGGGGCCGGAGGAAACACTCCGGACCCCACCTCGTCACCCCGGGGTGGCTTCCCAGCCCTGAGTACCTGCGGATGGTGCTGAGCACCGGGGTGGTCCCTGTCCCATCCCTGGGGACGCATGGGGACACCCACAATGGGCTGATGGCCATGACAGCGTGCTGGAGGCCTTGGCTCCTGCTGCATCCCACGGCAGCGGGGATCCCAAGGGAATAGGGAGGAGCTCTGGATGGTGCTGGGCATCTCTCCGGGCTGTGGGGCCGGGGGGCCCCGCGCATGGCTGAGCTTTCCGTGCGCTGCCGGTGCCCTCCTGCCGCGGGCTTTGATCCGCACGGCCAAAGAGCAAAGGCAGCGCCTTTGTGCGCCGGGACGCTTTGAAGTCTCCCAAAACGGGGCACAGAGGGGTGGCTGGCCCCTCTCTGCCGGCCCAGCCCCGCTTTCACTCCCGTTTTATTTCCTTCTTCCCAATTAGGAGCCACCTCCGGCAATAAAACCTGTAAACTTTCCCTGGCCGGGGCTGGGGGCTGTGGCACCACACGGAACCCCCCGGGGGTCCCGACACGCTCCCTCCCACCCTCCGTGGCCACACTGATGTGCTTCCCCAGCTCAGCACCCCCAGTGACTTCCCCAGAGACGTCGCCCCCGCTGCGGGTGGCAACAGGCAGGTCCTGCCCGGCGGGTGACACTAATTATCTCTGTCCTTAATTCCCATCGCGTTTTTAATTTCCCATTCCAAAAGCAGCCGCAAAGAGCGGCTCTTTTCCAACCCCCCCTTTCCCTTTCGGTGGCTCCGCTGAGCCCCGGGAGGGTGAACGGCGCCCGGTGAGGACGTGTGAGCCTGGGGTTTTTTGTGAGAAAAACGCGCATTGATCATTTCTGGGAATCAGGCTGTGTTTTTTACTCTGAAGCATCCATTATACACAGCTGCTTAATTGACGAGCGCTGCCGAGTCACCTCGGCTGCCGGAGTAAAACAGCCTAAAAGCTCCAGCGCAGAGGAAGTCCGCGCTTTATAAATTGATTCAGTGGGAGAGAGAGCGAGCGAGTGAAAAAAAACATTAATTACAGATGCTTCTGTGGGCACTGTTTTATGGCAGCGAGACCAGGATGTGGGCAATTCTCCTAAATGTGCTGATTAGACAGCACTTCATGTCTGGGAGCACATTAAATGGGCTCTGTAAAGCTATTAAACATGCAGCGCCATAAAGAATTGACAAGAGCGAGAGGCAGCGGCGCAGCCCGGGGCTCTTGCTGAGCTCCTGCCCAAATCCTGCCCCAGGCTCCTGCCCAAATCCTGCCCCGTTCCTGCCCCAGGCTCCTGCCCAAATCCTGCCCCGCTCCTGCCCCAGGCTCCTGCCCAAATCCTGCCCCGTTCCTGCCCCACTCCTGCCCCAGGCTCCTGCCCAAATCCTGCCCCGTTCCTGCCCCACTCCTGCCTCAGGCTCCTGCCCAAATCCTGCCCTGCTCCTGCCCAAATCCTGCCCTCTCCTGCCCCGTTCCTGCCCCACTCCTGCCTCAGGCTCCTGCCCAAATCCTGCCCCGTTCCTGCCCCAGGCTCCTGCCCAAATCCTGCCCCGCTCCTGCCCCAGGCTCCTGCCCAAATCCTGCCCTGCTCCTGCTGTCCAGAGGACAGACCCCCTGAGACCAAACAGGGTGATAGTCAGGGGGCTTTGGCTGCTGCTCTGGCTTCATCCACAGTCTCTGTTGGTCAGGCAGCAGCCAGGAAGGAAGGAGCCATCTGGGCCGTGGCTCTGGGATCCACTCCCGGCAGGCCAGAGTGACCCTGGCATGGTGGGCGCGGGGCCGGCCGGGCGTGCGATGTTAACACAGCGCAAATCAATTTGTCAGGACACAGCTCACCAATTAGCACTGCTGGGATTATTAGTCATTTGCGTACCGCAGGTTTCAGGGAATTAATCAGGGGCTCACAGGTAGCCAGGACAGCCGGGGTGGGGAGGGCAATGCCGGCACCTGGCACAGCCAGTGGTGCCTGGAGCCGTGCTGGAGGTGTCCGGTGTTTCCCCGGACCCAGGGGGATTTGGCCCTTGGAGGACACCCCAATATAACAACCATCCCATTCCCTGGAGCCCCACATCCCAGTGAAGCCAGATCCTGGCTGCCTCAAGATGCCAGCAGAGCGGTGGGACATGGAGTGGAAAGAAGTGAGCCCAAGGCAAAGTGACACTCCCCTCATCATCCCAGGGAGGGGACACTGAACGCTGTAACCCACCTGCACCTGGTTTGGGGAGCAAGCGGGGCCCTGAGGAGTGGAGGCACTGAAGGAAGCTGGTGCCAGTGCCAGGAGTTTTCGGCATCAAATTGGTCACCCAGGCAGGATTGTGAGCAGGAACGGAGTCACACGTGTGAGCAAACAGGATGGGAACTCACAACCCAGGCTATGAACTAAAACCCAGCTGGGCTGGGCTGTTCACTGCCATGGGGATGGGAGCAGCCCCGGATCCCACTCTCCAGCACGGGGACACCCTGGGACACAGGGACCCTGTTCCTGCCCTGCTCAGGGGGACACTGGATCCAGGTGCCCTGGGGGACCCCCTCGGGACTTTCCCCAGCTCCTGTCCCAGCTGGGGTCCCTGGGCTGCCTGGCTGTGGATGCTGACAGGAGCTGGGAGCTGGGAATTGTGAGCAGTGCCAGCTCCAGCCCGCCATCCCTCTGATGGATAATCGATCCCTCCGAGCCGGGGAGAGACACCCTGTCCAAACGCATCAGGCTTGAAATGCCAACCTCCCTAATGCGATTTTACAATCTCCTATAATCGAGTGGCAGTGAAACTTCCCCTTCCCCAGGCTCCCCTCCTGCCGCAGGGCACGTGGATCGTGGCTGCATCCCCCCCAAAGTCGTGGGGTCGGCTCCCCTCTGGGATGAGCCGTGGCCTCGGGGTACCTTGGGGTGCCAGGGACAACTTTCTGCCAGCCCCCCACATCTGCCCCAAAATGTGGCCATGCTGATGCACAGCCATCCCAAATCCACAGCCATCCCAAATCCACCTCCCTGGGGTCCCTGCAGCAGGGTGAGCACCCCCTGCCTTCCCAGCCCCCCAAAACTGCAAATGAAGCCCCGAGCAGTGCCATGTCAGGGCAGGATATTTGGGAGCCTTGTACCTCACCACTGGCCCCACAACTTCCCGCAGGGCCCAGGGGAAGGTGCAGAGCTGTCGCTGACTGACCGCTGAGATCCCAACACCTTTTTTGTGGGAACAAAGCCACAGCAGCCCCTTGACCCCATGCAAACCCCAAACTCAGGCTGGGGGCTGCAGGGGCGGGGCTGGCAGGGCCATGAGGCTGAGCCTGCCGGGAGCGCCAGCACGGCTCAAGGTTAGTGCCGGTAATTAAGGGCTGGGATTTGCATGCAGCAAATGACTCCAGCTAATTACAGGTTTAAAAGGAAAATGATCGGAGAGAGGATTGTTTGCAGAAATTGGGGCACGGCGGAGGAAGAGGTGCCCTGCTCGGCTCTGGAGGTCACCAGGCTGGCTGAGCCATCACCCTGCACATCTGGAGACAGCACATCTGGATGGCCGTGGCAGGAGCTGGCAGTGCCACGATGGCCTCGGGGCTTGTGCTATCAGGTCAATGAGCCCCGAGGGGCGTAGAGTGACCCCCAGCTCTAGGGGTGCTCCAGGACAGGCTCCCAGACCCCCACATGTGGGCAGAGCCTGGCGCCGTGGCTGCTGGGCTGCCGCCAACTTAACCCCTCCCCCCCCCCCCCAAAAAAAATAGTCACAAATGCCAAGGTGCTGAATTGATTCATTTAATTTTCCCTTCTCATTTGATCAAGAGCAGGGTGACATTTGGCAAAAGTTGCTGATGAGGGATTGAATGATTAATTGTCATGACAACCATTCCTGGTTAATGACAGGGATGAGATTGTGCCGGCATAAAAGCCGGAGAGTGGCCTTGAGTGGCGCGGTGCTAAATTACCAGGCATGTCACTGTTTGTGCTTTTGGTAAAACGTGGCCATGCGTTTCTAATGAGAGGTTAACTGTGTCCCCAAAGTAATTACAACTGATTGAAGAGGTAGTTAGTAATTAGAGGATTAACTGTAATGAGTCTCACCTGCAGCCGTTGCCATAGTTACAGTATTTTAGATGATCGGAGTTAAAATAGGACGAGGTGCTGGCAGAGGTGGTTCTGCCCCTTGGGGCATCGTGGGTGCTTGGGTGGGCTGGAGCCCCCCTGCCCCCGCCACCCCACGGGGTGTCCAATGGGCTGGGCATGGAACTCCCAGGGAATTCCATCCCAAAGCCCCGGGATGCCGGAGCGGAGCATCCTCCGCGGCCCTGCCAGCCCTGGGCACTGGGGTGGAGCAGCAGGTGGGAGCCTCAGGGCTGGCTCTGCCAGCAGGAGATTTCCAAGGGCAGGCAAGTCATCCAAAAAGCTTAAATCCTCAATTTCTGACAGCCAGGGCTGACCCTTTCTGGGAGTAGGGAAGGGGGGACCACAAGCAGGGATAGGGATGGCATCCTGCAGGGTCCCACAATTCCAACTGCACCAAAGTGCCACCTCCACTGCCCAGCCTGAGCTTGCTCCAACTCTCCTGATTCTCTGCTTTCGCGGCTGACAATTTACAGGCCCATGTAAAACCTCCAAGTACAGTATCTTTAATTATTCCATCCATAAATGATAAGAGCCATTCATTTCAGGGCTCTCATTACGAATTTATACCCCTGTTTAATGTGCTCACTAACAGCAGACATCCCACAGCTCGCGGAGAAATATTGAACAATCCTTTCTGGAAGAGCCGAGCGGATACCACCGGAGCTATTTTGGACTTTGGGAAGAGAGATGGGCAAAGCAGGGGGGATTGGGTTTTAAAATGAGGAGGGAACCCCTCACCCCAGGGAGGTTTGGGGGCTCCAAGGGCAGGCGGCCCAAAGCTTTTCGTCCAGGTGCTTCCCAAGTGGAATTCAGCTGCTGGTTTTTTTCTGGTTGTGCTGATGGTTGAAAATGAGCTTCATTTTGATATAAGTATAAAAATAGAGCTTCGTATTTATATATATAACTAGAACTACGGGAAGGCTTTTGCGAAGGCTTAACTTGAAATAAAAAAGAGAAATCCCAAATAGTCACATTTCCAAGCAAACACCCTGAGATGGTTTGACCTTTAACAATTTTTTTTCCTGGATGATTTTCCAATACAAAGCCCGTGTGCTCCCAGGTTGGAATCAAGCTCTCCCACGCCGTTTGCCTTTGGGCACGGATCTGCCACCTCTGTGGTTTCCTTTCCGGGGATCAGGGTGGCCCAAGTGCCTTTGCCCAGTTTTCAATTTCCCAGGATTTCAAGGCATTTCCCCTCCTGCCCTGTCCTCCTGGCGATGTCCTGGGTCCCACAGGTGGGACCACGGTGGTGGGGAAAGGAGTAGACATCATCCAGCCCTCAGCACAGCATCCATCAGCCGCACTGGTGTTTTCCAGCCGCCAGTGATGGAATCACAGAATCCCAGAATGGTTTGGGTGGGAAGGGACCTTAAAGCTCATCCAGTTCCACCCCCTGCCATGGGCTGGGACAACTTCCATTAGATAGACCACGTTGCTCCAAGCTTTACCTCAAATTTTGGGCCAGGACATGTCTTTATGGAGACTTTCAAACCGCTTCTGGTGAGCCTGGAGGGAAAACACACCATGTCTGCTGGAAAAAAAACCCAAATGTAACATAATTAATGGGAATATTGGCTCTCAGGTCTTGGGGGTTTTGAACCAACCTTAAGTTTAGAAGCTGCCAGGGTTCCTTAAAGACGAATTAATTGGAGGTGCTGTTGCCCACAAGGAGTAACCTCTGTGAGAGAGAAGCTCATAATGAGCTGCCACTGCCGGGTGGCTTTGGAGTGTGAACACCCAAATGAATAAACAGGGATAATTAATTGGGTGTCCCCTCCCCCGGGAAGCCTGGGTGCCACCAGTCCCTGCAGTCCCTGCTGGAGCTGGGGCTCAGTGGGTGCGATGCTGGGTGGATGGATGGATGGAGGGATGGATGGATGGATGGATGATGGAGGGATGGATGATGGAGGGATGGGTGGATGGATGGATGGATGGATGGATGGAGGGATGGATGGATGGATGGATGATGGAGGGATGGATGATGGAGGGATGGGTGGATGGATGGATGGATGATGGAGGGATGGATGGATGGGTGGATGGAGGGAGGGATGGGTGGATGGAGGGATGGATGGATGGACGGAGGGATGGATGGAGAGATGGAGGGATGGATGCATGGAGGGATGGATGGATGGATGATGGAGAGATGGATGGATGGAGGGAGGGAGGGATGGAGGGATGGAGGGATGGATGATGGATGGAGGGAGGGATGGAGGGATGGATGGATGGAGGGATGGATGGATGATGGAGGGATGGATGGATGATGGAGGGATGGAGGGATGGATGATGGAGGGATGGAGGGATGGAGGGATGGATGATGGAGGGATGGAGGGATGGATGGATGGAGGGATGGAGGGATGGATGATGGAGGGATGGAGGGATGGAGGGATGGATGGATGGATGGATGGATGGAGGGATGGAGAGATCTCCAGGTGGGATGTCCCCTGGATGGGATGGTGCCTGGCTGTGGTGCTTGGTAGGGGGGATGCAGCCCAGATGCAAAACCTGATGGGTGGGATCTTCAGTGGGTGGGATGCTCATGAGTTGGGATTGTCTCTGGATGGGATGCCCAACAGGTGGGATATTCATTGGATTGGATGCCTGTTGGGTGGGATTCCCAGCAGATGGGATACTCACCAGGCAGGACACTCACTGGATGGGATTCCCAGTGGATGGGATACCCCCTGGATGGGCTGCTCTTCGGGCAGGATAGCCACTGGGTGTGACTCTTCCCGGATACAACACATGGCATGTGGGATGCTCACCAGGCAGGACACAATTGTCCCTGGACACGATGGGATGCAGCGTGCCCTGCTCACCTCCCCTTCCCAGCCCAGCTCCCAGCTCTGCCCTGGGCTGCTCCACCTGAGCATCCAGCACCCGGAGCCTCCCAGCCACGTCAGCTCCACTTCCCACTGAAATGAAAAATAAAATTCATGGAAGCCCTTCCGCTCATGTTGGGCTCAGAAAACACCAGGCTCCCTCCCCCTCCTTTTTAATAACATCCAAACTGTGGAGCTAAACTACTTGACAGAGGCCTTTAAATATGTGCAAATATATATTTGCACTCGTTGATTTTTTTTCTTTTTTCCCGGAGGCTCTTCCATTAGGTAATATTTGTTGCCAACATTAATTTCATTAGATTTTCATGGCATTTTAATAGGAGCCCCGGTGTTTTTTTTGCATATATTAGCATGCAGGAGGAAGGAGAGTCGCCAAATTAGAGTAAAAATCTGGTGGAGAGGCAGCAAAGGGAAATTCCTGGGAGTGGGGGAGAAGTGGAGCAGCGCTCTGTGGCATTCCAGGTCTGGAGCTTTCCCGTCGGCTCCGGAACCTGCCAGCCCTTAATGAAGATATTTCCACCCTGATTGTCAGCGGAGCCTGATTAGAGCCCGAACCCGCGTGGAAGAGCTCGCAAATTAAATACGTGTTGATTATGCAAACTCGATCCCGGGTTTATCCCTCATAAATAAGGCATGAGCCGGGCTCGGCTCTCCGAGGGCGATATTTATTGTATGCAAATCGGGCACGGGGCTGGGAGGAGAAGTAATCAACTGTTTATCAGGCGGGGACTGCCAGAAGCTTGGGAATAATCATCCGGCAAGAGCTGGGAATGGGTGGAGGAGGAGGTTGGATGCGGGGCGGGCAGGGGTGGCACCGAAATGCCCGCGGGCACCTGCCTGGCACCGAGCCCGGGGGCTGAAGGGGGGGGATTTTTAAGGTAGACAGGGGTATTTTGGTGTCTAAAGGGATATTTTGGGGTGTATAGGGGTATTTTGGGGTGTATAGGGGTATTTTGGGGTGTATAACCCGGCAAGGAGCCGGGAGTCTGCAGGGAGGGATTTTAGGGTGGACAAGAATATTTTGGTGTCTAAAGGGATATTTTAGGGTGTATAGGGCTATTTTACTCTGCATGGAGGTATTTTAATGTGTATAGGGGTATTTTGAGGTGTATAGGAGTATTTTAATATGTATAGGGGTATTTTGGTGTGCAAGGGGGTATTTTAGGGTGTACAGGAATATTTTGGGGGGTATTTTACGGTGCTCAGGAGCACTTTAGTGTGTATAGGGGTATTTTAGGGTGCACAGGGGTGTTTTGGGGTGCATAGGAGCATTTTGGTGTGTACAGGAGTATTTTACTCTGCATGGGAGTATTTTGGTGTATAAAGGTGTATTTTAGGATACAAGCAGGTATTTTAGAGAACACAGGGGTCTTTTAGCGTGAATAGGGGCATTTTAGTATGTACAGGTGTATTTTACTCTGCGTAGGGGTGTTTTAGTCCTTATAGGGACATTTTAGTGTGCACAGGGACATTTAACCCTGCACAGGGGTATTTCAGTGTGCTCTAGGTGCATTTTAGGGTGCGTTTACTCTGCACAGGGGCATTTCATCACCCACAGGTGCCTGTTCCTGTGCACAGCTGTGCTTCATTCGGTGCCACGCAATTCCCAGGAGCCGGGCTCCAGAATGTCCAGCACCTCCAGAGCTCCCATGGGCTCCCAGCAGAATGAAAAACGACATTTAAAGTTTTTAGAAAAACCAGCCCTGGCAGCCTGTGTGGCCCTGCCTGGCGGTGCCCCTTCGGGGAGCTCCGGCAAGGAACCTGTGATGATGATAAATGCATCCAGGGAGGATTTTTCTTTTCTTTTCTTTTCTTTTTTTTCCCCTTTCCCCCCACATCATTTTATAGGAAATACATGTTGGAAATGAAATTGAAATGAAAATGAATAAATATTTCATAGAATACAATTACCGTGGCTCAGGACCAAGACAACTGCAGCAGCTCCTGCTGCACACAGCGCGTTTGCAATTCAGCGGCAAAGAATTGCTCTCTGGGCTTTTAATCTGCTTTTTTGCCAGCACAAATAATCCCCCAGCCCCCAGCAGGGAGGTGCCCCTGGCAAGGGCTGGACCCAGGCATTACCCATCACCCCAGGGGCACCCTGGGTGCACGCTGGATTTGCCACCCCATTAAAAGAAATCAAGTTTAATTCAGTTCTTTGCCATAAAAGTGAGGAAAAGTGAAAAACCAGCAGGGACCAGCCTGGAAGGGCTCAGCTTCAATAAAAGGGGACTCGATGTCTGCCCTCTCCCTGCTGCTGCAGCTCCCGTGGAGCCAGGGGCAAACATCCCAAGCACTGGGACACAGCGTGGTTTCCAGCCACCACCAGTCAATGGAGAAGAAAAAGAGCTTTTTCCGGAGCGCAGCGGGAAGCGGAGGATTTATGGGAAACAATTTGGTGGCAAGAGTTGGGTTTGTTTGTTTGCTTTGGCGGCCGGAGCGATGCCTGGGCTGTGACAGCAGCTGGGGCCGGGGCTGTGCAGGGGCCTCATCCCCACGGGTCCTGTTGGCATATCCAAATTTCCCTGGCTCCTGGGGCACACGGGCCAGTGCCACCCATGGATGCCCAAGCCAGGGCTGGCTGAGACGCTGGAGATCCCCACGGAGCATCCTCCTCCCTGTCCCTGACACCCAAGGGGACACTGTCACCCGGAGCCGACAGCTTGCTCGGGAATTCTCCCCATCCCTCCCCATCCTCGGCCTTCAAATCCAAGGAGAAGCACATAACCCCCCCATCCCTTCCCCAGTTCAGGCTCCCCCCGTGTTCCCGGTGGGGCTTTGATGCCGGCGGCAGCGGGAGGCGGGCGGGAGCGCGGGGCCGCGGCGCCGCTTTGAACAGGAATTACAGGGAAAACTCAACAAAATGGCACAGCCGCGGCGGCAGCGTCGTGTTCTCCCAAAGCAGGAATAAAACAGACGCGCAGACGGCGCTTTGCAAACAATTTAATTTGCCTGATGCTTTGATATAGATGAGGATGCGGCGAGGCGGGCGCGGGGAGAGATGAAACGCGCTGTCGGAGGCGGGGGGGCTGCGCCGTGTGAGATGTGCCGAGCGCCCTGAGAGATGTGCCCGTGTGGGATGAGATGTGCCATGCACTGTCAGACAGGTGCCAGGGTGAGGTGTGCCAGAGCTGGTGTACGGTGTGAGAGGTGCCACCGGTGACCAAAGGTGACTCTGCCCATCCCTGAGCTGACGAGGTGACCCCAAGCTCCTGCAGGACCGGGACTGCATCAGAAGCATCATGTGGTGTAAGGACACCACTCCAGTGGCACTCAGGGACATCCAGTGCCACTCAGGGACATCCAGTGCCACTCAGGGACGCTCTCTGTTCGTTTTGGTGGCTGACGGGATGTGAGACCCTGGGCTGTGACCACAGCTGGGGCTGGGGCAGATGCAGGAGCCTCATCCTGAGGGATCCTGTTGGGATATCCAAATGTCCCCAGCTCCGAGGGCACATGGGCCAGTGTCACCCAGCCCTGCCCTGTGCTTAGGCCAGGCTGGGCCTGTGAGAAACCTCCACGTCCCATTTCCAACCTGACCCTGGCACCGGTGCCAGGGTGACTCCAAGATCTTGCAGGCCCAGGACGGCACCGTGAGCATCACGTGCTGGGACACAGGTGCCACTCAGGGACAGGCTCGGTGCCACCCAGCCCTGCCCGACGCCCACGCTGGGCTGGGGCTGTGGGAAACCTCCACCCCCAGCAGCTAAAGAGACAGGGCTGGGAGCGCGTGAGGAGCGCGGCTGTCAGATATGGGGCACGCTGAAATATTAATGGAACTAACATTTCAATTACCTTTTATCTGTACAGGCTCAGGCTGCAGCGAGGGGGTTGGGGCGGCCCCCCCCAACCCCCCCCCCCCGTGCGCTGTCACCCAGACATTCATGCTGTGCTGGTTCTTTTTATTGGTTTTCATCACTTTTGACATTGCCAACAATGAACCTTGAAGTAAATTTTCAGTAGTGACTGTGTCAGTGGAAAACCGTCTCCCTGTCATTTTTCTAAATTAGGCAATGATTCGAGTCCTTGGGGCTGGGGTGGGAGGGGGAGTGATGGGGCTGAGGAGGAGGAAGGGGCGGCCGTGGGGAGCCTCCTCCGGGCTCCCCCCAGCCCAAGCTCCAGGACCTCAGCAGCACAGGGGACTGTCACCTCCTGCTGACGCCCCTCACCTCCCTCCTGACGCTGTGAAACCTGCTCTGAGCTGTTCCCAGGTGTGCCCCAGCACCAGATGTGCCCTGAGCTGCTCCCAGGTGTGCCCCAGTGCCAGATGTGCCCTGAGCAGTGCCCAGATGTGCCCTGAGCTCCTGATGCTGCAAAGCCTGCTGTGAGCAGCACCAGATGTGCCCCAGTGCCAGATGTGCCTCAGTGGCAGGGCCAGCAGTGGAGCCACGGCCAAGCACCCACGGCACCTGTAACCCCCTCCCCGCCGTGCCAGCAGGCTCCAGCCATCGGTGACCCCATAACCGGGCACTGCCACCCCTGTGTGACACCCTCGAGGGGTGCAGCTGCTCCTCAGTCCGGGGCTGGCTCCCTGCTCCCAGCATTTCCCTGGCTTTGCTGGTCCTGGGACCACTCAGGGCCACGGTCCCCACTCTCCATCCCCACCGATCCCCATCCCATACCCCTCGGTGACGCCGGGATCATCCTTCCAGCGTGGCACAGCTGCTCCAGCTCCTGGCACATGGGCACACCTCACCTCTGCTGTGCCACGGCCCCTCCTCGCCCCGGGGGGAGACTGAGCAGAACTTTAATTTTAATGTTCATTGAGCATGTAAAGGGGAAGAAAAAAATCAATTTAATAACCTCTCTTCACAAACAGTGCCTGGAGGCTGCTCGGCACACGCGGCTCCGGGAACTTCACAAAGTCTTTTGTGCTGTTATTTATCGCGGGGATTAAACAGAGCCGGGAGCGGGAGCAGCTCCGGTGTTCCCCAGTGGAGCCGGGAGTGCTCCAGCCCCACGTTGTCAGCAAGAGGTCCTGGAGTTGAAGCCAGGAGGGCATAGAGGGCTCTGAGGGCCAATCTATACCACTGGGAAAAAAAATCCTCCCTCGGCTTCTTCCGAAAGGAATTCTGCTCCTCCATCACCCGCTTCCAAAAAGCATCTCCAGGGGGCCCTGAGGATAGGGCAGGAGTGGGAGGCTCTGGCTGGACACCCAGGGAAGAATTTATTGTTGAGCTCAATATGATTCCTGGAGAAATCATTCAGCAAATGCAGCTCAGTGCAGGGCCAGGAGCCCCAGTGCTGTGGTGGGAGCAGTTTGCTTCCCAAAATCCAGCCCCAGAGCCCTGGAGGAGTGATGGGCACCATCCCCACCTGCACAGAAACAACTGTTTGCCATCAGCTTTTGATTACAACCTTCTTGTCTCCAAGTTTCTGCATCGTTACAAATCCCAGCGTTATTCAAATTGCATCAATTATTCAATTCCTGCTGCTGGGAGGGTGATGGGAAGGTGGCTGTTGCTGAGCAGCACCCGCCCGGCCTCCTTGGAGGGATTTCTGATTCCCATGGGATCCCTTTGATCCTGCTAACCTGTGCCTTTGGCTCCTGTGGAATCAGCGAATTGCTCCAGAACCACTTACAAGTTTGTTTCCAGAGGCAATTTGGGAATGATTCAGACAAACTTTCTGTTGACTTTGGGAGCAATTTTTCCAGCAAATTTCCAGCCCAGCACCTGGCATCCACCTTGTTTTGCTGCTTCAACAGTGGGGGCAAGCAATGCCCACGGTCCTGTCCCTGCCTCATCCCATCCCCATTCCAGCCCCAGGGCAGGGTGATGCTCCAGAGCTTCCCCACCACTTTCAGGGTGAAAACCCACTCCCAGCACCATCACCCCAAGGGTCTTGGCACCAGGGTGCCACCAGCAAAGGGACTGCCGTGGATGCCACCATCAGCCCCCCGTGCCACCCCTCCCGCCCCGTTCGTGCCCCGGCGCGGGTGTCACACAGATGAATGGTCCCTGTCATCGCCCCGTCCTGCCCCGAGGAGGTGTCACCGTGATTTATGGCTCTGGCGGTGGTGGGGACCGGCAGCCACAGCCCCAGGCCCCGCCGGCACCGCTCGTCCCCAGGGTCAGCTCTGGGGACACGGGGGCCGGTCCCCGCGGGGGCTGTGGGGACGGTGGGTGCTGCCAGCTCTTCCCTCGGGGTGCTGGGGGCCGAGATCCCAACGCGGGGGGAAATAAATCCAATTTCTGGGGGAGTTAAAAAGGGAGCTCAGTGTGCCTGCAGAGCCCCGGCAGCGGCTCCTCTGGGGGCTGCAGTGGGGCTGAGCCCAGTGCAGCGTTCCCGGGAGAGGAACAATCCCAGATCCCGTGCAGCCCCTTTGCCTCACTGCCTCCACCATTCTCAAGGCTGAGATTCCCGATAGGATTGGGAAGGAACAGGCGGGAATGCTCCAGGGAGCTGCCCGCTCCCACGTTCACCCAAAGGACCCACCGAGGCTGAAATATCCCCTCGGTGCTCCACATTCTGCTCCGCACACCCCCCACTTCATTTCATTCTTCTCGAGGAAACCAGAGGCAGGTTTTGCCCGAGATCTCCAATATTGGTTCTTTCCCACTGGGAAATTGTATAAAATTCCAGAGAAACGACGCAGCCGGCGCTGGCAGCCACGACCCAGAGCTGCTCAGAAATTGCCTCAGTTAAATGAAATCGAAATAAAATCGGGGACGTGGTTGACATGCAAAGGTGGGCGATGGCACACGGGTCCTCATCCACCCCCTCCCGCCCTGCTCCATCCCCATCCCACCCCAGGATCCCGACCCTGCTCCTGCCATCGCTGTGTCGCTGCCTCCCCTCAAATGGGGGCCCAGATTTCTTTGCTTTCGGTGACTTTTTCCAGGCACGAGGATGATTAACACATCAAAAGGCTGTTTTGCTTTGCTTAACAATATTATCTGCTTAACTGCCCCGTTAATTGAATCAGGCAGCGTTTGTGTGTGCAGGGGGAGTCACCCCAACAAGTCTATTTTATTTTGATGACTTTTGTGTCCTATTAATGGGTTTTAATGCTGGCTCTGCCTCGAAGCAGAGCTGGGCAAGGAAAGCAGGATGGCCATGGAGGGGTCCCAGTGTTTTATCCATCAAATCCTGGCTCGTGGATTCTCTCGAGCACCTAAAGGTGAGGCTGGCACAAAGGGCAGGGATGGGACCCTCGGAGAGGACAGAGCCACTCCTGCTGCCCTGCAAGTGCCAGGTGAGTGCCTCAGGTGTCCTCAGTGTCCCTGAGCATCCCAGTGCCCTGAGCGTCCCCAGTCCCTCAGTCCAGGCAGATTCAGCCCCTGTGCCAGGTGCCAACATCCTTCCTGCTTCCACAGCTGGCAGATCCCCCTCCAGAGCTGGGAGCAGGGACAGGGACAGCGTCACCCCCGGGGATGTGCTGGTTGGGGTCCCTCAGCGGGACAAGGATGGGCTGTGGGGACCACAGGGACGGCTGAGGCTGGGGATGACGCCCTGCAACCCCAGTTCGTGTCCCAGATTCCCAGTCCCTCTGCAACCCCTCCATCTCAGGGTGGAAACCGGGAAACTCAACCAGATTGGGAATACAGCCCCAGGGATCCCCCCCCCCCAAAGCACCCACTGAGTTTTCCCCGCCGGGCGCTGCAGCGGGGCCTCTGAGACCCCCCTCGAGCCCCCCCGGCTCGCTCTCCCCCTCTCCTCCCAAGGCTCCTACGCCTGAACTGCACGAAATCAGATTAAGGGCAGCAGACAAAGCCCCGCGCAGGAATAAACACCGCGGAGCGGGGATGGGGCCGCCGGGAAGCGGGAAGAGCCCCGGGAATGGGGTGGCTGGGCCGGGAACGGAGGCGGCTGAGCCCCATGTCCCCCTCAGGGTCCCTGTCCCACACCGGGCAGTGTGGGGACGCGAGGACAGCGCCCAGGTGGACACTGCTGATGGACACTGTGTCCCTGAGCGCCACGCCACGGAGGGGTTCCAGGCCCTTCTGCCAACAGGAGGTGATGCAGGGATGGCTCAGGGGTGGCGGGGACACGAGAGGGCAGCTGGGGATGCTGCGTGGGGACAGTGACCCCGGGGCAGGACCCAGCCAGCAGGTTCGGGTCCCCACGGCTCGGGCCGGGCGCTGCAGACCCGGGGCTTTATCCTCGCACTGCAACCGGGGCCACCACATCCCTGCTCCTGTTTTCCTCCGGTTCCCGGTGTTCCAAGCCGGGCTGGGCTGGGCTTCCGCGATGCTGGAAGCGGAGGAGACGGGATCGCTGGAGAATCCAGACAGCAAATAATCTGGCTCTGAAAAGAGCTTCTGATGCCTCATTAGCAACTTTGAAAAGCATCCGGTGAAAAAGCCTCTGCCCTTGTGCTGGGGGGTTTCTGCTCATTCCTGCTCTTGTCCTTGATTAATAAGGACATTTGCATGTAAATTGGCTCCTGGATGCTTCCCAGCGGTGCCAGCTCGGGTCTGGCCCCACCTGAGGCTCTCCCAGTCTGCACCCACTGCCCTGGAATGTCTGTGTGCCCCCGGCATGGCCTGGCACGGCCTGGCACGGCACGGCATTGG
Organism: Corvus moneduloides; assembly: GCF_009650955.1. Taxonomy (NCBI): domain Eukaryota; kingdom Metazoa; phylum Chordata; class Aves; order Passeriformes; family Corvidae; genus Corvus; species Corvus moneduloides. The sequence continues at coordinate 10,328,633 of NC_045493.1, forward strand.
CCAGGATGGCACATGGAGCTGGGACACAAATCTGTCCTCTGCTCTGCAGTAACTGGCCTGAATCAGCAATGTCTGCAGGGCAGGGACACAGGGCAGGGCCACGGGACAGGGCCACGGGACAGGGCCACGGGACAGGAACATGGGACAGGGACGCAGAGCAGGAACATGCAGCTGGGACACACGGCTGGGATGTGGGACTGGGACACAGGACAAGGACACAGAGCTGGGACGTGGACTGGGGACACAGAACAGCAAGAGGCAGCAGGGACAGGGAATGGGGACAGGGAGCTGGGAGAGGGAGCAGGGACACAGGGTCCCCTGGGGAAGCCGCCAGCCCCGCAGTGCCCGGGTTCGTGGTGCTGCTGCCCAGCCGTGTGAGCAGCTCCGCTGTGGGTCGTACAAAGGCTTTTCCAGTTGTTGGAACATGCTCCTGCTCCTGCCCGCACTCCCCTGGGATGCCATTTTCCAAAACAAATGCATTTGCTGGATGCATGTGGCGAAGTGCCTCTCCGCCGGGCGATCCGTCTGCCTGTTTGATGTCTGTTCCCACATCGTGTCATTTTAAAAGGCAACATTTTGTTAATGGAAAACACGGCCTGGCTCTCCCTTCTCTTCCTTCTCCTCTTTCCCAGCCTCGAGGGATGCGGGACAGGATAGGGGACAGGCCATGTGCCACCAGCACTGCCCACGTGCCACTGCTGCTGCCACTTCCAGAGCAGTGGTGTGAGGAGGAGAAAGGGGAAGCACAGCCCTGACTGTGGGTAGGTGGCACAGGAAGGAAAGCTCATCCCCTCAGCCATGGCAGGGAAAGGGGACAGGAGTGTCACCTGCACCCTCCCACTGCGTACAGCCACACCACCATGGCAGGGAGCTGCTCCTCCAGGGTCCTGCAGAGCTGGAGGGGTCCCACACTGGCTGGACCCCCAGAAGGCACAGCCAGACTGCATCTGCACCCCAACCCAGCCTTGGGGACAGCAACAACCATCAGGGCAAAGCCAAGTCTGTGAGGGGCCGTGGAGCCACCGACCGTGTGACAGCAGTGCCAACAGGCACTGGAGGGAAATCAGCGGGACAAGGGGGCTATTTCCAGCTGGGCACAGTGTGCCACCGCCACTGCCGTCACTGTCACCGCCTGCCAGCCCCTCGGCGATGGAGGGGGCCGGCCCCAGGCGCGGCGCCGAGGGGATGGCCGGGAGCCAGCGCTGCCAGCGCTCGGGTGACGCTGATTTCCCAAACACGGCGCGTAGCGAAGGGCGACGCTCCCCCGGCACAGCGAATTCCCCAGCCCCCGCTAATCAGCAGCCAGCGCCTAACTGGCACATTTCTGCCTGGCTGGGGTCTCTGCCAAGGAGGGAACCTCAGCGCTGCTGGCAGCCGTGGCCTCCTGTGCCCTCGGTGGGGATGGAGATGGAGTGGGGACAGGCTGGGGCGACCGGGGCCACCCACGGCGTCTGGGCTTGACCACATCCCTCAGCCTGGGATGTTCCCATGCCAGTGCCACCACCGTGGGCCCCAAACCAGCCGTCCTGCAGCGGGGGTGACGCCGGCGGGGCCGCGGTGCCGCGCGCGGGGGTGACGCTGGCGCGAGCCCCCGTTTGTGTCGCTCCCAACCTGCCAGCGCGAATCAAAGGATCTGCCACGCACGCCGCAGCCCTTTCTTCTCATATCACTCACACCACTGCCACGCTGCATTGTGACAATGGGGTGTAATTAAGGTGTCAGCATATCATTTAGCCTTTTCAATATAAAACCGGGAGACAGGCTGGGAAATCTGTAGTCTTCTCTTTAATGAGGAATGTAGGGGGGAAAGAGGAGAAGTGGAGGTAGTGGCTTGGCAAGGGTAGGACAAAAGGCACCGCCGTGGTGTGGGGTTCTGGAGGATGCAGGGCATTGGGCTGGCACACTGCTGTGGGCACCTGTGCTCTGCTGGGATTACCCAGAGCAGGAGGGAGAGAGGGCCCTACTGGGGCCAAGCACTCCCAAGGCTCTGGGAGCATCCCTGGGGGCCTGCAGGAGCCACCAGCACCCGGAGAAAGGGACTGGCAGTGCCATGCAGGGCCTTCCAGGTGGCTCCCACCTGGAAGTCATGCTCAGATGCTGCTCCCATGCCTTGGGGGCCTTGCAGAGCTGTGTGGGACACACGACAAGCTCATGGCTTGGCCAGTGACAAGGGATGGAGCCACGTGTGCCACGTGTGCCATGAGCTCACGCTGGTGCCACAGCAGCAGCAGGTTTGATCAGTGCTGCATTCACCACGTTGCTGTTAGGGCCATCCTGGCCCTGTTAACATTTTTCCCAATTCCCAGCAATGCTTACACCAGGACACCCTGGCTTGTCCCTGTCCCCCCACACCACCCCGTGGGCACAGCAGCGCTCCGGGGCTCGCTGCAATCCAGAGGGCAGCGAGTGAGTTCAACGCCATCAATAATCCCTGATGGCTACAGAAAGCGCTTTCCCGAGGAATAAATTCTTGCTGCATCAAAAGGAAGCTGCAAATCAATGCGGGAATCGCTCATTCTGAACGATGGGAACTGGTCTTGCTACAGTGGGAAGCATTAGCTGGGAACGGGGGGGGCACAGGGCCGGGAGCACCAGTCCCCTCCATAAACTGGCAACCAAAATTAATGATGGGCTGAAACAGGAGAGGGATGATCCATCCCGGTGTCCCTGCCAATCCCGCCACTGTGCCGTCCCTCAGAGCATGGCTGCAAACTCCTGGCCCTGCTGCCTACTGGAGCAAATTCCAAATTCCATTTGGGATTTTTTTTTTTTGTGTGTGTCTTGTATGATCCCTGACAACTTTTCCGGGCGGGCCGGGCGGTTCAAAGCCTCAGCGGTGGTCCTGGAGCAGCCTCCGCCTCCACCCCCGCCTTTGTCTGTGCCGGCTCCGGCTCTCAGGGCACTTTGGGAGAGATGGATGTGCGGCCCCGCCGAGGCAGACATGTTCCAGGCGAGATCCTGGGAAGAGGTTTCCTTAGCAACAATAATGAAGTGTGAGCGAGAGAAAAGCTCTCCCGGCTCTGCTCCCTTCTCTGGGGACTCCCAGCAGGTTCGGGCACCTCAAGAGGAGGCATTCCAAGTGTCCGGGATGAGTGCTGGAGTGGGAGTGGAGCTGCTGCACATCCTGGCATTGGGATCAGCTGGGAGAGGGGGATCTGGCTGCAGCGCTGCGTGTGCTCAGAAGCCAAACCAGAGCAGGAGTGGTGACCCCGGTACCACCCGAGCATCCCACGGAGCAGCCTTGCCTCCCAAATCCCCGAGATGCCTCTGCTCAGGAGGATGGAGATGTGCCATGCATGGGGCCATGGAAGCAGCTCCTGAATCCCAGCTCCAGTGGGAAGCCCTGAGATGGGTGACCCCATCCCTGGCAGCACCAGGTGACACGATCTGCCTGGCAGCTCCTGCTGGGATGCTTGGGAAGCGGGATGTGGTGTCCATACTCCGGGAAACATCTGCTCGAGCAAGGGACAGGGGTGGCTGTGCTGGGACAGCTCCTGCTGCATGCTCCAGGTCCAGCAGGACCCCCCAGATCCCTCAGGGAGCTCTGGCTCCTCCGTTGCATCCCTGCTCCAGCCTCAGCTCCACACCCCCTCCTCGCGGCCCCGCTGGCCGGGGATGGCACTGTGCCTCGAATCACAATTACAGTAAATATATCCTATTAGAAGGACTTTTACTACCGCATGCTCCTCATTACAATCTGCCCAAACCCCTGGCTCCTGGGATCGCCCTGGTAATGAGGCCGGGATGGATGGATGCGGGAAAATTAACGCCGCTACAAGTTAATTTGTTTTTATTAGCACGCGGCGGCTGGCGGGGGGGTGGGCGGTGGGGAGTGGGTGCCATCCTGCTGGAGCAGCGCAGGGATGAGGATCCCTCGTGGCACCTGGATCACCGCGTGCCATCGTCCCCCCAGCCACTGCCCGGCTGCCCTTGGCCTTGGGGACAGCCCTGTCCCACCTCGGGGTGGGATGGGCAGATGGCAGTGAGGAACCAGCTCGCTGGGCGAGGTCACATCTCATTAATAAAGGCTAATTAAGAGGAAATCATCAAAGAGAGGGGCTGGAGTTGTCTGAATAACCCACGCAGGTGCTGCTGGTAATTAACTCAGGGGTGTGACAGTTCCTGTGGCACCAGGGGGTCCCTGGGAGCATCCCCGTCCCCATCCCCTGTCCTGTGGCCACCGAGTGTCCCCTCGTGCCCTCTGTGGCACCAACAACCTTTGCTGCAGGAACAGCTGGGCCTTCCTTGGGCTTGGAAAATATAGATCCCACCGTTAATAATACATACATTTATTAAAATTAAACCACCGGCAGATATTACATCCAGCGGCACTGAATTATGGATAGACCTCAGCCCAACCTTTGTTTTTAATTAAAAAGCCCCTTTCAGTAATTCCATTAAAGCAGCAGCTTATGTTTTCCTCCTCTTCCCCGCTTTCAAGCGCGATCCGGCAGCGTTCGGGTTGCGCTGATGAAACGGCTTTGAAGTTTCATGAATTGCTGATGTAATTGAATAAAAATAATATTAAGGGGAGAGAAGGGGCGGAGGGAGAGAGAGAGAGACTTTTCTCTAAACCTAAATCCTAATGAAATCACCTTAGTACGCCGAGCGGAGTGACAGCGAGCCACTGGATTTGTGCATATTCCCGTAATCCTAAACCCATTAGGCAGGAGGCTCCGTGGGAACCACATGTTGCGGATTACACCTGGGAAAAAGGCTCCTGCAAAACCTTGAACCTTCCCTTAATTGCCGGGGGGAGGCGCAGACACCCCCCCGAGGGCGGGAGGTGCAGCTCAGACCCCCCTTGCCAGCAGCTCTTTAGTGCTTTTTTAGGGGATTAAGGTGGAGAGCTCTCCAGTTGTTTTGCTGTGTAGTGTCATTAATGGAATTTTTGCCATCCCTCAGCTGCTTGTGGAAGAGCGGCTGCCCCTGGGATGCCCGGCTGGAGGGGATGTTTGGGGTGAGCTCTGGTGGCTGCTGGTGCCTCCAGAGCCCAGGTGGCTGTGGCAGGAAAGGGGACCACGATCTCTGGGATTGGGAGGAGAAAGAAGGTGTCCATGGGAGAGCAACCTGGTCCAGTGGAAGGTGTCCCTGTCCATGGCACGGGGTTGGAACGAGGTGATCCTTAAGGTCCCTTCCAACCCAAACCATTCCAGGATTCCGCGATCCTACGACAAACTCGCCTTTCCCTTCTTCTCTCTCTCCTAATTCCTTCCTTCCCAATTTAAGCTCCTCTCCAGGATAATGCAATAAAGACATGAAGCACCTAATTTTCGGTGGGGGACAACAGACGCGACGGTGTATTTACCCAGTCAAACCATTATGAAATCCTACAATTAAGGCTTCAATCAGATAAATGCAATTACATAATACGATCTTATACGATATAATTAAAAACATCTGCAATCAAACCGAAGCCGATGGTACAGTAATCCTTAATCAGAAATTACCCAGCTCCAGCGGAGAGGTTCCATCCCCGAATCCGGCGGGACACGGTGGCGGCGGCGCCATCCCCCACTGAGGCAGGATGATGGTGGCCATGGGTGGCCACGGGGAGCTGGAGGGACCTCTGGGCCAGCCCGTCTGGTCCCTGCCTTGCCATGCCCCCAAATCCATGCCCACCTCCCGTGGGACACCGGCTTTTGGGCACTGTGGCACACAGAGGTTGTGTCACACACAAGGAAGGTGTCCCCAGCCCTGCCGGGGTCTCAGGCTGGCAGTCCCTGCCTGCAAAGTGACCAGGGATTCTCCCTGGGAATGGGATTGGACATCAACATCCACTTTTGGTTCCAGCAGCCATGCCAGCCCCTCATCCCGGTGCTGGGCCGGGCTGAGCCGTGCCGAGCTGTGCCAGCTGCGGCTCCAGGGCGTTGTGCCCAGCCCCGGCGCGTCCCCGCGGCTGCCGGCTGGCACCAAATGAAGACAAATGGGCTGGGTGACACATCAGCATCCATTAACGGCAGCACCGTGTCGGGATCGCTGGGGACGTGCCAGCACCGGCAGCAGGACCGGCAGCACTGGGTCCAGCACCCCACCCGGGAGCCCAGGGGGTCAGCGGGGTCAGCCTTGGGCTTCCACACCCCCAGCTCGGCTCTGCCCAGAGCCCACCCGGAGCTGTTGGCGAGGGAAGGAGCTGGATGCGATCCAGCCCTGGCAGCACGGCCCCCTCACATCCCCATCGCTCTGAGCCCCTCACCCCTGCAGCCCCAGCTCCTGCTCTCACACCTGCCTCTCACAGGGCCTTTTTGGGGGTGCACACATGAACCCCCCCTTGCCGGTGCCGACTCATCTCTCAGGTGGCTCAGGCATCCCAGGACGTGGCATTGCCAGCACTGGAAGGGATATCCAGCCCATGCGGTGCCTGTGCCGCAGTTCTCCAGGGGGGGATCAGGAGCAGCCTCGGGATGAGGCGAGAGCACCGACCCTGCCAACCTTTTCCACCCCCTGACCTTTCCCCAGCCCCTCTCGGAAATGCCACGGAGCTCCTCGCCCGGCCAGACGAAATGTCAGGGAAGGTGGATGGAATATTTCCAGCCGCTGCGCCGGCTGCTGCGGGGGGTTTTCCCCAGCGCTGCGAGCGGCTCCAGAGGGAGCACGGGCTGCGCTCCAGCCTGCCCCCATCCTTGTCCCCATCCTCATCCCTGTGCCACCCCGGCGCAGGGCCAAGCCGCGCTCGGCTGGCTGCGAGCGTTTAAGCAGAATTGAGTGTATGTTCAGGCACTTTCAAACACAAGTAATCTTCATCTGGGAGACGGGAAGTGAAATATGTTATTGCCGGGCGCAGTAAATTACCCGTGCCAGCCCCAGCGGATAAAACATCGCCGTCGCCGGCCGGCGCAGTCACTCACCCGCGCTGGGCCACCACCGTCCTATCAATTACAAAATAAATGGCTGCTGGTCAGCCCGGACACGGGGCCAGGGCTTGTGTGGCCACCGTGGCACCGGGACCTGCCCCAGCACCAGGCAGCACCCGGTGCTGGCAGATGGATTCCTCCTGTAAAGCACCAGAAGGACAGCGGGAGCTGGGGATGGCCCGGCACTTCCAGCAGCTCCTCCAAGCAGCTCGTTGTGCCGGCTGGTTCAGCTCCCGCTCCCCGGGAATGGCCCCAGAGGGGCGTCCTTGTCATCGTGGTGATGCTGCTTCGTCAGGGCTAACGAGCTGCCGCTGCGGCGGAAGCGCCCGGGGAAGGCGAGAGGCGAGCGCGCAGCTCCCGCTCCTTTATTTTCCTGGGAAAGACCTTCGGAAAGCCAAGCCTGAGCCTCTAAAATAAATAAAATAAATTCCTGCAACTTTAACAATCATTGTGTTGGATTTGGGAGATGTTATTCCTTGTGACAGACAAGGGCAATTATCTGCTATCCGCCAGCAGTTTTAGCCTAATTTCATTACTGCTGTGCAATTCTTCCCGAGCCGCCAGTCTATCACTGTCTCCCAGAAAGGATTAGCCGGCACTTTCTTCATCTTCAAATGAATTTTAGCTGTCATGCCCTTGATGAATAGAAGAGGGAGGACGGTGAACCCACGCCAGTGAGCGTGGCAGCCTGGCTGTGCCGGCACCAGGACCGTGCTGGAGCATCACCGGAGCTGCCGGGATGTGCCCTGGGATTTCCTGCCATGCAGGATGAATCGGCCACGGGGTTTTCTTGGAGAGCACACTGGAAGCGGGCAGGGCTCGAGCTGGTGCCCAGCATCCAGGAAGGATTAAAATGACAGGATCTGTAATACAAGGAAATAATGAACACGCCATCCTTCCCCCTCGCCAGGAGATGCTTATCTGTCAGCCCGGGCCACTGAGGGATAGAGAAAAGCAATTTCAACTTCAGAGCTGAAACTGCAGATGCTGCTGCAGGGAGAGCGTCCAGGAGACGGTGTCCCGGGAGGATCCACCATGGTCACAGAGCTGACGGGAGAACTGAGGCTTCATTTTCCTGGCCAAGCTGGAATAAGGCACAGGGAGCCCAGCTCAACGTGTGCCAGAGCATCTTGTCCCCATGGCCTCAAGTTGTGCCAGGGGAGGGTCAAGTTGGACATCAGGAGGAATTTCCTCATGGAAAGGGTGATCAGGCATGGGAAGGGGCTGCTCAGGGAGGTCTGGAGTCCCCATCCCTGGAGGTGTCCAAGGAAGGACTGGACGTGGCACTCAGTGCTCCGGGCTGGGTGGGAAAGTGGGGATTGGGCACAGCTTGGACTCGATGGTATTGGAGGTCTTTCCCAACCTGAATGATCCTGGGATTCTGTGAAGTAACACGGGAAACACTCGAGCCCAACAGCAAGGAGAGCCCAGCTGCCCTCGGGACACCCAGAGGGGTGCAGGCCCATCCCGGGTTCCCCCAGGATGTGGGACGTCACCTTGCGTAAAAGGAAGCTCAGGAGCCGGGGGCTGGCGCCGGCCCAGGGGCTCCGTTATTTTTGTAAACGTTCATTGCCACCCGGCACAGCATCCTGGCAGAATATTTTAGCACCTTTAATGCAATTTCCTACTCCCTCTGAAATACCATTTTAATAGAACCCAGCCACACCGTGTACCTGCTCCCTAATAAACCTCTGCGACTTTAATGAACTAAATAGCAAATTACTTTTTTATTCAAGAATGAAATTTCATCATATTCATAATTCATATTTTATTTCAGACATCTGCTGCTGATTACATTACATTTAACTAAAATTAGATGATGCTCAGAATGTAATTAAGCCCCTGCCAAATTCTCTGGCCCACCAATACCAGCCTCGCTCAGCGGGGGCCGCTTGGAACCTAATATGTAATTAGGAGCTATTTTCTAGCTGTTTTTAAAGTCTGAAAATTAGCTGCCTTTATTAATCACACAGACAAATATAAAGCAGAGCCAACGCTTGCTGAAATTTCTAAAAAGGATTTTTTTTTAATTATACACCACATAGCGCTGAGACTCATTTTGAATGTTGATTTGTTGTGCACTGACATTTTGACAACTAGTTCTCAATTTGTCTGTCGTAGTTAGGCAACAACAAAGCAGACGGTAATACTTAACTTTCAAAACCTTCAGCGTGCTGGGAGGGGAGAGGGATGGGGGGGGACGGGCTCCCCACGAGCCCTGGGAATGGGAGAGCCCCGAAATCCCTGGGGATGGGAGGCAGAGGGGGCAGAGAGCCCTTCTGCAGAGGGAGGTGCCAGATGCACAAATCGCCCTTTGAAATGGCTCGGGGGGGGGTCCCGACTCGCCCCGGGGGACTCCCACACCCCCCAAACCCTTTGGGCATATCCGAGGACACGGCGCTGGCCCCGCAGGTGGTCCCAGTGCCACCCCCTGTCCCCAGGAGGGACCCCGGGAGCAGCGGGAGCCCCGAGGGGTGTGAGCAGCCCCCCAGCCCCGCGTGGCTGCGCGCTGACATTTCCTCTCTCTCCCTGACCCTGTTCCTGCTCTCTCCGTGATCTCCAATAATGTCACTGCCTCCTCAGCATCTACTCAGCGGAGCAGAAAGAAGGCACTGCTGACACGGAGCGCAAACAAACAATAATACCATCTGTGCCTGCCAGGGCCGGCCGGGGAGCGCCGGGGTCCCGGCTCAGGGGAGGACGTGCCGGGGAGGGCAGGAGCCCTCCGGGGCACTGGGACATTCCCCAGGGATGGCGGGAGACACCCCGGCAGCGATGCTGGCCCGGGCACCGGCTGCGAAGGAAAAGGAAGATTTTAAAAGGTATTTTTATATAAAGTGTTTTCCTTTTCGCTGTCACTAAGCAGCGGTGACCCCCAGCTCTCACCGGACCTCCACGTTCCGCAATTCCTCAGTCAGTCCCTCCTTTAGGCTGGAGCACAGCCTCCCCTCCCCGTCCCTGTGCTGGCTATTAGAGGCAAAGCCAGGCTCGTTAGTCTTTCTGCAAAGCTCGTAATGTGAAAAATGAAGCTCAAGAAAAATTAGCCAAATTACCAGGCTAATCCTTCAGCAGCAATTGCTGCCCTGCTGCACATCCGTCCCGCGGGGGGCCTGGGAGAGGAGGGGACAATCCATGGGGAGAACACGCTCCACAGGCTTCAGTTTTGTTCCCAAAGCAGCAAAGCACGGGAGAGACAGGGCTGTGCCTCATTCTGCCCCACTCCGTGTCCCCGTGGAGCATCAGTCCCACGGCAGCAGCTGCCCGGGCTGAGGAGGGGCAGCGATGGGGGCCCTGTGTCCCAGGGCTCAGGAAGTCACAGCAGGAGGTTGTCACTTGGTGTAAGTGAAAAGTGTGGAAGGTGGGGTCAGGAACATCCCAGCCATCCCTCGGGTTATCCCGCTGGGTGTAGCAATGCCCCTGCGAAGCCTTTGATGGAGCTGCTGAAGGAAGCGTTTGGAAAGGAGGGAATGGGCACTCCCGTGCTCACAGATGGACGTGGAATCTGTGCTCACTTCCAACAGACTGCGACTGGCTCCAGCTGCTGACTTCAGCAGTTCTCAGCCCTGTGGCACAGGGAAGGCAGATCCCAGCACTGCCCTGGCCCAGGGCCCCTCCTATAGACCCCAGTCTGGGTCACCCTCCTGCCACCACCCTCCCTGCCCCGGGAATGTCAGCACTTCCACTCCGGCACGGAGCAGAGCAGGATGAGCGCTGCTGGAGGAAACCTGCAGAGGCGTCTGGTTCAGGTTGGACACCAGGAGGAATTTCCTCATGGAAAGGGTGGTCAGGCATGGGAAAGGGCTGCCCAGGGAGGTCTGGAGTCCCCATCCCTGCAGGTGTCCAAGGGATGCCTGGATGTGGCACTCAGTGCTCTGGGCTGGGTGACAGGTGGGGATTGGGCACAGCTTGGACTCGATGACCTTGGAGGTCTTTCCCAACCTGAAGGATCCTGGGATTCTGTGAATTTCCCCTCAGTTCTGGCTCCCAGCCCTCAGAGCCAACGAGGCTCTGCCCCAGACACGTTATTTTGAAGGGAAGTTCCCTGTGCTGGATCTGGCATCTCTTTGTGCCAACATCACAAAGTAGACACATGTAAGTGGTTAAAGTCAACACACTCCCAGATCCTCACATTGATTACACTGTATTAGAAAATGGTAAATTATTTATCAGCCTTTCTGACTTGTGATTAGTGTAAAGCCGCTCTCAGATGCAAATTGGAATTGTAATTAGACATGTAGAAAGGCAGCATCTGAGACCTGCTTTCCTGAAGCAGTGTAAGGTGCTTTTTTCCTTTTGTATCCAGCATAATTATCAAAGAACACTTTGCACATAAAAAAAAAGTGGATTTATTAAAAACAGAGACAGTTTTACATGGGATCAGGGGAACTAAAGCTGGTCACCATGATGCTGGGAGTTTAGAGCTAGAACATCTCAGCTTCTCCCACTTGATTTTTTTTAGCCCTGGACTGGAAGGGGAAGGCAAGTTCCCCACCTCTGCCAATTCATTACTCAGCTTTGAGTGAAGTGATTCTTGAACACAGCTACACTTAAAAACCCACTTAAAAAACCCACCCCAGACAAACAGAGCGATGATAAAACCCCTTTGGCAGGTACTGCAGTGACCACAGTCCCTCAGAATCAGCTCATGACTCCCAGAGATTCTGGCCTCAGCCACTTCCCTTTCACTCTGTGGCACAGCTCATTAAAATTTCAGGAGTAAAAAATGCATTTACATTTGCGTAATAAGTCTAAATGCATTTAGGTTTTAGAGTTTGTCAACTGCAACTTACGGTGAGCTTTTGAGGACGTGGTTTGGGTTTCTTTCCCCTGCTTAATTACACCAAAGTAAACCCAACACCAGGCAGGGGCAGGGACGTGCTGGTTCAAGACTGAAGTGTGAGAGAACAGCTTTTACAAGGAGGAATTTTAAGCCTGCCCTTGGCCTGGAGCTGCCTTCCTTGCAGGTGCTGTTTGAGCCAGACCTTGAGCATGTGAGTAAAAACCAGAGTCTGACTACAGAACTCTGCTTATCAGCCCAGGCAGAGATTATGGAAAAGAGTGAAAGCCAGTAATTTCACTAGAATTGTGCTTTATCTTGCATTTTAATTATCCAACACTTAATTGGTAGCAGGGAAGAGCTGTATTAAAGGTTTGCTCTTCATTGGGAATTGTAGGCCAGAAGAAACAGAGACCTGAGCATCAAGCCCTGAGCTGCCAAAGATGCTCTTCACCCAAAAATGTCAAAGCACCGTGCAGATCCACCTTGCCAGCCCCCACGGGACACCAGGGATGAGGGAACGGACACCACATGCATCTGAAGCAGCAAAGTGTCATTATCCACCCTGGAATCCAGCCAAGCCCCTCTCCTCCTGCCCCTTGGGATTAGCACAGCAGTTGAGGAAGGAAATTGAAACCAGGATTTTGAGAGCCTTGGTCTAACACCACTGGCTGGGTGCTCCCAGGTCCCCATGGCAGCCCCAAATCCCAGTGACACCAGCCCCCAAACTGGCTCCATAACCACGTCTGGAGGCCCTCAGCCACACAGGAGAGGGGAAAGAAGTTTCCAGGCATCTGGGCACACAAAGCTCTGAGGACATGGTGCCAAGGGCTCAGTCCTGCCAGAGGCAGCAGCTCAGCTCTGGGTGAGCGCGTGCAGCACTTGGGCACTCAGAGAGGAGCAGGAGTGCAGGGTCACCCCGGGGGCCCCGATCTTGGTCTCCCAGCATTCAAATCCACAGGCACACAAGTCTTGCTTGGCTGCTTCCACGGCCAGAGGGGAGGTGTCTGCCAAGAGCAAGGCAAGAGCAGCCAGCGAGTCAGCTCGGCCACTGCAGGGAGAGGGAAAGGGCCATGGCTCCTCCAAACACAGCCCCTGGCACGGGGCCAGTGCCCTCAGGGGCTGACACACATAAATGAACACTCTGAATCAGCTCTGGATGACACACTGCAACCCACAGTGCCAGGCAGTGCTGGGACATATCCCACCCATCCCTCCAGAGCCAGACCTGGGCTGGCAGTGATCCCTCTGCTCCCAAACCTGACCCCCCAGGGCTGTGAGGAAGACAAGGATGCCCAAGGGGCTGTTACTGACCTGGTGGCAGCAGGGTGATGCCACAGCCACCCCCGCCAGCCCCGGTCAGTTTGCTGTGCAGGCTGTGGGACGCTGTCACCTGGCACAGCCTGTCCAGGGAGGGGTGGCCCACTCCGAGCACGTTTAAGTGGTGTTGGTTTATGTCAAAGAATTCCTAAAAGCAACCACAAAGAGAGGAGATGAGCACACATCACGATAGAGGCTCTTTACAGCAGTGGCAGCCCTGCTTTCCCACCCTTCACAACCACCTCATCTCTGCAGAAATTTGGCCACCAGCACCAGGAGCAAGGTCAGGCCAGAGTCTGAGCTCTGGGCTGCTCATGTGCCCCAGTCCCCCCTCCCGACTTGCAGAGTGACAGGGGTACCACAGCTCCTGCACCTCCCAAGAAAATCCTGATCACTGCAAGCTGCCAGCAGGAATTTATTCCAGAGCTCTCCGATGCCTCGCGACTGCTTGTCCTCTGCCCTGTCACTCGAGTGCTGAGCAGGAGGCTGTGCAAGGCCCCTCATCGGCTGTGGGAAGGGCACCGAGCCAGCAGCTCTCATTCCTGGCTGTCACCCTGCTCCCTACTCTGCAATCCATCTGGCAAAGCCAAATCCAGGTACTTCTGACACGGCTGAGGCATTGCTGGAGAGGTGACATGGAGGGACCTCCCCGTGTTCAGTCTGTGCAGCACTGCTCCCTCCTCACGGGCAGGGCCCGGGCTGGGAGCCAAGGAGCCTCTTGGCAGCACCACGCCGGGAATCTGGCACCCAGCTCAAGTGGGGTCGAGAGGGTCCTTCCCTCCAGGAGCACCACAGGCCCCTCTGAGCAAGCCCATCCTCCCGGCAGAGCTGTGGGAGCATCCCTGCCATGCTTCCCACCCAGCCAGACCCGCTACTCCCAGAGAAAGCTGCCCCAGCAGCACAGTCTGAACGGCCCAAGGGATGGACACCACCACACAGAAGTGGAAGTTACAGCTTCTCCCCTCCCAGTAGGACAGGTGAGGAATTCAGGAGCACAGGGAAGGGCTTGGCCTGTGCTTGGAGCATGTCTGGAACAGGGCCAGGAGCTCCCAGGCTCCCTGGGCACCACAGGGCCCTCCCAGCCCATCAGCATCTGCAGCAGAGGAAGGTTGTTCTCAGCAACACTGCTCTGACAGCCCGACTCCATCCCCTCCAAAGCATGTAGTGACTCTTCCCAGAGGGTTTCACAAGCCAGGAACCAGCCAGGACAGGACCAGTCCCAGAGAGGCTTCCTAAGAGCAGCCTTGTGCTCCCTCCCCCAGCAAGTGGCACTGAGCTCGTCCCTGCCTGCAGCTCCTGGTGAGCTGGGAGGGACTCTGTGCACAGGGAGCAGCAGGGCAGTGTCAGCCACATCCCCCTCCCTCAGCTCCACCCAGGAATCCTGCCAGCACCACACAGAAGGGGCACTGCAGAAAGAATCCCTCTCCCCCTCCGGAGCATTTCTGCCTGTTGTTTAAGGAACTGTGGGAAGAGGAAGGAGCTGGCGGCAGGCAGAGCTCAGCCACCACCCATTCCAGGCTGGGCAGGACACACGTCCATCCAGAGGCCTCTTTATATGCCTGAGTGAGGGCACAGCACTGCCTGTGATGATCCAAGACACCTGTCATCTCCTGATCCAAAATCTGCCAGGAATCTGATGACAGCTTATGACACACTAGACTAGTTCCATGGTTCAAATACAGCGCTGGCCAGAGCTGCACATTTCAGAAACAGCCCCAAAGATAGATTTTTATATATATGTGCTGCATCTAATCAGCTGGGCCTCTGTGGGCTCTTCAAGCACAAGACAAAACAAGATTCAACCTGCTCACCGCAGTGCTGCTTCCTGGGTGTGGGACACAAGGATGCTTTGGCATTTTCCACGTGAGGATCTCAAAGCATAACTCGAATTATTCCCCCCTCTTCCCTGTCCCCTGATCCTTCTGACAGCCTGAGGATGTGGAATTAGGATGAGGAGTTGTGTGAAGCTGTGCTGTGAACAGACTGCAGACCTCCCCCAGCTGATGGCAGCTCAGCCCACCCCAGTGGGTCCAGAATCCCACCATCCCCCCGGTGCAAAGGGAGCAGAACTCTGCTATGAATCCCACGGGAACGATCCAGAGCAAGAGCAAGGACAAGCAGAGGTCCTCCTGAGAGCCAAGGGGAGGGATCCAGATGCCAACAAGGACTGGTACCAAATGGCTCCTGAGTGTCCAAGTTGGCTCCCTGGGCCAGGCCAGATTTGCCTCAGCTGGGACATGGCCACACATCCCTCCCCCACGGTGCTGTGGAGCAGCATTACAGCACTCTCAGCACTTCTTCCACTCGGAAGCCTGTTCCTCCCCCTCCCCAGCCTCTCCTCTTTGAGCAAAGCCAAGACAAACAGATCTTTGTGTGCACCTCGTGCATCAATGTCAGGTCAGCCCTGGGCACAGCTCTGTCTGTGGCTCTCTGGAGCCAGGATGAGCATGGAACACCAGGAGCTGGCTGGGAACCAGTCAGTCCATCACAAACCAGTGGCTCTGGGCTCTCTCCTCACTCCAGCCCTGGCAATGACAGAGCACTTACTTCACAGGCAGCGACTGCCAGAGCTGTGGCACTGAGATCACTCCATGTAAGAGAAACAAACCCTCCAGAGCCACAGGTCCCCAGAGCCCCAGGCCTGCTCCCTCCTTCCCTGCACACAGCTGGGGAGAGGCACCAGCAGCAGCTTCTGGCTCCTGGCTCCAGGAAGGGCATTAAAAGCAGCACACCCAGACCACGGTTTCACTCGGAACTGAACATTTCCTGCTATCACTTTTTTTTTCAGACCTAATGTTCTTTAAATGACATTTTGATGTTCAACAGTAACAGTGGCTAAAAATACTGGCGAGCAAACCCCTTACCTCCAGCACAGGGTAATGCTCCGGTGATGGATTTGCAGGCATCGCTTCCAGAACACTTTGGCACTCCTGAGAAATGGCATCGATGGAGTCCAGCACCGGGTTCATTATGGCAGGGAACTGGAAAGGGGGAAGGAGGGATGTGAGGTGCCTGCTTGCTGCTCTTTCAATACCACTGGGAGGAAACTGGTCCCAGTCTCTCTGAGCTGGGCAATTCCTCACTCATTCCCAGAGCAGGGCGATGGTAACCTGCTCCTGCCTGCAGAAAAAGAAGGAAGAGAAGGAAACAGGCCAGAGGAAGGAACTGCTCTTTTCATGGTTGAAAACTGGCAATTTTAACTCCTGTTAAACTGGAGGAAGGGAGAAGATGAAACCCCATTCCCAGGCAGCTGGGAGATGGTGGCCACAGGAGGGATCTCCCAAAAGATCCCTGTGAGACCTGCAGTCCCACATGAGGGTTATCTCCCCAAAGTTATCCCCCACATCTCCATCCCACGACCACCTGCACCTTCAGGATCTTCTCCTTGACACCAGCCACCAGGACCTTGGTGCTCCGAGGGACTTTTGTGTTGGTCAGCAAGATCCTCAGAGTGGGCACCCTGGAAGCAACAGGAGGCAGAGAATCCCAGAGCGCTTTGGATTGGAAGGGACCTTAAAGCTCATCTCATTCCAACCCCCTGCCACGGGCAGGGAACATCTCCTGGCCTCTTTCCTTCCCAGTCCCCAAGGCTACAGCTTGTTCTGCCTCAAAAGGCCTCTTTGAGCAAGAACCCAAGTTAAGGAGTCCCATTCCTTTTACAAAACTTCAGCAGGTGCTTCAATGCTGGCTGGGTTCAGGCTGGTTCCTCCTGGAAACAAGGAACAACTGTACTAGAGCTATAAATAGGACTGTCATGTATTTACTGAAATCCATGTTTTTCAAGCAAATTTTTTCCTTTGAAATACTCTCTACAAGGGTAGCCAGCAGTGGCCATTAACTGCTAATAGAGAAATTTCATGCACTGTGAAAGATTTTAATGGAGTTAGATTATACTTCTCTGGCAGGAGGCACACACAGGACCCGGATTTCTCTCTGCCAATGTGTTTTCCCACCACCAGGTAAGCACAAAGTTCCCCCTCCCCACAATGTCATTTGCTGCCAGGAGCAGATCCATTCCTGCTGCCCATAATGCCATGAAATTAATATTGATCCTTTGTGCTCTGTTCATCTAATGTCAGATAATGACCAAACATTTCATTGTCCCCATCCACCCCAACAACTGAGGCTGCCCACAATCAAAATGGGGCTGCAGAGCCCTTCCCACATTCCAGCCATCTCCCATCATCCTCATACCCTCCAACACCCACCCAGAGCCTCTCTGACATGTTCCACCCACCGTGTGTGAGGGTTATTTTTAAACTCCAGTATTACCTCTTTAATGGTGTGATTTTTCCTGCTTGGTATCTCAGGGCTCCACCTAAAGTAAAATACATGTATTGTCTCAGTGCAGAGCGAGCTGAGAGATAACACAGAAGGTCTTTCATCTTCAGAACCTCACCCAGAGCCTGTGACAGTAATTGCAAGAAACACCAGCTAAATGAACCATGTTCTCCAGCAGCATGGCCCTGCTTCACCTTAATGAGAGGGTCTGGCTGGACGTGCTTAACCCAAAGCCTTTTCCTTTGCTCTCCTCTCCTCCAGGATCACATCAAATAATTTTTTGAAAAGGCAAAGAGTTTGGTCAGCATGAAATCTTTCCTGAAAAAAACCAGAACCCAGCAGCGATTCCCCACAGCAGAGCCAAGCACGTGGGGTTCCAGGGACTGAACGTGTGCACTGGGTGGCAGCAGCTATCCTGCAGCGTGGAATTTCGTTGTCCAGAAGGAATGTCTCACTTGGCTCCTACCCTCACAGAGGCACTGCGATTAGGTCTCATTAGAAAGATTATTAACAGCCTCCAAGGACACTTTCAAAACACTGGGAAGTCGCTGCTAATTGAAACTAAATGACAGCTGTCCAACTGCATTTTCCCCTGCATTATCCCTGGGACAGGATTAGGTTTCTTTGTTCACTGCAGAATGTTTAAGTATCAGTTATTTGCAGCGAGGTCTCTGCCTCGTGGCACCTGCCTGGGGGGGGACAGAGCTCTGGTGTTCCTGCAGCCAGTTCCCAACATTCCAGTTGGCTCCAGGCCCAGCTCACAGATGGGGCAAACTGAGGCAGGGAAGGATTCCCTGTGCTCAGGCCAAAAACAGGGACCTGAATTTGGGAGTTTCTGCCTGGGAAGCAGCAAACACACCTACCCCAGGTGCCAACAGCATTATCCACACCTGACGGATTGCCATGGATCACCCGCTCCCCTCGGAAGGCCCAGCTGTTAATCAGTGTCAGCTCTTCTTCTGTCCACCTGGAAGGCAAGGAAATGACTCCAACACAAACCACTCCAAACCAGTGGAGGGAGCAGATTCAGGAGGAAGATTCCAGCCCTGACCTGGTAAAGATCAGATTTCATGGAATTCAAGTCCCGACTCATCCCCACCTCACCAAACATGGTGTGTTAACCACACACTGGAAAGGCTGGGGGAGTTGGGATTGTTCAGCCTTGGGGTCACCTAATTCCAGTGCCTGACAGGGCTACAAGAAACATGGAGAGAGACTATTTACAAGGGCCTGGAATGACAGGACAACAGGGAACGGCTTAAAGTTGACAGAGATTGACAGGTTTAGATTGGATACTAGGAGAGAATTCTTCCCTGTGAGGGTGGTGAGGCCCTGGCACAGGTTGGGCAGGGACAGCATCCACTATCCCAGGCTGCTCCAAGCCCCATCCAACCTGGCCTTGGACACTTCCAGGGATCCAGGGGCAGCCACAGCTTCTCTGGGCACCCTGTGCCAGGGCCTCACCCCCTCCCATAGAGGAATTCCCAATAGCCCATCTCATCCTGCTCTCAGTCTGAGCACAAAAACACACCTCTGACCCTGCCTGCACACCACAAGTCCATTCGATGGGTATTCCACGCTGGAGCAGAGGCACAAATCCACATTTTGGAAAAGCCTCACAGCATCCTGCAAGGCAAGGCAGAAACTCCAAGAGCCACCTGCTATCCAGAAACCATTTCACTTCACTCCCACTTCCCTGGGCCTCAGCTGAATGTCTTTATCCATGTCCACACACCTTGCATTCCACCTGCCAGGATTTAATCTGGGAGCGCTCAGCAAACAGCTCACACCTCCAGCCTCAGGAACTGGAGCGCTGTAAACCACTTGTTTCTAATCCTCTTTGAGAGGCTGCGATTCCTCCCGACACAGGAGCCTCTCAATCCTGCTGTTCTTTTCTTGCCATGGGAAGCCAAACCCTTCTGAAGTCTGACACCCCCATCTCTCTGCACAGCAGCTGGAAGGCAGGAATTATGCTGGATCCATGCTGAAGCCACGGAGGGCGAGCAGGGAATGAAGACATCCTCGCTGCTCTGCTTGGAGCTGCCCTTTCATTTCCCAATTTGGGAGACTTGCTGGAGTACAGGGGGCAAAGTGCTCCCAACAAGAAGCTGTTTCTGGGTCAGGCTGCAAATTCTGGTTCAGAGGCAGAAAACAGAACCACCCCCCTTGCTGTCTCACTCTCAGCCCCACATAAAAACCCACACAACAGAGGTTGTGCCCCTCCAGCTTTGATTTTTAACAGCTTCAAACAGCCTCCTCTCACACAGGGCACAGCACCCCAGGCTTCCAAAGGTGAACTGCAAGGGTAGAAGGAAAGAAACTCTCTTTCACCAGGTACTGATAAAAGGGAAAGACAGGCAGGAGATCAGGAGGAAATGTAGCACATGCAGAAATAAGTTCACAGGAGATGCAAAAAAATCCCAGAAAGGATCCTCGAGGACTCAAAGCAAAACCCGTAAGATGCTCAGAGACAGAGGAAACTGAGGTTGAAAAATTTCAGTGTGTTCTACTCCATTGAAAAAATAAAGCTTTTTCCCCCTTTTTCAGGTTTCTTTATCTGACACTAGACAAGGGAAACAGGAGGAGTTTTACAAAGTCTCTGGGACAGGGCTGGAAACACTGGGCAGGGACAGAAGATGGGCTCAGGGTGTCACTTGTGGTCACAGCCAAAAGAGACCAGGAGAGGTGGCAGTGCCAGAATTCGTGCAGGTAAAAGGAAAGGTGGGGCACAGGGAGCAGAGCTCTGCATCCCAGGCTGGAATTCCTTACCTGGCTGTGGATTCTCCCTCCTGCAGCGGGCAGGAGATGGCTCCACACACCATGAGCAGGGCTGCAGCCAGACACACAGCATAGGCAGCGCTGGATCCCAGCCCTGCTCCTGTGGGCAGCTCCGACCACACCACGATATCCACGCTGGGCACATCCCTGGAACACAGACACACAGGGACTGACACAACCACCCCGGATTCCACCTCCAGACAACATTAAAAAGGCAAAGGAGGCCGATTAGGACTGATCTCAGGGAAAGCTGGGTGAAAACTGGCAACATCAGCACATGCATCTGACACATAGGGGCTTCAGGAGGGCTCACTCCCAAATTTGAGCAGCCTGGCCAAGCCATTGTGCTGGAATAAAGCCTTCCTGAATTGGATCCATAATTGGCACAGCTTGTCAGGCTGCTAGCAGGGGCACCTGGTAACTAAATACCTGAGCAGCACCACAAAGAGCCCCTTCAGAGATTGCTGTAAACTGGATTTTAAACGTATTTCGGAACAAAGTGTAAACATCCCAAATCTGGAATTGCACAGCCACGTCCCACTGGAGCAACAGGCTGGTGGAGAAGATGGAACATGGACATATCCATGTCCCTTTGCTCCACTGAACACACCTGGGTTGCGTCACAGACCCCAAAACCAAACCCAGGAGCTTTTCAGTGCTGCTGAGTGACAGTCCCAGTGCCACCCTGAGACTGCAGGGAAACCACGACCCAGCTGCATGTCCCAGTTCTTTAGTCTTTGATTTCTTGGATGAGAATACAGAAGTTGGGCTCTGCTTTGGTTTCTGACACTGCCCTGAGCACCCATCCAGTCACACCGAGATCATGAACGGTGCTGGGCTAAGCTGGGAACTGGAACAGCCCCAAGTTCTCACAGTTTTAGGGAGATCCAGCCCATAAAGAGATCAGACTTAGTTCAGACAACAAATTCACAGCTTATTTCTGTTTTTCCAGCCTAAGCCAGGATGACACGAGCTGCCTGCTGGAGGGAAGGGTGTCTGTGTTGTGACTGTGTTGTGGCATGAACTGCTCTGGTTTCAGCCCTCAAAACTAAATGAGAGCAGAGACTCCCAGCTCACCTGCCTGGGGCACCCACCCACCACCAAAATTTTGGGGCAGGAGGAGAGCCTTACCCATACTTAGCAGAAATAGCCAGGCACATATACAGGAAGGCAAGAGTAGCAAGGCTCTCTGGAGCTGAGGCTCCAGCAGCAATTCCAGCAAACTCCCTCAGTGCATCCAGCTGTTCTACGCTGGGGGACTTGGACTCATCAAAGTCAGCTATGGAAGCAAGCAGGGGAGAGTTTAAACACTTAGAAACCAGGGAATTGTTACACTGAGAGCAGTATTTACAACAAAACCTTCTGTTACAGTAGGCAGAAACAGCTGGAGCCAATTTCAGGTTCTACCTGAGGATTTGTGATAAAGTAAAAGGAACATCTTCACCAGCCACTCTGAAATCCCAGTGTTTCCCTGCCTACACCTCCCAGTGCATCCATCCATAATCACTACGGAAAACTCGGCAGGTCACAAACTCTTCATCAAAGAATGTGGATTTTGGAACTGGGATATCCTGGGCCTCCAGCCAGCACAAGGTGCTGCAGAAATTCTAGTGAGGGCTGGTGTGGGACAGACAGGCAGGAAAACAGGCACTGTATTCCTGACTTCCCCAGGAGCCCCCAGCTCTGAGCAGCTTCAGGAAGGCTCCTGTTTGGCCCCCACCAGTAACACACTGGGATGTGGACCCAGGCTGGCTCCTGTCTCTGTCACAGCAGCACGGGAACAAGTCCCTGGAACCCCAAACAGAAGGGAACAGGGCCACACACGGACACCTGAGCATCAGCAGGGTCACAAGGGGGACGTAAGTAACTAAGAAATGCAGGGACAGGCCAGTGAAACGCACACTGAGCGGGGTCAGAGACAGCCGGGTTCTGAAACACTGCAGGGGGGACAAATAACCCCCTGCAGGGTCACCCCCACGGGGGTTCTGCAAGGTCACCTCATGCGGGGTGCAGAAGGCACCGAGCAGCGCCGAGAGCCCCTCACTCCGCCGGGGCAGCGGCTCCCCCCCCTCGGCCCTTGCCTGCGATCCGCCCCCGCAGGGCCCAGAGGCCGGGGGTGTCCCAGCTCCTCAAGACGCCGACGCCGGGCAGGGAGACGCTCAGCCGGCCCTCAGCGCCGGGCCGCAGGCGGAGAAACGTCCGCAGGTCCAGCGCCACGGCCAGGGCCACCTGCGGGCGGAGAACGGGGGTCAGCGGGGCCGGACAGCCCTCACCGAGCTGGGCACCCCTTACTTTGCCCGGCAGCCCTCGCCGTGCCCTCACCTTGCCCAGCACCACCGCGTGCTCGCCGTGCAGGATCACCTTCCCCGGCGCCGACACCGCCAGCTCCCGCGCCCACATCGCCGCTGCCCCACGGCCCGCGCTGACTGACAGCCCCGCCCACCAACCGCGGCCGCGCCCTGCCCCGCCTCCCCGCGCCCAACCAATCGCCGAGCGCCTGGCAGGGGCGGGACTTGCGGGCGACCAATGGAAAGGCGACGTTGCGGGGTGGTGCGGCCCTGGGGTGACCGCGTGGGCTGAGGGCGGGACGGTGGCCACGCAGGGTCACGGCGCGGCGGCGGCGGCGACGACGGCGGCCGGGAGGGATGTGGCGGCGGGCGGTGGCGGCGGGACGGGCACTGCGGGGGCCGCTGGGGATGGCGGGGCGGCGGTGGCGGAGCGAGGCGGGCAGGTGGGAGGAACCGGATCCCCTCACGGTGTCATTTCCCCCCCTCACGGTGTCGTTCCCCCCTCACGGTGTCATTTCCCCCCCTCACGGTGTCGTTCCCCCTCACGCTGTCCCCTGTCCCCCCGGCGTCCCCTCACGGTTTGTGCCCCCGCAGCCCTGACCGCGCCGCTCCCGAGCGGGCCCCGAGGATCTACACGAGGACGGGAGACTCAGGTAGAGCCCGGGGAGCCCCGGGGGCCGCGGGCAGAGCTCCCCACCCGAGCCCTGAGCGCCTCCCGCCTTTCCCAAAGGATTCTCCAGCACCTTCACCGGGGAGCGGCGGCCGAAGGGTGACCGGATCTTCGAGGCCCTGGGAGCCACGGACGAGCTGAGCTCGGCCATCGGGTAAGGGAGTATCCAAACCGTGGGTTTCATATGGGAAATCATATTTGTTATGATTTCTTCATTCCCAGCTAACTCTGTTTTGTTTTTTCTCTCTAACCAAGGCTGGCTGGTGAGTTTAGCAGTGAGAAGGGCCACACGTTTGTTGATCAGCTTCATAAAGTGAGTATTAATGATAATCTTCACCCAGTGCAGTCCCTTATCTGTGCTATTAAAACATGAGCTCCTTAATTTTAGCCACAGTGCTCCCACTGACACACAGGAATTCAATACATTTAGCATTTCAATATATAAATCTTTGAGACCCCTTTGATTGCTCTCTAAGAGGTAAACTCCTTTTACCAAGGAGGAAACTGGTAGATCAAGTGATTAGTTATGGGCAGACAGGCTCATCTCTAGGTTTATGCTGAGATAAGTCAGATCCACGTTATGGACATGAGTTTTGTCATAACAGGTTTGAAATTGGGGCACAAACCAACCACGTGGGCACAGCAGTGACACAAGGTCCTGCCCGGGCAGCCTGTGAGTTTGGCTGATTAGCTCTGCTGAGCACAGGAATGTAAAAAGCCATGGCTGGGAGTGACAGCAGTTATGATTTTTGTCCAGGTCCAGTGCATGCTGCAGGATGTGGGCTCCAACCTCGCCACGCCGCTCTCCTCGGCCAGGGAGGCTCACCGGAGTAAGTCTTGCCTTTCCTGTCTTGGGCACAGCCTGGAGTTGGGTGGTGGGGGTGGGGGTGGGATGCTGAGGGGTGTGTTGGACTTGCTGATCCAAGAAAGCCGAAGCAGAGTTCAATTTGTTTGCTGAATCACTTCTTTTCAGACAATTCTTCTTTCCCCTCTGTAGAACGAACATCTTTCAGCGAGAAGCCCGTCCTGGAGCTGGAGCAGTGGATTGACAATTACTCAGAGCAGCTCCCTCCCCTCAGAGCCTTCATCCTGCCCGTAGGTGCTGCCTGTGCCCCTCACTTCCTTAGGGCAGCCCTGCTCCACTGCTTGCCGTGGGAAAGCAGGCTGGGAGGCTGCTACTTCCACAGGCAAATGCCAAGAGAAAAGCAGAGACGAGGAGCTGGGAGTTACATTTCCCCACCCTACTGCACTGGGATATCCCTGCCTTGCCTGGCCGTGGCACAGGGATCAGTTCCATGTGTGTGAGACGTGCTGAGCCCTCGCAGGGAGGGGAGGGGTGGGGTGGGTTTTCCCTGTTGGTGCAGACACTGAGTGGTGTTTCCTTGCTGTTCCAGTCTGGAGGCAAGAGCAGTGCTGCTCTCCACTTCTCCCGAGCTGTGTGCCGCAGGGCTGAGAGGTGGTGAGTGCTGTGCTGGGAGAAAAGGGGGTGGGGACACCCCAGTGACAGCAAACCAGGGCACTGGGAGCCAGCAGCCAGGGCTGGGCTGGGCTGGGCTGGGGGCTCAAGCCAAGCTTTTGTTTGTTTAGTCCAATTCCAGAAGTGCAGGAGGCACAAAGCCAGACCCTCCCCTCAGCTGGGTCATCCAACCCAAACCTTTTGGGATTCTGCAGCCCCAAAATAATGGACACTTCCAGGGATGGGGCAGCCTGTGCCAGAGTCTCCCCACCTTCCCAGTATCCCATCTAACACTGCCCTCTGGTAGTGGGAAGCCACTCTCCCGTGTCCTGTCACTCCAGGCCCGTGTAAATAGTCTCTCTCTGTTCAGTGATCCTCATGGATGAGTATCCTTGGAGGAGCAGAGCTGGGGGCCTCTGGGACAGACACAAACATTACTGGCATCATTACCCCTCCCAGATCCCTCTGGGAAGCTCAGATCCTTCACAGGTGCTGGGGGAGTCAGAGTGGGGACCCCAGGGGAGATTTGGGCTGGGAAGAGGCTCCAGCAAATTGCAGCTTTTTGTGCACTCGGAGCTGGAAAGTTAAACACCAACATTTCCCTTTGCTTTTCCCAGCGTGGTCCCTTTAGTCCAAGCAGGGGAAGCAGATCCAAACGTGGCCAAGTATTTAAACAGGTAAAAAAATTAAAACCCCAAACCTTTGCTCTGTCCTGCTGAAGCATTCCCTTAGTTCTGGGGATAAAACTGAGGGGTTTTGCTTCTCGACAAGCTTCTCTTCTGCAATAAGATCACTGGCTTTCCTCTTTTCCCTTGCTTTCCAGGCTCAGTGACTATCTCTTTGTCCTGGCACGTTATGCTGCAATGAAGGAAGGGAAGGAAGAGAAAATCTACATAAAACCTGAGCCCTAGCTGGGAGCTGGAATGTTTTTTCCTTGATCATGGAAAACTAAATCCAGTTGACTGCTTTTCTTGTCCATGAAGGAAGGGAAAGAGAACAAGCCTGGGCTGGAAATAGGAGCTGCCAAGAGCTTCCTTGTGAGATAACCAGGACTTTGTTGATAAATGCTGAGAGAAACAGAATCACAGAATATCCTGAGTTGGAAGGGACGCAGACACACCTGTTCTGTTCCCTGGGCCTGCTCCACATATCCCATGTGGGGATGGCTCTGGAGTCACTGCTTCTCCCAGGTGGGAGTTGAGGCAGGAGAATTCCAGTAGCATTTTGGAGATGCCTTCATTTCCTTGGGCAGCAGCATGTGCTGTGGGAAGGCTCTGACACGACTCTGAGGGATGATGAAGGGCAAACAATCAGCTCCTCCTTTGAAGTCACAGTGCTCGTATGGAGCAGCAGCTGGAGGCGTTTGGGAATTGTGTCTGCAGCTCTGAAATAATAAATGTGAATTTCCTTGTACCAAAGGGCCACAAACTGTCACATTTTAACAGCGAGCCCTGTGTGCTTTGCTGCTCTAAGTCCCTTCCGATCCATCAGCCCCGGCTGGAGCTGAGCTGTACAGATTTACAGGAATGCACCAAGAATTCCTTGGCTTTGGCTGCCTCTTGTTGTGCATGTGAGGAATGTCTCTGTGCATCCTCTGCCAAGAATGGAGGATGGAGGGGGTAAAAGGAAGAAAGGCCAAATCCCAGGGTCCATGTGCTGGAGTTGTCTTCACGTGGAGCTGCCCCTCTGGCTGCAGGAACAGCTGGAGGAGCAGAGCATGGGGTTTGGAAGCACTCAGGGCACTGAGGTTGCAGGAAAAGGGGTTGGGATGAGCAGCAGGGCCCTGCTGGAGCTGGGTGAGAGGGGAACACCCCGAGGGCTCCTCCCGAGGTGTCCGTGCTGACCCTGGGACCGTTGCTCCACGGAGCCCTCGGCAGAGCAGGCTGGAGCTCGCAGCCACATCGCACCCCCAGGTCCAGCTTTGCACTCGAGTCCAAGCTGCTTCCAGCTTGGAAATCCAACTGGGAGGAATCCATGTGAACCCTGGCGGGGTAATTTTTCCCCCAGGGAATGCTGTGGGCTGCGAGGTGGTGATGCCCATCCAGGGCTTGTCCTGCTTTTAGTGGGGCAGCTTTTAAATCCATCCCGCCCTTCCCCTGCTCAATTATCTGAGTAGGAACAACCTTAAACTTGTTCTCCAAAGAATCCCTGGCTCTGTGTCCCTTTTTGGCCAGTGAGGAATGTCCAGGAATGAGTGAGGAATGCCCAGCACTAACAGATCCCCCGTCTCATCACTCACCTGGGTTTGAGGCAGATATTTCATGGCTCTTGTTAACGCACATTTTTCATGGAGTAATTTTCCAAGCCTCAGCCTGGAACACATCCTGGTGACAAATGCTCTGGATTTGGATGGTCCCATCAGCTGCAGTGTCACCTCAGCCATTCCCTCTGCCTGCTCCATCCAGTTTTACGAGAGCTCCAGCTCCAGGACTGAACCTCAGGAATCAAGAGGCTTTTCAAGTTTAATTTAATAAAACCCTTTGCAATATAAATTCCTCACAAATGCTCCATAAATCAGCTCAGGGAGGGATTTATAGTATTTCCTTTTTTTTTCCAGCTGGGGGGAAGAAATCTCACTACTGTTTTGGGACCAAAGCTGGCATTGTTTGGATTGCAAGGAGAAATAAATCAAGCTACTACACTTCACATGATGGAGAGATTAAATTTACTGGGGTGCTCCCAGCTGCCCCCTCCCTCTCTACCCACAGCAGTTGTTTGTGGTGGGCTGAGGCAGAGGGAGGTGTTGGGGTGACCCTCATGCATCACTAAGCAGGGCTTGACTTTAGGAGGGAGTTGAGACAAGGCTGCAGCTCAGCAGAGCTGGGCCAGGACATTCTGCCCTGGGAGTTGTCCCCAAGGTCACAGGACAGCCATGGGCTCTTGAGCTGAGGGGCTCAGCCTGGAGCAAAGGAGGCTCAGGGGGAACCTTGTGGCTCTGCACAAGTCCCTGACAGGAGGGGGCAGCCGGGGGGGTCGGGCTCTGCTCCCAGGGAACAGGGACAGGAGGAGAGGGAACGGCCTCAGGCTGGGCCAGGGGAGGGGCAGCTTGGACACCAGCAGGAATTTCCTCATGGAAAGGGTGGTCAGGCACTGGAAGGGGCTGCCCAGGGAGGTTTGGAGTCGACATCCAAGGAATGCCTGGATGTGGCACTCAGAGCTATGGGCTGGTGACAAGGTGGGGATCGGTCACAGGTTGGACTCAATGATCCTGGAGAGCTTTTCCAACCCAGCTGATCCTGGGTTTCCTGTGATTCCTCTGGTGCACCCTCCCCACCAGGCTGGAGCGGAGGCACAGGGCAGCCGAGCTGCCCCAGCTCCCGACCCCACAAGGTCTCAGCCAGGCAGCAGCAGTAGAGTGACCAAAACAAAACCCAGCTTTTAAACCAAATAAAGCTCCCTTGCTCTGGGCTGGCAGTTGTTTTTCCAAGCTCTTTGTCTCTTCCCAGCTCTCCCAGCCATACAACATAGGGATTCCAGTGCCTGCACCTCATTAATATCACAGGGGAAGGCAGATGCTTTGTCCAGGCTGCCCGGCTCCAGCGCCCAGCAACATTCCTGCCTCGCAGGGTGCCTGATTTGGGATCGCTCCGGAGCTGCCAGCACAGCCATATGTTGCTAAGGGTCGTTTATTCTTGTTTGTAAAATGTATGGCTGCTCCCAGCTTCCACACTGTCAAAACGAGAAGAACTGGCCCCAAAATCTCTTGCTGCATGATTGGATCAGACGCCCGTACATCTGTTAACACTGTAGGAGCTGTAAAACGGAATAAGTTGGGCTATAACTCAAGCACCTCGATTACCACCACGATGTGGGAGCAGCCGAGCGGCTGCTGCTCCGCCAGCAATGACACAAACATCCATTGTGCCAAGTCAAAAGTAAATTTACACAAGGCAGCATTTCCTGGGCCAGGGCTCAGAAAGGAGGAGAGGGATGAGAGCCCCCACCTCGACAGGATGTGCTGGAGCCCCAGCCCAGTGAGTTTTGGGGTGCACAGCCCTGGCAGTGGGGAGCCGAGAGCTCCACTGGAGCTGCAGGAGCAGACAGCACCGCAGGTCCTCCAGCAGGGCAAGTCCTGTGGTCTCACAAGCTCCTGAAATGCCCATTTAGCCTGGAAATAGGCAAGGAAAAATCCTCCCCACCCCGGAGCAACCCAGGGTAGGAACCATCGGCCCTGTGCCTAACAGGAGCAGGTTGAGCCTGTCTGGGGAGGAAGGGGCTGTGTGGGACCCTCAGCTCCCCCTGTGCTGCAGCCTGGCCCAAAGTGCCCACCCCAGTGCCCACCTCACCCCAGTGCCCCGTCCCTGCCGTGGCAGGGCAGACGCAGAGAGGCAGAGTGACACAGGGAGAGCTCAAACCAGCTCAGGGAAGCTGCAGAGGGGTCAGGATTGAAGACCTTGACCTTAGAAACAGCCACAAAAGCAGATTGTGAGCACGAGTTCAGTGCCACGCACCCAGGTGGTGACAGTGCCAAGTGCCACATGGTGTGAGCGCTCCAGCACCTGCTGCAGGAGCTGCTGCACCTCTTGGTAAAGTGAGCAAACACAAAAACAACCTGCAGGGACATCGTGCCTCGCTCTGCTCAGGGATGAGGAGACCGGAGCATGGCACAGCCTCCTCCTCTCCATCCTAACCTGGAATCTAGCACGGGGCACAGGTGTGGAACAGAGGGATCAAACAGAGGGAATGTTTGTGTGAGCCAGGGGTTGGGGACAGCCTGCAGGAGCAGGAGAGGGACAGCAGGAGCTGCTGTTTGTTCCTGAACACCCTGTGCCTGCAGCAGGTTGGGACACCCAGCTTTGCTCTGTGCCAGCACTGAGGGAGCACCAGGAACCAGGGATCTCTCTCAGGCTCCAGGGATCCCTCCCAGCTCCTCACCCCACAGTGCCCAGTGTGTCTGGGCCCGAAGTCTGGGATAGCCACGGCCACACCTCACCTCGATGACCCCGAGCGATGCCGTGCCCGGATCCCGGCAGACGCCAGGGAAGCAGGGGCTGTGCAGGTCTGGCTGCTGCCAGCTCTGCCTTGGCAGCAGCTGCTCTGGGCTTGCTTTTTGCTGTTCCTGACAGTGCCAGATGCCTCTGTGTCAAAACAATGGCATTTGCACACTGACTGGGAGCCTCTCCCTCGCTCCCACCGCGCTCCCGCTCCCGACAGCGCCAGAGAACCCTGGGAATGGCTGGGGGGCAGGAGGGCTCCAGTCAGGGGTGGAGAGGCAGTGAAGGGCTCCAAACCTGGAGTCAGAGGGAAGCTGGAGCAGTAGGCACAGCTCTCACTTCTCCAAGGAACTTTCAGAGTCAGGCCCAGGCAGAAACACACAATATTTTAATTGTTATTAACATCAAACTCCACGTCGGCTGCAGTGGCTGCTCCTCAGGGCTGCTCCCTCTCCTGCACTGGGGGATCCCGCTTGGATTTCCAGCCTGTTTCCCTCTCCACCAGTGGTCCCAGTCACGATTCCCAGATGTTCAGCAAGCACTGCTGATCCCAGCACCTGCCCCTGCATCCAAGGAGCACCAACACCCCTCAGGATGGACCTAAGCCACAGCACTCTGCAGGACCAGGCAGAGCTTCTCCAAGCATATTCCGACATGAGCAAATCCTGCTTCAAACAATGCTGCCAGGTCCCTTTGGGCTCAGCAGGCCTCGTATCCCCCCAGCTGGAGCACCCCACAGATGCCAGCTCTCAGGGACACCTCAGCACAGGCACCAGGAACCAGCCTGGCAACAGGAATTCCCATGGGAGCAGCAGGCTCCATGCCCAGCCTGGCAGAGACTCACGGAACCCCAGACTGGTTTGGGTTGGAAGGGAACTTAAATTTTACCCAGTTCCAAGCCTCTGCCATGGGCAGGGACACCTTCCACTATCCCAGGTTGCTCCAAGCCCTGTCCAGCCTGGCCTTGGACACTTCCAGGGATGGGGCAGCCACAGCTTCTCTGGGAACGTGTGCCAGGGCCTCAGCAAAGGGCAGGTGTGCTCTGAGAGGTGCCAGGGTCCCAAGGCCCAGCTCTGCTCTGCCAGGAGCATCCCACCAGCACATTCCCTGCCCTAGGAAAGGACCAGGAGACACCCAACCACCTGAACTCATCCCAGCTTTATTTTCTCTGCAGGTCAGACACACACAGGGATGGAACCAAGGTCTCCACGGCAGCGAGGCTTGGATAGAAAAGATCCTCATGAATTTCCCGTGGCAAAACCATCCCTGGGCAGGATCCACGGAGCAGGCAGGGACTGACACACCTGCTCAGGTGTGTTACAGCCTCCCTGGGACACAGGAATCAGTCCCTCCACAGGAATCCTCGCCTGCATCCACCGGGAATTTCCCAGGCATTTATCACATTTTCCACACCAGCTCCAGCATGGGAGCAGTGTCTGTAGTGCAACATCTCCAGGTTTGGAGGGACCAAGCTAAGTCTGCAGTAAGATATTTTCTAGGAATTGTACTCCTGAGGAACAAAGGGAAACGGGGAGCAAGGATTTTATCTCAGTGTTCAACAACTCATGTCACTGAATGCTCATTGTGCTCTAGTCAGACACACTGCGCTTCCTAGAAGGAAAAAGGAGATCTCAGGTGGTATTTAAACTCTGAGAGGTCCAAGGCAGTGCCTAAACCTCCCAACTACGCAGTCACCAACTGGTTAATGCCAACATGTTCTACGTATAAAAAAGAAAAAAAGAAATTTACTATCATCTTTAATTTCTCTGACTCACAGCCCAGTGGCCTGAACCCTCTGGATGCAGACATTCCTGTCTGCACCAACACTTCCCATCACTCCTGTTTAATCTTACTGATTTGACAGAGAAAAAGGATCCTGACGTTGCTTTCCAGATGCATTTCCAGGCATTGGTTCTCATAAAAGGGTTATTTCTCTGAAACCCATCTGAAGCACGACAGGAGGAGGATGAAGCCAAGGCCATCTTGCTGCTGCTCAGTGCCGAGGGTTTTCCAACCCCTTGGAAATGTGGAATATTGTGGTTAAGGGGGTTCTTCCAGAGCCCAGGGTGTGGACACCTGTGCTCTGCTGAGCTCACCTGGGGACAGGAATCCTGTGGGATGGACCAGGCACGGCAGCAGGAGAGGTGGGATATGGCCAGGGAGGGGAATGAGGATCCCCAGTGCCACAGGGAGAGAAAGAGGGAAAGAAAACCCTGGGCAGAAGCCAACAGCCTATGCAGGAGCTTGTTTTACCTGTGAGGTGAAGAGGAGCAGGTGACTGGCTTTTAACCCTGTCCCCAAGAGGGCAATGCCATGGCTCTCCTCTGTGCCAGAATCCCAGCAGGACCAGGACAGCCCAGTCTCCTCCTCTCTCCAGCCTGGGGCAGGGCAGGACTCGCAGCAGCTCAAGGGACCAAAGGTGGGAAGCTGCAGAGACACTTTATGAGTGTCTCAGAAATGGCAGGAAGGATCCACACCTTCCCAAGTCACTCCCTCTGCAAAAGCTGCCTGCTCCAGGCAAACAGCAGCTCACAGAAATAAGGCCAGAAAGAGACAAAGCGACCAAAAGAAAGAGTTTGGCACCACAGCAAATGTGGCTCTTACACAGAGGCCCTGCCCTGGGTCCAAACAACTCCCTAAGAAAGGGCCTGCAAACAAAGTGAAACTTCCATCCCAGAGGGATTTTGTCAGTGGAGGTTTCCAGAGGACTTGACGCATTCCCCCTGTTCCACAGAGGAACCTGCCCCACATGAGCACTGGGCTGGGGAGCCCGAGCATGTGCCAGCTCCTGTCCTCTGGAAACCAAGGAAAATGAAACCTTTCCTGCTCCTGAGAAATTGAGACATGACCCTTTCTGTCCCAAGGCCTGGGTCTGACAGGAGCCTGGCAGAGGCACAGCTGGCTGAGCCCACTCCTGCTGCTCCAGCCCTTAACCTCCAGCATCCCAAAACCTTCCCAAGAGCCACAGGGTCCATCTGCTCCTGTTTAACCTGCTGCTTCCCTGGGATTCCTTCTCCAAGACACACCAAGGACCCTGCAGGGGCAGGGACACCTGGAATCCCCCTGTCCTGAGTGAGCAGTGCCCATCAGGGCACTTCCAACGCCGTCATCTCCTCGTGGGCTCTGTCATCCCTCTGCCTTTGTGCAGCTTCCCAGACTCACTTCCAGCCAGCCCAGCTCCTGGGAAAGGAAAAAGCAGCACTGGCACGGCAGCAGCTGCCCGGCCTGCCCAGCCTGCTGGGGGTCTGACTGTCACTAATCTGAGTGGCACTTGGAACGTTCCTTCCGTGCTCCCCCGGGGTTTGCTTTTAAGGACGATTTCCGTGGGTGTCAAGTGAAAGGGTTTG
Organism: Corvus moneduloides; assembly: GCF_009650955.1. NCBI lineage: Eukaryota > Metazoa > Chordata > Aves > Passeriformes > Corvidae > Corvus > Corvus moneduloides. The sequence continues at coordinate 10,361,338 of NC_045493.1, forward strand.
GGGTCAGGCCCATCCCCTCCTCCGGCCTGGAGCCGTGCCTAAGAAAAGCCAGCCCTGAGCCCAGCAGCTCTTCCCTGGATCCCTGTGAACCTCCACTACCAGCTGCCTGTCCAGGCCTCGAGCGAGCAGTCGGCTCCCACGGAGCTGCTCCGGGCTCCACGTGGGAAGGGCTCCCCTTCCAGCAGCAGCTCCAAGCCCCATCCCGAGTCCAGGCCGTGCCTAGGACAGCTCGAAGCCGGTGTTCATGCTGATGGCGTAGCGCAGCTTCTCCCGCAGGATGCTCTTCTTGCTGTAGTTGGGGAGCTTGAGGAGGTTGAAACACGTGGAGGAGGTCGGGAGGCGCCCGCCCGGCTCCTTCTTGCGGATGGTGAAGAAGCCGCGCAGAACGCTGCCCAGGGTGTCCCCCGTGTCCTGCAAGGGCACAGAGCTGGCACCTCCCTCTGCACTCCTGGCACAGGGGCACGGGGCAGAGGTGCCAAGGAAAAACGTGGCACTGGGAAGAGGGAGAGCCAAAGCCCAGAGCTGAGTTTTCCCCACCCTCCCCAAGGAGCTCTGCTTGTAACTCAATGCCTGACACGGGCAGGGTGTGCAGGGACACAGGGAGATGCCAAGGAGAAAACACAACCCTGGAGGAACCCAGGGAATCCAGGCAGGAAGAACCTGGAGCTGCTGTGTGTGTGTGTGCAGCCATGAGCATCGTATTGGGGTGGGGTTGTTTTCAGGTGTAGAATCCTAGACTGGTTTGGGTTGGAAGGGACATTAAAACTCATCCTGTTCCACCCCCTGCCATGTGCAAGGACGCCTTCCACTAGCCCAGGTTGCTCCAAACCCCATCCAACCTGGCCTTGGACATTTCTAGGGATGGGGCAACCACAGCTTCTCTGGGCACCCTGGGCCTCACCAGCCTCACAGGGAAGAATTTCTCCCTGATATCTAATCCTAACATCTCATGTTCCCACGTTAAGGGTTTCCAGGTCAGATGGATGGGAGGAAGCCAGGCAGGAATTCCCAAGCCCTGAGAGGAGGACACCTACCTGATCATCAGACACTTCCACACAGCGGATGGAGAAAGGAGGCTTGAGGTAGGCAAAGCCCAGAAGTGGAGGCCTGGAGCAGCTGGTGACAAACTGGAAAGTGCCAGATGGTGACAATGGGAGCAGCAAGGGCAGGAAAGCCACACAGTGACACAGTCCCAGCACTGCTGGGGCTGGCACTGAGCACCCCCCAGTGTGTGTCTGACAGCCTTTGGGGAGAGCCACCTCTGCAGGGACATTCGTGGTGACACCAGAGCTTTCACAGAGCTCTGCTGGGCACCTCCAGGTGTCAGGAATTCTGGTGCCCTTTCAAAGAGTACCCAGGTAACTGGAGAACAGCCATGGCCCCACCACCCCAGATCCCAGCAGGATCTCACCTTGAGGAACATGGCTCTCTCCTCAGGGCTGAAGTCGTTGGCCAGGATGTCCCAGAGCCAGATGATGACGCGGTGACTGCCATGGAAGCCCCCGTAGTACACCGTGTGCTTCCTGGGGAGGGAAAGGCTCTGACAGGCCTGGCACTGCAGCAGGAGGGGCACAAGTGCTGGGAGGATCACTTGGGTGGGATGGTTTGGGTTGGAAGGGATCTTAAAGCTCATCTTGTTGCAGGGACAAATTCCAGTAGCCCAGGTCACTCCAAGCCCTGTCCAACATCTGTCACGGGTCAGGGTTCTCTGCTGACACTGAGCCCCCAGCACTACCTGGGCACTTGATCAGAGGAAAGGGAAAAGCAGAGAGAAATTCTGCTCCCAGGAACCAATGGAAGAAAGGACCCATCCCAAATGAGCCTTAAGGAACCCATTCCAAAGCTCTGTTCCCATCTGCTCCTCACGTTCCAAGTAGGAGCAGCAAAAGTCATGGACAAGTCATTGTCCTGCCACCTCCCAGGAGCTCTGCAAAGGAAGGCCTCAGCTCCCAGGCCAGCTGAGGGAGGCCCAGCAGCCCCAGCTGTCACTTACTTCAGGTCCTCGAGGTCGATCTCGGCGTTGTCCCCGGAGATGAGGCGCTGTAGCTCCGGCGCGGAAAACATCCGGATCCACTCGGGCTTGATGATGGACCTGAAGCCGCTGATGAGAGCTGCAGTCTGGCTCTTGATCTGGGTGTGCATCCGGAAATGGGCCATCAGGTGGATGTAGCTGATCCTGTGGGACAGGGCAGGTGGCACGGGGGACAGGGAGCAGTCAGGGGTACCCACCACCCACCACTGAACTGTCCCTGGTGTGTTTCTCCGGCCCCAGAAGGACTGGGACAGCCTGGACAGGGTCATACTTTCTCCTCCAGGCCCTGCTCTTTATTGAAGCAGATGTTTTTCTGCCCAGATTTTGCCCCTTTCCCCTCTCTGGGACTCTGCTCATTTTGCAGAGCTCCTGCCCAGCTCAGGACAGGAGATTAATTTGCTTTAATAAACCCTTGATCAACCTTGGCTGGACACAGCTCCAACTCCTTTTAACAGCTCAGCTCTCCAGGCAGACTTTCCTCTAGGTCTGACCAACAGCTCACTGCACTCTGCTGCCCCATGGCTGGACAAATACCACACCAAAACCATGGAGCAGATTCCCACCTTCCTGCAGGATGTGGGAGAGGTGAACTTTTTGTTAGAGGGAGGCTCTTCCTCTTCTCACCTCCAGGAAAAACACCTGAACTTGCTGATTCTTCTTCAGCAGCTCCCACACAGACCCCACCACAATCCCACTGCCTGGGTTTTGGGCAAGGTCATCCCAGCATCCCCAGGCAGAGCTGTTTCCAGCTTCCCAACACCTCTTCTCCCTCCCAACTCCCAATTTGGGTGCAAAAGCTTCACATTTCTGCTGTAAATGACTAGAGCAACATCCAGGGCTTTCAACTTTCTCCCTGAGCTCACTCGAGACAGGCCAGGGGAAGATCCTTTCAAATGCAAATGCCCTGGTCAGAGCTGGAGAAGGGAAAAGCCTGGGAACATCAGACTGCAGAGCACGGATCCAGGTGGGATCCAGCTTCCATTTGTCAGGAAGAAAAGAACAACCCCCAGCTCACCAGTTCAAACACACACTTGCTTAACAGATATTTCATCCTGCTTTTATGAGCACTGAAGGGGATAGGGAAGAAGAAGAAAAAGAAGAAGAAAAAAAAAAAAAGGAACAAAAAGGTGGGGTTGGTTTGCAGGCTCCGGAGTTGACATTTCTGATAACGATCTAAAAGCCGGTTATCTGTGAAAACAGCCCCGGGGCTCGGTGTCTCCTCTGATTTCCTGGCTCTAAAGAACGACTGTCGAGTACATTTGAATTCAGCACTGTCTGCTCGGAACACGGTGCTTTATACAACTGCCACATGTTATCATTCTGAGGAGATCTGTCTGCTCCAAGGTGTCTTTGAGCATCTGTGCCCTCTGTGTTCACGACTGTGTGCCTGAATTGCTTTGAATCCATCTGTCTGTATCCATCACCATCATTAAATCCTGCAGAATTTCCCTGACTGGGTGCCTTTGACCTCAGAAGTGCTGTTTCAAGAAGCAAATTGTCAATTTTTATTTTGCAAATCAAATTTAATACAATTTCTGCCGATGAACTGTAACCAGCAAATTCTATTAAGATATTTATGTGCTCCTTCTCCTCCAATCTATCTCAATTCATTCCAGATGCAAGACCAAGGAACCAGAATGAAGTATTTTGCAGTAGTGACCTTAAAAATCTAATTGCTGTACTTACTTATTTTCATTGGTAACGGGAATGGTCTTCCCTCCAGGAACAAGTTCATGGCAAACCAGCTGAGGGAAGAAATGATTGGATTGCTAATTACTGCCTGCAACCACAATGGAAGGAAATGCCACGCTAAGCTGTTACCTCCCCATAAAACATTTATTTTTACAATAAAACAGCAGGATTTAAAATTTAAGTAATAATCCTGCTTCTGCCTTGAACCAGTTTCACTTAACTATTAACAGAGTAATTGAACAGTAGGAACTCCAGCTCTCCCACCAGTGGAGCCAGCCCTTCTCCCAGGAAGCCTCCTCTGCAGTCTGATCCATCACTGCTGAAGCACACACAAATCAATTCCAAGAGCCCTGGGGGACTGTCACAATCCCAGAATCCAGAGGCTGAGCAAGCTCAGTGTTATCAGCACAACCCAAAGCCGGCTGATCCACAGGTCTCCCGCAGGAGCTCCTGGAGCTCTGTGCCTCCAGGCAGGAAGGATCTCCTGGTGATCTCCTCCAGCTCAGGGACAGGACAGGGCCCTCCAGCTGCTGCCTGCAGAGTCTCGACTCATCTTTGCCCAAGCTGAGGCAGCACATCCTCATTGCCACATTACAGAGGCCTCTGTGCCTCGGCTCCAGGTGAATTCCAAGGTCAGAAGGGAGCCCAGCACAGGGAATGAGCTGAGCTGTGACATGGCTGTGGCTACAGGGACACACAGCTCAGTCAGGGTGACCCCAGCTGGCTCCTTCAGCACCACCAAAGCACTGGGAAAACAGGAATGCCTGGGTTATTTTTAACCTCCGTGAACCACAGCCTTCAGTGTCTCGTTGCTGGGCTCCTTATCCTACTCCTACCTTTATTTTTCACAGGGAGGAACCCTCCAAGCTGAAACCTCAGCAATCCTGAGGCAGCAGCAGGTGTCCTCCATGGCTCCCCATGCAATCTGCAGCATGACACTGCCAGCAAAAGGCATTTTTATCTTATCTCTCCAGATTTTCCAGCTCTGCACACAAAACTTGACAGGGCTCAAGTGCAACCAAGTACCTCCAAGTCTTCCTAAGGGACTGACAAACAGCTTTTCCTTCTCTAGGCCAAGAGACCTCCTGACACACTTGGAGGTTCCCTGACAGAAGTACCCATGTGGGAAGAAAAGGTATTTCTCCCTACCCACAGGTTCTTCTTTTAACAGGGGAACACCAGTTATGAAGGGGAAGCATCAAACACTTTTTCAACCCTGGCAGCAGAAAAATTAAGGGTCAGAGGGGAACCTTTCCTTGTGGAAAAAGCTGTTCTCTGCCCATAGGTAAATACTGAATCCACAGCTGAGTGCAGAGAAGCCGAGCCAGCCTTCTGTGGGAACATGAAGAGGGTGTTTGGGACAAAGCAGAGATAAGCCCAACAAATCACTGAATAAAAACCTACCTGACCCATCACATCTTCATCATAGGACAGTGTCAAGCCGAGGTCACTGATATCACCATCATAACGCTGCAGAACAACAGGGAGAAGGGAAAAAAAAAAAAAGAAAAAAAGGTCAGGGTTCAGCAGCAGAACCACCAGTTACTCCCAGGGGTTTTTAAAGCAATACTCAAAGGCAGTTTCTAACAAGAGGCAGCAATCAGGAGGGTGAATGACAGGAAAATTACTGCTCAAACCTTAATTGAAGTGAGATTTTTATAGAACTCCGAGTCCAAGGAGGGCAGTTCATCCACGGAGCTGTAGAAGACACTGTGGTGGTGCCCGAGGAGCTGACTCAGAAAGAAGGAAGCAAATGGTACATCCACAACTATTCCCTAGGGACAAGAAGAACACACAGGTAAGGCCCTGCCACACACTCGTGGTTGTGGCATCTTTGGCTACCTGCAAGGCAGATCTTGTGATGGGGAACAAGTGCAAAGAGCACTTTGCAAGGCACCAAAATCAGCCACAAACCCCACATCCTGTTAAAATCCATTCATTAGTAAGGCAGGTGTGAAAAGGCACCTGGGGAGCTCCATGTGTCCTTTAAAAGAACTGCCTTATGTGGTTTCAACTGAAAGAGGGGAAATTTAGTGAGATACATGGAAAAAATCCTTCCCTGGGAGGGTGGGGAGGCCCTGGCACAGGGTGCCCAGAGAAGCTGTGGCTGCCCCATCCCTGGAAGGGTCCAAGGCCAGGTTGGATGGGGCTTGGAGCAACCTGGGAGAGTGGAAGGTGTCCCTGCCAGTGGGAAGTGGATTGGACTAGAAAGTTCTCTTTCAACCCAAATCATTCTATCAGGGAGTCATTCTGTCATTCCAGTCTCCTCTTTGCCTCATGTCCCTTTAAGGTATCCACAAGTGGATGTTTGTAAGGTGTAACACTAAAAAACCAGGCTGGTGTCCCCCAGCACCACAAGGAATAAGTCAGGCATGTCCCAGGTTTTACCTCCAAGATTTTTTTTAATACATGCCTGAAGAAATCCCAGCCTGTTCCACTATCAGGATCTTTATCCAAGCCATTTTTCCAAACTCCTCTCTTCACTAACAGCCCCCCAAAGCAGGACAGATGCTCTCAAAGGTCCCATCACTGACAATATCCCAGCCTGGTGCTTCTGGCTCACCTCATACACAGCCTTCCCAAGCATCTTCCCCACGAACTCAAAGAGCTGCAGGTAGTTCTCATGGATGTAGGATGTTGGGGATGGATACAGCCTCTCATCACCACTGGTGGTCTGCACAAAGAGATAAGAGATAAGAGCCCAGTGAGCCAGAATGGCTCTGCCTGCACAGGGTCACCTCAGATGGCACCTGTGTCCTACCTTGAACAGATTCAGTGCAGGGTCAAACACCTTTTTAATGATCTCTTCCAGGAACTCTTTGAAGACTCCATCTTGATCAATACCAGCCTCATCAACCCCCAGATCATTGACAAACTTCACCCTGATCACTCCCTTCATGGCGTTCTGGGAAAGCTGCCGGAGCTGCTCGTATCCATCCTACACAGAGCAGAAAATCCAGAGAACATTCCCAGAGGGAGACAGTGAAACACCCACCCAGAGATCCAGCAGAGACAGGACAAAGGTACACAGAAATCTGCATTTGTCATTGAGCCTTGAGCTCAAAACCCCAGCATTTTCCAAGTCAGAATTCCAGGTTTGCAGCAGCCTGAGCTGAACAAGGGTCCAGCATTCTCCTGGAATGTCAGCTCTGGGAGTGGGTCCCTCAACACCCACAGAGAAAGTAAAAACACACCCCCCTGCCCTGTTTTTGTCAGGCCAGGGTGCTGCCCTGGGGGCTGGCTCGTGTCCCTCACCTCCAGCATGCGGGAGCGGCGGATGGTGATGTGGGTGACGTGAGGGGACGCCGAGCTCGTCTCCACCAGCCCCAGCTTCTCCTTCTCCTTTGTGACCATGTTCCGGAAGAGCAGCACCCTCTGCAAGAAGAAAACAAATGCAAGTCTCAATCCACAGGGATCCTGCAGTGCAGAAGGGATTTGGGAGGCTCCTGACACGCAGAAGTGCTGCTGGCTGTCCTGATCCCAGCTACGCCCTGGTGCCACTGTCACCCACTCACCCCACGCAGCTGCACACACAAATCAGTTCTGTCTCAACACAGAGATCAAGAGATTTGAAAGAAATACACTGGGAAGGGGTGAGGACACAAATCAGCTCTCTCTCAATGACAGAAATCAAGACATTTAGAGGAAATCTATTGGGGAAGGTGAGGGTGAATTATTCAGCTGGCATTTCAAAAGAAGCTCCGTGTTACAAAATGCTCCAGACACGTGTCCCTCCCACCCCAGGCCACCCAGGCCACTGATTCCCAGCCTCCATCCTCTACCCCCACCCCACTCACGTTCTTATGGGGAATGACGTGTGGGATGTACTGCAGCAGCAGCTGGGCTCGTTTCTTGTCCTTGTCCAACTCCTGGAAGAGCACGCTGGGTTTGAGGTCCCTTGACAAAGAAAGGCAGAGATTCAGAGATCCCTGAGGTGTGGGAGAGGGAACTGCTGGTAATGCTTCCAAAGATGACTGAAGTGCCCAGTGTACACACTAACAAGGTAAAAAGGGCCAGGAACACCCAAGCTTTTGGGTGCTGAGTCAGTTTTCAAAGCACCACCTAAACCTCCCACCACGGAAAAAAGCACAACACCAGGGGTGTCCTTAACTGCAAACACAGGCAGCAGTTCCCACCTCGATCCCACAGGTAGAATGTCACTAAGGAATCCCAAACCAGGCTCCCCAGAGCATGTGGAGCAGTGGGACAAAGCCGGAGCCGCCCAGGATTCCTGCCCTGGGCCACTCACTTGCGCAGCCAGTGATCCTCGGGAGCAAAGCGCCGGCGACAATCCCGCTCGTACAGCACCATAAGCCAGCCATGGACAGAGTGGAACAGCTCCAGGGTCTCCCCTCGGGCGTTCTCTGCACAAAAGGAACAAGGCAGCAAAGTCCAGGCACCCTTGGCACCAGCAGGAGCCACACTTTGATCATCCTCCCCACAGTAGCAGCACTGGGGTGTTTTCCTGACCCACACGGCCTCCAGAGGGAAGGATTCTGTGCCTCTGGGAAGACAGAGAGTCTCTTCTTCAAACAGAGCTGATCAAAGCCATCTCATTTCACATCAGAACTGGACTATCTCAGCTCATTACCAGAGAGTTGAGCTGTACCCAAATTATACCAGCAGAGAGATCCACAGCAGATTCTACAGAGACCCGAGCAAGCTGCTCTGCCTGGTCACAGCACTGCCCTGCTCTTGTCCAACACATGGCCCAGCCTTGCAAACCTCATCTCTGCCAAAAACCATCTCTGCCCATCACGTCTGTTACACAAATCCTTACTGGAAATAGGGAAGTGTGCTGGATTTGGCACCAAGCATGATCGTGGCATCTGGACATCAAAAGACTGGGACATATTCCCACATTGTAGTGCTTTTTGTGCCAAGGAATAATTAGCAGAAGCTTCAAATTCCAAAATTAAGGTTCTAACAGTAACATCAACTCAAGCTACTAAAAGCACTCACCTACAATTCCATCCCAGATCATCTTAAACACAAAGGAATTCAGGAAAGAGGAGATGGTCACCAGCTCTTCCAGTTTGAATGAAATCTGCTCTTCGTAGACCTCGATGTCATCCAGAATCCTGTCAGAGCAAACAAATGCAAATGCACGAGTGTAAATTTAATTCCCTGCTGAAATTTTCATAAAGGCACATAATCCTTTAGCAGCAGCTCTTATTTCTATGACAACTGACACCCATGAGGATCTAAAGTCATAAACAACCAAACCTTATTTATGGATTTTGATTGAGAGCAGATCCTAACAGAAGATGGTATGAGAGGCTGAGATACAAGCAAAGTCAGTGTTTCAGCTTTAAAGGACCTTTTCTATTCCCAAGAAAATTTTTGCCTCATTCAAGCTGAGAGAACTGTCTCTACTGACCAGCAAGGGCAAATTCTTCCACCCCCTTTTCCCATCTTTTGTGTTGTTTCTTTTCCCCCCACCCAGTTTTGTTACCAGCTGGAAGCAGCACACAGCTGAGGGGGAAAAGTCCTTTGGAAGCCCTTTATTTCTCTGGACTCAACCCCAAAAGCTTTACCCTGCTTACTTATCTTCATGAAACGACATAAAACCTTAAATGTTTCTCTTGAACCTGAAGGAACACAACAGCTCCATGTCCCAAACCCAGAGATCCCCATCCATGTGCTACCTACGTGATGAGGTGACGGGAGCAGTCACAGAAGAGCATCAACATGGCCAGCAGCCTCTTGGATTCCTCTGTGTCGTTGTTCAAACACTCCAAGAAGAGTTTTAACCCCCCCTGTGGTCCCAGCTCACAGATGAAAGCCCATAATTTGGGCAGCAGATCATCCAGGTAAGTGAGACCTAGGAAAATATAAAATGCACTCAGTAAAGCTCATTCTGCTGCTTGTGAAAGCTCAGACAGGTGAGACTTGAAGCTGAAAGAGCCTTTTGCAAAGCAGAAGAGGAACATGAGCATCCCATGTGGCTCCCAGGCCTGTCTGCACTAACAGGAGATGGACAATCACCAGGAAAGCAAAAACACCCCAGCTTTTAATGAGGCATTGTTTGCACATCTTAAAGGTTTCCCCCCAAATTCTTTTGCAGCTTTAGAAAAGAATGAATTCCTGTGATCCCACACTCACCTTAGGGATGAGAACACAACCAGGCTGCACCCATGGTCACCACAAAGCACCCAAAGCTCTGGACTCACTCCCTGCTGTACCGAAACAGTGCAGATCTCCTCCTCACCCCTTCCCAAGACAGGCAGTTTGTTCTCAAGATGTTTGAAAGCATTCAGTGTTCCCACCGGAGCAAGACTAATATTGCCAGGCTCCCCAAAAAACACTGACTCAGGCTGAAGGTTGAGAGGGAGTAAGCAAGGTTTCATGAGAGGAAAACTTGCTTTAATTTGTATTCTGGAGAGTTTGTGCTTGATCAAGTGGTGCTGAACATTATCGATCCCACGGATGACTCAGGATGGAACAAGCCTTCCCCAGCCAGTCAATAACCTGTTGGCAGTGATAAAACTCCCAACAAATCAACAGAAATAAGGAAATCTCTTTTGTTCTCTCCACTGGAAAGGATTTGAGCAGCACAGAGGTGCCCTGACCTGTGAGGATCTGCAGGCGGATCTGGGTGAGGGTGGTCAGGGTGGTTTGGTACAGGACACAGATGCTGCAAACCTTCTGCACCTCGGCAGAGTCCACGCGCTTCCCTCCCACCGGCTTCAGGATGTTCCGGACTGAGGCCGACTTCTGGAAAGCTCTCTTGAACAGGTCTGGTGGCAGAAACACAGCAGGAGTGCCAGAGGGCAGCATTAGATGGGATATTGGGAAGGAATCCTTCCCTGTGGGGGTGGGGAGGCCCTGGCACAGGTTGAGCCATCTCTGGAAGTGTCCAAGGCCAGGTTGGAGCAATCTGGGATAGTGGAAGGTGTCCCTGCCCTGGCCTCAGATGGACTTTAAGCTCCCTTCCAACCCAAACCACTCATGATCCATGGTCCTGACTGCAGCAAATAATGACTACAGGATCCAGTGTTATAGGCAACAGCTAGGAAATATCAGATTTACAGTTATCTCATCCCAAATCCTCTTCTGCAGGAACCACCACACCTCACAGGTGCAGGAGCCAGCTTCACCTTGCTTTCCACATGGGAAGCTGAGCTTCCATCTTCTCTTGGAAGTTCTAAGTTTTGCCAAAAGCACTTCAGCTACTTGAGAAAATGATGAAAAACTGCTAAAATAAGCAAATATTTTCCCAGCACCAAAGAAAGAGACTTGCCCCAGGTCACAGAAGCATTCCAAGGAGGAATTACAAATAGGAGAGATCACGTCCCCACCTAAGCAGCAGCAGCTGCTGCAAGTAACTATTCAAAGCTTTTGGCATAAGTGGAAAAGTCAAAACCCTGAGAGTGTGGGAGAGAGATCCATGTAAACACACACACACACAGAGACAAAAAAGCCCCACAACCCTCCAGAACTGACTTTTCATAGGAAGGCTGTTCTGAGGGGAGACTGGCTGTGCTGGCAGCTGAGCTATCTCCTGATTTTCCAGCAGTTTCTTGCTGAGCACATCACTGAAGAGGATACGGATCATGTGGACTCCCCAGAGGTGCTGCAGCTGCTTGGTCAGCAGGGGCATGGACTCGTTCAGCCTGGAAGACAGGGCAGGAGGGCAGCTTAGAAGGCAGCTTGGAATAAAACACCAGGCAGTGCTACTGATCCATTTAGCTCATAATCCAAATGGGAATATGCACCCACCCTACAGATGGTGCTCACAGGAAGAGCTGATGTGTCAGTGTACCAGTATGGCCACTGGTCACCAGTTTAACTGCACTCCATGAGTTTCCCCATGGAATAGTCTGTGTAGGAATGCTACAGTTTATTGTGCAGCTAGAACCCGAAATATCTGAGGAATCATTCCCACTGCTCGTCTCAAAACATAAAACACTTTGCAACATATAAAAAAATTTAAAAATTAAAAGGAGAGGCTTCATCATCTCTCCCCACTGAGGTCCTTCCCACTCACCCATAATCCACAGTCTGTGAGAACCATCCCAGCACAGGGTGCCAGTGGGTGAGGTTGGATTTCTTCTGGGACACGTACTTCTGGCAGTAGGAGAGCATGTGGATGAGCACCCCCACAAAATGAGCTGTCTCCTCCTCCAGCACCTGGTCATTCAGGGAGCCCAGGAACACCAGATTGCCTGGAGGAAGGACCAGCACAGCAAGGCTTAAGGAGGAACAAATGCTGTAGGACACGGGTTACAGTGAAGTGAATCCTTTCCCAGTCCCAGGGATTTGTGTCAGTAATGATCTCTGAGCAGGAAGCCATTTCCAGCATACATCAACCCCTGAGGTGACATGTCCTTTTGGCCACCTCCCCACCAACACCTTCTACAAACTCCTAAAAGCTCCAATCCATGGTTATCCCAGAGCTCCAACCGGTCACCTTGTTACTTCTGCAGAAATGTGAATTTAAATATTTCAGCAGCATTTAGGGCCAGTTAGGGGAGGGAGATCCAAGTCTGCCACACTCCAAGGCTTGCTCAGAGTCCAAGTGAAAAGCTGGCAGAGATGATGCTTCACAGTTCAGCATGACATGGATACAAGAGCAAATCTCTGGCCCTTCCTCCCTTTGCAAATGTCTTAAACCTCGCTTGTAACGTCCCCAAATACATCTCAGTTATTATTTAGAAAATAAATTGTTATCGAAATAACAATTAAAAATGATGAGTTGGAGGCAGCTCTGCCCCATGGAGAAAGAAGATCTGACTCCAGACTGTTTTCCAAACTCAACAGAAGTGTTGGAGGTGCTCACCCAGCAAGCAGAGAGTGTGACTGCCCTCCAGGCACACGCAGACATCCCGGCACTGGGATTCTCGGCTCAGAAACAGGATGAACTTCCGGAAGAGCTCGTGGGATTCGATCACTGCCAGGCGCTGGAAGACAGGATGGAAGTGCCAGTGAGGCTGGGAAGCACCACATTCCCACACCTGATCTGCCAGCAGCACTTGGCATTGGCTTTTCTTCCCAAATAAAGCAGCAAGTTGAGGCTGTTGCCCCACGGAGTGTTTGACACGGAGCTGGGCTGGGAAATGAAACCCCTGGCAGGTGAACAGGTCATGCTGGAGCTGGAGCCAGACCTTTGCAATGCTCTGTCTGCAAGAACACAGCATTTGTCTGTTTGGCACAAAACCTGCCTGTCTGCACCAAGCAGATTGAATTGGATTAGTGGGTACCCCACAGAGCCTCTGCCACCCAACAGGGTGATTCTGGCTTTGGCTCTGTCTATGGTTACGGAAATGGAAGAGCAAGGACATGAAAAATTCAAGCTGTGGGTGATATATGCCTTTATTATTTATTTATTTAGGTATTTTAGGGCAGTTCAGCCCATCATCCTCCTGGTGTTAATCACTTCTGCATTAGAAATCCAGAGTATGTGTAAGGCTTTCACAACAGAGAGGTGAAACTGGCAAAGAGAGAAATGCCAAAGCTCTGTTCCAAGAGCTGATAAAATGGAATAATAAGTGTCCTGGTGTGATAATCAGCAGATTGCTGGTCCTCTGAGATCAGCCACTTACCTCAGGGGTGAGAGTAGCAAGGTGAGTCATTATAGCAGGCACAGACATGACATGGATCAGGAAGGACCTCAGCAGATTGTCTGAGAACTGTGCAGCAACCACAGGGCTACAGAGAGAGAGAGAGAGACACTTCAGAGCTCAACCTGACCTGAGAAAGCAACACAGCCTCCAACTGAGCCATCCAGAACTGGATCCTGGAAATTCCCTCAGCAAGAACCACACACACATGGAATGGGTTGGCTTGGAAGGGAACTTAAAGCTCAGCTCATCCCATCCCACCCCCCTGCCATGGGCAGGGGACACCTTCCACCAGACCAGGTTGCTCCAAGCCCTTTCCAACCAGGGAAAAGATCATCCACTCACACTTCTGTTCTCAGAGCAAGCTCACCCTGAACTGAACTGCATCCTCAAGTTTAAGCTCACATTAATTCCTGACTTAAAGCCACTCTGATCTGAAAAAGGACGACAGCAAAGCGAGCCATTTGCCTAAAGCAACTTCTTTCCTCAGGGTGATATTCTCAGTGGCACAAAAACACTGAAAGAATGAGACGTCCTAAAAAAAACCAACAAAACACTAAAAAAGACAAGTTTGGCTGCAAATCCCCCCAGGCAGCTGCAGCTGACTCACCGCAAGGCAAGCGAGAAGATGGCAGTTAAGGAGCCTTTGGACAGGGAAGGTCTGGATCTTGCCAAGCCATTAGTTAGCAAAATCTGGAACCAAAAAAAGGAATCAAAATATAAAAACCCTGTAGTACTCAGAAAAAAAAAAATACTATTACTCCTGAAAGACACGAAGTTTATTTAATGCAGAGAAAAAGAACATCAGAGCAGCCTAAAATCCAGTTCTTACAAGTTATTTGGCAGAACTAGAAGGGCTTCAGGTTCATAATGGCAGAAGAGAGAAACTGCAATGAAATCAGACACTCTGCAGGACTTATTTCCCTAGAACCTGTGCTCACAGGCTTTAAAAATTAACAGGCAAGGCTCGGAGTTTGGTAATGTAATTCTTATTTAAAAGATTCATTACATCAGTTCCTTTCCCCAGCAGAGCAGCAAACAAACCCAACCCCTACAATGTGGCAGCTGCAAAGTTTGGGAGAATTATTTAGGACTTGGCCCTGTGCTTCTCATGATGAGGTGAATAAGCAGGATTCAGGCTCAGCAGCAGTGACAGAAGGGGAAGGGTGGATTTGGTCTCAGGTGGGAATACTCTGCTTTACTGGAGAAACTTGAGAGACTTGACTTTGCTTGAGAAAAAATACAATCATACCCAAATCACCAGCAGCTCCTCCCTGAGACCCCAGCACGGATCCAAAGAGCTGCTCAGGAGAGGGGCACAGGCAGGGCAGGGGCTGCTTTGGGTAAAGCCAGGACTGTGGCAGCTCAGACTGACCTGCAGCACGGAGTAGAAGCCCTTCTGGTTCAGGTGGCCCATGATGTTGGCACAGATGTGGTTCATGGCAGGTCTCAGGGTTTCACCTTTGGGTTAAAGCACTGACGTCACCCCAACAGCACCACAGCCCCACTCTGACTCCCCCACACGAAGGTTTGTCACTGCACAAGCCTTCCTGGCACAAAGTCCTCATCCTTCTACACAAACCCATCATTCTGGCAGCATTTCACACTGTCTTGTTTAGGCTTTAAGAGTCTCGTTTCCTCCTAATACTTGTCTGCCTTTTCTACATCTATTTCCTACAAAACCCCAGAGCTGAGAGCACATTCCCTTATCCTCTGAACGCTTCTTGTGTGGGAGGTTCTGGAATATTACAAAAATGCTGTAACAACTGTTGGTGTCCTAAGGGAAACAGCCTAATCCCAAGGGGAACAGCCTAATCCCAAGGGAAGCCTTGTTTTGTGCAAAAGCAGGAGCAGAATGAATCTTTGTGGCAACCAAGGTGAAGAAACAGAATCCCTGAATCCCGGAATGGTTTGGGTTGGAAGGAATGTTAAGGATCACCCCACTCCACCCCATTCCATGGGCAGGGACACCTTCCACTATCCCAGGCAGCTCCAAGCCCCGTCCAACCTTGGACACTTCCAGGGATGGAGCAGCCACAGCTTCTGTGGGAACTTGTGCCAGGGCAACATTCAGTAGATTTGAACACCAAGTCCCAACTCAGTGGCTTGAACACTTGGATGCACCAACCTTTTCCCCGGAGGATTTTCCAGGTGGAAGTGTCTGTGAAGGTGACCAGCATTGTGAGGTGCAAGTTCACCAGCCTGGAGTCCTGCAGGATATCAGGCTGGGATGACAAACAGCAGGGTTAACAAATCCACTGAGCCTTGTGCCACCTGCTAAATGCAGGGAGAGAAAACACAAAAATAGTCCTTACCTTGAGCTGCTTGAGGAACTCACAGCAAAACCACAGGATGTCTTTGATCTGCTTGATCCAGAGGAGTGTGAGGTCCTTGGAGAGTGCCAGTGACACGTACCACACCTGAGGGAGGGTGGATACACAGAGGGATCAGGGTTTGTGCTGCTGCTGGGCAGAGTTTGGGAACTGAAGCCAGCAGTGGGACCAAGATGCTTCTCTCCCCAACTTCCCTGGTCAAAGCACATCACCCACCCCAGAAATCAAGTGTCCTTTAACTCCTGTGGCTCTACAGAGTAGAAATATCCCAGAAATACTAAAGGACTTGTCCAGACTTTCCCTGTGAAATCTCCACAGTGCTCAGGGGCTTCTGAAAGCTAAAAATTACTTCTTACCAAGGTAAATCCCCACACAGAGAGTTAAAAATAACCACCAACCCCTGCCCACTCCAAACCAACCCCCCCTGCTGACCTTGGGCTCGTTCTCCACATCCATGCTGTTCAGGATACAACGGCACAGCTTTTCAAACCTCTGGGAAAATCCAAAGGTGGGATTAGCTCTAACTACAGGAAGGGCTGTTCCAGAAAAGCACGAGGAACAGCTCAGCAGAGGGAGCAAGATCTCTGTCCCAAACAGCAAATGTTCCCAACATATTCCCTACAGGAATCCCAGTGGCTCCTTCCCTGGGAGCACATCACGTCACGCTGCTGCTGCTGTGCAGAATTCCCTCCTTGGGAACACAGGGATGTTTTTGGATGCTGTACTCACAGGAAACTGCATTTGAGCACAGATATCCATGGGACAGAGATTAAAAAACCCCCCATTGCTGCTGCCATTGGAACACAGCTTCCCATTTTCCAACTGATTTCCTTCCAGTCAGCCCTCACAGTTTCCCAGGGCAAAGATCATCATTTCAGGGCTTCACTCTGAACCCACGAGTTCAGGGCATGGTGAGAAAAGCTGCTGGGATACAAACAGCCTTCCCTGTGCCAGCACAGATCCCTGGCAGCTGCCCCAGAGTAGCTGCCTGGGGCACTGGGGTGTGCCAAAATCCCCAGGCACTGCTCAGCTCCTGCAGCTGGCACAGTCACCAGGAAAAGCATCCATTAAAGGATGCCCCAAATACAGAACCACTCCTGAAAAAGTCAAGGCTTCTTCTGTTTCATTCCTACAGGCAGATCCCTTCAGGAGGGGCCAGGAGACAGAGAGAGCATTGCTGAAAGCAGATTATATTGCAGGAACCTCCAAGATTACTGGGTAAGGAACTAAACATATTTAACCTGTCCCCAAAAGCAGAGCAGGATTTCAGGGTAGTGTCCTCACCTCCTTGTCCTCCTTGGGATTGAACACAAACAGCAGCTTCCTGGCAATTCTGAACACAGACAGGGCACTTCTCTTACTTGAGCCACATTCATTTGTCCCAAAGAAATCCTCCACCTCTCTCCTACCAAAGAGGGAAAAACAAGGAGTCAAAAAGCAATCATGGAGCAAAGGCAGAATTCCCTCCCTGAAGGGGTCCACGAGGAAGATGGAGAGAAACTTTTTACAAGGGTCTGGAATGACAGGAAAAGGGGGAATGGACTCAAACTGACACAAGACAGGGTTAGGTGGGATATTGGGAAAAAATCCTTCCCTGTGAGGCTGCAAGAAGAAGCAGCTGTGCGAAGTTGTGGCTGGAAGTGCCCAAGGCCAAGTTGGACGAGGCTTGGACAACCTGGGCTAGTGGGAGGTGCCCCTGCCCTTAGCAGAGGTTTGGAATGAGACGAGCTTTAAGGCTCCTTCCAAGCCCACCCATTCCATGACTCCATGAATCCCACACACCTGATCTCCCTCTGCAGGCGGCATCGACACAGGAACCTCCTGACCAGAGCCTGGAGCTGGACTGCAGCTCTCTCCCTCTCCTTGAGCTCCCGCCGCTCCTCCCGCGCCTGCCGGGCCTTGTCCAGGAACTGAGCCCTGGACGACTGGCTGGCACTGAACATGGCTGGAACCTCTCAGGGAGCAAAGGATCCTTGCAGCAAACACCTGGAAAACCGGGAGCAGAGTGGAGAAAACACCCAGGGAAGGGCAGTTCTTGTCTGCCTGCAGGGGAAGGGAGAATCCGACAGCAGAGGGAAAAGTGGGAATAAAAAAAAAACCCCAGTGACTGTCACGGGGCTGCAGCAGGGACACAAAAACGCTGAGAGGGAATCCTTCCAGCACAGCCCACAGCCTGCTGCAGGCTGGGAGATTTTAAGCGGAAAAATAAACAAATCAGTGGTTTTGACATTGTGCTCCACTTCCTGCACTCCACCTCCCCTCTCCAGCCTCTGCTCTTTCCTTGGAGACAGATAAGAACAACTCCCCGGCCAGGGCCAGGAGGCAAAGGGCACAAGGGGCACTGATTTGTTGCCACTCAGCAGATAAAACACCCAGAGTCAACCAGAGCTTTATAAATAGTAACAAGGAACTCACCTGAGGGGTCACTTCTTCAAGGGAAGCGTGTGATGCTCATTTACACACGCACATGATCCCCATCCCGAGGCCTGGGGCAGCTCCTGCATGAACAAGCACATTCCCTGCTTGGCTGATCTGGGGATTCACACCTTCCCTCTGCAGTTCCAAGTCCCTTGAACCCCACTGACCTCTCGCTGCACCCGCAAGGAAAACGGTAAGGGGAAGGAAGAAGCAGCACCGCGGCTCGGCGGCGGTCACCAGCACAGGCAGCTGGGGGGGAGGGATAACTCCATGTGTGACAACACGGAAGGACAAAGCGCTCCGGGGTCCCCGGGACCGGAGCAGGTGCCACCCCCGAGTAGGGCGGGCAGCACCTGAGAGCCACCCACAGCCCTCCAGCTGGGCTGCACCTCCCGGGACTCGCCTAAGCCACGAGCAAAGCAGCCACAGAGCCCCCTCAGCCCCTCTCACAGCCCCCTCAGCCCCTCTCACAGACCCCCGGTCCCACTCCCAGCCCCCCCGGGCCCAGGCTCCCACCGCGCCGCTCACCCCCCCCCCGGGCCTAGGGGCTGCCGGCAGCCTCTCCGCAGCCCCCAGGCGCTCACCCTCGTCCCGGCGGACACCGGGCCGGCCGGGCCGGGCCGAGCGGCCCCGGAACCCCCCGGTCCCTCCCGGTTCCCCCGCCCAGGCCGCGGCCGCAGCCCCCTCCTCGCACTCGTGTCCGCGCTCCGCGTCCGGCCGCCAACCCGCCCCGCCGCTGCCGTTCCGCCCGCCCGCTCACCGGCTCGGCGCAGGGAGAACAGCCGGCCCTACCTCCCGCTGATACCGGGAAGGTCGGGCCGAGCCGGACCAAACCGGGCCGTACCAAACCCGTGAGGCGGCAGCGCAGCGCGGCAGCGGCTGGGGGGCCCCGCGGGCCATCGGACGGGTTTGGGGGCGCACCCGGGCGGGGCCGGAAGCGAGGCGAGGGGCGGAAGTTCCCCGCCCGGCGCTCCCGCTCGCTCGGTCCGAGGGGCTGCGGCGCCGTTCATGGTGAGGGGGCAAAACGGGGATCGGGGGCAAAGGGGACGGGCCTGGGGGGGGCGGCGGTGGGCTCCGGCCCCCGCGGGGAAGGAGGGGCTGGAGGGGCGGGGGGCTGAGGAGGGCCGGGGGAATGGGGAGGGGAAGCTGAGAGGGGCTGGGGAGCTCCGGGCCTTAGCGGTGCAGGGGAAGCTGAGGGGGCGCAGAGGGGGCTCCGGGCGTCGGGAGCGCTGGTGGACTCTGGGTTGGGGGCTCAGGGGGGGCTTTGGGCCGTGGGAGTGGGGCTGAAGGAGGCGGAGGGGCCGGGGAGTGTGTGCGGGGGCCGCTGCCCTGCGGAGGGGTTGGGCTGAGGATTTGGGGGTCCGGCCCCCGAGAGCGGTGCGGGTGTTGAGGAGCGTCAGTCCCCAGAGATTGGGGCGCTCAGAGAGGGGTCCCGGGGCCACTCTGGCCCCTGGGAGTCGGGGGTGGCCATGGTCCGGTTTGCATATGTCCGGTCCCCAGCGTGCCCCTTGGCCTGGGGCTGGTGGTTTGGGGAGGGCAGGGCAGGGCTGGGATTTGGGGTGCGGGGTCGCGCTGCAGTGCAGGATCGATCCCCTCTGGGACCCCGGGCCCATTCCTGCCCAAACTGGGGTGTTCAGGTGCTGGAGGGAGCTGGGACACGAGCTGAGGTTGCTGCCTGTGCATCCCAGAGAGCCCCCAGGCCATCCCTGCCCCTCCTGCTCCCTCCCCCTGTGCCCCACAACTCCGGCTCCATTGGGATTTGCCATGTGACGCTTTTGAGTTTCGTGGCAGTGGAGGAAAAATCCTTCAGTTCAGCTCCTCCCGGAGCCGTGGGAGCTGGAGAAGCAGGGGTGAAGGGTGTTAATTATCCCACCCTTTCCCATCCTGAGGGAAAACAGAACCACGGAGGCTCCCAGTGATTAAGGATTTAGCGGCTCCAGGGGCATTTGTGGTGCTGAGCCAACGTGTGCCTGTGCCAGTGTGACCTCGGTGACGGAATGTGGCTGGAGGCCGCTCTGTCCGCGGGGATTTTGGTGCTCTGAGCAGTGTGGGAGGGCAGGGAAGAGCAGTGGAAGCTCGTGTGTGCTCTAAGGGAAAAAGCCGTGAAAACCTGTGGATATTCTGCATTTTAGCACTTGGGAATCTGTTGGTTTTTGCATTTGGACCCACGGGAATCATCTGCTCCACTTGTGTGTGTTGGGAATTGCCCAATTCCATCCCAGATTATTGATGGAGTAAGATCTTAAGCTGTCGGAGTTGTGTAAGGAATGAAAGCAGTTGTTGTGGGGAAGCGTTGGCTTTGCAGTGCAAAACCCAGCTCAGCATTCCCAGGGTTTTTCCCTGGGAAAAAAAAAAAAAATGGGGCTGAGTCCATGAATGTCCTTCAGTTCCTGACAGTGACACGTTGAAAACACTTGAGAACTTCACAGAGAGCCCCGGGAGGAGCCGAGGTGTGAAACACCAACAGGGTCGGGTGTCACACTGCCAGGGTGGGAGCTGCTCCCTCGAGCTGGGAGCTGCTCCCTCGAGCTGGGCGCTGCTCCCTCGAGCTGGGAGCTGCTCCCTTGAACTGGGAACTCTTTCCTTGTAGGAAGAGATGTCGGGAGAGAGCGTGGTGAGCTCAGCAGTGCCGGCGGCCGCGACGCGCACGACGTCCTTCAAGGGGAGCAGCCCCAGCTCCAAGTACGTGAAGCTGAACGTGGGGGGGGCCCTGTACTACACCACCATGCAGACCCTCACCAAGCAGGACACCATGCTCAAGGCCATGTTCAGCGGGCGCATGGAAGTGCTCACGGACAGCGAAGGTAAGGATCGGGATGCTCCCGGCGTCCTCCGCGTCCTTCCTCGGCAGGGGAAGGCAGAGGGGTTGTGGGAAAGTCAGAGGAACTGCTGTTTGTAGGCCTGGAGAGAGGTTGGGAGGGATGGAGGGTCTGTCCTGTAAGGAAAGGTTGGGAGAGTTGGGATTGTTCAGCCTGGAGAAGAGGTGGCTTTGGGGTGACCTAAATGTGGCCTTCCAGTGCCTGAAGGAGCTACAAGAGCAACAGAGAGAGAATATTTATAAGGGCCTGGAGTGGCAGGACAAGAGGGGATGGCTTCCCACTGCCAGAGAATTGGATTAGATATTGGGAAGAAATCTTTCCCTGTGAGGGTGCTGAGGCCCACAGGAGCTGTGGCTGCCCCATCCCTGGAAGTGTCCAAGGCCAGCTTGGATGGGGCTTGGAGCAACCTGGGATGGTGGAAGATGTCCCTGCCCATGGACTAAACAATCTTCAAGGTCCCTCCCAACCCAAACCGTGCTGTGGTTCCATGATTCCAGGATTATACAGCTTAGAAAAACGTGGAAAAAAAGACAAGGATGATCTGAGTAGTTGCCTGAACAGCAGAAGGACACTAAGAAGTGCCAAAGCTCCTGCCAGGAGCACCTGGAGCATCTTTTCCTTTCAGAATACTGACTCTAAAGCTCTAAAGCCGTGGAAAAAGGTGGGGATAGTGATTAGGAATCCGTGAGCTGGGACTTGTGTGTTCTATTTGAAGCTCAGAATGCCATTCCCTCTTCTTGTCTCCTTGGTTATAAATAAAACACAAAACATGCTCTGAACATGGGTATTTATGAGCTGAAAGCTGATTTTTTTAAAATGAAACCATTTTCTTGGGGGACTATTGACAGCTGACTTCCCTAAAACAGAACCAGTTGCAGAATTTTCAGAAAACTTGGAACTTTATCTCCACGTTCCCACGTTGTGGGCGTGCCAGAGTTTAATTGGAAGCTCAGCTTTATCTTCACGCTGATGTTTTACCCATAACAGTATTTAAAGACTTTTGTCTTTAACCACAGCCTCTGCAAAGCTGAGCCTGGAGGTTCAAACACCTCTCTTGGGATTAGTTAATTACAATTTGAAACTTTTGTTTGAATTTGCTGAAAATAGAGGAAATATAGTACAGGGTGAGGTGGGTTGGAGTGAGTTTTGAGTGTTTCAAAAGAGTCTATTTAGAGGTTTATAGGGCTCTTGTGATAAGCTTTCCTGAGATAAGAGGGAGTGGATTTGAAGGAAAAAATGTAAAAATACAGCCTGATTTGCTGAATATTCCTGGTTTAGCCAGAAGTCTTCGTATTTCAGCTGGGGAAAACAAAGCTGTGTTGTTCCAGGTGTTATCCCAGGCCAGGATAAAGTGGGAATGTGGGGGCTGTGCTTTGGGGCTCTGGATCAAAGGGATGCTTATCCTGGATACAGACCATGGAGGTTGCATAAAAAAAGTCAGTCTGTGGGTCAAATTTGGGAAAAAAAACCTGTCAAATGGGAATCAACAACTGGGAACACTGGAGGGGTAGAAATGATGTGAACCCTCTCCCTTTGCTAAACTTGAGGTAACTCCACCAGGATCTTCCTGTCCCTCCCTGAAGCTGCTTCAGTAAATTCGATAATTCCAGACTTCCCATGGTTGGAAGTGGATCGGAAATTCCAAATTCATTTTGGAAGCCCACCCTGGTGTGATCCCAATGTCCTGGGCAGCTCCAGGTACATCCTATTCCCAGGGCTCCGAGGCCCTGGAAGTGCAGGTGGTGTTTGCACCTCAAATCTGAGCATAGCTGGAGCTTCTCCTGCTAGAATACCATGTTTGGGATGTAAGATCACAAGTTTATTTTGCTGTGACTCCCACAGTGTCTGTGTGGGATTGTTCCATGGAACCAGTTTGTGTTTTAGTAGGAATTTGATACTTCCTGTGTGTTGTAACACAGACACTCCCAGTGCAGCAGTTCTTGCTTTATCTCCCCTTGCCTGGAAATTGGGACAATAGCACTGGGGCAGCTAAAGGAAACACTTTTTATCTGGAATTCTTCAAAATCCTCCAAATTGGTCACACCCAAAACCTGGCTCCAAACGAAATGTTTCGTAGGAAAAGAAGCCAGGCTTGGGGAGCAACTGGAAGGAGTGAGGTTTAACCAGTCTGGAATGTGGCACACTGGGTCCTGCTCTGTGTCTGAGATTCACATCCCAGCCCCAGCTCCTCCTTCCAGCTGAACAATTCCAACCTGCTGCTCCTCGGGCTGGAGGAGAAAAGTCTGGGCTTCTCTGGCTGTGGCAGATGATTGTTTGCATCTTACAAATTATTGATGAACTGTAGCAAATCGGTGTATTTGGAACATTTCCTTTGGATGGTAATGAGCAGGGAGAAGGATGTGAGTTTTCCAGGTGCATCCACCTGGTTCCAATCCTTTTTTTTCCTCTGACTCCCTGCTGCTGTTGGTGGGGAAGCTGTTCCTGGTCCAGCTGCTGATAAGAGAGTGGCACCTCAGGCAGTGTCCAGTGTCAGGCTCCTGTTTCACCTGCCAGGGCTTGGCTGGAAAATGTTGTCTGGTTTAGCTGGATGGTTTGGATCCTTTCCCGGAGAATTCCTGTAAGACAAAGATGAATTTCCTAAAGGTCTGATGTGTCCATGGACAAAGGCAGTGAGGGGAAGGGGGGGGTTCTGCCCTGCTGCCCAGGTGAGACCCCACCTGCAGAGCTGCCTTCAGCCCTGGGGCCCAGCACGGGACGGACGTGGAGCTGCTGGAGAGAGTCCAGAGAAGGCACCAGGAGGATCAGAGGGATGGAGCAGCTCTGCTGGGAGAACTGGGATTGTTCAGCCTGGAGAAGGGAAGGCTCTGGGGTGACACAAGTGTGGCTTCCAGGGCCTGAAGGAGCTGACAGAAAGATGGGAAAGGACTATTTGCAAGGGCCTGGAGTGACAGGACAAGTGGGGCTGGCTTCAAATTGCCAGAGGACAGGGTTAGGTGGGATATTGGAAAGAAATCCTTCACTGTGAGGGGCTGAGATGGAATTCCCAGAGAAGCTGTGGGTGCCCCATCCTTGGAAGTGTCCAAGGCCAGGTGGGACAGAGCTTGGAGCAACCTGGGACAGTGGAAGGTGTCATTGTCATTGGCAGGGGGTTGAAATTGGATAAACTTTAAATTCCCTTCCAACCCAAACCATTCCATGATTCTATGTTCCACACAGCTCATGGATTCTGTGTCCCTTCCTAAACGGGTCACAGGATGTTTTTGGAACACTGCAATTAAAATATAGCTCTAAAAGGCTTCAGCCCACTTGTTGGCTCTGCTGTGGCCGAGTGGCAGCGGGGTCACTTCCCTGTGACTCATCTCCTTTGGGCTGTTTGGGGGGAACAGAAGGGTTTTTAAAGCTCTTCTAGTGGTCACTCAGATTTTGCAACGCTACTGGAAGTGTTTTCTCATCCCCACATGAAAATGAGCCATTCTGCTGCAGTTTCACCATCTGTAAACATGAAGTTGCAGCAGATTTTTGCAGCCTACAAGGAATTACAGAGGAGAACAGAGGAGTTTGGGGATGGCAATTCTGCTCTCAGCTGGCCTTTTACCTGCCTGTGTGCTCCAGTGAGCTTGGGAAGCAGCTGCCTTTGTGGAATATGGATGGCTTGGGTTGGAAAGGACTTTAAAGCTCACCTTGTTCCACCCCCTGCCACGGGCAGAGACACCTTCCACTAAATCTCCCACTTAAATGGGATTTCTTGCTTTCCATACTCTGCATTGCCAAATGGGCTTCTTTCTGCTCTAGTTGGATTAGCCATTAGCCTGGATCAGTCCTTTGTTCCATGATTTCTGTCTCTAGTTCTGTCTCCAGTTTGTTGTTCCAGCCTGTAAAATCACACTTGGAGCACACATTGTGTTGTCTGTGGACAGCAGGAATGAGGGAGCTGGGAAGCCTGGAGTGAACTGCTCCACAGTGTCTCCTTTTCCCTCAGAAAGGGCCATGTTCCCTTTCCACATTGAACCAAATGTTCAGACTTTCCTCATAATTCCATTCATGCAGAACACACAGGGGCTGCTTTAACCTACTTTCCTTATTTGTCCAAAATATGACTCCTTCCCCACAAGCGTTTCCTCGCTGCATTCCTGAGCCTCAGCCTGTGAGAGTGGCCATCTGTTCACTCAGGGAATCTCCAGCCTCAGCACTGCCTGGCTTTTCCAGGGTCCAGCCTGATTCCAGCAGAGAGAGGTGAAATGTGGATGCTGCACCCAAAGGTGCTTTGGTTGTAACTCTTTCCTTCCCTGGAGAAGAGAAAGCTCCAGGGAGACCTTGGAGCTCTTAGAGATTCCAGGAGAGCTGGAGAGGGACTTTGGACAAAGGCATGGAGGGACAAGACAAGGGGAAGTGGCTGCCCACTGCCAGAGGGCAGGGATGGATGGGATATTGGGAAGGAATTCTTCCTGTGAGGGAGGTGAGGCCCTGGCACAGGGTGCCCAGAGGAGCTGTGGCTGCCCCATCCCTGGAAGTGTCCCAGGCCAGGTTGCACAGGGCTTGCAGCAACTTGGGCTAGTGGAAGGTGTCCCTGCCCATGGCAGGGGTGAGACTGTATGACCTTTAAGTTCCCTTCCAACCCAAACCTTTCCATGATTTTCTTCCTGCTGCAATCCTGAGCTCCAGGGCTGGGGCTCTGCCGCACCCTCCGCTCACATTCCCCGTTCCATCCTCACGCTCCCAGTTCCATCCTGTCCTCCCAGCAGTTTGCTCTCTCGAGGCCTTTTGCCACGTTCATCTCAGCTTGTCCTTACCGTGGCCTTCCTGTGTCCCCAGGCTGGATCCTGATCGACCGCTGTGGGAAGCACTTTGGGACAATCCTGAACTACCTGCGGGACGGCGCCGTGCCGCTCCCGGAGAGCCGCCGCGAGATCGAGGAGCTGCTGGCTGAGGCCAAGTACTACCTGGTGCAGGGGCTGGCAGACGAGTGCCAGGCAGCCCTGCAGGTGGGCACAGGGCTCAGGGGCTGCTGGGGGTGGGCAGCATGATCTGGGCAGAGCTGGATTTTCTCCTGGTCTTCACGTGGTGATTTTGGAGGCCGGGATGGAAATTGGAATAGCTCGTGTTGCCATCTGCTGGAGTGTGGTCACATCCAGGGAAACCAGCTTCTTCCCAGAGCTGCTGGGAGTCTTGTTGTGTTCTTTGTTATGCTCTGAGGTTCCCATCTTGGGTTTGATGCCACTGTCACTGGTGTCCTCTCTGAGAGAAGCCCCATTCCAGATCCTGCTGCTTAACTGGGCACAGGACATTCAGTGGTGGAGAGCAGGAATGGATACCTCAGGTGCTCCCAGAAGAATGGTGCCTGGCCAGGCATGGCCCAGAAACCACCACTGGGACAGACTGGACACTGACCCCTCAGCACAGATCATTCCCAGGAAATGTGGGTGTGCCCTGGGATCTGTTGTCACTCAGGTGCTGTTTGGTTCTTGCTCCCACAGAACAAGGATGCGTACGAGCCCTTCTGCAAGGTCCCGGTGATCACCTCCTCCAAGGAGGAGCAGAAGCTGATTGCAACCTCCAACAAGGTGAGAGAGCCTGGGATGTGCTGTGGGGAGAGCTGGGGGTGTCCAGCCTGGAGAGGAGAAGGCTTTGGGGAGACCTCAGAGCTCCTTCCAGTGCCTGAAGGGATTTCAAGAGAGCTGGAGAGGTGGACAAGGGATGGAGTGACAGGATAAGGGGTGATGCCTTTAAGCTGAAGGAGGGCAGGGTTAGATGGGATATTAGGAAAAAACCCTTCCCTGTGAGGGTGGGGATGCCCTGGCACAGATTTCCCAGAGCTGTGGCTGCCCTATCCCTGGAAGTGTCCAAGGCCAGGTTGGAGCAACCTGGGCTAGTGGAAGGTGTCCCTGCCCATGGCAGGGGGTGCTGATAAGATAGAGGGAAGATAAGAATAGGTGAGGATCCAGTCCCAGAAGGGGTCAGGAGGGATTGCAGCCCCGTTGCCAACCTGTGCATCACAGGTATGCAGCAACAGCAGTAAGGCCACCAAAATCCCACTGGGAATTTGTCATTGCAGCTTCTCTGTGGGGCCTTGGGCTGAGCTGAGATTCCAGCTCTGGCTGTGCTCCCTCATCTGTGCTTTGTTTCTTACAGCCAGCAGTGAAGCTGCTCTATAACAGAAGCAACAACAAATATTCCTACACCAGGTAAGTGACTTCAGCTGGAATTGTTGGAAGTTTTTAATAGATTAAAATCCATAAGAGTGTTCTTTTTCTTCTCCCAGACCCAAATGACTGATTGGTGTTGGCAGGCACTCCATTTTTTCCCAATTAATTTCAAACTGGAGTCAGAAGGGAGTCTGCTGCCATCAATGGAATGATGAGCCTGTGCTATTTCTGTGCCAGAGGAGTTCCTCTAATCCTTAGGTGCAGCTGGCAGAGGCTCCTGGCCAAGTGCTGTCTGCATTCCCGTGGATTGCAGTGTGGCAGTTGAACAGGGAGCTCAGTGAGTGCTGAAATCATCAAGCTGGGGTAGCCTTGTCTCCTTTCCCTTATTCTCTTATAAATTTCATGCCATAACAGTGCCCATCCAGCTGGTGCTGAGCTCAGGAATTTGGTTTGATTTGGCTGATAGGATTTTGCTCCCCAGGTGAAATGGCCTTGGGCAGTCGTTCACGGGGCTGTTGCTGCTGTATTGCTGCTGCTTCAGGTTTTCCTGCCTTTAGTAGTGAAATAATAAGAATTAATTTCTTGGCTTTCCCCCTTCCCTGGAAGTGTCCAAGGCCAGGTTGGATGGGGCTTGGAGCAACCTGGGCTACTGCAAGGTGCTCCTGCCCATGGTACAGGGTGGCACTGGATGGGCTTTGAGATCCCTCCAACCCAAACCATCCTGGGATTCCATGACACAGCAATCTGGGTGTTCAGGGCTCTCAGTGCTCACTGCTCCCACTCTTCCCATGTGCTCTGTAAATTCCTGCTGCTGCCTCCATCCCACAGCAACTCCGATGACAACATGCTGAAGAACATCGAGCTCTTTGACAAGCTGTCCCTGAGGTTCAATGGGAGGGTGCTCTTCATCAAGGATGTCATTGGGGATGAGATCTGCTGCTGGTCCTTCTACGGGCAGGGCCGCAAGATCGCCGAGGTCTGCTGCACCTCCATCGTTTATGCCACCGAGAAAAAGCAGACCAAGGTACAGGAAAACTGGGAATGCTCCAGCCTGGCACCCTGACAGCTGAACAGGCTGGCACTTTGTCATTGTTCAGCACTTCTGGAGGATAATCAATGCATTGAGAGTGGGGCAGCACCTGGAGCTCATCCTGGGGGTGGAGCAGGAGCTGCCTGCTCAGGGCAGTTGGGATATTCCATTAAGCACTGTGGTATTCCATTAAGCACTGTGGTATTCCATAATGTTCAGCCGAGCTCTATCTTCAGATAAACTCGTGCATTTAACCATGTTTGGGTTTGGGGGTTGCAACTAAATGATCTTTTAAGGTCTCTCCCAACCCAAACCATTCCCTGGTTCTACACAGCCCCATGTAAGGAGGGATCCAGCAATGGCACCTTCCCTGTATCCTTCCCTTTCCCAGGAGAGCTCTGCCTGATTCTGGTAAAAACCAAACTTGTTGGTCTCAAAAGCTGGAAACAATTAATGGAACAGAAAGGGTTGTGCCTGAAAGGATTTCTGTGGCTGGGGTGCAATTAAGAAATGGTAACAGCAGGTTCCAGGAACCCAAACCGAGGTAACCTGGTGCCTGCAGCGAGTGACCTTCTCTTCCCTGCCTGCCAGGTGGAGTTCCCAGAAGCCCGAATTTACGAGGAGACCCTGAACATTCTGCTGTATGAATCCCAGGATGGGAGGGGGCCGGACAATGCCCTCCTGGAAGCCACGGGAGGGGCTGCAGGGCGCTCCCACCACCTGGAGGAGGACGAGGAGCGGGAGCGCATCGAGCGCGTGCGAAGGATCCACATCAAGCGCCCCGATGACAGGGCCCACCTGCACCAGTGAGCCTGGGGACCCCTGCAGCTCTGGGGAAGGGGCTGCCCTGCAGCAGGACCAGGCAGTGCAACTCCTGTCCAGCACAGTCTGTAAATTGTGATTTGTAACAAACTCTAGGTTATTTGGGGTATTTAAATGCGGTAGTTGTAGGGCGAGGATCAATGAGGTTACTGGGCAGCCTGGAAGGGCCTGTTGAGCAGCTGGAGAAATGCCCGGAATTTTTAGCACTCTTGTCGTTGCTGTTTTGTGCTGGAGAGGAGGAGGACTGGCTTCCTGAGGCTTTGGTAATGATCCTGCACTTTAAATCCAAAACAACAAACAAAAGCTCAGCCAGCCACCCTCCTTCCCTCCAGGCACTCCGTGACCCTCCTGGGGCGGGGGGAAAGGCAGGGATCTGGACCCAGAGCTGCTGCACAGCTCCCTGGCTCCTGGGAGAGAGCTCGGGAGTGCTGGGGGTGACTCCCCAAAGGACAAATGGCACAGGCTGATGAGATTCCTGGAGTGCTGGGGGCAGAGGGACCCCTCAGAGCAGTGGGAGGGAGCAGGGGCTGTGCCCTTGGGCTCCCACAGCTCTCAGGATCTGCTCCTCCAAGGGTTCAGTGGAGCTTCTGCAGCACTGTGCTGGGGACACCCATCCCTGCTTTATCCCTACGGTTCAAGGTTAAAATTCCTCCCAAAGGAGGAGGATCAGGAGCAAATTGTCCACGGTTGCTTTCCCTGGGAATGATGTTGGTACTGGTCAGTGCTTAGAGCTTCTGTCTGAGCCTGGATCTCAGCTGTGGGGTTGGTTTCCAGCAGCTCCCAGGCAGCAGGAGTCACTGCAGGTTCAATCCCCCCCTATGCAGGGGGTTCTTGGTGGGGGGCAGCAGCCCTGGTTCCCTTCTGGAACTGATCCAGGAGCGTTGCCTTGCTCTGAGCGAGGGGAAGGAGAAGCAGGCAGCAACCCAGAGGCAGATATTCCCTGTTTGACTTCCTCCTGAGGGTATTCCAAGTCTTCCCAGTCATGGCAGCTGTGTGTGTGGAAGGGCAGAGCACGGAGAAGGCCACTGCACTGTGCTTTTCTTCGAGTGCTTTCCTCTTGTCCATGAATATTTTATCTACCTCCTCGTCTCCTGTTGCCTGTCGTGGAGTCAAGTGACAGCGCTGGTGGGAGGTGGGGTGTCATTCCATAGGGAGGTGGGGTGTCATTCCATAGGGCTGGGAGCAGAGCCACAGCTGTGCCAGTTCAGGTCACCAGTCCTGGGGGGGACAGAAACCCGAGGTAGGAAGTGTTAGACTTGCACTGCAGCAGCACTGTGGGTGACACCGGAGCACTCTGCCCTGGGCTAGAGTTTCTTTTGACACTTTCTCTGGAACATTTCACACTGGCTTTAACAGCCAGGCTCCTCTGGAGCAACAGCTCTGTGTTCCTGCTCCAAGGATCCCTGCTCCTGGCTCAGGGCTGCTAAGGATGTGGGAACAGTGTGAAAACCAAAGGTGCTGCAGCAGCACCAGCCACGTTGGTCTGTTCCACAGGGCATTTACACCCCAGCTCCACAGAGCTCAGTGGTAGAGGCTGAAAAACACCACGAAGTGGCTGTGCAGTTTTGGATCATCAAGTAAAGCTCAAAAGATTTCAAAGTTAGTCCGAGGCCATCTTTCTAGTAACCAAAGACTTCTCCACCTTGCAGGCAGCTGGTGGCTGTGGCAGGTGGGGGTGTTGTACCTGTCCCCTCTCCTCTTTCTCCTGCAGCTGCCGATTGTTCACTGAGAGCTCCACAGATCCCCTGAGGTTCAGCAGCTGCAGCTCTGTCCTGACACCTCAGGGCTTCCAGTTTGAGTTGTACAGTACCTGTTTGCAGCACCCTCTGGGGCTGGAGCAGTGCAGAAGGGGAAGGAGCCAGTGCCTCTCTCCTCTCCCCTCAGGGCTGGGATAAGCTGGGGGCGAGGCAGGGAAGTCCTGGATTGCTGTTTCTCCAGCACTGTGTACTTTGACACTTACTGGTGATTACTGGGCTGTTACTGGGCATCTCAGCATCTGGAACAGCCCTGCTGGGGGTGGAGGCTGTGTGTCAGCAGAGGGTGAACAGGGACCAGCACCAGTCCTGCAGCAAACCCTGCTCACTCCAGCTGGGAGCTGCTCTCCAGCAGGCTCAGGGCAGCTCATCCCTGGCTGTGCTGACCTACCTGGAGGCCCCACTCCAGGGGGGCAGAGCAGCTTCAGCCCCAGGAGGTGACACCAGTACTAAGCACCTGACAGATCACAGCTACGTGATTAACTTCTCTGTAAATAGATCCTTAACTGGCTTCAGGCTTTTCCTTTTCAGGTTATGCAAACTCACTTCTTAAAAACCAGGGGAGGGCTGTTTTTAATCTTTGTAGAGCTGTTGGTTTAGCAAAGTCACTCCAGGAGAGTTTCAATTTCAGTTCTGTTACTGTGTTTGTGGGCAGACTCTGCCTTAACTCACTCCTGAGCTCACCCTCTGGGTGCTGGAGTGGTGCAGCACAGCAGCCACTGTGCTGTCCTGGGGACTGTCCTTTACCTGCTGCCCCTGTCCTTGCTCTGGGCACACCCTGGCCCTGCCCTTGCACAAATGCTCTCAGTCCTGAGCCTCGTTACCCTTAAGTGGTTTTGCTCTGAGCTCTCAGGTGCAGCTGGGGCTCAGCGCAGGTGTCCTGGGCACAAGCAGCTCTTCAGATTATCCTTCCCTGCCTCCCAGTGCCAGGGAGAGCAGAGCTGGCTGCTTCCATTCTCCAGCACCAGCAGTGACAGCACAGCCCAGGGGAGCTGAGGAAAGTCCCCCTGGGGAAGGGGATTTTGTCCCCTCCCAGCTCCTGACACGGGTGGGGCTGCACGAGGAGGGGACAGGGACCAGCCCTGGTGACCCCTTCCCACCTCTGTCCCTGTAGCACCAAAGCAGCTGCTCCTGCACTTCCCCAAGGCAGGTTTGGATCCCCTGAGCCCCAGCACCTGGGGAAGGCTCCAAGCTCCCATCCTACCTTAGAGCAAAGTGTAGGTAGAACCTTTCGGTCTTAATGGAATTGTTTCATGGACAACAGCAAATTCCTGTTCTGTACAATCATTCCCACCTGTCCAGACTTCTGCACAGAACAAGCTTCAGCTGGATTTCAGTGTATGGTTGATGTTTGCAATATGTACTTTTGGTTTTTTAATATAACACAGTAAATTAGAAGATATTTCATATTTACATGCGAGTCGCTTTATTACTTGCTTGAAGCTCCATGTCCTTGTGGGCTGTGGGGCTGGAGGAACTTTTGGGATGAAATATCAGATCTCCATCCTAATTAATGTCAGTTTGACCTCCCAGCCCCCCCTGTGGGGAGCTTTTGGGATTCTCTCTGGTCAGTCTGCCTTGAGAAAAGGTGTTTTTACACCAGGGTTAACACTGATCTGCACTTTTTGCAGTGCTCCTGAGTAGTGACTCAAAGTACAGCTTGAGAAGCCTTTTGGCTTCTGTCCTAATCCTTCCTGACCTCTCAGAGATGGAGATTTTACCTTGGAACTTTGGGGATAAATCTCCCTGTGGCCATGTAATGAGCATCTCCTTCTGGGAATGTTCCAGCAACATCAGGGAATTTATTTATCTAGAGCTGAATTGTTATAAGCTATAAAAAAAGAGCCTAAAAGATGCAAACAAACTCTCAAATCACAGCAGCCCTGTAGCATCAAAGATTCCAGGGGAGATGTGAGGGCTGGTCTCATCCTGCAGGCTCCTTTCTGCTCCCAGCCAAGGCAGGGACTGGGAACAGGAACTGGTTCTCATCAAGACTTTCTCGGGGTTGACACCTGGGAGGAAAAGAGGAAGGAGCCATTAAATCAGGAATCCTCAGGGTGCCTGGGAAAAGAGGTGGTGGTGGAATTTCTCTTTGCCCATTGGTACACAGAGACAATTCCCTCCATCTCCAGCCTGCAGGATGGAAAACTCCACCTGGAATTCTTCCTTGGACCTGTCAGCTCCTCAGAGGACCTGCTGGGCTGACAAGAAGTGCCTTCCCTCCATCCCCCAACCCATTTCAGGCATAACTTGGTCGAGGGAGGCAGCAAGAGGTGGAAAACATCACCTGAGGCCTCATTTTGCAGATGTATGTTGAGTTTGGGTCAGGCCAAATTTTCTAAGTGCCCACACCAGGAGCCAGCCTTGCTCCCTCATCCCTGGGACAATTCCTGCACAATCCCTGGAGCTGCAGCACCGAGCTGGGACACCCCAGCCCTCATGCAGGTGACACTGATGGGGTGGTCTGCTTTGGGAGGGGACTCAGTCCCTCCTGGACTCCCAGGAAGGGGGAGCTGTGCTCTCTGCAGGTGGAGATCCAAAGGAAGAAGCAGCTCCTGAGCTCAGGTGAGGCCTTACCACTGTGAGCTGTCCAGTTTTGTCCTTGAAGACCTGAGGCTCCGGCCCCACCGTGAACACCATGGTCGCCTCCTTCCCAGAGCCGACGCGGAACCGGAGGCTGGAAGCACAGAATGCCCCTGGAGAGCTCTCCCCACAAGAGACTTTGCTCTAAACCCCCTTTATTTCTGTTCCCTGGGTAAATCTCATTAGAAGAGCAGATCAGAGCCTCCAGCTTAGGTGAATTTCCTAAACAATTGCATTATCCCAGCAAGCCAAAGGGGTCGATGAATGGAACAAGCCTGCCCAGCCCAGGCTTTTGAGTGTTCCTGGTGCAATTAAGCACTGGAAGCTAAGCAGATCTGACCTAGAGGAAAGCACTGAGCACACCAAATCTAATTAGAGCTGAAACGCAAAGGCCAGGCTGCAAAACTGGAGCAGAAGTGCAGGTTTCACCTGCCAGCTCCAATTCCTGGAGAGGTTGGAGACATGGACTGCATCCACCTGCCAGGAGCTCGGGGCTGGGACTGGGAAGATGCTGCAATCACATTTTGGGTGTCCTCAATCCTTCTGGGAGAGGAGCATTTGTCCTGAGGTGACCCCACAGCTTCCCAGCTGGCTTTCCTGGGGCTAATGGGATCCCCTGTGGAACACTAAAGCCACGACCTCACACCCAGGTCACATCAGAAAACTGAAAAAAAAAAAAGTAGGCTTAAAGTACGATCGCCCAGAAATAAGTTGGGTTTAGGCAGGTGGGGCATGGGCAGCTCTCAGAGCAGAGCAGCACCCCTAGGAAGGTGCAACCAGCATGGAAGCAGGATTCATTAGCCTGGGAAAAAAGTTGGAATGGTTTGTAATATATTTTCTCCCAGTGCATCCCATCTCTTCTCCCTGTGCCTCTGGAAGTCACGAAAACAGAGATGCTGCTGCACCAGACGTGTCCAGCTTTGGGCACTGCTGGGGTGATGTCCATAGTCTTGACCTAGTCCAGGCCTAAAAGGTTTTTCCATAAAACAGATGCTACCCATCCACCTTGCTGCCTTCCTTACCTTCCCTTCACCACTTTAACCACGCTTTGCTTGTTGGCCAATATGCAGAGCTTGGTCACTGTCTCAAAGATGTGCTCACACTGCAGTATCACATCTCCCTGGAAACAAAAAAAAAGAGGGATAAAGTCACCTGGCATCACCCCAGCACGTGATGGTGCAGAGAAACTCCTTTGGAATGCCAGAGCAGTGAGTGCTGGGCAGAAGTGACCAATTTAAACACCTTTTCCAGGGATTATTTAGGATTTATTGGTTCTAAGAAAAAGCAGGAGCATGTCCAGAGAAGGGGATGGAGCTGAGAAGGGCGTGGAGAATCAGTCAACACCAGGAGGGGCTGAGGGAGCTGGGAGGGCTCAACCTGGAGAAAAGGAGGCTCAGGGGGAACCTTCTGGCTCTGCACAACTCTTGGACAGGTTGGGATTCCAAGTGAAAGTTTTCATGTTGATACAGCAAGAATGTAAAGGCCTGGCTGATTACACACTTACTAAAACCAGGAATTGTGTGTCATTCCAGGAGTTTATAGGATGGTATCAGGAGCATCAGCCCCATGACCTCACTTTAAGCACCAGCTCACAGGAGCTGTGTCCCAATTTCCTACCTTCTGCTTGTTGTCCTCGGGAACATGAATGACCACGATGCCATCGCTCAGGTTACTGGTGGAGATCCCTTCAAAAGAACCCCAAAATTAGAGGAAAACTTCCCAAACCCAGCTCCTTCCCCCAGGAGCAGTCACATTCCTGAAGGAGGGCTCTGTGCTTCCCAAGAGCGAAGAATATTCCCATTCTTAGAGCAAAACACACAAAGCTCCTACTTTGATTAATTAATCTGAGTTTTCAAATACCTTCTGAGGGTCCCTTTATGTCACCCATTGTCCATAGTCCAATTCCAACAGGGGTGATTTAAAGCCCTGCACGAGCTGTTTGCTCCAAACCTTTCCAGAAGAGGGAGAAGGATCCATTCTACTCCTGAACTGTACTTCCAACAGTGCCAGGATTAAAAAATACCCACAAACCAGCGTAGGAAAGTTTTGGGTTATTTTTTGTCCCCTCTATGTCAGTAGAAAGTGATGTCCTCCTGCACTTGAACACTTCAAGGAACTCTTACTCATAAAATCATCCTTCAAGGCTTTGTCCAGCCCCCAGGAAAAGAGGGATAGATCGTTCAAATATCTTTCAAGACAATGCTTCAGAATTTCATCCTTCCTAAAGGATGCCTGGCAGGACAGGAAGCCCCACAACAACTCACAGAACCATCATGGAATGGTTTGGGTTGGAAGGAACGTTAAGGACCATCCCATTCCACCCCCTGCCATGGGCAGGGACACCTTCCACTAGCCCAGGTTGCTCCTAGTCCCACCCAGCCTCAGACAATGACTCCCACTGATACCTTTCAGCGTGGAATACTCGATTTTCTGCTTGATCTTGGCCATCTCCACCACGTAGGCCGAGCTCTGGGTCAGCACCAGGAGCCGCTCCCGCGCCTTGAAGCCGTTCCTGTCATATTTTATCACGGGGGTCACATACTGAAAACAACGAGTTGGAATCAGCATTTCCACTCCTGCAAGCTCCTGCTCCGGGGGTTTGGATTTTCCAGACTGGCAGCAGCGAGGAGCAGCTCTGCCTGTGGAGCTGCAGGTCCCAGCTCACAGCAGCTGTGAGCTCACAGGGGTCTGCATCCCTTACCCTGGGAAATTCAGGAGGGAGAATCCTGTTCTGGGAATGATGGAGCCCCTGTGCCCTCCATGGCATGACCATGGGAAGTGCATGGACACTCCAGCTCTGCTCCTGCCCTGGGCAGGGTTAGGAATGTTCTTTAAGCTTTCATTAAAAGGAACCTTAAATAACTTCTAATTAGGTATATTTTGAAACCTGTCTCCAATTTAAAAGCAAGGAAATGGTGGCTCCACTGCTCTTCATCAGTTCCTGTGTGAGCAGCCAGCTCCAGGACTCTGTGAAGGTAATTCCAAGAGTTCTGTCCTTCCTTTACCTTGATGTTCTCCCCACGGATGAGCTGCAGCACTTTGGGGTTTAGGTCATTCTCCTCTGAGGAGCAAACCAGAAAGAGAAACTGGGTGTGGGTGACAGAGCCACAGCCCCAGACAGATACTCCCCACCCCCCAGAGGACACCAGGGAGCTGCTTTAGCTGTCTTCATCCCAATTGGCCTTTTCCCCTTGGAATGCTCCCTTCCAAACCGAGAGTGGTCACCTCCAGCTGCTCCCAACCCCATTTTGGTGCCTTTTCCTGCCTGACAAGTAAGTTCACACCGGGAGTTTCTGCCTGTTCTCGAGTCTGCTGTTGGTTCAAACCCTGATCCATGCCAGCCCCCAGAGAATTCTGCTTAGGATCATGGCTCTCTGTCCCAGAGGGATCCCAGTATCCCCAGTGTGGGAACAATCAGGCAGATCCATCACTGCATTCACGTCCTCGATGTGACAGAAGGAGGAACTCCAAAGGCAGGTGATGCTGCCTCTGCCAGGAGGGAATTTCTCTTGGGAAAGAGTCTGTTTGGTCAAGCAGGACTTTCCTGAGCCAGGAGCACATGGCTGAGGCCTCCAGGGGTTTGCTGAACTCACTCAGGCGGGTCTCCAGGAAGGGCTGGCCAAGGCTCTCCAGGTATCCCTCCTTCTTCCCGCTGAAAACAGCACTGGTCACCACCTTCTGCTGCAGCTGATGGGAGAAGGAAAGGCCTTTACACTGGAATTCCTCCACTGGGAACACCAGCAGGGACAATGCAAACACTGCTACTCCACAGCATCCTTCTGCCCACCCAACTCATGGAATCTTGGAATTGTGCTGCGCTCCTGCCGGCAGCTTTGGGTTATTCCTGTGTTACACCACACGAAGGGGCAGCAGGGAAAATCCTACTGATTTTTTTTGTTATTTATAGGTCTTTTCCAATTACATGGAGAGCAGTTTGCATGCCATGAATTAAGCCCCATGTGTCTGCTCTGTCCATTATGAGGGACACCGGAGGAAATCCCTGGCTCCAGGAGTTTTTGCTCTCATCCCTGAGGGACTGATTGGAGCAGCAGGATCAGAAGGTGCTGCCTGTGTTCCAGAGGATCCTCAGGGAGCAGTGATCACTGTTTGAACTCCCACATTTGCATTCCAGAGGTTGTTACCTGCACTTTCCTCTCGGCAGTGAGCCCTCGGCAGTATTTCCTCACCAGGTTCCTCCTGCAGATTTTCTGGAGCATCTCAGATGTCTGCAAGAAAAAACCCAGGAAAAAATAAAGTAGGGAAGTTGTTCAAACAGCTCTGTCTGTGCCATGAGCCTAAAGCACCGTGGGATTATTTTTATCTTTATTAGGGTTCATGAGTTCACTTTTCTGTCAGTGCGTTTTCCCTTTCTATTGCTTAAACCAACACGGAACTTCCTCATTTCTCTTGGAAACACCAACCACTGTGCCATTCCTCCCATTCCCACCCAAACACTGCAGATCTGGGGCTTTTCCAAAGGCTCTGAACAGAGGATGAAGCAGCAGCAGATCATTTCCTCCCACCTGCAATGTGCACACACATGGCCACCAAACAAGAGCCGCCTCCACCTCTCCCAAAGCCTCCAGAAACTCTCACCTCTTCCAGGATGGAGGGAGGCTGGAGCCAGCTCTCATCCAAGACATTTTTTGGGAGGTGGTCTCGGAGTTTCATCAGGTAGTAGTACTGTGAGAGCCTCACAAAGTCCCTGTTCTCTGGGCAAAGGGGTTTCTTCCGATTGATGAAGCCGTTTATGAACCTACAGAAAATATCCCATGACCTCCAGAAATCCATGGAAATGAGGGGAGGGAGGGGAGGATGACACACAACAGGCTAAGGATCACTGGTGTAAGCTCAGGTGCACTGAGGGTCAGCCATGGAAATCTCAAGCTTTAGAATATTCTAAATATTAACAGTTTTTGCCAAGTTCTGCTGGCCAAACCATGGTGCTTTGGAATTCGGAAGGAATCAGCTCTACTTCAGCAGCTGAGTTTAGGGGAGTGGAGAGGGAGGATGAAGGAGTGGAGGGGCATAAGATAAATTAGGAAGAAGTTCTTCCCTGTGAGGGTGCTGAGGCGCTGGCAGAGGTTACCCAGAGAAGCTGTGGCAGCCTCATCCCTGGAAGTGTCCAAGGCCAGCTTGGATGGGGTTTGGAGCAGCCTGGGAGAGTGGAAGGTGTCCCTGCCCGTGGCAGGGGGTGGCACTGGATGGGCTTTAAGTTCCCTTCCCACCCAACCCATTCCAGGATTCCGTGGTTGGGAAATACGGTCGGGACAGTTACTTCCTGATGGTCTGCACCGCCCACGTCCTCTTCTTGGCAGCTCTCCGTGCCAGGGCTCCTCTCCAAAAGGCCTCCAGCTTGATTGCTGCAAGAGGGAATCAGTCCTGGGCCTTGGCCTTCACACTGACCCAGCAGAAGTTAAAACTGGTTCTTTTGCAGCTCTAAAAATCAGCTGGTGGGAACAGCACGTTTGGAAGGTTCTCTTCTCCGTGGTGGATCCAGCTCCACCTGCGCTGTGGGGCTCAGCACCGAGGCCAGGCCTTGTCCCTGCTCAGCCTCCTGCTGTCCCTGCCCACAGCCCAAAAAGCTGCTTGGAGCCTACACTTTATGTCAGCCTGCTGTGATAAGAGGGGTTTCTCCCACAGCAGCTGATGATCAACCCCCAGGTACCCCGGAATGTCCCCTCGCGAGTGACGGAAGCTGCTGCTGCTCCTCAGAGCTGCTCCCACAGCTGAGGCCAAGAGCAGCTCGTGGTGTGAGGATCCAAACAGAACTAAAGGAACCTCTGCAAATGCTCTGGGGTGCAGCTGCCACCTCCTCTGCCCACAGCACCGTGGATTCAGGACCTCCCAAGGCCCCAGCTCCTGTGGAAAGCCCAGCCCTAAGAGAATCCCCCATTCCAGAGCCCGTACCTGCTTTCCTCTTCTTCTGGTACGCTCTTTTCCCGAGGAATCCTTTGTATTTGGCCTGGAGTCTGGAAACTGGAAAGAAGGCAGAGATATCACTGGCACCTGCAGGGTCAGGGCACTGGGGAACTGAGTTCCTGTGCTCCATGGCACAGGGAACAGAGGGACCACAACACCAACAGGACCCTGTAGGTACCGTGCCCTTCAGTTGTGTTTTTCAAGCAGGTACAGACTAGGATGAGACAGGAGAGATCCCAATCCCAAGGGAAAGGCACTTGGTGCATCTGGGCCTGGACAGGCAGTCATAGGACCGAGGAGTTCTAAAGGAGCCACCTATCCAGGGCTCAAGCAGGGATTTCTCCCCAGCCTGGAGCAACTTTACTGAGTTTTCCATGGATTCTGCAGAGCTGTGCAGACCAGGGTTGGGAGAGACCTTAAAGCCCATCCCGTTCCACCCCCTGCCATGGGGTGGGACACCTTCCACCATCCCAGGTTGCTTCAAGCCCCATCCAAGCCAGAGCCAGGAACAAGGATCCCCAGGCTCCTCTGTCCCAGACCAAGGGAACAGGAGCCTTACTCAGCAGGTGCTTTCTATACTCAAAGGCATCTTCCGTGGCAAACAGGGTCTTTGGGAAACGGATGAATATTTTGGTTCTGAAAAAGAGACCAGGAGCAGGTTATCCATGGTGAGCCATCCTTCCAGCTGCCCTGAGCAGGCTCAGAGCCCCCCCAACAGCTGTAATGCCACCCAAGCCCAAGCTGCATTGGGCTGCCCAGGCAAGCAGGAGAAGCTGGAACCCTAGCCCACAGATGGAAAAAACAAGGCTGGATTCAAGCTCCCATGGAAACAGGTAAAAATAATGAGGAAATTTGTGTATTTGGGGTTTTATATCTCTCCTTGCTCCTGCCACAGACAGGACAGAGTATCCAGGACAGCAAACACTGAGCAGCAGAGTAGCCAGAGCAAGGAATTTACCTTCCTAATTTGTATTCCTCAGGCTTGTAACCAATGTGTTTGATGAGCCTCTCCACACCCTCTGCTGCTGGCCCATGCCAGTGTGGCCAGGTAGCTGGACAGAGACTTTTGTACCTGAAAGATCAGCAGGACAACAACACAAATTATATAAAGTTTGAGGAGCTCCCTCAAATTCCTTCTGCTTTACTCAAGGCAGAAGATGCCAACGCAGATCAAAATGATGCAGGCAAGACACAACATGCAAAGGGTACTTCTGAAGCAGAAGAGCATCTGCTGACAACTCCCACTGCTGGGACTCGAGTTTTGCTTGCTCTGGAGCCCTCAGGAGGGCAGGATTTGCTGGGCACTGGAGAAGCAGCTCCCTCACCTTTGCAGGAAGAGCTCGTACTTGCGCCGGTACGCAAAGCCGGCCCGTCTCACCCTCAGGTGCTCCATCAGCCCCAGGTACTTCACCTGGTGTCGGATCAGGAAATCATCAAACTTCCCTGGAGCAAGAGCACACCTTCACTGGTCAGTTCTGCCTGGGGAGGCTCACCCACGTGTCCATGCATTGGGGGAAATCGGGAAGGAATCAAATCCCCGATTACCCACGGGGATGAATTTGCCGCCAGCTTAACCAAGCTGTTTATTTTTAAATATAAACACAAACACACAACCTGTACACGCTGCACCCTGCTCCAAACAAATCCCTCTGTCCATTCCTTGGACTGCCAGAGTCTTCAGCCCCAGCCTTACCAGGCTCCTTGTTCTCATTGGGTTTGATGCAGCGGATGTACGAGGGCTCCTTGGACATCAGGATTTCGATCAGACTCGTCAGACTGTTTTTGAACTGAGTTGCAACCTAAGACAGCATCAAAAAAACTTCCTGAGCTTTGGAACTCTTCCCTGCAGGAATTGAAATCCACTCCCTGCATCCAGCTGAAACCTGGAAGCAAAAGCTGATGGTGCATTGGTAGCCTGGAGTTTTTGGAGCGTGGTCAGTTGGGACAGTGCTGAGCTGCAGCGTTTGAGCCCTGGCCATGCAGCTGGACACAGCAGGCAGCCCTTCGGCGCTCCCTGCTCCTTGGGGGATGTGTCATGGGATGTCACTTTGCTGGCTGCTGGCTCAGCAGCACCACTGTTCCGCTGCCAGGGAGCTCTCAGGGGTGGATGGCAGTAAAAACATCCACCAAGTGCAGGAATCCCAGAATCCCATAATAGCTGGGGTGGGAAGGACCCTCTGGAGATCACCCAGTCCAAACCCCTCCCAAGGCAGGTGACACAGGAACGTGTCCAGGTGGGTTTGGAATGACTCCAGGCCCTCCCATGGCAGCTGTCCCAGGGCTCTGCCACCCTCCATGGAAAGCTCTTCCTCAGGTGGAGGTGGAACTTGTTGTTGTTTTAGTTTGTGGCCATCAGGACTGAGGAAGGGATCAGTGGTTAAACCAAGACCTGGGGAGCTGAGCTGATACTCAGAGTTAAGACAAAAGACAGAACTCACAGTCTCTGGTCTCCTCCTGTTGTCCAGTTCTGACAGGAGGAAACAATCCCTCATGATGCTGTTCTTGGAGTTGCACAGCACCTGAAACAGGAGGAGATAAAAGTTGCCCTATTGAGCAGCCCTTCTATTCCTCCTGGGAGCAGCACAGCCCTGAGAACACGCACAGAGGTGCCTAAAGATCAGTGCTAAAGAAAAAAATGATGTTTTTATTTGCTGCAGAGAGTAAATAAATCTTCTGCTGCATGATAGCATTTTTGTGCTTACCTCCTTCAGGTTTCTGTACAGTAGATCATTATTCTTCTCCAGAAATCCTGGGGGGGGGAAAAAATTAAATGAAAAGAAAATAAAAAAGAAAATCGGAACATTCACATCCTCAAAATTCTCACTGCAGCCACATTTAAGACTTCCAGGTCAGTGCCTGCAGAGGGCAGGTGTTTTGTAATTCCTCTTCCCATCAGGTCATCATCACCCACAGGAGCTCAGGAGCTCCAGGCTGGCCGTTTCTCACTCACCCACAGCACAGTAGGTGACCTCTCCCGCGTAGTGGAGGAGGCGGAAATCCACCCAGTCGATGGATTTCCGCGTTTTCTGATCCGCCAGCTTGCGCCTGCCGGGGGAGAATCCAACAAAACACCAGGAGAAAGAGCAGCAAAGAGATTCCCTCAGCTTGGGGAGAGGCACAGCTGGGGGACAGCTGGAAATGGGGGGTTTGGTGCTATTGATGTGGCTCTGGCTGGGGAGTTCTGGCCCGTGATCAAACCATCATCTCTCCCTGCTGGCAGCAGAGAATGGGAGGCAGCTCCCACAAACTCCTCAGGATACCTGGGATCCACTCACTGCCATTTAGCAGTGATCACCCATTCCAGAAATACCAAGAGTTCTTCCCACAACATCCATTTCAATACATTTTTACTGCTTATGTGGGGGAAAAACCACCAGCTGCCTCGACCCCAAAGCAAACCTGGGGGGCAAGGATTTCAGATACTTTGCCCTAGAGCAAGAACCTAAATACAAAGGAGGAATCCAAATGTTCGAGAATAGCAGGAATATTTCGGAAAGCAAGGATTCCTGGGGGGGGGGGGGGGAATGGGAAAAAAACCAAACAAGAAAAAAAGAGCAACTTCACAGTTGAAGTTTCAGCTTTGTAAGCAGTCACAAACAGCAGAGCCGAGTGTCACAACAGCACGTTCGTGTATCAAAGCTCCTTCCAAGAGCAGATCCTGTGGAAGGAGCTCCAGCACTTCTATTTAAAGCTTTTAATCAGGCAGAACAGCATTAAGGCACATTGTGGTGACAAGGAAGTTGGCTACAAATTTTCCACTTGGCTGTGGTGGAGTTCAGAGCTGCAGGAACAGTGACAGCTCAGCACTGTGACTCTCAATTGATGACTTGTCACAGCCCTTCAGCAGCTTCTGCAGGGAAGTGCCAGCACAGCCCGGCGCCAATGTGCTCAGCTGCCACCAAAATGGGATCCAAAACCCCTCCAAATGGAGTATGAACCAAAATGTCACTCAGCTGGGGGAGAGGAGCATTTTCTCTCCTCTTTGTACTCCAAGCTCACACAGAACAAGATGGGTGTAAATATTTACATATCCCCCCTCAGCCTCAGGCATTTGGCTCCTTGTCACAACATCTTCAGCTTTCCCTGGAGTCCATGGGGGCCAAAGCCAGCTGTGGCCAAAGCCATTTAGCCTTCATGGGCTAAAACCCTGGTCCAAATCCCAGGAGTCCCTAATTTTGGTGTGGGATGACAGACTCAAAGCTAAGCATCCCACCAGTGAAGAGACGGCCCCGCTCACACCTCCCAGTACCCAGGATCCACCAGTGGAGTTTTCCAACATCTGGATGGGCTGTTTGATTCCCTCTGGGACAAGGCAGAGGCTGTTGCCTGCCCAGCCCTGGATATGGGATGGGAAGATACAGAGGGTAAATGCATACGTCACGAAGTGGGCATGATCTCCTACTTTCTCTTCCAGCTTTTCCAAGAAGCTCAAATCAGTCGCTTCCCCAGGCCGTAAACATTCCTCATCCTGGAACAGCAGGCACTGGATCAGAGCTGCTCTGAGCTCATATTCCCTCTTGGATAACATTTGGTACAACTCTGACCCACAAACCCACAGCCCCGTTGCAGGGGAAGCAGAACATCCCCCACCTTTAACTCCCCCCAAAAGCGGATCCTCTGCCTCATCCTCTGGGTGCTTGTTACAGGAATCTGTGTTTACGTTCTGGATAACACAGACCCATCCCATAATTAGAGGGTAAAATGTGATTAAGGACCATTAGAGCAAGGCACAGGCCCGCATTTTACTTTAGCACAAGCTCTGTTCTTACCAGGATGGAGATTATTCCTTTGTGCTTCTGTTCAACCAAGTCACAGATGATTTTGTTGTTAAAATACGGGATTGGTTCCCACTGGAAGAGGGAAAAAGGAAGACCAGTTTTAGATAAAAACCTTTTCTTTGCAATTTTTTAAGTTCTTTGGAACTGAAATCAGATCCAGCCTCAGATCCCGCTGAAATGAGTGTTGGGAATTAGGATCAACTGCGGGAAAAGGTGACAGCACAGTGATCCATGCTCCCACCCCAGAGTTCTGCTTCCAGCAGCCCACACCATCCTCTTGTTCTCTACGCTAATGCTCTCCATCTTCCCATGTTTTACACTGCTGGAGTCCCTCATTCTCCAGGGACACTGTCACTGAGGTTTGGGGAAGGTCCTACCTCTTCCTTAAATGATGTCAATTAAGTCTGGGCTAAATTGCACTTCAAAAGGGTTACAGAAAGAGACCCCTGGCAAATCCTACGCTTCCCATGGGAGCAATAACAAACAAAAAAAGCAGGATGACTTTCACGTTGATGATCAAAAGCATTCAGTGTAATGGCAGCTCGAAAGGAAAAGGGAGGGGGAAACAGAATTTACCTCAATCCCTTCCAGTTCGTATTCCTCCTGCTCTGCTTTCAGGGTCATCTCAATCAGCAGCTGCTGCAGCTTCTCGTTGCAGTAATTAATGCAGAACTGCTCAAAGCTTCAGGGAGGTTAAATCAGCAGCATGTTTGGTGTGTTCCAGGGGCAGCTTTGCTTCTTCCACAGAGACCAAACCCCATTCCCACAGGGACCAAACTCCCCATTTTTACACGGATCAAACCCCCATTCCCACACAGACCAAACCCACCCCTTGCTCCCACACTGCTGCACCACAGCCCAAACCAGACCTGCAGCCCAAGCTAAAGCTTTTCCTGGGCTCCAGCAAACTCCTGCACCCAGGTTTTAGTCCCCTGTACCTTGCCCTGCTGGGCTGAGGGCACCCTCAAAAATTCATGCAGGACCTCCCGTGCCCCCAGGTCACCCCAAATCCCAGGAACAGCCCATACCTGTTTGTGTCCAGCACTTCAAAGCCATAAATATCCAGCAGGCCAATAACTGTTTTCTGAGTCGAGTCCT
Organism: Corvus moneduloides; assembly: GCF_009650955.1. Lineage (NCBI taxonomy): Eukaryota > Metazoa > Chordata > Aves > Passeriformes > Corvidae > Corvus > Corvus moneduloides. The sequence continues at coordinate 10,406,286 of NC_045493.1, forward strand.
GTCAAAGACACCCCTGCTCTGCCACTGCTCCTTCCCTGCAGGTGGCTGCTTTCACCCGAATTTCAAACTTTCTCTTTGAGAGAAATGGCAGTGGAGAAGCCACTTTAAAGCAGGTAATGAACTGCTGAAACTCTTTAACAGAGAGTAACTGAAGGTTTCCCAGCTCAGGGCTGGGAGATGTCCCAGCAGCAATTATCCAACATGCCACATATTTGGTGATGAGGGCTGTGGGGCCTCTGTCTGGAGAAACTGCTCAGCATTTTAGGAGCATTCAGTGTCTCAGAGGACCCCAGACAAGAAACCAACCTTGTTGGCAAGAGAGCCATTGATTTTGTTGACGAGCCAAGTGAAAGTCCTTCCATAAATTGCCTTTGCTACGGCATCCCGGGCGTAGAATGCCAGATCCACGTTCAGAGGGCTGAGCACCTGGAAATAAAGATATCCCAGAGAGGATAAACACCGCAGGGCATCAGAGCAAACTTCTGCACAGCCAGGTCACGTCTGTGGCTTGGAGAAGCAGCCACATTGTCCTACACCACAGCACCCCTGGACTGCAGCTATTCCTGCAAGGGGTTGGAACAGGATCATCTTTAAGGTCCTTTCCAACACAAAAGACTCCGGAATTCCTTGATTCTACCCACAGCTTCGTTTTCCATCAGTGTTTCTTCACTTCACTCTGGTGTATCCCCACCTGCCAGTAGGTTTGGGGAACTGCATTTTGGTGGGTATTCATTTAGATGAAGTGGGGAAATATTCTGATAGCATTTCAGTTTTATATTATTAAAATGAAAACACAAAATGTCCAAAGAGCAAATTTTCCCAGTGTTTTCTTCTGTTTGTGCAGCCCAGTTTCCCAGGAAGCACCGTGGACTGGGCAAGGGGAAATCGTTTGGCTCAAATACAAGTCCCTGATCCAGCTTTTTAACAGTTCCTGCCTTGTTCAGGAATCAAATTCCAATATATTTTAGTTTCATGTCTCAGGCTGGAAGAAGGGGATGCGGAGGAGGAGAGGCACAGCCAGAGGGATCTGGTTTACACTGAGAACTGGCTCCTCATCCACCCCCCACCTTGGGGTTTCCCAGATTAATCTGGGACTACACAGAACCCCCCGGTACCTCCTCGGATCTGGCTTCGATCTTCCTGTGGGTGAGAGCTTCCTGCAGGATGGACAGGTGAGCACCCAGGAGCTGCAAGGAGAGAAACATCTGCACTCAGAGCACAGCCACAGGTCCCTGTTTAAATAAGCAGCACTGTGGGATCAGCAGGGCACAACCCCCAGCCCCCTTCCCAATCACCCTCATCTCAGAGCAAGAGGAAATAAGGAGGTTTCAGGGAGAAGGCTCAAGAAGGTTTACAACAAGAGCTGGGTATTTTTTGAGTTATCCCGGTGCTTTTGGGAATAACTGTTTTGTCCCTATAAGAAAATCACAGCGAGGATAAGGTTTTCCTCCCAGCACAGGGAATTCTGAGCCCATCTGGGCAGAGGCACCTTGGAAATCCACTTGATCTGTGTCCCGTCACGGATGATGGCGTGGCCATTGCTGTCCTCCTCAAACTGGATGTTCCCGAGGTGCAGGACACTGGCAACGATTCCAAAGAGATGCTGATAATGGGAGATATTCCATTAGAAAACGGATTCCCACAGCCCTGTGGGGTGGTGCTGATCTTTCCTATCATTAATTAACAGAATTTTGGCCGGGCTGAAGGAGGTGAATCAGAGAACCCGGTACCACCACCAGCATCGTGCTCTTCGCCACCCACTCCCTCAATCCCACAGCATCATGGAATCCCAGAATGGTTTGGGGTAGAAAGGAACTTGGAGATCATCCTGTTCCACCTCCTGCCAGGGCAGGGACACCTTCCACCAGCCCAGGCTGCTCCAAGCCCTGTCCAGCCCAGCCTTGGACACTTCCAGGGATGAGGCAGCCACAGTTTCTCTGGGCAACCCCTGCCAGGGACCCAATTTCTTCCCAATATCTAATCCAAACCTACTCTCTGGCAGTGGGAAGCCATTCCCCTTTGTCCTGCCCCTTGTCCAAGTCCCTCTCCACGTTTCTTGTCGGCCCCTTCAGGTCCTGACCACCCTAAGTGTGTTCCACCCTTAGCCCCTCTTGCAGGCACGGCTGCTTCCATCACCTCAGGCAAAGAGCAGAGCCCTCCTCTCTGAAATTTGTTCAGTCCCTTTGAACAAGCAGTACCTCGATATCTTTTTCAGTGAAGTCAATGATGGAAAAAGCTTTCCGGACTATTTTCCAGTCATTCTTGTCATTGATAGAAAACACTTTGGCACATCGACCCTAGGCAGTAAAAGAAAGATGAATTAATACAATTAATTGGTAATGAACTTTATTAGCAGCAGACACAGATACTTCTGGGCACACTGCTTTCATTTCCAGTTCCCTCAGCAAGTTTTTCACTGCTATTAATCCTGAATGTGGCTCCTTTGATCAAATCTTTCCATTTATACCGGAAACCTCAAACAAATCAAAGCCCGGAGTGTGGAGAGCGTCACCATAAACTGGCTGAAGTTGTGCAGAGCTTGATCTTCCAGCCATCCTTTGTTTTTAGGGTAAGAATATCTTCTGCCCAAGCTGCATTTTCCATCCCAAATTCCTGATGGGAGGCACGGAGCCGTTCCAGCTCCCACTGACCTGGATGAGGTACGTGTACTTCTGGGGGTTGCGCTCCAGCCCGAGCCAGCAGAGCAGATCCTTGTCTCCACCCTCCAGCAGCTGGTAGAAAATATGGAAATTCCTCTCTCCATGGTTTTGGTGGACAACTCGGGATTTCTCTATCAGGTAGCTGAGGATGTGCCCTCCCACTGGAGCTCCCTGGCAGAGCAAAGCAGGCAGATCAACACCAAAAACACCAACAATCCCGGTGGCTGCTGCTTCTTTACTCCCAGGAATGAGGAACGGGCTCAGGAAAAACCCAATTCTGCTGCCATTTATCTGCCACCTTTTGTTTAAGAGTGTCCAGCAAAGCAACAGTACAAGGATTTGCTGTCCTGTAAAAGTAACTTGAGCTTTAAAACTCTCAATCAGCTTTCCATGGAGCACTGCCAGGACTGCCAGCAGTGCTGGAAGCTTCCAGGATGGATAACCAGTGACCTCACCTGCAAAATGCGAGGTCTGTAAAAACAGGGTCAGAAATGTGCAATGTAAGAATTAATAAATCCTGGGCTGCCCGCTTGGTGTCCAGGAGGTTTCTCAGACTCAGCTCCTTTTCCCAGCGCTCCACTGGGTCTGTTCTCACCTTAAAATCAAACTGGATATCCATGTACTTCCCAAACCTGCTGGAGTTGTCGTTGCGCAGGGTTTTCGCGTTCCCAAAAGCCTGGGGATGAACAGAGAGGGAAAAATCACTTCTCACCTCACTGAGAGCCTCGCACCCAGTTGCAGTAGCCAAGATTTGCTGCTTCAGCTGAATCCCACTGAATTTACTGGGATTAAAGAAATACAAACTAATGCATTTCCATAGCTTTAAAGTGGAATTCAGCTAAACCAATTATTGCTTTTTCTTATCTAACCTATGAGGCCCCAAGGAACTGCTGCACGGTGCAGTTTTCTTGCATTTTCTTGTATTTCTTTCAGCCATCCTCAAATCGAGCCCCCAAATTTAAATTTTCAAATATTAAATGATATTAAATCCCAAATATTCTTTCAGAGGCTGCACCAATATTGGCCATTCCTGCCCAGGACTGCAGATTTGCAGGGAATCCTCGAGCAGTGAGGCCCAACAACCTCTGCATTTTGGGCCTTCCTTTAGTTTCTCACCTCGAGGACAGGGTTGGAGAGCAGCAGCCGGTCCCGGACAGTCTGCAGCTGCTCCGTGGTGGGACAGGTCACTGCATAGTACTGCAGGATCTTCTTGGATGCCTCTGTCTTGCCAGCCCCACTCTCCCCAGAGATGAGGATGAAGTGGTTGTTGTATTCATTGCACATCACCCTGTAGGCATTGTCAGCTATGGCATAGCTGGGATGGGCACAGGAGGAATTCGGAGGAGAAACATCCATTAGGAATGGCACAGGAGGAGGAATAGGAAAGTTTCCAGGGGATTTTACTCCTGGCTTGACTTTACAAGTGTCCTGGAATGGATTGGAAAGGATCTTAGAGAGCACCTCATTTCCCAGGGACAACCACTGGGAAAGCTGGGCTCAAAACTTGAGCCTGACTCAAAGCCTGACAGTAAAATCCAGGCCTAGTGACTGCAGACACCTCCCGTGGTGGCAGGACAGCCTTAGAGGGAAATCCCAAATCAGCAATACCCACGGAGATCCCGTGGGAACACTCACAGGTGTGGGGGCAGCTCGAAGAAGTTCACGCCCCGATAAAGCTGCATCTGAGTCACTGTGTAAATGTCCAGCTCCTGGTAGGGGTTCACAGACACGAGGAGAGAACCAATGTAGGTCTGCAGGGAGAGAGAGTCTGCTGGGACACCTGCTCCACCCCAAAATCCCAAAGGAGGAGCCAAGGACTTCAGGACATTATCCACAAACAAATGACAAAGATGGCACAGAGCTTGTTATGAGAGAACCAAAGCAAGCGACCAAAACTCCTCCCAAACCAATATCAAACTTCTTCCAAAATCCTCCTGGTTATGAGTAAAGCTGAACCATGAGAGCAAGCTCAGAGCCCGACAATTGAAATGCAAGAATTTGGGATCACTTGGTGCTTTCCAGGACCCTTTTCTTACTGAAGTTAACACAACACACAATAAAATCCTCAGCCCTTCCCAGGCAAACCTTGTCCTGCCTTCATTCAGTCACAGTGTTCCCTTTCCCATTCCCTTCCTATTTACTGCCCATCCTTTGCAAGGCAGCCTCGAGCAAGCTGAGACTTATTTAATTATTATTTTAGTTAGCTAAATTAGATAAATTCCTCCTGGGTGATCGCTCTGCTGGGTACTACCAACACCTTGTTGTTAGATACACACAGGATACTCAGCTCTTCCTCCTGGCCCTGACCAGCGAGGCCTCCTCAGGGACATTCCAGCAGCCACAAAACCCCGGCAGCAGCAGCACTTACATAGATGAGGTTCTCCTGGTAGCGCTTCCGAAGGTTGTTGAGGAAAGCAGCCTCGCTGGTGTGGGAATCCAGAAGGACAAAATCCTGCACCCCGACCTTGTCCCGGGCTATCAGAGCCCCTTCCATGTTGGCGTCGCCGTTCTCGTCCACGTCTTCCTTCTACAACACAAAGGTTGTGGGGTACAGGGTGAGGAGGGGGCAGAGAGGGCCCTTCCCCGGGGACAAATCAGCCTTGCACAGGTAATGCCAGGAGATCATTATTGCAGCTTGTCCAAGGATGGCAATTCCACACCATCCAAGCTCTTCACAGTCCAGACGTCCCAGACTCGCTGCTGTAAGCAGGGAGGAAGATCCTGGTTTCCAGAAGAGCTGAGACAAATCCAGCCTTGGAGACGAAGCTGGGACCTGGACATTCAATAACTCAGTTTAGACAGAACTTTTGCAAGCACAAAGTTGGAATAAAGAGTGGAAGGCACCAGACAAATCCTTTGTTTTTCCCCTTTATACAGATCTGAGCATGAAAATGGAGAATCTCTGGGAAAGGCTGCAAGGGGCTTGACTTGGAGGCAAGAAAGATTCATCCCACAGCACCACTCTGCACAAGAATGTTATTCCCAGCGCTTCCCAGCAGCAACTCCAAGTCAGCTTTCAGGGCTGGCAGCAGATGTCCCCACACGCCAGCGAGAGCCATGGCCACTGCTGATAAGACTGATCAGAGAGCGACTTGGGGATGGTTAAACCCTGCCCAGCATCCCCCATCCTTCTCCAGAGGCTGCGAGATGCAAAAAAGGGTGTCCCTGACAAAACAGAATCCTCTTGCACCCTCCACTTCTGTTTCTTTATGGTGCAAATTGACTTCATCTGGGATATTCTCACTGCTGAGTGCCAAGCTCGATTCCCAGGCTATAAGAATCCCCTGTGCTTTTTATTTCATTAAACCAAGCTGCTAATTTCATGCTAGCAAATAGAAAACCATTTTTTGCCTGCATATTCCACACGGATTTGTCTACATCACACACATTCTACGGTAATATTGTGCTAAAGTTGGCTTTTCGGGGTTTCCCTTTGGCTCGATCTTACAGACACCAGGATCACCCAGTTCGGAGACAAATTCCTACCCTAAGGCATAAACCAGAGAAATGAATTCAGTACAGTTGGAGCAGCTTACCTTGGAGTAAATTCCCTTGGAGTGAGCTCCCTTGGAGGGTTCCAAGCTTGGATAATTAGGGGAGCAAACGTGGCTGAGCTGCCGGAGCAGCTCCGGAGGCTCCAGGCTGTGATCACCAGCCCAGCACCTTTGCTGTTCTCCTGCTGCCCTTGGGGACATTGGCTTGTCCCATTTTGCTGCTCCACTGCTCAAGGGGACGTTGTGGTTGTGTGTAAGATTTTCAACGAGCACTAACAGGACGGCGATGCGCAGTTTGTGCAGGGCCACGTCAGGTTCTGCCCCCTTTCTTAACTTCATTTTGATTTTTCTAAAGCAGAAGCTTCGCAAACTGGAAATAGGCACAAAGTAGAACGTTCCTGCTGAGCTCTGGCAAAGCCTGACTCTGGAGGGAGGTTTTTGGGATGAGCCTGCAGGCACTGGTGGACACTGGGGCTCGGTGGATTTGGGAGCAGAGCTGCATAAAATGAAGAGCAAAGGACCCAGCCATACAATCTCCTTTGTGACCGAGGCAAGCTCAGAAAAATCAGCTCTTAAACAGGAATTTTAATGTTATTCTCATTTTAGTCCAGCCTGCTCTTTACGTTTGTCTCTTTGAGAGTGAGCTGAGTTTTGAGATTTATGTTCAGCAGCAACATGACCACAACACTCCAGAGAGAAAGATCCCCTGAAAGCAGTTCTTTAAATAAAAAAGAAATAAATCAGCCCTGCACTCACTTCACCCACAAGGAATTACATTTTTGCTTTGCTGACTGTCCCCAGCCTCAGGGCTCGCAGGACACAGAATTCCTCATTTTTCCTTAGCTGGGGCATGACCTGACTGTGACCACTTTTCTGTCAGAAAGTTCCCTACACTTTTTCTTTTAATATTAATATCCTTTTTTCCCCCTCCTCTGCACGTGACCGCTCTTATCCATTTGCTGTGCCTGTCCTTAGCTCAGGCTCCATCGGTTTGGAAGACAAAATAAAGAATAAAGGATGATTTTTGTTTCTCAAACCAACACCTGGACAGACCCCACTGCCACAGCAGGGAGGAATATGGAAGGGGGAGAGAGAAAAGAGAATAATAATAATAATAATAATAATAATGATAGGATTTTGCTTCTGACAGAGCTCTCAGGACAAGATACTTTTCCCTTCTCTCCCAGCTGGGAAGCAGGAAAGGATCAGCCTGACTCCCCCTGGGCATCCAGCTGCTCAGGTTTCCTTAACCCACTTCTTTCCCGTGTATGTTAATGGGTAAATGCCACCAGACAAAACTCCTGAACTCTTTTCTGAGCAATTTCGTGCCCAGATTTTCTCAGTATTTTGCTGGTGCTGATAATTTTACGATCCCAGCCTCCTTTACTGCCCTGTCCCCACCCATTTCTGGAAGTTCACTGCAAGTTTTGTGCTTCCCTGAATGAGAGATGCCCCGGGACTCATCAGGGCACGTGATCCCAGCAAGACACTGCTCTTGTAAAGGATTATTTTCCTTTCCTCATCACTCAGGAGTCAGGAGATTTCTTTCTTGCCTAAACGCACGAGCTCTATCAGAAAACCTCTCCCTCACTACAATGAAGGGTTTTGCTTTTCCCACAGGGATTTGTCTGTCAACAGGGAAACTGTAAGGAGCCCTGTGGGATCACAGCACAAATTCCTGAGCTCTGCAGCTCCTGAGAAAGGGTCAGACAGAACAGGCCAATTTCTTTGACAAAGTTTGTACAAGTTTGAAGCAAGATCTGGCAAGAAAACGACCTTATAAATTAGGAAGAATGAAACTTTGCAAAATGATTACTTCTCTTCGCCAGAGGATCAAAAGTTCATTTCTCAGTTGATGCTCCATTGATGTTTCTTTGGTTTAATGTCACAGAACAGAAGAGATGAAGGTACAGGGAGAAGGAGAATTACTTATGAGGCCACAGGTATATTGGAAGCTCCGGAAAAGCCCAAACCATGCAGGTGAGAGCCTCAGGTGGGCACGAGCTCACCCCGTGGACCTTTGAAAGCCTCGTAGCTCCCCACCCACGCAGGAAACTGCACCAAAAGGTGCAAACCCAGCAGACCCGGGTTTATTTGGGCCACCAATTCCACCCACACCAGCAGAAAATTTCCTCAAGGATCCTCCACACTCCCACACCATGCCGGAGCTGCCGGATTTCCCTTCCACCGCCCTGCAAGTTCCGAGGTGGTTTTATGTCACACCTGAGTCCTGCTTTACCTGCACCCTCCCCTCACCTCCTTGTCCAGCCCGTGCTGCTTCCACAGAGAATTCCAGGGGCTGGAGTTGAGGCCCACGGGCACCCTGGATCATGTGTTGGGCTCTTTGCTGCTCCCTCCTTGGGCAGGGATGCGCCATCCTCCTGCTTTAATGAATTATCCAAGACCTGTCAGCACCCGAGCCCCGGGGGCTGCCGACAGCAGCTCGAGGAGGTTCTGCCTCTCACCAAAACACCCACGGCTGGCTCTGAGGATGAACCGATGGGCTCTGACCTTCCTGATGGGCAATTTGGGCAAATCCGGGCACAAAATACATCCCATCGCTCCTGGCCGGGCTCCTCAACCCCTTCCCACAGCTCCCGGCTTGGTTCCCACTAGAGGTCACTGCAAAACCTAGTTTAAGTCGCAGTTTCCGTGGATTTTCCTTCTTTTTTTCATTTTCAACAGGCAGTTTTCTCCCCTCGGAAATGATTTTCCTGCTGGACATCCATTCCCAGCTCTTCCTGCCTCTGCCCAGCTGCCAAAGGCAACAACAACAGAGATTTCCCCGGTTTCCAGCAGGATAAACCCCGTCCATTTGGGAAATCAGCAATCCACGAGCAAGTGACCTCTCCATCCTCCAGGTGATGCTTCCATGAATTCAGAGCTCTGTATTCAAGGAGCTTCCCAGCCAAGTCCCACCTCACTGGATGACGAGCTCCTAAAGGGACTTGTGGCAGGATCACGTTCTCCAGAAATGGAAGAGCCCTTCCTGTGCCACAGGATATTTCGGTCTTCCAGCAGCATTCAGGAATTGGGTCTCTTCCCTTGTGCCTCAGAGCACGAGCCAGGCAAAGGCATTTCTGACTTATCCTCAGCTAACAAATACTCACGATGAACAAAACCTTTCAAAACTTAAAATGAAAAAACCCTCAGTAAGGCACATTTTCACAGAGAAGTGGGAAAAGCACCTGTTTAACAGGCAGGTTGTTTACACCCCTCTGTTTCCCAACAGCATCAGGGTTTAGAAAGAAAAAAGAAAGTTAATTCTTCCCACCCAGAGCACCTTTGTGTTCTGATCTCTGCGAAAAACTTCTCCTTCCCAACCCCCTCAAAACTTCAAGCCTTATCTAAGGCTGGGCACAGGAGTCCTAAAGCCCAGTTGGGCCTGTATGTTCAGCTCTGTCTCCACCTGGCATCACAAAATCATGGAATATCCTGAGCTGGAAGGGACCCACAGGATCCTCATCCAACCCCTGGCCCTGCCCAGACACCCCAACAACCCCACCCTGGGCATCCCTGGCAGCGCTGTCCCAACGCTCCTGGAGCTCTGGCAGCCTCGGGGCCGTGCCCATTCCCTGGGGAGCCTGGGCAGTGCCCAGCACCCTCTGGGGGAGAACCTTTTCCTGAGATCCAACCTAACCCTGCCCTGACACAGCTCCAGCCATCATGGGAATTTCTGTGACACCAAACTTTTTTATTTAGCCTGTTCTCTTGAGTTACACCCCTGAGATAAAAGCAAATAAAAGTGGTGCCACGGGAAGGTGCAGTAAGTGAACATCCCTGGAATCATGTGGTACAAAAGAGATAAAAAACAGACACGAGATTTAATAGAGAGTGTCAGGCTTGCCCAGCACAGCTGAGCTCGGAGCAGCGCTGTTAACACACATTCCCTCAGGAACGTGGGAGCTCTGTTTTGGAAATACTCGTTTACTGCGAGAGTCAGCAGCTCCCTGACCCATCCTGCTCCCCTCGTGTGCTCCAGGAATTCGCTCATTAAGAGTCCTGGACTGCAGGGATCGCAACAAGGAACCCCTCGGGCTCTGCTCCACCCTCGGCTCTCTGGAGGAATTGGCCCAAGGGGCCGTGACCACGGAGAATGGAAAAGGAAGATGTTCTGCCAGAGGCACTTGGCAGGGTCAGCGGGGGAGCACGGACACATCCCGGCAGTCCTGGATCTTCCTACCGCAGTGACCTCGAGGTCAGGACTCCAGTGCTCCGTAGGGATGCCCCGTGTCTGCTCCAGGAGCAGTCAGGACTCATCCCATTGTTCCCGGAGGAAATTCAGAGTGTCAGATCTTGGCAGCAGGACTTGGGGTGACACATCCCCACCCAGGAGGAGCAGCCAGCCCAGGGCAGTGGGAACACTTCCCCCTCCTGAGGAAACCCTGGTGTGGCTCCTGAGAATTCATCTCCTTTGATCTGATTTTCAGATCCCATAAAAAAGGGATTAAAGCAGAGCAGATTCCACCACAGGACCAAGTTATGCTCGTCCCATCACAGCAAAGCCAACAAAACAAGCTGATTTTTAGATCTTTCGCTGAGACTTTTCACAGATCGCTGGAAACCTCTTTCAGATTTCCAACAGAACTGGAATGCTGGAAATGGACCACGCTTGGAAATGCAGCAGCCATGGAAAAGGGATATTTTGTGTGCGTGGGGAGGCAGTTGGGCTGTCTGGCACTACTGTACACACTCCTTGAGGCAGGAGAATTCATAAATACAATTATACTGTGGAAAAATTTACACATTGTAACCTAATTTCTTTTCAAAAGAATACAGAATAAGAGGGTTTTAAGGTTAATCAACAGCCCAGGGAAACGCCAAGAGTTCTTAAGGCCTCTTGTCTGTCTCCAGGGCATGGTCTGCTATAGACTTGTTAAAGGGTGACTGTCTGTCTTTCTCAATAGAGGAGAGGTTGAGGTGAACCACTTCACTTTCATAAATCAAAAGAAAGAAAAAAAGTGAGAAAATCTCCCGAGTTCAAACATTTCTTTAAACCCCAAACTTTAAATACTAAATGGGCTTCATGGCTGCCATTTTGAAAAACATTAGTTTGCCAAAGGACCCTTTTGATTCCTATTGGAAAAGCGAGCGCTCACAGATAATCCATTGAGAATCCAAACCCCCACAAAAGGCTCCCTGAAACAATCGCGGCGCTGCTGAAGGACAACATTTTTGTGCCCAAAAGAAAACATTTTAATGCGCTACAATCCATGACACATATATTCCTCCATTTCCTTTCAGTAATTATTCATTAGAAAACATTTAACGTCACTGCGGATTTCACACTGGGCAGTCTGCACACAAAGGAGAAGAGTTGGCCCATTTAGAAGGGGCTGAGGCCGCCTTTTCTCATCCCAGGAGCTCCAAGGCGGAGGGGGCTGCCGGACACAAGGGGCCGGCTAAATTGTGCGGTTAACGGTCAAAGCCCCCCTGCCTACTTTGACACTCATTTAAAGATGACGGGGAACAATAGAGATTTGTTCTTAGCAACTCTTTCTTGTGCCACGGGGTCCCCGTCGGCCGCGCCGGGCGCTCCGAGGCCTGCGAGCGGGGCCGGGGCCTGGGCCCACCTGCCCCCCGCGCTCCCCACTTTAACACAACGAGACAGGTAAAGAATATCGGCAAAAAGAGCCCCATTCAGCACGTCAGCTTGAATAAAACAATGGCCTGTCAGGTTAATGTGAGCAGCTCGGATTTTGGGTTGGCGCCAGCAAGCCTGGGCCAGGTTAGGCAAACGCTTCCCGCCCCAGAATTCCCAGTTTGCGCCAGTGCTCCCAGGTTACAAAGCATTCAGGCACCTGACTTAGAGCATAAAACACTTCTTTATAGCTTTTTAACTCAGAGGAAGGACCCTTTTGCTGTCCCAGCTTGTTTCACACACACAGAGGTGCTGCCCAAAACTCCGTGTTCATCCCTGCACCCCAGGCATGCTGGATGAGCGAGGAAAGCAGCAGCAATTTCACCACCCTTGGGAGATTTAGGACCATGTAAAACCCAGCTCAAATCCTGTCAGGTCAGAGCGCAGACACTGAACTGCTCATTCTCTCAGTTGTTGGCTTTTAGATAAAAATTTCAGAGTTTTCTTCAAGCTTAGATTTACTGATGCTGCTGGACCAGAGGCAGCTCCTTAACGAATCCTTACTAATTGCAGAACAGGATGGTTTATTAGAAAACATCCATTGCTGGTAAACTCCATATGCTTCAGAGCATTTCCCAGCTGACAGAGCACAAGATTTCCAGCTGGAAAACTAAAATTCAGACTTAAAAATCCTGGGAATACGGCAGGGCAGATTTATTCAATTTCTAGGAAAGAGAAGGATGGTCCTGGAGCATCTGACAGTCCCTAAGGTACAGGGAGAGGAGCATTAAACCAGAGTAAATTCATGTACTCCAAGGTGAGCACACCTCCAGGGTATTTACAAGCCTTCAAGACAGAACCAAGAACCAGAGGAAAATGGCCCCAAAATCACATTTATGGACACAGCAAGAAGGCCACTGATAAGGCAAGGATTGGGATCACACCTCCTGTAGGAGTGTTCCAACACCCCCCGAAGACCAAACCCTTTGGGCACCAGCCAGCAGAAAGGAGCTGCCTGTGTGAGTCAGCATCAGAACTGAGAGCAGACGAGACAAGTGACACCCAGGACAACAAATCCCAGTCCAAACCAAGATTACCACTCAAGTTCCCACAGGAAAATCCAGTTTTTATCACTCCACAAGAGCCCTGCAAAAGTCAGGGACTGCTTCCAGAACACCTACACACCAGAGATTTGCAGAGGCTGCAACACGAGGTCTGATTCAGGAGCTCCAGCCAAGGTCACCCAAAGCTCACAATGATTTAGGACAGGCCTTGCTCTGGCTCTGCTCTGTCAGGGTTGAGGGGACAGCAGTGCCAGGGCTGCAGTTTTGGGTGGGAGGAGCCGGAGGGGCAGTGAAGAGGCTGCACGGACTCATGGCCTGGCTGAGGATTTACTGGCAGGACAGGATTTCAGCTGAGCCTGGAGACGCAGCCACAATGGGAATAAACAGCAAAAAGCTCCTCCAAACTCCTCCAGAAAACATCTTCCAGCTTTCCTGGACCCCTCACACACAAAGCAATTCAAGCATTTCAATTCAGGAGTCAGGCACGGAGACGTTATCAGAGGCCACATCAGCGTTTCATTCTGGGAACTGTCACCTGGACTCACAGGAGAGCCCCTGCTCCCCACCTGGGAGAAGGAGAGGCACCAGACCAGACCTGCAGCTTCAACCAGCAAAGAGTCTCAATACAGCAGTGTCTGTAAAGGAAATAATTTATCTTTTCTTCAAAACCATCCCTTTCCTACCCCTCAAGGTACCTTGCAGTGCACCAGAGCTATTTTTGAGAGTGGGAAGGGTCTGGCTGTTGGATCTGTGAGGAACATCCATCACTGCCTGTGGCTCTGAAGCCAAGGGAAGGGAAAGGGAATGCTCTGCTCTTGGCTTCTTACAGCCACAGGGACAGAGAAGGAAAATGAAGAGCCACAGTGGCCCCTCTGAGAACATCCAGGTTGGTTTTACTCCATAGCAAGTGTAGAAGGTGGGGGGGGATCTCCAGCATTCCCAGGGTAGCAGGACACACCCATCAGGGTGACCTAAGGGCAGCTCCTCTGGGTTTGGGGTTAAGGAAGGATCAAGATTCCTCAGGCAGTCACAAGCTCCCAGGCTCTGGTGTTTGCCAGCCCCCTTCTCCACTGATCAGAAGAAATTCCCTTTTTTCCACGTTGGTGAAAGTCAGCTCCTTCCCTCTTCCTTTGGTCTCACCATTCTCTCCAAAACACCCCAAAATCTCTTCTGCCTCTGTTCCTTGGAGAAGGAAGACAACCACTGCTCCCAGTCAGATCCCAGCTTGCCATTATCCAGAAATTCCCAGTTTAAAGCGCTCATTAGCATAAAACCTTAGGAAGAGCTCTGGACTTACCCCACTTCTCCACATCGCTACAAAAAGGCTGCCTCAGACAAACCAAGAAGGAAAGAGGGGGAAAATTAATTCCCCCCACACCTTCTGAAGCACAAAGTACTCATTCCACATGGGAATGGGCAGGGCAGAGCAGGTGGAGGCAGAGGGGACTCAGCTGATTCCTAAACAGCTTCTGGACGGCTGACAGAGGGAAAGGTCATCCTCTGAAACAGGGAAAACCTGTTAAAATGGGTCAAAATAGCCACATTTTATTGGATTTAGGTGCCTGTTTGAATCAGAAAGTGTTGCTATTCCTCGCCCTGAAACTTAAAATATACCTAAAATGAACAAGTTTCTTTTAAAGAGTCTCATACAAGGAGCTTTGTGAATTATTTATCTGGTTTTTTATACTTAGAGCTAAATGTTATTTGAGGGAGTAGAAATAACCGCAGTGATTGGGATGGAAATGTTTCACATATTAAAAATAACACAGTGGGGCTTTGGAGGAAAGGGATGTGTCGCCTTTAGGAGACTTCCCTGGAAGAATTCCTCCCTGAGGACTATTTACAGGGAATGGAAATTATCAGACAGAGAATTTCCCTGGTGCTGGATGAGGAGCAAAGAGAGGATGTGGGAGAAAAGCAGGGAAGTGGGGAGAAAGGAGAAGGCAGCCAGTGCTCTGTCCCTGTCCTAGCTCCACAGAGGAACAATTATCCCAGTAATTATCCCAGTAATGAATGTGCTCATCCTGTTTGCTGGAATTCTGCCTCGTGTCATCAATACAGTAAATAGCCAGGCAGGGAGTCCATCTGAGGGGGAAAAAAGGCCCCTCTAAATCCAAGCCTTCCTGAGGAGGAATTATTATTGAAAAGAAATTCCCTCGTTCCTCCATCAGCTCCAAGCCTCGGAGGCAAGGTCCTTATCCCAATGGATGGACCGAATCTCCTGCCGAATTTTGGATCATTGAACAGAGGGATCCACCACCTCTGACTCAGCCAGAGCATGCACCACATGCAGAGCAAAAATCCCTTCTGTGCTGCAAAAAGGAAAACTCCAGGGATTTACCAGGATTGTCCCACAGCCAGACACCCCCAGCAGCTCCGAGTTCAGCCCTCAGGACTTCAGCTCCCTGAGAGACCCCTTTGCCTCCCTCTCTGATGGGGACCCACCAAAGCAAACCCACCGTTACCTCCTTTCACTCCGTGTTCTCACCAGACTTCAGATGTGGAAGGAATTAATTGTGGCTAATTAAAAATTAAATCCTCCCTCGCCTTCGGTCACTGTGTTTCTCGCTCTGCCTCAGCCTGTCACGCTCTGCCTCTGCCACCTTCTCTCTGGGAATAATTTCCTTCTTTCTCCTTGGCCTCTGCATCCAGCTCTGCCATCTGCCCTGCGGAGTCCGGCTCCGGCTCTGCTCCCAGCTGACCGCCTTGGCTGCAGCTCCTCTCCCAGTGCCTCAGAGTCACTCCTTCCTTCCCTCCAGCCCCCCCAGCTGCAGGGCCTCCCTCCCTGCTGCCTCTCTCCAGCCCAGTCCCTCCAGGAAAGCTTTTCCAGCACGCTCCGAGCCCCCGGCGCTGCTGCAGGACTGACCTTCCCGGGGTGAGCACGGGCTCCGTGTCCCTCCCCAGCACTGACCACAGCTTTCCACGGGAAGAGGAGGACAGGAGATGCCCAGGGAGCCTCTTGTCTCTGAGCAGGTCTCAACACACCGATGCTCAATAAATAAACCAAGGATTACCCGAGTTATTTTGCGGCAGGTGGAATATTTGCCGAGGAGACCACAGGAATTTCACCCTCATCCAGTTCCTTAGGAGGCAGCTCTGGACAGAGAATGTCAAGGTTACCTGGATGTCTGTCTTGCAAAAGCCATGCCCAGGTTTTTTGATGGGATTTGATGGAGATTGCAGAGCACCACACCAAGACTGTGACACCTCTGTCCAAAGAGCCCAGCTCCAGAACCTCAGGAGCATTTAGGAAAACTAAACTGAACTGTTCAGGAAACCAGCCCGCACCAGTGTTAGTGGTGCAGTACTGCAGAATTTTCCCTGGAAGTTTTCCTAAAATCTGTGATGAGAGAAAGTCATCAGCAGACACCAAGAAACCTGTGCCTTAATTAGAATTCGTTATAAACCTTCCCATTTTAGTATCTTGTTGGGAAAAAAGAAAAAAAAAAAGGTAGCTGGATTGATCCTGGAGTTCCATCTGTCATCTCCTCTGTCAAGGCTTCATTACCATGCAAGTGAGATGCCATCCCAGCCCCAGCTTCCAAGATATTTCTGTGTTGAAGTCCAAAAACGCCATTAGCCAGGAGAGGAGGAAAGGCAGCATTTAGGAGCACACAGGAATCGAGGAGAAAAGTCGCTCTTACCCCACATTGTCCAGGATTAACTCAATATATATTTCTGCACCAGGAAGTTTGGGAAATGAGTCCTGATATTTGTGACTGAATTACATCAGTGGTGTGCTTTATAAAAAATATAATTTTCAGATCATTATCTCATCATTCAACCTACAGAAATGCACCACTCAAATACATACTAATACAGATAATCGAAATCTTCAAATCCCAGAGTGATTGAGTTGGAAGGGACCTCAAAAATCCTCCAGCTCCAACCCCCTGCAGGAAATGCCCCATGGAATAAATCTCTCTGTTAATGCATCTCCCACTACAGCCACGATAATTTAAGTTACCTGGGCGTCCATCCTGGCTGCTGTTACCAATTATTCCAGGGAAACCATTCACCAGGGGCTTTGAACCCGGGTGAGGTCCCTCGGAACTCTGGGCAGCCGGGCAGGGACGATGTCCTCACCCGAATTGAGCGCCTTTAATAATTTACTGGGGCCGGGGACTTGGGCCTATGGCACCTGCATCCACTTAGTGGCCACTTTTCCAAGATAAGAACTAGAAACTGTATCTTCCTCGAGATTAAGTTGCACCAGGGATCTTTGATGAGTCGGTGTGGGCGTTCTGTGTTAATTACAAACTACCCAAATTAGGGAGGGCATCCTTTGGGTGTATTGAGCCAGAGCCATCCCAGTTCAATGCCACCACGGAGCAGGTGGAGGGTGCTCAGCTGCCCCTTCAGAACCCAGAGTGGCCGAGGCTGCAGGAGCTGCCAGGAGCTGGGAGCTTTAAGGTTAATAATGTATATTCCCTTGGTTATAGGATCTCCCTTCCCCAGGCTAAGACGTGCTTAAAAATTAACAGTGCAGATATCCCACAAAGGAGGAGCAGATGCTAAGACTCCACATGAATCTTTCATGCGATTCCAACTCCCAGAAGCAATTTTAGCAGCTTCCCAGCATTGTTGCAGCCTTTGGGATCCCTCCACTTCATGGGGACAGGGCCCAGGGTGGGTACAGACTTCCCCTGAAGCAACTGGAATAAAACAGTGTTGTGCAGGATGAGGGCTCCACTCTCACATGCACATATTGAATTCTGCCTTTCTCCTCCCCGGGGTCCTGACGTGGTGTAACCAGATCTGGGGAGAGGCCGTTCCACCTGCACCTCGCCAGCCTCACTCAGCATCAGCTGGTGAAAAACTACACCCCGAGCTCCAAGCGATCCCTACAGCTGCTTCCACACAGAAAATACTCATTAAATTCATCCAGGGTTTATTCCATTCGTTCCCTGGTGTATCTGAAGCGTGGGGATACGTTGCTGTGGGTGTTTGAACTTGGAACAGAGGGTAGGGAGCACTTACAGGACTGAGCAGCACCGAAACTTCAGGGTAAAAATCCCAGGGATGAACTTCTGGGAGATGCAGGTCAACACTGCCAAGCCACTCAGTTTGGATCCTGGGCACCTTCCAGGAAAGGGACGGGGAACTAGAGAAATTAATACAACATGAGATGGTGTAATACAGAGATGAAAAGCATATAAATGTGTGTTGTTGACTTTGGGGCAGAAAAACTGAGGAAAACTCATTAATTTTAAATAAATTAATGTGTTGGAGCAGAGCTGAGGGTGTCACTGAGAGTTACAAGAGATGGAAAACAAAGGGTGCTCGTGGCCCCTCAAACTCTCCAGGTAGGTCCAATTTATCCCTCCCAATCCCTTCTTTTGCTGACAGAAAATCCCAAAGTCCACATCTGGTTACAGGGACAAGGAGGATCTTTTCAGTGAGCTGGCCTGAACTGTTGGATGTGCCATGGACATCCCTTGTCCAGCTGGACTGTTGGACATGCCAGGAAGGTGTTACCCTGTCCACCAGAACAGCTCTCTCACCCAATCATAACTGGAAGTTGCCACCAGCTAAAATAAAATCCCAAAGAGATCTTTCCATGCCAGCAGTGGAAAGGGGATTACTCAGGGAATGTTGAGGAATTTGCACAGAGTGGGAATTGTTGGATCATTTGGGTTGGGAAAGCTCTCCAAGACTGAGTCTAAGCTGATCCCTACCTTGTTACCCAGCCTAGAGCACCGAGTGCCACATCTGGTCCTTCCTTGGACAGCTGCAGGGATGGGGACTCCAAACCTCCCTGGGCAGCCCTTTCCAATGCCTGACCACCCTTTCAGCAAAGAAAACACGAAAAAAAAACAACCCCATGGAATTAAAAGGAGAAGGAAATAAAGTTCTCTGTTGGCAAATGCAAAATGAAAATTTTGTAGCTGGAGCCAGGGTGCTGTGATGGACACATGGAGCTCTTCAAACACTCCTTGCAACTCAGGCTTGAGACTTGAACCCAGATTCCTGCTTTCCTCCAGAAAAATCAGGGAGCAGGAAGCTCACTTCTATGCACAGCTCATGGGATGGCTCCCAGGAAATCCTTTCCCTGTGTCCTGTTCTTCCTGGCCTTCACTCCAGCACAGCCCCAGCCCCTGGCCTGCTGTCACAGGGACATTTCAGCAGCTGGCAGTGGCTCCCTGTCACAGCTCCTTTGTGTGCAGAGATCACCCTCAGCGATTATTTATTGCAGGAGTTCAGATTCCTGCCTTTCTGTGCCATGATGAATGACTTTTAAGTAACATAATATCTGGTTTCCTCCTCTTTCACACACCCATTTCATTGCCAGGTGTCTTCAGTGACCAGATCCAAAGGGATTGGTTGCAGTCAAAAGGGAAAGAGAAATCCTTTACCACGTGCGCAGCCTCCTCTTGTTCATATTTAATGGAATTCTTGCTTGGGTTAAAATGCTTATCAATTATTCACCCCCCTCCTCAGTAATTCCAAACATCCCAATTAATACATAGCACTGCTCTACTGCTGTTAAAAATTCCCAAATATTTTTGTTTCCGTTTTTTAAGCTCTTCTCCAGGTAACTGCAAGCTGGCCAGTGAATTATATCATATAAATGTATATATTAATTACAGAATGAAGCAGGTTAGCAGGCCAAGAGCTTCAGGAGGCAGCACAGGGCAGATCCATCAGCTCAGGATCCAAGTGTCTCCCATCACTGCTGGGAACAGCGCTGGGAACAAAGTCCTGTCCTTTCAAACCAGCCCTCAGACCTCTCTTTCAGCCTGTTTTAACATTTGAAAAGAGTATTTTTTGTCTGGCTAAATTAAATCCTCGACATCTTTTGTTTCTAACCCACATTCTTTCTCAAGCTGGTTGAGAGGAAACAAAAACAAAGCAGACAAAAAAAAAAAAACAAAAACACAAAAACCCCACCCCAAAACAACACAGAGGGAACAGGAGATAATTTGATCCTGGTCAAATACAGGAAAACCAGAACCTGCTCTCCATGAGCTTCTCCAAACCCTGCTGCACCTCTGGAACAGAACAGAACACATGAGGAAATTCTGTCATTGTAAGATTGGAATTTGAGATTTTTACATTGCATTTAAAGCCCAAACAAGGTGGGGATCGGTCACAGGTTGGACTTGATGGTCTTGGGAGGTCTTTTCCACCTTCTGGGATTCTGGGATCAATCCAGCACAGCCAGGATAATCCATGAGCTTCATGTAGCACCAAGGTGGTGTTGCACAGGCCATCAGATCACGAATGGATCCCGTTCAAACTTCATATTCACACGGCAAACGAGGAATCAGGGAAATGTGAACTCTTACAATGAACAAATCCTTCTGTTTCTGGGGTGAATTCCTTAGGATGAGGAGTTAAAAGTTTCTTCCTAACAGGAAGACATCCAGAGAGAATGTCACCGAGCCAGCAATGCTGTGCCCTGACTGGGTAGCTGGAACTTACAGAAGTTAATTACTACAACAAATATGGGAGTGATATTTTTGTTAACTCTGTCCTTCCACCAAAAATAGAAGGGGAGACACTGAAACCCTTTAGGTCTGGAGTGAATTTTCCCAGAAAATGCTGTACAGAACAAGCACATGTATAAAACCCATCATCCAAACCACTCCAGTCTCCCTCGCCTCAATCTTCCCACAAAAACACACCCCCAAAACTTCAGCTCCACATCCTCAACGTGGCTGACAATCCTTCCTCTCCCTTGTGTGGCTGCAGGGAATATTCCAGCGGGAATTGTTCTGCAAGGCCCAAATGCTGACGTGCAAGAGCCATTAAAAATCCCAAATTTAGACACATAGGGTCATGGAAAGCTGTAAAATCCCAAATACTGGTATACAGAGGCGTGGAAAGCTGTGATAAATCCCTTTCAGTCTCACTCCTCACACAGGTCACTAAATCTGTGCCATAATTTTGGGAGCATACTGCTCACTGGCCACAAACTGGACAAAGGCCTTTTCTCTCCGAGTTCAATCAAAAGGACAACAGCACATGACAGAGCCCTTGTATCTCCTGGGATTTTGGGCTGTCACAGCACGGACCTCCTGCAGGGCCAGGGAAGGAGGGGGGTTCTGCCAGCCAGGACAAAGCCAACAAAAACACCTAATGAGTGGAAAAGCTGGGAAGTTCATGCAGTTGGTGCTGTCTGGAGAAGCATTTCCAGGTTGGCTGCAGGCATGGAAAATCATCCCAGAGGTGCCATCACATCAACCTTCATGTGAGTGGTCGGGCTGAAAAAAAACCTCTGCTGTGGTGGCTATTTTTGCTCTCCCACCAAAAGTGTCAGCCTCTGTGTCCGGCAAAAGCAATGCCAGGAGAAAAGCTGGAGATCCAGCACAAACAGGCAGCAAAGGGCTCATCCAGGAGCTTCTCCAGGCTGCAGGAATTCCCTCCTCCAGAAAAGATGCCAGAGGCAGCAGGAGAAGCGAGGCACGGCTGCCCTTGGGCTGACGTCAGGGAGAGCAGACAGGAAGGAGCAGCGCCTGTACAAACATTGGGTGGTAATCCTTGCTCATTTTCTCCAGGACAATCCCAGCCTCCAGGCCTGATGTCATCGAATTTCCATGATGAAGTGTCTGTTAATTAAACACACAGTATATAATTACTAATGCAAGCTGCCTGAACCCATAAGAAGAGTAGAGATCCCGTTGATCCAAATGGAAGGATCTTCATCCTGGATTCCTCAAGACACACTGGATGTTTCTTCTCATGAGAGGAGTGCTGTAGTTTGTTTATTTGACCTTCAAGCACAGCTGAAGAGGGAAGTAAAGAAAATACAAATATATCAAAGGAAATGTCCTTTGAAACAAGTGTTTAACGTCACCTCTGTAAAGGAAAATCCAATATTGAATCAAAGCCTTCTGTAATTAGGAACCTTGGTTTCATGAGTAATCCAAAGAGGTTTGTGATGGATTAACTGCTTTGAGAACTCTGGCAAAGTTAAAGATTCAATTAAAAAATGACTTGGTCTTGCAGGCCACAGCTGACTCAAAGAAAGAGCACAGGGAATGATTTACCAAACTGATTTTCCAACTCCTGTGTGGCTGAAAACCACCAGAAGGGTGAGACAGCTCCTTGCTCAGCACGGACTGGAATGCTCCTTCCCAAAGAAAACCCAAGACACGAACATTTGTAATATTTACAGCAACAGGGTGGTTCAATTCCTTCTTTATTCAGAGGTGTCTTCACAGAAAAGCCCCACCTGATAGTGATAAAAATGTCCCTTTGTGGCAGAAAAAAATCTCTGAATGGAGCAGTAAAAATGCCCATGTTGAGGTGTAGAGAGGCATCTTCACTTCTAAATCCTGAATAGATCTTCCCACAGGAATTGGGGGGGGAAAACTTCCAGCAGTTTCTCTGCAATGACACCTCTGCAAATCTGTTTAAAACGACCTGAACCATGTGAAGCTCTCACAGGCAGTCTGGGCTGATTAAAGAATTGTTCATTACCAACCTGGGCCCACGTTTGGATTTTTGGTGTAAAAGTGTAGAGAAAAGGTCCAACAGGTGCAGGGCCAGGTCAGGTTCTAATTAACAGCCGTGTCCTCACACCCCAGGCAGGTTTTGCACAACACAGAGCTCCGAGCAGCAGCACTCTGCAAAAGCAAAGCCTGCGAACAAACCTCGTTGTTCCATTAAACTTAAAATACAGTTTGACTCTGTCATAGCAGCATAGATGAGCTATCTGCATTAAATTGTGTTTAATTTAACTCTAGAACTATAGGGCCCAATTAAAAATAATGAGGCCTGTCTCCAACTGTCAGGCTCAATTAGAGATAATGGGAAGTGATAGCTCCTGGAATAGATTCATTTTTGTCTGATAGACGAACTGGGGCAGGGGTCTTGGCAGGGGTCAGTGGAATAGACCCGCCAACAAAACACGGGTCAGTCAAGCTTAAGGAGTCTTAAGGAACCTGGTTATTAAATAAGGAAGTAGGAAGTAAATCAAGTCCAAAAGCACATGAATGACCCCAACAGATTCTTTTTTTGTTGTTGTTTTTCCTGCTACATCCCCGTATATTGAAATTCATCTGAGCATTAAACTGCCCGTTCTGAACCCAAATACAGGACAAATAAAAGTTAAACCTGTTTGGCAGGGCCAAAGGGAAATGCCAAAAAGAAGGGCCCAACTTCATATCCCAAGGAGTTTAGCAGGATCAATATTCTCCTGAGGCAAAAATTGTAGCAAAACCACTAAGCTTTTGATTTAAAAAAAAATCAACCCAGGAATGATGATTTGAATGTAGTAAGAAACCAAAGGGTTGAAATAATATTATAATAAGAACTCAAGCAAGGCATTCTGGGCGATGAATTGATTGCATCCAGCAATAAAAATTGGAAAAATTTGCCAACTTTTCCGTCCAAAAACGTGGCAGAGCTGTCAGAGAAGCTCAGGAGTGAAACCATTGGCCCTCGAGGAAGCACAAATGGGTGAAAACTCTTGGTCACCAGACAGTGGCTGTCATTTTGGATGAGTAATTGATCCTGAGTGGGGAGGGAGACGCAGAGCCCAGGGCCCGTGTGGGACATTCCGTGCGTGTCCTCACTCCGGGCACTGCAGGAACAGGACCCCGTCCTTGCCCGCCCAGCTGCTGTCCCAGCAGTGCCTCTGGAGCTCGTGTTGGGCAATCCTGACACTCCCACCCGGCCTCTCCTTTTGTTTGTGTGGGAAGACACTTTTTTAATCT
This sequence comes from Corvus moneduloides, assembly GCF_009650955.1. NCBI lineage: Eukaryota > Metazoa > Chordata > Aves > Passeriformes > Corvidae > Corvus > Corvus moneduloides. The sequence goes on from NC_045493.1 coordinate 10,429,749, forward strand.
AATGATATCTCTCTCCATGTCCAACGCTGCTCGTGCACCGCGGCTCCTTATCCCTGCTCCCCTCCCCCCTTGGCAGCCCAGCCTGCAAAGTCATGCTTTGAATTTAAATCTCTGCTCTGGGGCTTCTGAGGAGGGAAAGAATGGGTCAGGGCCTGAGCTTCTCCTCAGCTGTTCTGAAAAAATGGGCAAATTTCTAATTAGAGCCGCTCTTTCTCCTCGTCCTTCCCTTCTCGCTCACCAAGAACCTCATGAGGGGACACAGAATGACAAATGTGTCACTGTTAAATACAGCAAAAGGTCGCTGGCAATACACAGGGTCAATGTTATCCCCTTCCTGTGGGGTTTTATCAGGTTTGAAGGCTCTGACAGACCCCAGGTCTGGGGGAAACCTTCCTGAGTTGCCCCGATGGATGTGCTCAGATGGGAATCGCCACAGGCAGGAAGAGCTTTAGGGCCTGAGCCATGAGTCTGCACCAGTGTGAAACTCAGAAAAACAGGGAGTAAGATTCAATGACCACCCTTAGGTATGATCTAGTTTTAAAAAACCACTATAAACATGTCTCCATTTCCTCTGAAGGATACCCAGCTCCTGTCATGAAGCACTCTGGATTTGGAGAATTCCGGTATTTGCACTCAGTACAAAAACTGCTCCTACACAGCTGAGTGGGAATTCAGGTGTGTGAGTGCAATGCTCCATCCCTGGAAGTGTCCAAGGCTGGACAGGGCTGGAGCACCCTGGGCTAGGGGAAAGTGTCCCTGCCTTTGGCAGGAGGTGGCACTGGATGGGCTTTAAGATCCCTTCTGACCCAAACCATTCCGGGATTCTCTAAGCACAAGGATGATGTTCTCCTGATTAATTCAATCTTAAAATCTTAAGTTTGGAGCATTACATAGAATCAACTGAAATGTTTGAAGCTGTAGTAGAGACAGTTCCAGTCATGAAGCAACAACTCTGACCTTGTGTATCATGGGTGTGACCAAAAGAGAAAAGCCAGGAAAATCAGAGTTAATGTAGGGATTTGTCAGGTTGGCCAAGGAAAAATGTCTGATGAGTAGAAGAGTGATGAGTAGAAGAAAATGAAATCAGTTCTTCCATTTCAGCTTCTGAAATGGCACAAAAAGCCTGTGTTTACAGAGCACTGAAGTAAAAGCAAAGCCGAAGATTTGAATTTCCACGTATCAAATACTACACAGAAGATCATTTTATTTATGGCTTATTCTGCCTCCCTCATGAAGCCAGAGATTGTTTTACCTTCAAAGGCCAGGAGAAGACCCTCGGTTCCTTTGGAATCTCCCAACAAAATCAACTTCATGGCGAGACCTCTCGGGAAGGTTCCAAACGGGTTCCTCCAGCAGGTGCATCCCCGAATCAATCCCTGCAGCTCTGCAGGAAGCCCTTCATTTGCTATAAAGACTGAGATGTTGCTATCACTTAAATCTGAAGACTGTCACCACCACAATAATCAGACATTTATCTTACGCTGCCGTTTGCACAGAATTCCAAATACAAAGAAACCCAGCAGGCAGCCGAGGAATCCCCCCCCCTCCCCGGGCTCCTCTGATTAAAAAAGAACCTTATGGGAGGAAGAGAAAGAGACACATAATTCATCCTGAAGATACCGGGGGGTTTTTCCTGCTGAGTAGCCCTGGTTTTGCCCAGGAGCCCACGGAAGCACCGGGGTCGTCCCGTCGCCCCTTGGTCACTTGTTACTGTAGCAGAAAAATCAGTTTATTCTCTTGTGACAGTAACCCAGGGAACAAATCCATGATGACACCGTTCCATGCATTCGTGAACTTCGTGGCCTCGTAGGTCACTGGACAAATCTCTCCAAACTGAACTGTTGACAGTTCTTTGCAGGGTTCCCCCCAGGAAACTGAAGGTTAATTGACCATTCTTTCAAACCATGAAATGCTTTTGAAAATGTTAGTTTTAAGTCTCGTAGCCTAAAAGCTGATGAAGCAGCGTGTTCTGTACTGGGGTGTCTTCTAATTACTGGAATGAAGAGTTATGGCCAGGGAAGGTGCAGAAATGGTTTAATTAGACTTGTGTGTCATGGAAGCAGGAAACAATATTCACTAAATCGTGGGGTTGGTGAGGGCAGAGCTGCTGAGGGAGCAGGAGAAGCTGCTCATCCTGGAGCTGGCGATTCCTTGATTATGTTAATTTGGTGGCAGCCTTATTAAGAGAAGGGTTCTTAACTTTTCACTCTTAAAAACCTCAGAAAAACATCCACAGGCTTCTCTCTGCTCGTGTGGCTGCCCTCACTGGCTCCAAAGGAATGGTCACTGCTGGATTCTGATGGATGCTCCCACCTGGGAATAGTTTCAGTCACACAAATCCTCAGAACCAGGAATCCCACAAAACACCCAGCGCTCTGGAACGCCTGGCAGGAAAGGAGGGATGATATCCCTCTTTTATGAGGGATGATGCATGGGTGTAACTAATGACATATTCACCAAAGTTTTACAGAAACCAGGAAGAAAATGGAAATCCAACTGTCCCTTCTGGAAGGATTTGTCACACTGAATTTGGGCTTTGCACATTTTGGTGTCACTCTGACATCCTGTGAGTGCTGGGTTTTTATTTGGGAGAAAATGTGTCTGTGATACACTGAAAATATTGCAGAAATAGAAGACCAGAAAAAATTGTGTGTTTGTTATGAACACTTTTCCCCAGAAACCTTGAAGAATGTTCTACTTGAGTATCTCTAGTCATGGTTGATAACCCTGCTGCCATCAGGAGTTTTGAGTTCGGCAACATTTTCAGTCCCAAACCAGACTCTGGCATTCTCTGTCATCCCTGTGTTTCTGTGTAAGAAATATCAATTTAAACGTGGCCACACTGGGATCCTCAGACCATCCCTGTCCCTGTGCCAATGGAATTCCCCTCCTGGGAAGCAGAATGGGCCAGACTGGGCTCTCTGAAAGTTGTGCTCCAGCTCTGGGTGCAGCAGCTGATGGGGTTTTTCACGAGCTGCCTCCAGCTGAGCCCACCTGAGCCCTCAGGGATGAATTTCCCAAATATTTCCATAGTCACTCAGCATTCATTGCTCCTACAACAAAAAGTTCTGCATTTGCCCAAAGATAGGAGCAAAGAGCTTCAAAATCTCCTTTTTTTTCTTCTTTCTTTTTCACCTACAAAGAGAAGAAACTTCCTGTGAGCACAGATAGGGATAAAGCACTGACTGCCATTATCTTCACAACACGATCCGTGGGGATTTGCTGAAACAATGAGGGATATTAATTAAGGAAAAGCTCATTTCTGTGATGAAGGAATAGGTGAGACCTACACAGGATTCTCTGCACGGTTCCTCAGCTGTAAATAAACCACAGGCTACAAAAGAGCAATAAAGAGAGCAGAAGTGACAATGTTGTGTGCTCTGGGGCTGAAGTTATCTCTTCCAACAACAAACTAAATGATAAATCACATCCATCAGCCAACAGCATCTTGATTTCCCTCTGTTTTTTGGGAAAAAAAACCAACTTCAGAAGTATTTATTCCATCCCCTAAATGCAAAATAAAAGTATTCATTCTATGCTGACATAATTCAAGGATTTGTTCTAATTTCATTGCTTCATAATATTGTATAGAATAACCACTGCACAGTTATAGCCCCCCATAAACTCATTTTGCCCCAGACTAGACATAAATCGGGGCAAAATATTCTTGTAGTTCACTCAGAGAGGTAAAAATGGTGCTAAGCTTAGGTTTAACTGGCTAAATAATAAATATATTGTCAAGTTTTGTGTGTCTCTGTGGGCTGGGTTTGGGGTTCTGCCAGCTCTTAAAGCACAAACAATCCTGGCTCTGCAGGATTTCTGTTGCAGGGGCATTTAGAAGCCCCAGGCCCAGTTTTCCAGGCAAATCATGGAATCCCAGAATGGTTTGGGTTGGAAGGGACTTAAATCTCCTCTTGTTCCACCCCTGCCATGGGCAGGGACACCTTCCACTATCCCAGGCTGCTCCAAGCCCTGTCCAACCTGACCTTGGACACTTCCAGGGATGGAGCATTGCACTCACACAGCTGAATTCCCACCAGGAATAAGCAGCAGGATGGATTTTGTTCCTAAGTTAGAACAATTTCACATTAAAGTCAGTGAGGAGCTCAGCTGGCAGCTGGAATTTCAGGGCTGTGCAGGGCAGCAACGTCACTTCACAAGGATAAAGATTAATTTCTTCCAGGCCAGACTTCCAGCACTTCACAAGCAGGACAACATTTTCCCTGTGGGATAGAGAGAATTAATTTTGGGAACAAGAAGCTGCCAGACTCCAAAAGGAATCCCCATTTGTTGGTGTTTGCCGCCGAAAGACGCAATAAAACAAAACAGCAACAAGAAAAAAATCGCAAGAAAAGTAGCAATGACCTTAGGAAGTAAAAATGGGATTTTAAAGGGAGTCAGAGCAGGCTTCCCTTTGTTTGTGAGGCACTGCAGAACTTTTGCAGAGCAGATTTTGCAGGACTGCTCTCCCTGCAGGAGCCAGGCTCTAGGACCTCCGGTGTTTTCCTCACCTTGGCCATGAGGAAAAGCTTTCTGTCCGTTACATCCATGCATGTAATCAGGGATTGTGCCTTTTGTCACACTCCCAGCCACCATCTGTGTGCTCCCGAGTGGCCAGACGAGGGCTAAACCCCCATCCCGGTGGGATTAATCTGCAATTTCACACTAAATGATTTTTAAGGATAATTTGTTAGGATACAGTATCCCGAAATAAAACAAACGGTCGGTGCTTTTGCAGGGGGATGAAAGGAGGGAGCTTGTGGAGTTTCCTGTGTTTCCAGTGGCTTGGACAGAATCCATTTGCACATTTTCATTCCCATATGAATGCACACATCCTGGGAAAAGAGCCTGTGGGTAATGGGAATAGCTGCTTTTTATTTCTGGGGGTGAGGGGACAAGCCCAAATCCGGGCACTGGAAAGGGGATGAAGTGGAACCAAATTCCCGTCTCCATCCAGGACTGAGAATCCGAGTGAAGTTGCAGTTTAAAATGCGAATAGAATATCTCACTTCTGCAGGGAGGGGACTGGAGGGATATATTTAACTGAGTAAATAAAGGAGGAGCTCAAGAATCCAATCTTTCCCATCAAACAAAGCTGGCTGGAAGTGTGCAAGGGAATTATCCCTCTCTAGAAAGAACTAAATGCTTTTAGAGCTGAATTCACATCAGTATTTTCCCCCACATGTTTTAGATACTCAGGAGGAGAAGGATGAAAACCATAATTGGAAAAAAAAAGCCAAGTGAGGAGTAGGAAGAGGCAGGGTCAGGACACACCGATGTCCTTTCACAAAAAACAATGATGAATAAACATGAAGCTGCTTTTCAGCCGTTCTGGGTTCACCACAAAAACCACAGGTCCCAGTCCAAACTGCCTGAGGTGGGGGAAATATTTTGGGTTTTCCAGCCTGACCACACAGAGCTCACCAAAATCTTCACAGGCTTCTCATAAATCTCTGCTTTTGAGGGTTTCTCAACTCTCCCTTGCTTCCGACCCCCCCCCCAATTTCTCCTAAAGCAGTGGAGAGAGTGGAAAATAAACCAAACTTGTTTTGTGACGACCTCAGCTGGTAGCAAAATGAATTCAGTTTGTCATCCAAAAGAAGTTTCTACAGTTAAAAAGAAAATCTATAAAAATTAAAGATACTTTAGGAGAAATTCACACACAAGAAAGCGAATGCCTTTGAAAAACAAATCCCTATTTTACCTCTGCTGTTGCATTGCATTATTTGTTTGCTACAAAGTTGTTAGTCCAAAGAAATGAAGGAGTTAATTGCTGAATAATTTAAAGGCTATGGGTGATTTTTCATGCCACCAAATAAATCAGACAGAAATTGGATCAATAGAGGTGCTGAATGCACATTTCTCTGCTAATATTCCCTGTAAAAACAACTTCAGTCGTGACAGGTAAATTTGAACTGTTCCTTAACTGAGGGAAGACTACAAATGAAACCAGAAATTGTCCACATCTTGTGTTTTAAATCACAGAAAGGACCACACCTGATGGATACCAGGAGACAACACACCCCAATATTCCTTTCCATGCCATTCCCAGGGGCAGCATCAGTTCTCCAGCCTAACAGGAACTGGTGAGAAAACACCAAAAACAAGGAAAAAACCCAATTTTTTAGAAGTCCAACCATCGACCTGCAGCTTGGAGCTGACCTGATGGAACACAGAACAGCTGGAGCTCCCTGGGCTATGGAAGGGGCAGAAACAAGATGGGCTTTAAGGCCCCTTCCAACCCAAACTGTTCTGCGATTCCATGAATTCCTCAGAGCTCTCTCCTGTCCAATTCCAGCACCTCCAAGGGCAGGGACTCAATACCTCCCCGTGCCCCTTGCAGTGTTGGACTTCCCTCATTGTGAAAATGCTCTTTGCTCCAATTAACCGGAATTTTCCTTGTTGGAACTTGCCCCTGCTCCTCCAGGTGTTTGGAGAACGGAGCCCTTTATCCCTCCCCGTTGCAGGTTCAGCTCCCCCAGTGAGCAAACGGGGCAGGAGCCACCCTTTGCTCCTCACCCGGTGCAATCCTGCCCTTCCAAGGTTTGCAAACCTCCTGAACCTGGAGAAACCAGCCCGTGGCATGGAATGTGTTCCTGCAAGGAAAGCAGCCAGGGGAAAAGCTCAGCACAATGGCTTGAACAGGCTCCAAGGAGAGCTGAAAGGACTGTTGTGTTTTACCCTCACCCCTCCTGCAAATACTGAGCTGCAGGAGAGCGTTTTTTGAAGTGGTTTTTAAGTGACAAGGTAAGGATATGATGACTCTGAGATGACATTTTATTAAGTTACAGCCCAATGTTAATTAATCCAGCCTGTAATTAAGGGAACACTTGCAACTGTGCAAACTCCATGCCGTAGGCTCTGCCAGTACCGCGACTTTTCCTCTTATTTCAGTCCTCCAGAGGTGCCTGATAAAGGCATTGATTTATAGAAGTAATGATTAATCTCCACTTCTATTGACAGCAATTAACAGAGAGAGATTTGATGCTCATCAAAGTGAACAGATTCTCATTAGGAGCAGAAAAAATGATCTGTCTTCACATTTCATCCCCTCCAGACTCTGTGGTAAACTGGCAAGCACAAGGAAATACATTTATCATGGATCTTCTGGGTTTTCATTGTGCAAGGATATTGGGAGTATTTCCACATTTCAGCTTTGCTGGGCAGAGCCCAAAGGACCTGGTGTCATCACTGACTTCAAACTGCCTCTACTTAAAGGCCACTTTGCTGACAAAGAAGCTTGGTCCCTGTTTCGATGATGGGCTTATGGGGAGAAAAATCTGGTGCCAAGAAGAGACCTGGACAGTCCAAGCCAATATTTTCTGGGGCCGGATCTCTGATCTGGGGCTGATGTGGGATTTGACCTTGGCTCAGCTGTTTGCTCCATGTCTCTCTGGTACTTGGAGGTAACACTGTCCCAAATTCGTGTCATTATCGTCAGAGTTCACTCTCTGGTGGCTGAACCACGCTTCAAAAGCCTCTGGTGTGAAAGAGGAGGCAGAATTATGGTGCTGAGAATGAAAGATTCTATTTCTCCTACCAGCTTGCTCCAAACCCCGTCCAAATTGGCCTCGGCCACTTCCCAGGATGGGGCAGCCACAGCTTCTCCTGTGCCAGGGCCTCAGCATCCTCCCATCCTCACCTCCCGCAGCGCTGAGGCTCAGAGCGGGCGCTGCCTGCCCGGGGCTGTCCCGGCTCCGTTCCCGCTCCAGCCGCTCCCGCGCCCCTTCCCGCGGCCATCCCGGCACCGGGGGCGAGCGAGGATAGGCGGCTCCGGCCGCTGCCTCCGCTCCGCTTCCCGCAACGCCGAGCGGGGCATCGGGCACCGGGTACCGGGCACTGAGCACCGGGCATCGGATACTGGCCATCGGGCACCCGGACTGAGCACCCGGCACCGACCGCTGAGCATCGGGCACTGAGCACCGGTACCGGGCATCGGGTACCGGGCACTGAGCGCCGGCACCGGGCACCGGCTCCCCCGAGCCGCCCCCCTCACTCCGCTCTCCTCCCGCCGGTGCCCGTTTGAACAGGCGGGTCCCTCCCCCTCCTCCCTCCGGAAAGTTGCACAAAGTTGGGTTAATCGGGGTTTTTCCCCCTTTTATTCGCTGCTCTCCGTTGGGACGCGCTGCCCGCCCGCCCTCCTCGGGCCGGTGCCGCGGGGCGGGGGCACCGGGGGCGGGGGCGGCCCTGCCCGGCCCTGCCCCGGCGCTGACCCCGGGCCGGGCCGCGCATGCTCGGGGCTGGACAGCTCCGGAGAGGGAAATTTAAACCGGGGCCGGAGCGCGGCCCCGCCGCCGGCCCCGCGCACCGAGCGCCCGCCGAGCTCCGGGCGGCCCCGGGGCCCCGCCCGACAGGTTGGTGCACGGAGCGGCGGCAGCGCTGGGCGGGGGTTGGGGGTCGGGGATGGGGACCCCCGGGCTTCCTCCATGCCTGGGCAGCGGGGATAGGGACCCCCGGGCTCCCTCCATCCACCCATCCCCAGGGCAGAGGGGCTGGGAATCCCAGGGCTCGCTCCATCCTGAGGCAGCGGGGCTGGGGACCCCCGGGCTCTTCCATCCCCGGGGCAGCGGCATTGGGGACCCGGTCTCCCCTTAAGCCCCGAGGCAGCGGGTCTGGGATCTTGCCGGGCTCTCTCCATTCCCGCGGGTGTGGGGCTGGGGTTCTCCCTGGCTCCCTCCATCCCCGGGGAAGCGGTTTTGGGGTTCTCCCGGGTTCTTCTTCCATCCCCAGGGCAGCGGGGCTGGGAACCACCAGGCTCCCTCCATCTGTGGGGCAGCGATTCTGGGAATCTCCCGGGCTCCCCTTCCATCCCTGGGCGTCCAGGGCTGGGGTCTCCCGGTTCCCCTCATCCCCGGGGCAACCGCAGCAGCTCCCGCAGCTTTTTCATCCAAAATGCGACGGACGCTGTTTGGGGGATAAGAGCAGCCCAAGGCGGGAGCGCTCCTGGCTGGCTCGGTGCTCCCGGTACCCACATCCCCTGTCCGTAGCTGTCCCTCCCTCAGGGGTCCCTCTCTGGGATGGCAGTATCCCCCGTGAAGTGTTTTCCTGCCCTTCCCAGTGCCACCAGCGCGCCTGGGGGTGCCGGTGCCAGCGCCGGGCTGTGCCGTGCCCCGGTGCCGGGGCTCGGGCGGGGTCGGTGCCTCCCGCCGCTGCTGAAGTGCTGGATAGCTACTGCTGCTGACCGCTGCCTTCTGCTGCTTTCCCAGGAGATGATAGAGAGTGATATCCCGTCCATAATGTCAGGAATCATTAGGAATTCAGGGCAAAACCACCACCCCTCGCAGGAGTACAGGTGAGGTTTTCTCCGTTTCAAAAAAACGTGCACTGCACTGGCACAGCTGGCCACTCCCGTTGCTTCCTCCTTGTTTCCTAAAAAATCCCTTTAGCATGTAGAAATCCACTTTTCTTCCTCTTCTTTACTTTTTTTTAAGTTATCTGCATTATTTCCCCACTCTAAATAAGATTTCTAAGCTGATGGGCGGTTACAATGCATTCCTTATTTAGGAACATTGCTGTTTAAAGCATTCACAATGGGGGCATTTGGGTGCAGGCTGGACTTGATAATCTTGGAGGTCTTTTACATCCATAATCATTCCATAATTCTATGATTCTCTGATTTTGATACTAACCTGTATTTGAGAAACACCTCCCCGACCTTGGGCTGACCTCTCTCTAAATTCTCTGTCCTGGGCAAGCGTTGCCAGAGAAGGATATTCTCATTAAATCATAATAATTTAAAAGTTCCCTTTCAGATCACTTTTTGCATTGTTATGGAGCAGTCATGGAGAGACTGAACAAGTGCAAGAGACACTGGAGGAGTTTTGAATTAAAACAAGCACTTGTGCAACCCTCCAAAGCACTGACACGTCAAAGGGCTTTTAATATGGGTGGGAACAAACCTGGCTTTGCCAAGAGCCTTTCGTAATTTAATTTACCTGCACCACCGTGCTTCCATTTATCATTTCAAAGCATTGTTAGAGGTTACAGGAGGGTTCTGCATGAGTTACAGAGCCCTGGGTTATGTTAGGTTACATTTTGTCACATGATGCAAAGCTCCAAGAAATACAGAACACACACAACACATCCCAGTTCACAAAAAAAAAAAAAAAACCAACATAGAGCAAACCAGAAGAAAATTATTTTCTTTTTCTTTAAAATGAGCATTGAGAGACTCCTTCCTCCCAGCCTGAGGGGTTTGCAACCTTTCCTGGGGCTGCTGCAGGTATTCTTCTCCCAGCCTGTCTCTATTCAAAATGCAAACGCTGCAGCGCAGCCTCTTGCAGCTCAACAAGGGATTTGTTATAGTCCCTGCAGCCTCTGGGGTAAAAGGTTTGTGGCTCTGTTTTTGCTGTTTACCGAGGCACTGTTTGCTCTGGGCATTTTTCTTGGCTCCGTAAATATTGGTGAAGAAATTATTCGGGATTTAAGGAAGGGTGTGGGTGAGAGGGACTTCTGGGGACGTGGATTTAAGGCTGAATCTTCAGAACTCAGCACCTTAACAAAGCCCCCTTTTTTAGGGAGAGAAGTATTCTTTAACTCAGAGCTGCAGGAAAAAAACTGGCTTTTTGGGGGAGAAAGATAGGATTTATCTTACTGCAGTTAAAAAAAAATCATAACTTTCTGGCTTTCCTCTTCTTAAAAACCAGCTTTGGGTTCTCCACGAAACATTTTGAACTCAGCTCTCTAAAGTTTTTCACCCACTTGCGATTTCTTTACTGCGGCTTTAAAACGAATTATTCGACCTCGTTTAATAGTGGCAAATTCTGATAAAAATGCATAAAATCTGAACTGCAGCATAAATGCAGAGCAGTATTTGTCCTACTTCATGAGAAAACACTTTGGATTATGTAAAAGAAAATCTTTTAGACTGAATGATTTTAGGAAAAGAATAGACCTGTCAAATTCTATCAGCTCTGTTTACTCTCCTGCTGTCACCACAGTCCAAGACTGGAACCCACAGTCCCGAGTTCTCCATGGGGGAGCATCAAGGCTCCACAAAATGGGGGAATGGCCTCCAATTAGCGAGTGGGAGGCTGGGGCTGTGCTGAGAATACTCTTCTGTCTCACTTGGAATCTTTCAATGGGACAGTTGGACTTGGAGGAGCCCCGGCTTTGCTGCGAGGAGGAAAGGCTGGGAAGGGAGGGGATCAAACCCCCAGACACCCATCAGTTTGCAGGCAGATTATGCTTACAGCTGGAAAACTTGGGATTTTGGGATTTTTTTTTTTATTTGTAAAAGAAATGTGGGGGAAAAAATCCCTGATTTCAGCAGATCTTTGAACTGTGCAGCTCCAAAGCACGTGCAGTAAATTTGTCGTGGCTCGGGGTGGTGATGAGGCTTGGGCTGCTTCTGGCTGCTGGGAGAAATCCCAGGACTTTTTGCACCCCAGTGAAACGATTTTAGGCAAATATCTCTCCCACCAGTGCAGCTGTGGGATATAAAACAGCACAGGGATGATTAAAGGCCATCAGATCTCCTCCACTGCCTGCTTTTATGGTGCTGTCACTGCCTGGCTGCAATGCAAAGTAATTCTTTATTTTAGGAGCTGCCTCTCTTCGCTTCCTCCAGAAAACACCACCGTATTCAATATATTCATCCTCAGAGGGCTGGCAGATATTTCTAATGATCCCAAATCACATTTAAGGGAACGAAAGCAGAGAATTGTTAACGCACCGGCGTTTTTGAACCCTCAGCGCTTTATCCCTGTTAATCATAATTAATAATTTAATGTGGTTTAGTTAAATTCGGATTTTAAATCACAGCACGGGCAGACCACAAGCTTTGTGGTTGTTTCAGCACAGAGCTGTGCAAATTCTAGGAGCAGGCTCAAGGCTTTTCCCATGGGATCTACGGGCTGATTCCTGGGAATCACCAGGTTCTTCAGCTCCTGGGTGCTGTGGTCTTCCAGCAATGTTTTGAATTGAAATATGAAATCCATCATTTTGATTTTAAGATTTGATCCCATGATATTTGGTGTCAGGACCACATTTCTATTTTCTTATGTTATTGTGTATTTCCAGTTGCCAGAAGCCTTGTGGAGCATTTCGAAGGCCTTGCCATGCATTCTCTATATGTTGAACAGGAATTAAGCTTTAAATAGATCTATTTTTGATCAAAAGGTGTTAATCATTAATAATTCAACATATTAGTGGATTATAGTGTCCTTTACCCCATTTTAATTGTCCTTTTGATTCTTAAAAAAATTGTCTATATTCATTAGCTCATTAGTCTGATCAATTTTTTGCTGTAATTACTTTACATTGCCATAAAGTGTAAAATCAGATTAAGAAGCACAGGGCTGCTGTAATCCATAAATTCTGGATGTGACAGCATTCCAGTGGGGAAAAAGGTGACAAATCTCGAATTTGAGCACATTTTAGCTCTAAGTGGTGCTCTCATACCTGGTTTTTTTTGCACTGGGGTTTCTGGAGAGGAAGTGACACCTCTGTCCCCTGGGATGGATGGATGGATGGATGGATGGATGGATGGATGGATGGATGGGAGGGAGGGAGTGTGCACACAAAAGGTTACAAATGCATCACTAACAACACCCTAATTGCTCCTGGAGAAAATGCCAGTGTCCATTCCCATGACATTCCCGTGTGTTCGTCTGACAGGGAGTGAGATAATGACTCCGAGTGCCTCAGGAATTCCAGCACGGGAGTTGCTTCATTCTTTCAAAAAAAAAAAAAGTGAGAAACCTCCAAGGAATCAGTCAAACTGGATTGATTTAAGTGGATTAGCACGACTGTTTCCTCAGCACTCCTGAAATGTGCTGATCTGGAGGAATAAAAAATTGCGGCCTTCCGCTTGTCCCAAAGTCCCGCGGTGATGGCGGAGCTGGGAAGGGCCGGTTTGGAGCAGCACCTCGAGCTCCTGGGAGACCAGAACGGGTTCATCCCTCACCTCAGAAAGGGTGCTTGTCCAAAACAGGGAAAGGGAAAGGGAATTGGGACTTTTCCAGCATTCCTGGGGATCTCAGAGGCTCGTCACACCCATTGACAAGGGCAGGAAGCAGAGCTGCTGCAGGCCCAGAGATTGAGGGGGTTCTGACAACCCTGCACAGGGACAGGGTGTAGAGCTGATATTCCCTTTACACTCCAGTAACACCTACACAAGGCTCCAGTGCTAATGAACAGCAAGATCCAAGGAAAAAGCAGTTTCCAGTCAGACCATGGTCCTGTTTTTAATACACAACATTCCTGCAGTGCCTGGTACTTCAGCACGTTTTGCTTGTTCTGACATCGGTCACAGATCTGATTTTTGGTTTGTTTGGGTTTGGGGTTTTTGACCAAACAGGTTCCAGAGTCAGATCCCAGCTGCATTTGGCAAATCCCAGCCTAGGGATGGTTAGAGCAGAGCAGGGAATGAGTGCCTGGGGGTGCAGTGCTGCCATCACCCCTCATTTCCTCTCGGGTTTAAGTATTACACATTTTACTGTAACCCAGTTTCCACTCATCCCACAGCAAACTGGTGTAATGTGGGTTGTCAAATGTGGAGCTGGGATGGATAAAAGGCTCCAGGAGTGCAGCTGTAGCCTGTTCTTAGTGCCAAGTGCCTTTGCAGGAGATTTTCAGAGAGTCCAGCATGGTGCAAGGAAAGGAGGCCAGTAACACCTGCCAGGTTAATGTCATTTGCTTTTTCCTCACCAGTTTTGGTTCTGATAATCCAATGTTTCTTGATAAGGAGGGACTCTCTTTGTCCCTAGAAAGCTGCTTAATTTCTGTTCTGATTTCCAGCAAGGCCAGAAATAACTCAGAGATGTTGAAGATGGGGAGGGGGTGGGATGATGGTTTGGGACTGGGTGTGTGCTGTGCCTTCAGGGAGGAATCACAGACCAAAACCTCTGGGAGCAGCTGGGTAAAGCCAAAGAGGAGCTGGGGCAGAAACAAGCTGAAAGGGGCAGCTGGTTATGAGTGTGGAAACCAGAAAATAGTGGGGGGAAAAGCACTTGAAAGGCAGGAAAATGGGAGGGGAAGGGCATAAAGGGAAGGAGCAGAGCAGTGGGAATGAGGAGCTGAAGGAGATGGGGAAGTTGAACCCTTCAGTAGAACAGAGGACACTTCTCACATGGACACAGCTGGAGAGTCACAGTGCAAACCTTCTCCTTGTCTTGCACAGAAGAACTCTCTGTGCTTGTCCTGAGGACTTTGTGTAATCCCAGACAAATGAAAACAGTTTCTCATCACCATTTCCAGAAGAGGTTTTCTTAGGATTCTTCGTGTCCAATTGTCTCTTGCTGGACAAACCATTGCAAACAGCTAATTAAGGACCTATCACCCAATTCCTCCTGCTGGTTGAGCAGTTGTGTCACCTAAGCCTGGGCTAAAAACTCAGGTGGCAGTGCTGGGAATGGGAAAAAAGCCTGTCCATTGAGACTTAAAACTGTGAAATATCCCAAATGCAGCTGTAGGGTTTTGGCCTGGCTGTGTTTGGGATGGAGGTGATGAGTTGTCACCACACACTAGGTTGTTGAGGAGATGGTCCTTACAGTCTCCAGGGATGAGTTCGCCATCCCACACAATGTGGAGGTGGATAATTCATGGATAGTTGCCCTGTGTTTCCTGAGGTGAGGAACCACCTTAGATCCAGCTCCCTCCAACAGCTCAGCCTGAGGAAAGGTGGCAGAGTCCCACTGGTGAGTACAGACTCACATCCAGCTCTGGTGTTAAATTCCTGCCTGGTGAGGCCAGGAATGACTCCAATTCCATGCTGTGCCAGCAGGATGCTCTTGATGGGGGGGAGAAAAAGGTAAAGATACCTTCAGGTAGCTGTGAGTGAAGATTTTGTGCTGCTGGCAGGCTCTGGTGAACTTTGCCAGGTGAGCCCAGCATCAGATCTGGGAAGGGATCTCATTCCAAGGTGTTCCTGATCCAGCATTACCCTGACAGGATAAATATTTTGGGCAGATAACTGCAGAGCAGACAGCAAGGACTAACGGTGCCATGGAGCATTTCCGTGCCACTTCCACTTTTCCAGGCACTTTTCACAGGAGAATCTATGGATCAGCATCCTGGGATACACAGGAGAACCAGGACTTAAATCCTCAGCACCCTCTGGGTTCTCATCCCTTTCTAGAGGCGGGGGGTGTTCTCCTGCAGAGAGTGGAACACAGAGGGGTAAAAGTGGAGTTGGGTGATTTCACCACACCTTGAAAAATAACACCACGTTAGCAACAGGTTTGGTGGGACTGCACCCTCCCCTTCCCGGGATTCAGTGGCTCCATGGCTGTTCCAGGAGCCCTGGGAATGAGCAGGGGAGGCTCAGCAGCGCATTAATTACAGCCTATCACTATTTATCTCATTTACATGCACTGAAAGGCTGCTTTTACCACAGTGCCCCATTGTGCCAGGGGCTGTGAACACCCAGCCAAAGGCAGGAGCTCTGACTCCTGGAGTTTATCCTCCTGGAGTTTATCCTCCAACGTGAGACAAGCAGGGTGGTGGTGAGGAACAGCATCCAATCCCACCTGATATTCCAACACGTACTCATGGATCTGCAGCTGTCTCGGCACAGGGAATTTTCAGGTCAGGAAGATTGAACCCTAGGAGATGACAACGTTGGTTATTCCAGTGCTCTTTTTTGCAGTTAAATTAGAATTTCTTCACTGACAGCAGGGCACACATTGAGCCTGTGGCCTGGGACGTGTCCTGGGTTTACACTACAGAATATCCCCGGGCTTTTAAAACACCTCAGCCAGGCAGCAATGGGCATTCTTTAAAAGTTTCACCTTCTTTAAGACATGTGAGATCTCAACATCGGTTTTGAAGGCAGCCTGAAGAATAATCCTTAAACTTGAAATCATGGAATCATAGAATTACCAAATCATGGAATCGCAGAATCCCAGAATGGTTTGGGTTGGAAGGGACCTTAAATATCTTCTTGTTTCAACCCTCTGCTGTGGGCAGGGATGTAATTCTGATTAAATATGCTTCTTCCCCCCCCTCCCCCCCCCATAATTAACTGAATGTTAATCTGATAACTAGTGAATCCATTAAAACAAAACAAAACAAAACCCAAACAGAAACAAAACAAAAAAAACACCCAAGCAAACAAAAAAACCCAACCCATAGTGAACAGCCTGAGGTGGTTTTAAAAGAACTGTAAATTCAAACGGGAGGGGAAGGGAAGGGAAGGGAAGGGAAGGGAAGGGAAGGGAAGGGAAGGGAAGGGAAGGGAAGGGAAGGGAAGGGAAGGGAAGGGAAGGGAAGGGAGGGGACGGGAAGGGAAGGGAAGGGAAGGGAAGGGAAGGGAAGGGAAGGGAAGGGAAGGGAAGGGAAGGGAAGGGAAGGGAAGGGAAGGGAAGGGAAGGGAAGGGAAGGGAAGGGAAGGGAAGGGAAGGGAAGGGAAGGGAAGGGAAGGGAAGGGAAGGGAAGGGAAGGGAAGGGAAGGGAAGGGAAGGGAAGACCACTGACTTGGAGAAAGCTGTCTTACACACTTGTCTAGTTATTAAATATTATTGCATCTTCATATCTGTTTCAAACAGAGCCTCACGACCGCGATATCAACTTTTCAGTTGATACCAGCCCTTCTCCTTGCCCCTGTTCGTGTCCCTAGGGCAGATGCTAAGCGGGACACCCAGCTCCACCTTCCCACGGCCTCCCCCGCTCCCGGGCTGTCCGGGGAGCCGCGGGCTGGGTGCATCCCGGGGGAGGGTGAGGAAGGAGCCGCCGTTCTCCGGGCGCTGCCAGCGGCGTTCGCGGAGCGCGGTGGGCGCTGACCCCGTTCGCGCAGCGCTGGCAGGGCGCGGGGTGCCAGATGGCGAGGGGACGTGTGTTGTGTGTCGCCTGTCACTCGGGCAGATTAATGGGAGGTTTGTAAGAAAGGAGCGGAGGGGGGGGGCCGGGGCAGGACAATTAAGCGGGGTCCCCAAAGACAATGGGGGCCACGTGCCGCGGGCGGCGGGCGTTGGGCGCACAAAGGGCCCGCGGCTCCCCCTCAATGCAACCAACTGTTGCAAACGACCCCGAGCCTGCCCAGTTTTCAAATCATTTCATGCCTCTTGTTTTCTTCCAATCCAGCCAATCTCCGCGCCGGGAGAGCCGTCACCTGATGGGCTTTTTTTTTTTTTTTTTTTTTTTTTTTAATGGATTGAAGTCCCCATGCCTCGCAAAATAACTGAAGGGCGTAACCATGGCAATGCTAATTATTGCCCTATAACTACAGTAGGAGAGAGAGCACGGGGTAGGCTGGGAGGGAGATTTGAAGAGGGGTTGTTTTTGGCTAGAGTTGGAGCTTTTGGCTCTTGGTCCTGTGTTGATTTTTCCCCCTTTTCTTCTTTTCAGAGTCTTTTTGCAAACAAATGGCATTCTGCTTTAAAGATCTCCCCGGTAGTGGTTCGGGGAGCTTTGATAGGTGTTTCTGGAATTCCTGAATAGAGGAGCTAAAAGCTCCAGGGCAGGCAGGCACAGGAGTTCTGCCCTGTTCTTTTAAGCTGATTTAGAGTCGTGTAAAACATAAAAGGTGCTTCAGCAAGAGACCAGATTTATTTAAGGCTTCTGCAGCATCAGTTGGCAGCAAACACGCATCAGCAGCAGACACCACTTTAACACATCTCTGAGAGCTCTTGAAAGCCTTGGGTTTGAAAGCAAAATCAACTGCATCCAACTAAAGTACGTTCTTCTGAGAGATAAAGGTGTTTTCCTGCATCTGAATCCCTTTGGGTTTACCCTGGGTGTCTAATGACAACTTCCTGACATGTCCTAATTACTGCTTTACTCCTCAAGGTACCAGTGACTCCTGGAATAGTGTTCCACATAAATTAATTAATTTAGCCTTTCATTTGCAAGAGTTCTTTTATTGACTCTAATGGGGAGTTTGGGCCACACAGGAATTTTTGAGTACTGTAAATATATTCCAATATTCCCGTTTTGTACCACACGCTCTGTCAGAAGCAAAGCAAAACAGGTGATCTGGAGCATGTAAAAGGTGCCAAAAGCAGAGCTTTAAACCAAAAGCAGCCTGTCACAGCTGTGCCTGGCATTGTTGCTAAAGGCAGCCTGGCAGATACGGTGCCTCCAGTGCCAAACCTTTCATTCTGATCCTTTGCTCTGTCAAAAACTGCCTAAAAATTGTTTTTTTAAGTATCAATAACTTCACGTGTCTGGATGGAAGAGATCAGCAGTTCCGTCTGTGAAGTTCTCTTTGAGCAGCTGCTGATCTGCCAGCACTGACAGGATCCAGTGGCTGGGAAAAGCTTCTCCAGGTGTTCCAGCAGCAGCACACACATTCCCCAGGAGCTGGGCACAGAGCTCCTTCCAAGCTCCTTCTGGATTTCAGGGTTAATACAGAACAATCAGGTTCAAAATCCTGGCAGGTTTCTCCCCATCAAAGCCAAACAGGTGCAAATTTCTGACAGATGTGAAAATTAGGAAGCAGTTTGGGTTCATTTCCAGGTAGTTTCTCTGCTGGGTCCCCGGGCCTCCTTCCCCTACAAATGCTCCACAAGAAGTTTTCTTAACCAAAATGTTTCAAACTGGACAAAGGAACACAAGAGCAGGTAAAGGGTGTCAGTAACCAGCTGTGAAACCGCAGGGCACAGCTGGATTTGGACAAAGAATTCCAGCCTGGTGCTTTTCCCACTGACCTACAGGAGCTTTGCCATCCCAGCCGTCTCTTTCCAGGGATAATACAGCACCATCCCTGCTCCCTGTTAACCTTCCCTGCTGCTTTGCAGACTCCTGGCTTCAGACCCGTCCCAGCTGAGTGAGGATGAGCTCCCGGGGGATTTGCAGTCCCTGTCCTGGCTGACTTCCGTGGATGTGCCTCGGCTCCAACAGATGGCCAGTGGGAGAATGGATTTCAGCCTGGGGGCCCAGAATGCCATGCTCCAGCAGACAGGTACTGTTGGGATGGGAAATGGGAATAACTGCTCCCTAAGCAGCACAACCTGTCCCCGCCACTCCCCCTCAGGCGCCCTTTTCCTGTCAGTGGATTCCTTTTAAGTGCTTTGCATTTTGTTTCCTGTCCAAAGACCTGGAGCCTGTTGGTTTCTCTAAGGGCTCTGCTGGTGCCTTCCCTTCATTCCTAAAGGGAGAGAGCTCCAGCACTGGCAACCCTTGGATCCCATGGGAATTTCTGCTCAGTGCAGCTGCTGGTGCCTTGCTGGGCTGAGGTATTTAAGTCCTGGGTTTTAGAGGTTTTCAACAGCTCTGAAATTAGGAAATTAGGTAATTAATCATTCTGCTTTGTTTCAACATTAATAAAACGAAGAGCACCTCATTTACCTCACACCTCTTTCCTTCATGCAGCCGCATGTGTTGGTCGAGCTCCTTTCTTTCCTTTGTGAACATCCTTTAGGTAAACACACGTCATTCCCTGTGGCATTCCACAGCGAGAGCTCAGCGTGTCACCCCGCCTGCCTGAGAGCACAAATCCTCCAGGAGCACAGCTAATGCTGAATGTGTTGTTTCTCTTTTGTAAGACCCGGTGCTTGTGTCACCACCGTGGGCTGTTAAACAGCTGCCACCTTTCATCTTCTGCCTAACGAGTTTTGGGAGCAGCTGATGTCATCTGGGCAAGCTGCGAAATGCTCTGGCTCCTCTGGGGATGGAAAGCCAGAGAGGTGGGATTCTCCACTCCAGAGCTTCCCTGTGTTCAGCTGCACCCGGTGGCAGCCCCTTTTCCTGAACTGTGCTTCCATGGGAGCATTCCTTGCCTTCCTCTCTCCGTGCCAGGTCCTGTGGGCAGCACGATGCACTCGACACCCGGAGCAATGATCCACGTCCAGGCCAGCCTCCCACAGGGAATCCTGGGCCTCAATTCCATCTCAACACATGGAGCAAATGTAAGAGCAGGCCTCGATGGCTCGTTATTGCCTCAGCTCCTGGGACAAGGGGTTGCTAATTCCGTGCCTGTTGTGTTTCTCTCAGCAGATGAGCCCCTACGCTGTGGGTGGGCAGCTGTCCCCTGGTTTGCAAACACAGCAACAGCTCTTCCCTCCTCCTCCTCCTCATCCTCCTCCTCCTCACTCCCAGCAGGTGTTTGCCCTGGCCCAGAACCCCCAGCAGGTACTGGTATGTGCTTGTTGTCTGTCGTGAAATACCTACCAAGATCAAATCTAGATGTCTTTTAAAAGAAAACCGAAGTTATCCCTAAACCTACACACCCACGGACATTTTGCGTCCAACATCTCCCTTCTTTTCCCTCTGCACGCAGTGTAACCCAGCAGCAATCTACAACACCTCCTATGGGACACAGCCACACTATTCCCAGCCACGCCTGGCTCCCCACTCTGCCCAGGAACTGCATCCAAAGCATTATCCCAAGCCCATTTATTCCTACAGGTGAGTGGGGAGCAGGAAGCACATTGCCTACAGCCTGTCCCGGGATGGCTGGGACACTGCAGGGGTGTCTGAGTCCTTTGGAAGGGAACAAAAATCCCCTCATCCATCCAGGGGTTCTGTGGAAGCTGCCTCTGAGGGTAGCAGGAGTGAACAAGCAAAATAATTCCTGGAGAGCAGCATAGGAGTAGCAAAAGAGGAGTAAAATCTCAAGTGGTCACAGCACAGGCCTGGCAGAGCCCAAGAAGGGTTTGGACAATCCTTTTGGGAATGTGGTGTGACTCTTTGGGGATGGTGCTGTGCAGGGCCAGGAGCTGGACTCGATGACCCTTGTGGGTCCTTCCAAACTCAGCTTATCCCATGATTCTGTGACTTCTGAGCCCTTGGGAACAGAAATCCCAGGATCCCAGCTGTTTGTGTCTGAAGAGGTCCAAGGCTGCTAGAGCAGAAGAAGGCATGGAGTGACAGGACAAGGGGAATGGCTTCCCACTGCCAGAGGGCAGGGTTAGGTGGGATATTGGGAAGGAATTCCTCCCTGTGAGGGTGAGGAGGCCTCAGCATAGGCTGCCCAGAGAAGCCGTGGAAGTGTCCAAGGCCAGGTTGGACATGGCTTGGAGCAACCTGGGCTAGTGGAAGGTTGCAGGGGATGGCACTGGATGAGCTTTAAGGTCCCTTCCCACCCAAGCCATTCCATGATTCCAAGCCATTCCCACGTTTCCCTGCCCGCAGCTGTTTGATCGCGATGGCGCTGAAGAACAGCAAGACCGGGAGCCTGCCCGTGAGCGAGATCTACAGCTTCATGAAGGAGCACTTCCCCTACTTCAAGGTACCTGAGCATTCCCAGGCTGGAAAAGCACCACATTCCAGCCCCTTTCCCCCCTCCCTCCCCAACACCGTAGCTGCTTCCATCAACCCCTTCCTGCTCCTTGCAGACAGCCCCCGACGGGTGGAAGAATTCCGTGCGCCACAACCTGTCCCTGAACAAGTGCTTTGAGAAGGTGGAGAACAAACTGAGCGGGACCTCCCGCAAGGGCTGCCTGTGGGCCCTCAACCCCGCCAAGATCGACAAGATGGAGGAGGAGATGCAGAAGTGGAAGAGGAAGGATTTGGCTGCTATTCACAGGAGCATGGCGAACCCAGGTAGGGCTGGGATCCCCCACCCCGTCCCGCACATCCACGGCATTCCCTGCGGGGCTCCGCTGCCTCCGGGGTTATTGTTTGTAGGAATGTTTTAATATCGAGTCACATTTTAATGCACGTTTCATAGAGTTGCATTTTAATGCTGTTTCTTGCCTGCAAAAGTCTCCCTTTCCTAAGACATTTTGTTCTTTATAAAATAGAAATTATTATTATTTATAATATCTGTTATTAGAAATATGTATTTATTATGTTTATTTATATATTTAATTTATTTATCATTTTCCCCCTTATTTATAAAATTTCATACTTATAAAATTTCTTATTTATAAAATTTCTTATTTATAAAATGTCTTTTTTATAAAGAAACATCTTTTGGAAGCTTTCAGGAGCTCAGTATTGACAAAATCAACTGGAGGTTTTTTGCTACAAAATCAGTAAAGTGCAGTCAGTGATAAATTACACATTATTTGTTTAAAAGCAAAAGGGCCACTGAAAACAGTCAGGAGTTTTTTGTACTTACTTGGCAGATAAACAGAATTCTGAGTGCTCCTCTGAGCACAGAGTTCTGCAGCTGGGGGTGAGCTGCCATCAGGGGTGGCTGGGCTGCTCTGCAGTTTCCTGATCATTTCTCATGGAAGTGGATTTGGGGAAGGAATTAGGTGGCTTTTCTTTGCTCCCTGCACGGTCACAGCCTGTGCTGGGTCTCACACGGTGACAGTCAGTTGATGGCACAGATGTGTGGTTGTGCTATGGGCAGTCCCTGCTTGATCAAATGGGTTAAAGCATCTCTTTTCCTCCTCGGAATGGGCAGAGGAGCTGGACAAGCTGATCACGGACAGACCCGAGAGCTGCAGGCGGCCCAGCAAACAGGCAGAGCCCGAGGGGCCCCCCCTGGGCCGGATCTCCGTGTCCCAGCTCCAGCCCCAGCCCATCATGACGCTGTCCCTGCAGTCCCTCCCCCTGCACCACCAGCTCCAGACCCAGGCTCGCCTCGCCCCCAACTCCCCAGCACCTGCACAAACGCCTCCTCTGCACACCCTGCCCGACATGAGCCACAGCCCCCTGCCCCACCATCCCATGGGACGCGCCCCGGACTTCCCGAACGTGGCGGTGGACATGAGCACGGAGGTGGATGCTCTGGATCCGAGCATTATGGATTTCGCCCTGCAAGGTACGGGGGAAGGCGCCGGGGGAGGGCAGAGCTGGCTATGTTATCTCTGAATATCCAACCAGGATCCTCAGTGGGATGGTTTGGAATGGGGCTGAGCTAAAAACTGGTGCTGGGTGTTGGCATCTTAATCTGACATCTTGGGTGGATTTTGTCCCTGTGCCAGGTGGGACGGCAAAGCACCTTCCTGGCTCCAGTGCAGGCACTGCAGGGGGTGGAGGAAGGGGTGTCCAGCTGGATTTGGGACACCACATCTCTCTGCCCATGAAACAGAGCTCTGCCCATGCCTTGGTGTTCTCCTTCTGTGCAAGGAGAACTTCCCCGGTTTGTGGCGATGCCTGACGTGGTCCTGGGTGTATGGTGAGCACAGGTAGAGAGGTGCTGTCTGGAATCACAGGATGTGGGGGAAAAGACACTTTTGTTGCCCAGAAAGGTCTGGAATCACAGGATCTGGGGGAATCAGGCACACTTGCTGCCCAGAAAGGTCTGGAATCTCAGGTTTTGGGAGCTCAAACACACTTGCTGCCCTTGCACCACAGTGGTCCCACCCTTTGGGTGAAGCCCTTTAGTCCCTGCCTGACCCCACCCAGCACCCCGAGGGTGGGGGATGTGCTGCTGTGAGCAGGATTCCATCTTTTCCAGGGAACATTTGGGAGGAGATGAAAGACGAAAGCTTCAGCCTGGACACCCTGGGTGCCTTCAGCAACTCCCCCCTGCATCTCTCCGACTGTGAGCTGGGCATGCCCGGCCTCACGCCCGTGTCCAGCAGCAGTGACCGCTCCTTCTCCGACCTGCAGGTCACTGGCCTTTACACCACCTACACCACCCTGGACAATGTGGCAGCTGCTCAGTACATGAACCCCCAAGGCAACAAACCCATCCCTCTGCTCTGAGCTTGGCACCACAGATCCCGAGGGACGGTTCTTCCCCATGGTTCAAATCCGACCAGGAAGCTACAAGAGCTCGTCCTGCTTTGGGATGTGTTGGCTGCTTCCAGCGTGTGAGGCCAAAATAAATCAAGCTGGGACTGGTAGAACCACTTTTCCCCCATGGCAAGGGCACGGACACTTGTGTTGTGGGACTGGGGAGCTCTCCAGAAGGACCTGGAAGGCAGCAGGAACTTCCACTGGAATGTAACTGAGCTAAAAAGCACCCAGTTAAGGGAAATCAATTTATTCTACACCGTGGTGGAGCTGCTGTGTCACCACTGTCACAGAAGCCACCACGAGCCAAGGGGCTGGCCAGCCCCAAGTTGGTTGATTGTGCCCCCAGTGTGTCATTTTTTTCTTAATTTGCCAAATTGGACAAAGACCTCCCACAGTTCCTGGAGACATTTGCACCACTAACGCTTTTCTGATGTAACTGTTGTTAATTTATTGTTAGGAGGTAGGAAAAAAAGGAGAAAAACCACTAAAAAAGGAAAACTCACCTCCCTAGCAGACCACTGTTGTATCTAGATGTGTAAAAGTCCTCACCCCTGAAGGAAGTGGTACTACTGAACTATTAAACTGATCACTGGCTAGAGGATTTTAGGAATTACGCCTCTTTTTAGGATTTTTTTAAAAAATAGATTTGTTTATAGTCTTGTGTATTGTGCTTCTGTCTATTCTTGTGCTAGGCAGTATTACTATTTGTAAATTTATTTATATTTATTGTTATGAAAAGAAATTATGTGAACTGAGCACTGTTCAATTTGTAAAATGCTGCAGTAACCTGTTTTACAGCCACTAAATTATTCACCATCAGAACCACAACCACCTTATCACAGTTTTTACACTATATTTCTTTAATAAGCACTTTCGATACTGTGAAACTCATGCTTTTTTAAAAATTCAGAGACCAAATATTGCCACTGTACCTTTCATAATAGTCTTTGCTAATTAACTAAAAAAACCTGAGGCTAATGTAGCTTTTAAAAAAAATTTTCAAACCCTGCTTTGTCCTTGTTAACATACACTGCAAATAATGGGATGAAACATCTGGAATATGTTGGAATTTAGCATTTAGTCTACTTATACCTCTGTGAGCAAAAAAGTGATATTTATATCTTGGGTTTTGTCTGTTCCTGTGCATTCAGAGACTTTCCCGGTGCTGTATCCAGGTGCTCCCAGGCTCTTCTCTCCCACACCCATCCATGGATTAAAGCTGGAGGGTGCAGGATGCTGGAGTGGCCCCAAAGGGCACTTTCTTGCTTGAAAATATGAAGATCAGGGGCTTGGAAACATCTGTGCCTGTTTCCTCCCAGCACACCCCTCCTTGGCAACCTCTTCCAAAGGGCACCACGATGCTCCACGTGCTAATTTATTGTCCAAGGTCAAATGTGATTAATGATCCTTTGCTGTGACTGGTGTCACCTACGATGTCTTTGCTTTTTTAAATAAATATTTCTTAGCACTACGCCTGGGGCATTCTGGATGTGCTGTGTGGTGCCTGCCTTGGTGTCCCTGTGAGACCTCCTCTGGTGTCATGCTGGGCTTTCCCAGGTTTCATTCCCCTTTGCAGACCCTGTGGCCAAGTTGAAGCTGGATCCTTGGCTCAAATCCTCCAGGAGAGCAAGAGTTTACAGGTATTTAAGAGTTCTTCCTCCACCGTGTCACTCTGTTCTTGGAACCCTCTGAGATGCCTGGAAAAGCTCTGGAGTGGGGACAGAGGCTGACAGGAGGGATGCTTGGAGCTGCCCCACCCCAAACAGGTCTTGTGCCACAGGGAAGGGGCTGCCCAGTGCCACAGGCACCAGGCCCAGCTCAGGACAATGACAGAAGACACAGAGGTCAGGGAATTCCCTGGGAGCTGAGCTCACTTTATTGCCTGTCAGCAGTGACACCTTCCAGCCAGGAAGCGACTCCCAAGACCCTTCCCATCCCCACCCCAGGACAGGGAGACCTCCCACAGGCCCTGTGGGACCCTCCAGCTCAGTCCCAGGAGGTGTCCAACATCTTCTCTCTCGAGCCAGGTCTCCCATCTTCCGTGGCCATCCCACCTCCTCCTTTTGAGCCCAGGGTAAATCTGTGCTGGGGAAATGACACAGCCAGAGGCACTGGAGAACTTCAAATTTCCCTTCCATGACCAAGATGGTTAAAGGCTACCTGAGCAGCAGGGTACAGGTCCCAGCAGGTGACAGCTCCCCCTGGCTCCGCTGCTTCCAAGGAGGAGCCAGGTCACTGGGGCAGGAGCACCTGGAGCCATCCTCCTTCCACTCCATGCTCTGCAGGAGCCAGAAAGGACATGAGATGGACGAGAGGAACAGTCAGGTCAGTCAAACTCTGATGGATCCTTGGACATTCCCACAGGAGCAGCTCCCAGATCAGCTCACTTAGGTCTTTCCTGGGCCGTCAGCTGCTCGTGGTCACATCTACTCTTTGCCCCCCAGCAAGGGAAAGGATGACAAAAATTGCTCCTTGCAGTTTATAAAGCATCACTTGGAGGCTGCTTCTCATTTCCTGGTCTTGGTGCCTAGTCAGCTTGAGCCCAGCCAGCCAGACACCAGCCCTGGCCAGGGGTCTGTGCCTCCAGCTCTGTCCAGTCTGGTGAGACATGTCTGACCTGGTGCTTGTTTGAAAGACCAAGGCCAGGGCTGGCAATTAAAACTGGAAAATATTTTAGATTCTTTTTAAAACCAAGTTCTGCACCAGGTCCAGATTCCAGGCTTGGCTCGGGACAAGTTCATCTTCTGGGCATCACCCCAAGTGCCAGAGGGGACTCTGTATGGATGGCAAGACCATCTCCATGGCTTAAAATACAAGCACTGGCGTCCTTTATTTAGGCACATGAGCAAGAGTCCAAGGCTTCAGTTCAAGGGCTGAGGAACCAGGTGGGCAGGTGAGGTCTGGTCATGTCCTGGTGCTTCTCCTACCCCATGGCAATTGCCCAGCTCAGGAGGGATCATCAGTGTCCACCCTGGACAGGAGATGGGCGACCTGGGCTTTCTGTGGCCCGGTGATGTGCTGAGCCATCTGCACGATGCAGTCCATGGTCAGCTCGGGGTTGGCCTGGAGCAAGCTGCAAGGCACAGGGCAATTTCCTGAGAGGCCCAAGTGAGAACTGCCCGGTGTTCATCCCCTGCTGTTCCCACGCCAGGGATCAGCATGCCACTTCTCATCCCAGCTCCCACAGGTACTCACCTCCGGATGTGCTTGAGGATGTAGTCCCGCTTCAGGTACTTGATGTTCTCCCTGATGGCCGACTGGGTGCCGTCCTGCTGCTGCATGTGCTTCTCCAGCCACTCCACCACCACCTGGTTGTTGTCCCAGAGGTAGCCCTGGGGAAAGCAGCACCGTGGGCAGGGGATCCTGCTGCCTGCACAGCCCAAACTCCCCCTTCCTCCTGGAGCCTCAAATGCAGGCATTGGGATTTTTCTTCCCAGTCCTGCACCTATGGCACGGCACACTCCCCCATGTTGCAGCCACGGGGTAAAAAGTTCAATCTGCAAGCTGAAATTCAGGAAACATTTGCAAACCATTTAAAATGCAAAAAGGTTCTCTTGCAGGTCCTACTTCCTGAGGCAGTCACAGCAATGTGTGTGTCATTTGAGAGCAGCTCAAATGCTAAAGACCCCACTTTTGCCCTGGGAAGCCCTGTCATGGCAGAAAATAATTATTTGGGGACCACTTTGCCACCGCTGAGCACCAGCACCCAACTGGGGTCACCTGATTTGAAGAGCCAGCCCTAGCTCAGGGCTGCTTCACCGTCCATCCTCACACATTCCCACAACACACTGAGGCACCACTGAAACCTCTGAATGATGGGAGAACGAGGTGAGATCCCTC
Source organism: Corvus moneduloides (assembly GCF_009650955.1). NCBI lineage: Eukaryota > Metazoa > Chordata > Aves > Passeriformes > Corvidae > Corvus > Corvus moneduloides. The sequence goes on from NC_045493.1 coordinate 10,457,106, forward strand.
GGGATGCCCTGGCTGTGGAGGTGCCTCAGGAAGCGGGGGCTGGAGGTACCTTTTCAGCTCCTTCCGTCTCCATGAACCAGCGCCGCAGCATGGACTGGATGTGGATGTGGCTGAGCTCGCTGTTGGCCTTCAGCACCTCCCCCTTCACCATCTCCTCCAGCAGCAGCCGCCGCAGCCGCCAGTAGAGGAAGGAACGGGCGCTCTTCCACTCCAGGATGTCCTGCGGAAACCGGAGCACAGCCCGGGTTTGCCGGCGGCTGCTCGCTCCCAGCTCCGGCGGGATGGAGGGCAGAGAGCAGCCCCGGGGCAGAGATGTCACAGGAAGGGGATTTTCTCCCCGCCTTTGTCTGTCACCTCAGAGCCCTCCCCTGTTGCCGGCTCACCGTGATGACCCCTTTCTCCTGCATGCGGCCCGGGGTGTCGTGCAGGTCAGCGAAGCGCACGGCCACCTGGTGGTACACGGGCAGCAGCAGCTCCTCCCGCGCCTTCAGCTGCTTCTCCAGCTCCCTGCGCTCCCCCTCCGACAGCTCGGGGGTCCCTGTGGGACAGAGCGGGCTGAGCAGCCCCCTGATGATGCCACCACGGGGTCCCCTCTGTGTTCCCACATCAGCCACCACGCCCAGAGCCACGGCTCTTTCCTTGGCGCACTGACACCACAGCCACAGAGGCCACGGCCACCAAGAGGTCGCACCGCGCTCAGCGCTTGCCACGGGAGAGGGGAGGCGGCATTTGCAAGGACTTTGTGGGACTGTGCTGTAACACAGGGGCAAGGAGCTCCCAGTGCATCAGGAACCGATTCAACCCGGCCATCCTTCATCTCAAAGCACGGGAGAAGACCCCAGCCCCATTTAACCCATTGACAGAGCCCCCAGGAGATACAGGTGTTCTAAAGCACCACCACATCCTCCCAGCTCCACCAACAGAAAAGACACAAAGAATTTTTCCAGAGGGACACCAAAGGACTCCTGGTGGTTGCCACTGAAGTGCTTGAGCCTCATGTTTAACTTACACTACCCATGTCCACAGCCCAAAACTCCCTTCCTTCCCTTACCCAACTGCTCCACCAGCTTGGCATAGACTGTATCAATCCTTCTCATGGTCTTCACCAAATCCTTCTTTCTGAACTTGATCTCCACTGTTCCTCCAGGCTCCAAAATGCCTCCCCTGGAAGGGACATTTGGTAAAGCAAGGTCTGCATGGGAGAATAAATTCTAGGGCAAGATGTCCAGGCAGCTGACACACAGAGGTGTTCTGGATGACCCACAGGTGTTCTGGATGACCCACAGGTGTTCTGGATGCTGACCTGCTCTCCTTGTCGGCGTAGAGCTCCACGTGCAGGGGGTTGATGGTGGAGTCGATGACCACCCAGGAGCCGCCGCGCAGCTCCGCGTGGGGAGGGATGTACACCAGGACAGGCTGCTTGAAGTCCCGCAGGCTGTCCACGATGAAGGCGCCGAACTTCAGCATCTGGTCGTACATGTCTGAAAGCCAAAGGGACTCAGGGGCTGGGTGTCCCAACTGCCACTGCCCCAGCCTCCTCCCAGCTGCCCAAAGCCACCTTCTCCACTGGAGACACAAAGCACCCCAAAATCAACCAGCGGGAAGCCACCAACCCATGGGACCTGTGCACTGCGATGCCCCATGACCTCCCCAGCCCAACCCCACATCCCAGAGTGGTGCAGACCCTGGTAGGCTGGGCCGTCCCACGACCCCGTGGGGTGGCAGGGGTGCCAGAGGTTTGTCACACCATGGGAATCTGGGTATCCCAAGCACGGGTACCTTTCATGCCGCTGGAGAAGCCTCTCCAGTTGGCAAAGATCATCAGTGGGAGGTGCTCCCGGTTGAAATCCCGAATGGCCTGGGCTGTTTTAAAAGCAGAGTCTGGGAACCACACCTGCCCAGCCTGCTGGATTATCTGGAAAAAACAGTGAGCAGCTGAGACTGCGGCAGTTCTTCCTTGAATGCTGCATGAAACAGCTGGAAGAAAACAAAGTACCCTAGCATCCTTGATTTCACCTGAATTAAGGAAAATCAAGACATGCTCAAGGATCACTGCTCCCTTCCCTCCCCTCCAGCCTCCTCTCAGATGCCACCTGGCCTCAGCTGTACCCCACTCACCTTTGCCTCCGAGTCCAGGTTGGCGGGGTCGGCGGGTATCATCACCTCCACGGTGCGGGTCTCAACAGCGATGACGCCCACGGGGAGACCTCCCAGCCTGCAGCAGGGCAGGGTGGGCTCAGCAAGGCCAGCTCCCTCCCACCCCAGCCCCACTAGAGAGCTGCTCCCCTTCCACCATCCCAAAAGCAGTGCCACAGCCAGGGCTCAAAGGTGAGTGGGCACACATGCAGGATCCCAGCTCCATCCCTGCTCCCAGCAGTACCTCGCTCTGCCAACCACAACGGTCTGAGCCCACGGCTTCATGATCTCCATGAAGCTGCCCTGGTCAAAGAAGCCACTCTGCCAGGTCTCCTTGAGAGCTGTGGAGCACAGGAGAACATGGAATGGTGCAAGGGTGAGCACTGAAGGGCTCCTGAGCACCAACCCACAGCCAAGAGCACCTTCTGCACCTACAAGATGCATTTGGGAGCAGTGCTGCAGAGGCCTTGGGTTGTTCTCACTTACTTGGATGGGGTCTCCCTGCCAGCATCCACCTGGGGTCATAGGGGACTTTGGAAGGGACAAAATCAATTTCTCTTTCAACAGGGTCACTTACGGCAGTGACAGGCACTGGGCTCTGGTTATCCTGCAGGGGAGACCCCGAGGGCAGGTCACCAGCCAGGTATGGGTGACACCCCCCACCTCCACCCTGCAGCACCCTCCTACCTTGGGTATGTACGAGAGCCACTGCAGGATGGTGTAGACCCCCTCGAAGTCATCTGGGACGGTGACATGGGAAACGCCATTGTTGTGCATGATCTGCACTCCTCCCAGCTGGTTGTTGGATGTGTAAACCTCCCGTCCCAGCACCTAGACAGAGTTCCCAAGGGAAATGCATGGGGCTCTGCTGACACAGGAGCTGCTCCCTTGCTCTGTTTGTCAGCCCAAACCTCTGCACAGGCACATTCCCTCTGGGCTGAGGCTGAATTTCCACCTCTGTCCAGGCTGATGTTAAAGTGAAAGGATCCTGCTTTACTGCACAGGTTTAGTGAACCCAGTTTCAATTCAGCTCAAACCAATGGGATTCTACCCAGAGATGGGTCCTGTCCCTGGGGAGGGGTCCCAAGGCACCTCTGCCATCCCACCCTACCCCAGGAGCAATTCCCTGGCCCCCAAAGCAACACCAAAAAGCTGTGGGGGGTCATTCTCTCCCTGCTCAGTGAGACCAGCACAGCTGCAGCTCCCCCAGAGAGGTCCCATGAGATGATACACAGGGAGCTGCCACCTCTTCCTATGGGGCAGGGAAGAAGCCCACACAGGTAGTGGTGGGAAGGACAGTGCCATGGAGGACATGCAGCCAGAGCTTGGTACCTTGTTGAGAGCCGTGACACCCGTGAGGATGATGTGGGAATTCTCCACCTGGATGACGCGCTGGCCCAGCCTCACCAGGTAGGCACCGATCCCGATGGCACGACAGGTCACCTGGGCACACACACACGGACACGTGGGGTCACTGGGGCTGCAGCACAGACCATGAGCACCTGGAGAAGGCTGCTCTGACGGGCTCAGCCTCCTTGTTGCAGCCCATTATCCCTCCTAGGGTGACGTTAAGAGCCAGCAGGAGAGAGGGGAGCAGCAGAGAGGGGAAGGGGAGCAGCTGTACCATGCTGATGGTCACTATTTCATCATAGGCACGGGAGGATTCCCCAGCAATGGTACCAGCAGCTCTCAGGTTTTCCACCCCAAATCCATTGTCCTTCCCAATGATGTCCAGGAGGACATACCTGTGGGGAAAGTGGAGCCGTGGTGTGGGAATCACTCACCTGCATGATGTGCCTGGCAGGATGCTGAGGTGGGAGCTGCATCCTGGTGGGGTGTAGGGCAGAGCTTGGGATATCTCCGTGTGTCTCATGGGATATGGGACTCACCTGGACTCGCCGCCTTCCTCCACGTGTTCACAGCGCACCGAGTTCATGGTGCTGATCCTTGTGTAGTCCTGGGGAGTCAGGTACAGGTACCTGAAGCCCTGCAAAGAAAAAGGAGGAGGATGAGTTGTGGAGCCCCACATACATATACTCATGTGGGACATGGCCCTTTCCCAAACCATGCTGTGCAGCAGCTCAGGGACCAGAGCTGGACAGAGCAGCCATGCCAGCACTGGCACCTCCACCTCCACCACCTGGGAGAAGCCAAAGGAACCATCCCCACGGTGCTGGGTGCAGGTGTGGCCTCACCGCCTGCTCCAAACCCACAATTTGACATCCCGGTCTAGCTCTGGTCATTCCTTCCCCAGGTAAACCCTCTGTTGTTCCCTGTGCTGAAGGAGGGGAGGTGCCCACACACCTTGTAGGGCTCAGCTGGGTCCACCCAGGCCACCTGGAACATGTGCTTGATCTCGTCGGCGAAGCCGATGCGGGCGCCGCTGTTGGCAGCGATGTAGATGCGGGGGATGCCCTCGGCCCGCGCCAGCTCCGAGGCCCTCAGGAACACCAGGTCCTCCTCAGGCCCAAAGGAGCCGATCTTGTGCGTGATGTCGTTGCAAATGAGCACAATATCCCGGCCTTTGGGGTACTCGGGGGTCTTCAGCTTCATTTTGAAAGCAACCATCCCCGCCTGGCTCGAAACAGCACAAGGTTACAGGGCAGAATCCTCACAAGAATCCCAGAAGCATGGAATTCACCAGGTTGGAAAAGACCTCCAAGATCATTGAGTCTAACTCTTGACCAATCACCACCTTGTCAGCTAGACCAGAGCACTGAGTGCCATGGCCAAGAGACACAAGGGCTGAGCTGCAGGTGGCATTAACCAACAGACAAAATGGTTGAGGAGCATCTCCCAAGCTTTAAACACAGCCAGATGGAGCCACCAGCCATTCCCACCTGCTTCCCCTGCCCAATTCCCAAATCATTCCCTGCTACCTCGTTCCCTCCAGGGACCCTGTTCATCTGCACAAGGTGCCCCTGCGAGTCCAGGACTAGCTCAGTGTAGGTCAGGATGTCTTTGGGGTACAGGTCCGAGGAGCCCCACAGCTTGAAGAGAGCCTGTGGAGACACAGCACATGGCTTGGTATGGTTTGGCTTGGAAGAGACCTTAAAGACCATCTAGTTTCAGGAATTTCAAGAGCTAGGAATTGGTGTAGAAATGTTTCACATAACCAAAAGTGTTGGGGCTTGGGCTCTTTTTGTTTTCTCATTTGACAGCTCAAGGAGAGGGACCTTTTCATCAGGTGGGAATTTTTGGGGAGGGTGGGGACGAAGAGCAAACACAGTAATTTGGAGCTTCTTTTTGCTCAGCCAGACTCACCTGCCTGATCATCTCCGGGAAGTCGTACACGTAGGTGGTGCCCAAGGACTGCGCCTGGAACCGCTTGGCCTGAAGCAGGTCCTTGGTGACGTAGGGGGTGTTGATGAGCATCCCATGCTGCGGCCCCTGCTTGTCCCCATACGACTGGAACATGATCTGGAGAGGAGAGCAGAGCGTTGGCTGCCTTCCCTGGATGTCATGGTGACTCTTCTGCTGGAGCACTGCTGACCCTTGCTTGGCCAAGGTGATTTTCCACCCACTGTTTTGCTATTGAGGGGACTGTCACACTACTGTGCTGCCAGTACCAGTGACACCCTAACAGTGACCTTCACCTTCAGCACTCAAAACTGCCCAGCTCCACACCAGCATCACCCCAAGGAACCCAACTGGATAAAGCTCAATGTATTTTGGAGCAAAGTATCACACTGAGGAATCCAACTGGATGGAGCTCAGCACACTTTGAACAAAGCACCACCCCAAGGAATCCAGCTGGATGCAGACAGATAGGAATGAAACCAATCCAGCTGTGGGAATGCTGTTGGAAGTCTGGGGGCTCTGGGCAGACCAGCACTTCAGGTCCACAAGGAGTTTTGCAGAAGCCCCCCCAGAGCTCTGATGGAGCCCAGCATCACCCAGGCAGCCGCGGTTGGGTTCCTGGAGTCACCACTGGGGTTACTCACGCTGCCAGTGCCGGGGTCCCTCACTTCCTTGTAGAGGCTGATGTCCAGGTAATATCCGGACTCGTTGGTGAGGAAGAGGCGGATGGGGATGGCGGTGGCAGTGGGCGTCAGGCGGATGTTGATCTTCACCTCGGCCTGCAGCACCCGCAGCTTCCAGAGGCGGCTGCCGTAGCGCATCACCATGGAGCGCACCGACTCCTCGATCTGCGCACGGGATGGCACACGGCTGGGTCGGTGGCCCCAGGGACAACACTGAGCACACCATGCCAAGGCTGGAGCAGCCCTGTTGCATCTCCACCCCAAAGAGCCATTTCAGATTTGGGTGAGATCCTTCCCTCTCTCCATGCCTCCTGGTTGGGCCCGGTGCTGATATCCACCCTCTCCACAGGGGACAGGGAGAGATGGTGGCGGGCGGTCCTGAGCACAGGGGATGACAAAACCTCCATCTCCACATCAGGGGAACCTTTCCAGGACAGAGGAAGCAGGACCCCAAGAAACACACCTTGGAGGGGTCCATGATGACGGTGGGCACGAAGTTGAGGAAGATGTGGTTGCAGTCAGTGCGCACAATGGTGTTGTTGAAGGCCACCTCCAGCTCATCCATGGCCTCCAGGAGCAGCCGCTCGCCCTCGTTCTGCAGGTACTCGAAGGAGGCCTCCTGTGATGGAGCAGGTGGCTCAGCAGGGGCCAGGCCACCCCTGCACCCTCACTGTGCCCCCGTGGGCCCCTGTGCCACCCTGCCTTGGTGATGAGGTCGGAGTGGCGCACGATGGCGCGGATGAAGAAGCGGTAGTCGGTGGTCTCGGCGCCCGCCTGCACCCTGGCAGCCCCCAGGTACAGGTGCATCTTGTGGTTGGCACAGGGGATGGCCGTCAGGTCGAAGTTGCGCATGCGGCTCAGCTCCAGCTGGAAGGCGAGCGCCGGCTCCAGGTGCCGGTAGATCCGATCCTCTGCGAACTGCCAGGCACAGCCGTGAGCCAGGGCCGGGCCGGTGCCACGCCAGCACCGTTCCCACTGCTCCCACAGGATCTTACCTCGTCCCTGGCTCTGAATGTGAAAAACTTCGGGAATTCTCTCTGCGGCAAAAGGGAGAGAGAAGGCAACATGAATAGTCCTGGCCTGCGGAGGATTGTTCTGATTCTCCATTAAAAAGAAAAAACATGGCAGGCTTTGCTCTCCTGCAAAGGGAAAAGGGCTGGGAGGGATTGATTAGGTTGGATTTTAGGAGGAAATTCCTCCCTGTGAGGGTGGGGAGGCCCTGGCACAGGCTGCCCAGAGAAGCTGTGGCTGCCCCATCCCTGGAAGTGTCCAAGGCCAGGCTGAATGGCGCTTGGAGCAACCTGGGATAGTGGAGAGTTCCACCCAATGGCAGGGAGTGGAATGGGATGAACTTTAAGGTCCCTTCCCACCCAAACCACTCTGGGCTTCTACTCTGTGATGGCTTCTGTGGCTCTGCAGGAGCCATGTTACTGGAAACATGAGCAGGATAAAGGATGATACAGGAGATGAATCACTCATTGAATGGCTCATTAATTAATTCCCAGCTCCTGAAGCACAGTGGGTCCATCCATCACTCAGGTGATGGTATTTATAGATGTCAGAGGCTGTTGCACTCACCTGCTGGGCAATGAGGAACGTGATTCTCCGGAGACCATACTCAACAAGGATATTTTTCTACATGGAAACAGAAGATGCCACCAGTCATGAGAGCTTAAACATCTCCACCAAGGCAGCAAACACAACCCAAGCTGCAGCAATTTGGGGTACACGGCATGGAGAGGAGGCAGTGCCTTGGGGTACAGTGTTCTGGCTTGCAAGGTTTACAAAAAGAGGGTCCAGCCCCAGTGACAGACCTTGGACTGGGCAAAGGCTCTGAAGATGGGTACCAGCTTCTCGTCTTCCACGTGGTCAGCTGAGCAGAGCGCGATGTTGAGGATGTGGATTGGCTCCTCACGGATGTTCTGGCAACAAAACCCTACAGTCAACCCTGGCCAGCAGCATCACTGCTGTCCCAGCACCACCTGGGGGTATCAGCAGCAACTTCATGCCCACCTTGGCATCCTCCTCATCGTAGGTGGTGGCCTGTGCCTCACTGAGGAACCTGCTGTCCGACGGAGAGTTGGCGAAGCATGAGATCACTTCATCGAAGTTCCTGCCCAAACAGCAGGGATGGGGTCACAGGCCAGCACATTGTGCCCACCCCCTGCCTGAAGGGACAGCGCCAGGGACCCGCTGTGACAGTGTGACAGGGACACAGGTACCAGCACAACAGCCCCACGGCAAACCCACAGCTCATGAAAGGCAGCTCTGAGCCCTGCTGTGTTCATGGGCAGAGGGGTTTAACCTGTGCCCCAGGTTCTACATGTCCCCAAAAGCCACCTGGTGTCCCCACAAGGTAAGTGTTGTACTGAGAATACCCAGTCTGCAGCTGTGGTGGGAACTGGAGCTGCCTCCAGCACCGCCCAGCTGCCCCCAACTGTGACTCTTCCACCCCATTTTGCTCTCCAACAACTGCAGTGGCAACCAAAATACACAAACACTGGCCAGGCATGTCCCTGCACCCCCACCTTGTGAAGTCCTCAAATCTGCGGAAGGCCACCATGACTCCCATCCGCTGGCTTGTGGGGGAAAAGCCACTGTCCATGAAGAGCTCAGTGCTGTGCCGGGCCAGGTCAGGGTTGGAGATGCTGATAGGGACTGACATCCTGCCATGGGAAGCAAGTGTCAGCTGTGGGGGAGGCACCGTGTGGGACCACATCTCCCACAGGGGACCCTGACCCGGAGAGGGCTCATCCTGCTCCACTGCCAACGGGACAGCGCAGTGGCAGCTCCTGCTTTGCATGGAAGGGATGATACAAACTCGCCAGCTTTGTGGAAAGTCCAGGGGAGCAGGACAGGTGTGTGGGAGGGACCCCTGTACCTGTTGGGGTGGGAGGAGGGCAGCATGAACTCGAACTCCACGAGGCAGGTGCCATCAGAGAGCTGCTGGTGCTGCAGGCTGTTCAGCTCGTAGGCGATGTACCCCCGCCGCACGTACACCTGTGAGGGAACACAGGAGGTACCGCCGTGGCCCTGCCACCCCTGGGCCCCCCATGCCACCCTCAGGCCCCCTCTGTGCCCCCCAGCCCTCACCTCCAGCGCTGCCATGCGCACCACCTCGTTGGTGTGGTAGAAAAACACAGGAAGTACATCAAAAATGGAGGTTTCTGACAGGATCAGTTTCTGCGGGAAGAAAGCAAAATTTAGGGCAAGGATGAAGTGAGACCTCCCTGCCCTATTGAGGGAGTCCCTCAATGTGGAACTCAGTAGGGTGCCCTGGAACACCCAGCCCACCATGGGGACACCACTAGAGCCAGACATGAATCCACATGTCTGTTCCCTGCCAGAGTGTGGGGCAACGGATGGGACTGGCAGCACTGGGGTGCAACCCCTCCTCTGCTCCACACAGCCACTGCAGCAAGGCTTTGAGTGCTTTTTAGCTATTTTTAAGACTAAACCACTTGCAGCCAGAATCCCTCCCCAAAGCCACCCAAACTCCCTCTGGAAAAACAAGCAATTCCCAACCTTCAGGTTCTCAGGGCAGTACTCGTGTCCATACATGTCGATAGCGGAGATGAAGATGGACTCAACCTGGTTGTGCCGCAGCTCGTAGGAGGGCATGTGAGAGGCAATGAGCACCTGCCAGGGCAGAGAGGAGCTGGAAGCATGGGGGACAGGGATGGGGACAGGAATGGGATGGCACCACATCATGCTGGCTGACCTGCCGGGCTCTCAGCGCCACTTTGGAGTGCTCGGTCTTGCTGAGTTGTGTCAGTTCGTGGAGGATGGTCGTCAGCTCATCTGTCAACGTGGGGTCACGGCCACACAGCTGGTCCTGCAATGTCATACCACCATGGCTCAGCTCAGGCTCCTCGCTGTGCAGGATGGCTTCATCCCAAACCCCAGCTCCACATGGAATGGCTTCATCCTGCATCCCAGTCCCACATGGGATGGCTTCATCCTGCACCCCAGCCCCATGCAGCCAATGGCCCAAGGCACTAAAATGGGCTCTCTTTGACCCAAGTATAATCACACAACACCACAGAGAGGAGATAATTAAAATAAAGGGATAACGAGGCAGGAATGGACACTTCAAGCGATGCAGAGCTGCCTCGGCTCCTCCCGGCCACCAGCCTTTGCTCCTGGAGTCTCAGGCACGGGCTTTACTCACAATTAACATGATCACCAGCTGGTTCTTCTTGGCCACCTGGGCATGGGAGAAGATGCTCTCCAGCACAGGGGTCATGTTGGGTTTGCACTGCTCCCGCAGGCTGATGACACACTTGTCATAGTGAGCTGTGGGGCAGGACTTGGTGAGACCTGCAGCTCCTCCAGAGAGCCCTGCAGCCCCCAGAGAGCCCTGCAGTTTCCCCAGAGAGCCCTGCAGTTTCCCCAGAGAGCCCCAAGACCTCACCATGCTGGAACTGTGTCTCCACTTGCAAGTAGCGCCTGAGCAGGTCCAGCACCACTGCCTTCATGTAGCCCCGGATGCCGCTGCGGTACCTGGGGAGCAAAGAGCCCACTGAGCTGAGAGGAGGTGGCCGTGGGGGGACAGGAGGGTCACAGACAGCACAGGGCTCACCTCTGCACCAGCTGCACCAGGCTCTGTGTGTTCATGAAGAAGACCTCCCGCTCAGCCTTCCTCTGCAGCGTGGCCGCATGGGTGTCCAGCACGTTGGCAATCTGTGGGGAGAGGGGACAGGGTCTGGGGTGGCTCAGGGGCATGAGGCTGCCAGCTCCCCCTTTCCTTACTCCATGCAGAGCCTTTCTCTGTGGTTTTTTTTTTCCCCCAAAATGAAAAATGCAAAGTGACAAATGAATATAAAAAGAAACACACAAATCAATACAAATACACAAATAAAACCAAACACGTGTAGAAAATACGAACCCCCACAGATTTCCCTCACTCATTTAATTTGTTATAAAATCCTGGCAGCACAAATTCAGGCAGGAGCTCCCAGCTGGCTCCAGTTAAGAGGGCGTGAGCCCCTTTTGCCACTCACCTGCTGGCTGGGGAAGCGGCAGAGCACTGAGGTGATGTTGCTGGCGTACTGCGCCATCACCTTCCGGATGGACTTCTCCACAGCCAGCGGGATTCTTCCCGAAATGCTCGTCATGATCTCCTGCAGCTCCAGCAGGGGCAGGGCAGGGTCCCGCAGGATCTTCATCAGCTGTGCCACCCATTCCTTCACCTGTGGGAGCAGGAGGTGGTGCTGCCCATTCCCACTGGTGCTGCCCGACTTGCCCTCGTGGCAAACGTGTGGCAACTGCGTGAGACAGCCTGGCACCCACCTTGGTCTTGAAGTAGGGCTCGGGCAGGCAGTAGCCATTCATGACGTTGGTCAGGTTGTCCAGCACGTTGCGGAGAACCTGGTGTTGCTTCTCACCAGTGATGGGGAGGGTTTGCTGGGCTGGGAGCCCCCCTGTGAACGGCTGTGCCTGGAGAGGGCAGAGGGAGGTGGGCTGAACTGGCCTTGCTGACAGGGCCCCTGAGAGCTGCAGCTGCCCCAAAGGAACCAGCACAACCCCTGCTTTGGGTTAGATAGAGAGGAAGCACCTGACATTCAGCATTGTGGATGTGCCAGTGTCCATCATGAAAATAATGCAGAAAAACTGGGGATTTTAGTGCTATAAATGCACATTTTTAGTGCATGTGAGCCCCTGCCACACCGAGGAATCAGAGCAATCCATGTGGAGCTGCACCTGAGCCCCAGCAGAGCCCAAAGACGTGGCATGACCATCACTGTGATGCCCCATCAGGGTACCTCCTCTGTTTTGTCCCCTAGGGAGCATTCCCAGGATGCCGACCGGGATTGAGTAGGAGATGACAGCAGCGTGGCACCCCCCAGCAGACTCACAGGCTTCACTTTGGAGGGATCATCGAGCTGGAGGCGGGCAATGACACAGCCGGCCTCTAGCAGCGCTCCCGGCCGCTTGATGTAGCGCAGCCGCCCCGCCTCCTCCACCGCCAGCGTCATGATGATCTTCATCACCTGGGGAGGAGGGGGACACCGTCAGCGAGCCAGCAGCACCCGCGGGCTGCACATCCCACGAGCATCACGGCAGCGCTGCGGGGTTCCGTCTTTGCCGAATGCTGCTTCTCCAGATCTTCTGCAAAGCTCACCTCGATCTCCGCAAAAACCTTCCCCTCGTCCACGTGGCCGCCGTCCTCCACCAGGTACTGCAGCAGCTTCCCCGCGGAGGGCGAGCGCAGCACCGTCGGGTCCTTCTCCTTCTCGAAGGTGCACGTTTTGTTGCCGATGGTGATCCGGTACCTACGGGAGAGGGAAAGGTGTCACCAGCCGGCTGCTGGCCATCGGGGAGGGAGAATGGGGGCCCTGGCAGGGGGTACCTGTCGATCTCCTCCTTCATGTAGGTGGTGTAGCTGCAGCCGTCGTAGGAGAGCAGCAGCCCGCCGTCGTTGAGCCGGTGCACGTCGATCTCGATGTGCGTGCGGTTCATGATGACCACGTACGTGGTCAGCGACTGGCGGGCGACCTGCGGGCAGGGGACACCCTCAGTGCAACCCCAAAACACACTCAATAGCGAGGCTGGGGCTGGGGGGGCACCTCGCCATGCTCAGGGCAACAGCTGCTGCCACAGGATGGGGCTGGGCTGGGAGGGCAGGAGGCACAACTTCAGGCTGCACCGAGGAGCTGTTCAACTCAGTCCAGAGCTGGTTTAACACACAGCCCAGAGCTGGCTTAACTCAACTCCCAGCCCAGAGCTGGTGCAACACATGGCTCACCTGCTACTTTCATTGTGAGTAGGGAGTTTTGCATGAAGTCCAACTAATTGGGTTTAAAAGCAAGAAAAGGAACTCCCTTAATAAACTCAGGGCAACAGGGTGTATGGAAATGTCTGTCAGGTTAAAACGAGGTTGTTAAGGTTATGAGGTTATTAACCTCATTTTTATGTTGCACATTTTTAAAGGACAACCTTGTATTTATTTCACCTTTCTCCCTCAGGACAGGAGCACATCCCTGACCCCTTGAGGAGCGCTGTGGCTGGTTTGGGGGGAGCGTGGCCCTGCCCTCACCTGCAGAATGTACTTCACACCCTCATAGATGAGCTCCACATCAACGATGTTCAGCAGGGAGGCTGCTGGCAGCACCTGGCCCCTGAAACACAATGGAGGGATCAGGCCCCAGGCATTCCCAGCCTCTCCAAGTAGGTGGGATGTCAGCAGTGCTCCCTCCTGGACAGAGGGTATGACAGTGACCAGAGGGGACAAGTGTCAGCTTTAAGTGACCCACGTGAGCACCATGCACAGCCAGATCTGGAGGGAGGCCAGGCACTGGGAAAACACACAGATAAGGTGCATGGGAGAGCCCCGGGTGTCCTCCAAGGCCGGAGGAATAACCTTGATATTGAACAACAAAAGCAAGCTGCACAGCCAAGCCACTTCCCCTTGAAAGCTGTTTTCCCAGCCATGGGAAGCCTTTCCTAATGTCCAGACAAAGTGATAGCTGAGGAGCCAGAGCTGTGAGCCACACTGTCCCTGCCTGTCACAGCACTACTCTCACTAAATTTGCAAAGCAAAAACGAAAGGAAGATGTCCCAGAAGAGCAACACTCATGTCTCCATTGTGGCTGCCCCAATCCTGGAAGTGCTCAAGGCCAGGTTGGACAGGGCTCCGAGCAACCTGATCTGGTGAAAGGTGCCTCCCCCATGACCAAGCCCCCTCCAAGCAGCCCCCACTCCACACCTCTCCAGCGTGTGCAGGAAGTCAGTCATGCACGTCCTGAAAGCAGCATCCGCCACGTTCAGGGCACCACAGACAACCCCCAGCATCGTGTCCGGCTTCTCTGCCTGTGGGGGCAAAAAGAACAGGGTTTGGGTCTTATCCCAAGGAAGGGGAATGGTGACCCTGGAAGCTGGTCACCCCCACCTGCACTTTCTCAGCAATCAGGTCGTCCAGCCAGCCCGTGTGTATCTCGTTGTTCTGGAAGCTCTCTGTCTCCAGCAGCTTGATCAGGTACTCCACCGTGGTCCGGAAATCCCCACGGATAGACAGCTCCTTCAGGGCCACCACCATGTTCCTTTTAGGGACAAAGCCCTTCATTAATGACTGAGAAGGTGGCACTTCACTCTCAGCAGAGGGAATATGGGAGCTTCAGGGCCTGGGGCGATGAGCTCCTGAGGTGATGAGCTCCTGAGCCCCCAGCACCTTCAGAGAGGTACTCAAGGCGCTCAACCTGCTTCACTGCATGGTTTGGGTTGGAAGGGACCTTAAAAATTCTCTTGTTCCACCACCTGCCATGGGCAGGGACACCTTCCACTAGACCAGGTTACTCCAAGCCCCATCCAACCTGGCCACGAAACAGCCCTGAATGAAACTGCTGCTCAGTTCCTGAATGGACACTGCTGCTCACAGGCTTTAAGCAATGCTCAGCAGATCACTACAACATCTCCTGGAGGATCAGCTGGATGAACTGGGGCCGTAGCACCACCACAGTCCAAAAAATTCTGGCTTTGGCCAGCCAGCCAGGTGCTTAGCACAGCAGCACCGTTCTGGTCCTGTTGGATAAAAACACTTTTCCCAGCTCACACCGACTGTGCCTCTTCCCAAGGACACCCACCCTCCAGCTCATCCCATCACACTCACGAGATGGCCTCCTCCCGGTTCTCTCCCCATGAGAAGCAGTGCCCAAACTGGGAATCGGCAAATTCGTGCAGCCCCCCGGCTGCTGCCACACTGAAGTACCCCCAGACGTTCTTGCTGCTGCGGAAGTTCAGCTCCTGCACCGTCCCCGAGCTGGGCTTGAAACCCTGAGCCAAGACAGAGCAGAGATGGAGGAACCAGGACTGAGACTCGTGCAGCGAGACAGGGAAGGGGAACCCCCATGGATGGCACTGATCCCATGAACATTGCCCAGATCAACCCCACAGGTGGCAGAGTCCCCTTGTCCCCACCCCAACCCCCAGCTCACCTCCTCGGGGTTCTCGCTGGTGATCCGGGCAGCAATGACGTGGCCCCTGGGCACGGGGGGGTTGGAGGGGCTGTGGAAGGAGATGGGGGTGTCCCCCCAGGGGCTCTCCCCATACAGCACCCGGATGTCTTTTATCCTGTGCAAGGGGATGCCCATTGCAATCTGCAGGAGAGACAAGAGTTGAGCTGCCAGGGAGACACTGACAGAGAGTCTGAATGGAGAGTTCCCAGCGGGAAGCCAGAGGAGAAGGAAAGCTGCCACACTGCTTTCACCTGCACCCTCCATGATGGGATATGGGGCAGCTTCCCTCTGCCAGGCTCCAGCCCAGTGCTCCTCCCTAAATCCCCAAACTGCCTCCTCTAACACCCTTGGAGTGAGCTCTGTGTGTGTGTGCAGGTACCTGCAGCTGGGCAGCCGGGAGGTTCACGTCCGCCACCATCTCCGTGCACGGGTGCTCCACCTGCAGCCGGGGGTTCAGCTCCAGGAAGTGGAAGCTCCCATCCTCCCCGTACAGATACTCAACGGTGCCTGCACTGACGTACCCAACCATCTGGGCCAGGCGGACAGCACACTGTGGGAGAGGGAAACCCCTGCATCATGGAATCGTGGGGCATCCTGGCTTGGAAGGGACCCACTGGATCATCACCCAACTCCTGGTTGTGCAGAGGACGCTCCAAAAACCCCACCACGTGCCTGAGAGTCCAAACGCTCTCTGGACTCTGGCAGGCTTAGGGCTGTGACCACTTCCCTGGGGAGGTTGTTCCTGTGCCCAACCACCCTGGACACGGAGTCCTGCTCAGCTCAGGGGTCCCTTCCTTAAAACCCCAATAAACCCAGCCCAGTTTCCCACTAAAACCTGGTGCTGCCTCAAGACCAGGCCACCCACCTTCTCCATCACCTCGGTGACGGTGGGGGCAGCGATGGTGGCCGGTGCCTCCTCGATGATCTTCTGGTGGCGGCGCTGGATGGAGCAGTCACGGCTGAAGAGGGAGATGGCGTTGCCGTACTCATCTGCCAGGACCTGCACCTCCAGGTGCCGTGCGTGCTGCGCCAGCTGCATCAGGAAAATGGGGGATCCGGGCGCCTCCGCCTGCACCTGCAGCGGGGGAGAGGGTCGTGCTTTGGCATCATGCCCCAAAATTCATCCCAGGATGGAGACAGAGTTCCGGAAGGAAGTGGAAGGTACTCCAGGTGGGAGCAGGATCCTGCTGGGATGGGGACAGGGATGGGGGTTCCAAGCACCTCTCACCTGCCGGAAGCAGGCGCTAAATTCCTCTGCTGCCTCCACTTTTCGGATGCCTTTGCCCCCGCCACCTTCTGCTGCCTTGATCATCAGGGGGTAGCCGATCCTCGTGGCCACCTGAGAGGGTCAAGGGCTGGGGTGACTGCAATGTTTTGGACCCCAGCCCACCACCCTGACAGCCCACACAGCTGCAGGCATCCCTGAGCGGGATTATCCCGAGTGACATCCCTCCAGCAGAGGGACAAACTGCTGCTGCCACAGCCTTGTGTCACTGTGACATGTGCTGGGAGGCCAGAAGGGCCAGGGCAGGCAGGTTCTGAGGAGGAATCATGCTGGGCAAGAGATAAGCAGCTGCCTACAGGCTCAGCTTTACCTCCAGGCCTTCCTCCACGTCCTTCACGCAGCCCTGCGCGTACGTCTCCAGGGGGATGCTGATGGCCTGCTGATGCTTCTGGTCCTCCTCGGACCACTGGGCCACCAGACCTGCAGATGTGGCCAGGGCTAAGGTCACTACCAGGGTGGCGCAGCTGGGGTGGCACACTGGCTGTGCCCAGGGATCTGAGGATTCCATCATTTTCCTTGTTTCCATGCACCCCATCTCCAAAATCCCGCTGCCCAAACCAGCTGCTGCAGTGGGGTCCCCAATATGTGTGGCCAGCTGGGCCAAGGACCCCATCCTGGTGCTTGCTCTGGGGGGAAAGAGAGGCAAGGAGGAGGGGAAGGGGGGAGCAGGGAGGGTGTGGGGGCTGCGAGGAAGCACTCACCGCTCCCGCTCCACGGCAGCGTGGGGATCTCCAGAGTCTGCGCCACGATGGTGGAGGCGACTTTGTCCCCCAGCGCCCACATGGCATCACTGGGGGGACCTTCAGAGAGGGAGAGAAGGGCTGAGGGGGGCCCAACCCACCAGCCCATCCCCACATCACTGAGCCAACCCCACCAGCCTTCTGCAAGGACTGGGTATGCGGGAACCCCCCCAAACCCACTGCCCATCTCTGGACGAAGCTCAACCCTTCTCCATGGGGAGCTCAGGCTGGGAATCCCACAAGGTCTGCTCCCACCTGATGTCCCTCTGTGAATACTGCATCAGTTGGAAAACCCAGAAAACAGGAGCATTCCTGGGAATGCCCCAGCCTGAGGACTGCCACTCCATGGGGTGGGCATGCCAGAGAAACCAAAGGGGCATTCCCAGTGCAGTGTCCCTGGCAGTGAGTGCACACTCCAGCCCAACACCCAGCACAGAGAAGCAGTGTGACCTTACCTAGGAAAGCTATCCCATTTTTCTGCAGCAGCTCTGGCAGCTTGTGGTTCTCCGAGGCATGTCCCCAGCCAGCCCACACCGCCTGGCACAAGGAGAAGCAGCAGTGGGAGCATTATCCCTGCACTGGCATCTCCCACTGTGCCCAGCTCCTCAGCATGCAGGGACATCACCCCCTTTTGGGGTGTCCCCTCTGCCCAGCAACTTCCCTTGGGACAGAGGTGGGAGACACACGAATGGCCACTACCTGGACTGGGATCCGTTTGGAAATGTCCACTATCAGCTCCACGTTGGCATAGTTGTTGTTGTTGGTCCCTCCAGGGACAGGCACGTAGTGATCTGCCATCTTGATGTACTCTGCAAGACAGCACAGGGGCTAGGGGGAGCTAGATCCCTGAGTGGCACCCCTTCCCAAATCCTCCATCCTGGGGAGGCTGCAGCGGGGAAAAAATATTCCCTCCAGGATTTGGCTGCACAGGAGGAAAGTGTGTGACTCCAGGCTGTGCAGGAAAGGGCCACTCTGCCTCAGCCCCAGGCAGGGAACTTCCCTTTTGGGATATTCTCAGGAATTACCCGCGTTAGCCTTGAGGTCCTCGGGGGTGACCATGACCACGAAGCGAATGGCGCGCTCGTTGCGGAACATCTCGTAGGCCCAGCGGCGGATGGAGCGCATGCACTTCACTGCTGCAATGCCATTGTTGGCGATGAGGACCTGGGGGGACAGGGACAAGGGGGTGGCAGGGTGAACCCTGTCCTTGCTGCCCCAAGGGATGGGTGTGGAGCAAAGCAGGGGGGATGTGTTAATGAGGAGCTCCCCGACAGCTGGTTGTACATCCCGGCGGAGCATGAGGCTCCTCAATGACATCTCTGATGTCTGGTGCTGGGGATAACCGAGGATGGGACTTTGGCCATTGTTTGTGCAAAGCTGCTGCATGGGGTTCCCTCTCCCAGCCCCGTGAGAGCGAGTGAAGCCATGGGATGAACAGCTCTGGGCTGCCATTGCTCCGAGCCCGGCGGACACAGGACATTCAGGCAGCACCCAAAGGTGTCCCTGTGAAAAGCAGTGACCCTCTACCCAGGCACAAGCAGGGACGTGTGGGGACAGACCTTCTCGATGACACGGTTCCCCCCGAAGCGGGTGACGAACTCAGCTGGGGAGGCGACGGAAAAATCCCGCTGCAGGTCCATCTTCCTGTGGCTCCTCTTTGCCAGGTGCAGCCCTGACATGCTGGGCCTGTGGTGGGATGTGGTGGCTGACACTGAGCCCAGGGCCACCCCAGAGAGCCCAGAGCCACTCCAGTGAGCCCTCTTCCAGCCCCAAACCCCCTACAAAGCCTGTCCTGCAAAGGTCACCAACCACGTCTACAACGTGACTCAGGCAGGACACAAGGAAAATTCCTTATTTGTGGAAGCATGGAGGAGCAGCAGGGATACTGCTGGCAACACCACCCCAAACCCAGCGTGGCAAGAGCCACTGTCGGGCTGTCAAGTGTCACAGCACGTCCCTGCAGCCAAAGGTTTCTTATTTTTAGCTGCAGCAGAGCAGCCAGAGGAGGCAGGCAGAGGGATTTGGCTTCCAGTTGTTTCTGCTGGATGTCAGCTGCGTTCCCATGGGAGCTGCCCGGTGCAGCCAGCAGGGAGTGAGCTGCCCCACATCCAAATTAGAGATTTGGGGGGGGCACCCCCTGCCCTGGTCCTTGCCACAGTCATGCAGGTGGCACTGCTGTCACACAGCCAAGGACACTGGCTCTCCCCCCAAAGGCAGTGGGATTGGGGGCATCACCTTGGGGTTCCGACGAGCACCAGCACATGTGCCCCGCAATTTTACCAACAGCAATGCATCCACCACAAGCACCCACCCTCCCGAACTGGGACATCCCTTCTCGGCCACGCTCCCGCCCCTGGGGGCTGCCATCCTCACCTGATGCCGGCGCTGGGCTCCAGAACGGCGCTCACCGCGGAGGGCTCGGAGACGGTGCCCCCCACCCCGGCCAGGCTGCTGCGCCTCCGGCCCACCCTGAAGGCCGTGGCCATCAGCTCGTCATCGGAGGAGTTGTCGTCGAAGGAGCCCAGCACGAACTTGGCGAGGGCCGGGCGGCGCAGCGCGGCGGGGTTGTACACGCCGAGCCGCTCCTGCTCCGCGCCCGCCCGCCCGGCCCGCGGGCCCGGGGAGCTCGGCCGCGCCGGGGGCCCGGCTGCGGGGGGCGGCCCGGCTGCGGGGGGCGGCCCCGCGGGGCTCTCCTCCGGCTCCTTCTCCTGCTCGCACCGAGAGCTGGACATTTTGGCCCAAACGAGCAGAAGCACAGCGAGCAGCAGCAGCGCGGCAGGCAGCATTCACGGGCCCTGGGGGAAGAGGGAGAACCGCGGTCACGGCTGCGTCCCCGAAACCGCGTCCCCGAAACCACGGCCCCGGCCCCAGAGCTCCAACAGCGCAGCCCCCGGTACCAGCCGCCCTCAGCCGGAGCTGTTTTCCCTGCCCGGTGCCGGAGCTCCGTGAGGGGGCCGGGGGGGCGGCCTCGCACCTGCCCGGCCCTCACAGCACCCTCAGGATGGCGACCCCCAGCCCGGCCCTCACACCGGGGAGGGGGCATTGAACGGGCCCCCCACAAATCCCGGTAAGTGCGGCCGATTATCCCCGTCAAAGCTGGGCACGGGGGTGAGGGAGAAGCGCCACGGCCCCCTCAACCCCTCACCCTCCCCTCAGCCCTCACCATGGCTGCCAGCCCCGCTGGTCACCCCGGTCAGTGCGGTGTCACCGGTCACTCCGTGTGTCCATCCGTGTCCCGCCCCTGCCCGGGCCGGAGCCCACGCGGTGCCAGGGCCGCCCCCGAGGGAAGCACGGGCCCCCCCTCGGGTGTTGCAGTTGGGTCTCGCACGTGACGGTCACGTCAAGCATAAATATTTCCCTGCTAACGTGTCTGGAAAACTTCTGCTGGAGATGAGGGTGGAAAGAGCGAGGGAGACACCCGATCCTTGGGGGACAAAGGTGCCCTGGCGCTGTGCCTGGTCACGGGGACAAGGACAAGGACACGCTCCTGGGTTTGGCTCCCTGAGGGGAACAGGGACTCCCACTTCCACCCACTGAAGAAGCAGAGCCTGCCCCCCTCCCTCCCTCTGTTAAAGCACCAAGAGCACGTAAACAAAGTAATTTTTATTTAAAAAAAACGACACTGGGAAAAAGAAAACCAAAAGCAAACAGCATATACAGCAAGGCCACAGACAGTGTAAACGTCACTGGTGATAGTGTTACCTCAGAAAGAACACAGAGGAAGGGTTACAAGGATGTTCTATAAAAACTGGTGTAATTTCCAAAAAAACCAGGGCACTTCACTTCCACTAAAGGAATTACAAAGTCAAAGATGGGCTGGAAACCCAGGAGTATGAAGTCCAAAACCTCTTCCTCTTGGAAGTCCTAACAGTTATTGCCAACAGGAGGTGGAAACTTTAATTTGCTCCCAAGGTGGCAAAGCACAGTTCTCTCTTTCAAGATCTTAAAAAGATCTGAAGTAATTTGCAGCTATCAGTCCATGAATTGGGAGATGCTGATGAACAAACCTTCGCTGCTGCCATCAGCAAGTACCCCCAGGTCCATGGTCAGCACAGCTCACCTGTCATCCAGGTGATTACATACCCAGGAAGAACCTAACACTTTTTGATTTTCCTCTCTAAATGCCAACAAAAAATCCAAAAGCATGACCAAGGGTCTTGGTCACAGCCTCCCCTTGACTGCTGGGAGGATTTATCCCAAAATCTTGAGATCATGGACACACCAAGCAACACTACTGACCATGTATTTTCTTTACAGCCTCGAGAAGCCATTTTTGTAATAAATCTGTAGCAAAAAGCTAAAACCAAAAGCCTTTTCCTCCCATGGAGTCAGCTCCACTCCCCCTAAACAGGAAACCTATGGGAAGGAGGCAGCAGGGCATGTACAAAAGCTGAGCAGCTCAGTAAGAACTGACATCCCTTCACCAGAGTCTGAAAATCTATTCCCATTGCAACAATGACCACAAATTAATACAGAACTCTGGTGTTTGGGGTTTTGCTTCAAACCAGGTTAAGATCTGTTCCAGCAGCAGAGCTGTCCATGAAACACTCCAACACGCTCTTGAAAAATAAACACTTAAAACAGAAACAGAACCATCTCTGAAAGTTCGGTCACTTGTTCATTGGTAACACCCAAAGAGCAATTCTCAGGTCAGCAGGAGTTTCTCAGGAATGCCCCAACCCCTGACCCAGGGGCTGCTCCCCAGCCTCAGCCCCAGCTCAGAGTGCTTTCCAGTCGATGGGCTTCTTCCCAGATTTCTTGAGGAATTCATTTGTCTTGGAGAAGTGCCGGCAGCCGAAAAACCCTCTGTTGACAGAGAGGGGCGAGGGATGAACCGTCTGCAGGACGTGGTGACGCTTCTGGGAACAGCAGAGGAAACCACTTGTGAGATTTGCAGGGTTTTGGCTGTTCCTGCTCCAGGGCAGGTGTGATTTACCCCTGTTCCTCCTCTTGCACCAGCCTGAGCCCTGAAGAACCAGCCCTAAGGACCAAGACTTCTGTCCCACTAAGCAAAGACATGAATACCCCGGCATTTCCCAACTGCTGTCATCCCACCAGCACATTTCACATTGATTCATGAGCCTTTTCCTAGGAAAAACAGCTCTGTCCTTGTGAGACAGGGCTTACACTTGCTCCACTTTTCTTGCTTAACTCTGTCAAAGGCTAAGCTGCAGCAGAAGCAGAACTCAGGAAAAATTCCTAATTCCGTAAGGGAAGTGCCCTCTAGTGTCCACCAAACTGAGGGAAAATCAGGGAGAGGGAAGGGCTGAGGAAAAGGAGGTGTACCCTGTCGATGGAGCTGCCTTTCCTCTGGGCATAGGCTCCCCACAGCATGAAGACCACCCCGTGCAGGTTCTTGTTGAGCCAGGACACCACGACATCCGTGAACTGCTCCCAGCCCCTCTCCTTGTGGGACGTGGCCTGGTGAGCCCGAACCGTGAGCACCGCGTTGAGCAGGAGCACTCCTGGCAAACAAACCACATCCAGAGGGTGAAACAAGGGTTAACCCATCCCTGGAATGCCCAAGGCCAGGCTGGATGGAGCTCTGAGCAACCTGGGATAGTGGAAGGTGGTCCTTGGATGAGCTTTAAGCTCCTTTCCAACCCAAACCATTCTGGGATTTTGGGATTCAAACTGCTTTTTTCTCCTGTTGATGAAGCAGATTTTCATTTCAAGATTTTCATTTCACTGAGAAGTGATTTTCTCTCCTACAGGTGGATTATTTCCAATCACAGGGCTGTTTTTTTAGGTAAGATTCTTTTCTGCTCCACAGGGGGCATATCACTGAGTGTGTCTGAGCTCACCTTGCTTGGCCCAGCCCGTCAGGTCCCCATGGCCAGGGTGGGTGAAGTCCTCAATGTCCTCAGAGAGCTCCTTGTAAATATTTTCCAAGCTGGAAAATTTAAACCAAGCCAGCAGAAGATTTTTAATATGCCAAGAGCAAGGAGCACTTATTGCTCTAACCAGGCAAAAAAAGCATTGATTTTAATCTTATTATTTAAGATAATAAAGCCATTTGTACAGGCAGAGCAGCAAAGCCTGTGTGTGTCTGTTTGGAAGCTTTAATGAGACTGGAAATGAAAATTTACATCCAGAATATCACCAAAACTACACAGAATTATCCATGTCTTGCAGTGATGTTTTTTTTCCAGGCAATGCAGAACTCAAATTTAAGTAGTTGCAAACCACTTCACATCAATTTTCTGGCTCCCAGCCCTGAGCAACACAGAACTGCAAACAAATAAGGAACAAAAGGGATTTTGCAAATTTTCCTACCTGGGGGGAGGTGGAACAGGCTTCTGAACACTAAAACAGAGCCCATGAGCTTGTTTAGGTCCATGGTATGGATCTTGTCCCAAAATGACAACCTTTACCTGAAAGCAGACCTTGGTTAGCACTGAGCTGGAATCAATATTATTCCCCAGAGAGTGGGGGAATAAAAGGATTATAAATGAGCTTTATCCTAAAACAGAGACCAAAAAAAACACAAACCCAACCCAACTCCTCCAAGAAACTGAAGTTAAATCCCAGATATCTCACTGAGAAAGAGCACAGAGCCCACCTAACACTAACAGCCCTACAGCTTTGCTGTCAAAATTATGAGTACAACTAATATAATTTGAGTGCAGAAGACCAACATTTTCACAGCCACAAAAAACCACCTTGTTATTTTCCAAGCAGGTTTCATCCCATTACAGCTTTATGCCACACTTGCTGTGATATTTTTGAGATGTTTTATTGGCAATGACATTACCTTATGCTGTCCTTTTTTGCTTTAACTGGAGTCTGTTACTGATCAATTAAAAAACAACAGATGTTCAAGATCAAAAAGCTATGAACTAGGTTAAGCTGGTAACACCAGAAAAAAAGATCAAAAGGATCAGAGGAAGTTCTGTGGCTTGTGAGGGTAGTAAAACAATAAAAGCACGGTTTGGTATCAGACATGAAAGGTAAGGCTGCATTTATGAGTTAGGTGAGCAAAAAACCAGCATCCCTCATCCCATGGGATCCAAGCTTAAGGGACCAAACACTGCAGGAACGTGTCTGTGCACCCACCCTGCACCTTCAGGGTTTTAAACTCCCCGGAGCAGCTAAGAGACCCCCACTGCGGCTCTACTCACATCCCAGATGTCGCACATCTGCGTCCAGGTGAAGACCTGCTCGGGGGGCGGATACACCGTGTAGCGCTTCCTCTCCTCGGCCACGAACGCCATGAGCTGCGGGGGCAGCGGGGGCTCAGCGGGGGCTCAGCGGCCGCTCGTGTGGGCAGGGGGGATCGGGGAATGCTGCTCACCTCCACGAAGTAGGGCTTGGAGAACTCCCCGGCCAGCTGCCGCCGCCAGCTCTCGCCGAAGCCCGGGGGCACGTTCCGCTGCGCCAGCAGCTGCCGCGCCGCCTCCTTGTTCTTGCGGATGCGCTCCTGCTGCTCCGCGCTCAGCGCCTGGCTCGCCTCATCCCCGGCCTCCTTCGCCTTCTTGGCGGCGTTCACCTGGAAGCAGCGGGCAGGGAGGAGGCTGCGGGCGGTGCGAAAGCGCAGCGGGCGCAGCCCGAGGCCCCGGAGCAGCACGGCCATGGCGGGCCAGGCCCCGCCCGAGGGGCGGCCGCGCCGCACGCGCCGGCTGCGCGGCAAAACACCCAGCGCGCCCCCATTGGCCGCCGCGCCGCGCGGGCCCCGCCCACAGGCGGGAGCACAAATGCTCGCTCGCTATTGGCCAGCTGGAGAAAGCCTGCTGCTCCCTATTGGCTCGCCGCGGATGGAGGGGAGGTTTCTACCTAGCAACTGTGACGTCACGGAAGGTCTCAGCGCCCATTGGGCGGCAGCGGAGCGTGGCCGCTCGATTGACAGCTCAGCCACGCGTGGAGCCGAGCGGGAATTTGGAAATGGTGCCCCCCTTCCCCCCCACCCCACCAATTCCCCTCAGAAAAGGCCGCCAGGACGCCCAGGCCCCCTCCCACACACAGAGAGCCAGACACGCACGCGCCGCCACCCGACCCCTCTCCTCCCAGGCCGCGGGCTCCCTCAGGCCCCCGCTCCCCACCTCAGAATCGCCGCCCGGCTCCGGGGAGCGGCCGCGCTTCTTGGCCGGCACGGGGCTGAAGAAGGAGTGCAGCGTCTTCTGCCCGATCATGGCTGCGGCGGAGCGGAGCAGACAGCGAGGGAGACCGGGGTGACTGAGGGGCGGCAGCGGCGCGGAACAGGCGCGGAGGTAGGGTTGGGACTCGGATTTGGCGCCAAACCCGCGCGCGTGCGCCGGGGGCGTGGCCAGCTGGGGAGGGGGCGTGGCTTTGCGCGCGGCCGTGCCCCGTGCGCGCTCCCGTTTCCCGCGGGATCGCGCTCTCCGCTGCCCCCGTCCCTCCTTCGGGCATCGCTGCCGGTCCCGGGTCCGCGCATGGACGGATTCGTGGTGAAACTGCCCCGCGGGCAGGCGGGGGATGGCGGCGGCGGCGGGAAGAGGCCGCGGCTGGAGGAGCCCGGCCCGGGGCGGCCTCTCCCGCGGGAGATCCGCGCCGAGGGGCTCAGCTGTGATTACCGCATCCTCTTCGGCAAGGCCGAGGCGGACGAGATCTTCCAGGAGCTGGAGAAGGAGGTGGAGTATTTCGAAGGTATATTCCTGCCTTGTGAGGGTGCCGGAGCACGGGCTGTCCAGGGAGGCTCCGGAGGCCTCCCAAAGGGCCTGGACAGTGCTCTTGGAGACTCGGCTTGGGCAGGAAGGGTGGCCTGGATGACCCCCTCTGGTCCCTTCCAACCTCAACCTTTCTGTGTCCAGCTCTATTCCCCTCCATATCCCCCTTACCCCTTCTCAGTGAAGCATTTCCCTGCCCAGCCCACCCAGGTGAGTCCCAAGCAATTCCCAGGGCCCGGGCACAACTGGCCAGGCACCGGGAGGTTTCTGCAGCCACCTGGTGTTTGCATAATGTTGTACTGAGAAGCCAAGAACACAGGTCTGGCCCTGCAGGGTTGGTTTTGCTCAGCTGGAAGTGTTTGTCAAGAGATAATCCCGGAGTGGTGACTGGAATTTGTTGGAGATGCAGAAATGAGGAATGTGGTGGGGGTGCTGGTCCTGTTCACCCCATTCGAGGGGGATAACAAGGCAGTGTCCAGCTTTGCTGGGACAGAAACACCGGCAGTGGGGATGCCAGCTTTTGGGTTGACATGAGCACCCCCATTCCTGTTGTCTGGAGATTCCCAGAAGCTGCAGATCCAGGAGAATGTTGGGCTGTGCAGAGACAATAGAGCCGGGTTTGATCCTTCCCCTGTCTTGTTTAAACAGATGACTTGACAAAGCTGCACATATTTGGCACGTGGCACAAGATTCCCAGGAAGCAGGTCACCTACGGAGACCCTGGCTTGTCCTACACTTACTCAGGGGTCACATTCCACCCTAAGCCATGGATCCCAGTGCTGACCCGGATCCGGGAGCGCGTCACCGCGGAAACAGGGCACACCTTTAACTTCGTCCTCATCAACAGGTACAGCCCCTTTCCAGTTGCACCAAGCACCTTATCCTCCAACCGAAACAAAACAAAAGCTTCTGCAGCATTTGGCCAATTTCTGAGGAGTTGATTTCATTTAATTAGTAAATAACTCATTATATTCTATTATTGGTAAGTAATTAACGGTAGTAATTAACAGAGTTGTGTGCACAGGTACAAAGACGGCCTGGACCACATCGGGGAGCACCGGGATGACGAGAAGGAGCTGGTTCCCCGCAGCCCCATCGCCTCCGTGTCCTTCGGAGCCTGCCGGGATTTCGTGTTCCGGCACCGGGATCACCGCGGGAAGGGAGGAATGGCGGGCACAGGGAGGATCACCCTGCAGCTGGCCCACGGCAGCCTGCTCCTCATGAAGCACCCCACCAACCTGCACTGGTACCACAGCCTGCCCCCACGCAGGAGGGTGCTGGCCCCCAGGGTCAACCTCACCTTCAGGAAAGTCCTGCCCGGGGTCAAGCAGGGAAAAGTTCATCAGTCAGGGCCTTTGAAAAGTGAAGCTTTAGTTCCTGCTGGAAATGTGGATTCCCCTGTGGTGAGCCAAGGGACTGGAGGAGCAAACGGACAGGAGAGGTTTGGTAACTTTGCTGCTAAAGCTTGTGACCACTGATCTCAAAGGCAAGAAGGTTTTTTACACGAGGAAATGTTGCTCTGGTCCTGCTGATCCCTGGTTTTGGTCATTGCTACCCTTGTTTTGCTCGGGAGGAAGTTTGTTCTAAGCTGATCTTAATCTAAGCTATGTTCCAAGAAGATGAAAATCCTCCACAGGCTGGAGGCAGCAGTTTATAAACACTGTGAGCCACAAGCTGTGACCATTTAAAGCTGATACTCTACAGGTGACACTTTCTGTCAATGAGCTCTGGTTTGCTTGGGTTTTAATTGAAATAAAGCACTAATGAGCCTGACATGGAGAAGGGGAGTGCTGAGGTGTGAGGACAGGGAGTGCAGTGTGGCTGGATGAGTGTTTGAGTCACTGTGATTCCTCTCTGCTTGATACTCCTCTGCTCTTAGGGGAGGCTGTTCTTGCAGGAGGAAGCACAAGATTTTTCCTTCCTCAGGTCCTTTGTACAAAAACCAGGCAGCAAAAAATGCCCTTGTGGGGGAGAACTGGGTTGTCCCATTTCCACTGGAAGGCTGTCACTCTGAGAGTGCATTTTCCTCAATAATTATCCCTAGGGATCCCATCCTGACTTCCTGAAAGCCATCACCCCCCATGCCCACAGCGAATCCTGCTGAAATGAGGGAATTCTGTCCGGTCACCAAGAGATCTTGAGGCATCAAGGAATGGTAAGTTCTGAGTGAGAATGGGAACCAAATCCTGGCTGCAGCCACTGGAATTAGTGCTGGGCTCTGGCTTTCAGAGGTGGGTCCATTTTTCCTATGGAATTAAGGCCTGTGCAGGCAATTTGGAGTTGTTAATTCCCACCCTCTGCCACTCTGAGATGCTCTGTGGAACATGAAGAGCTCCTGCAGAAAATCCTTCTTATCCAGGGCTTTTGAAGTGTTGTTTGAACCCCTCTGGCTCCCAGCTTGGTGTTTGTTTCAAGACATTCCCACAACTGATTTTTCTACCAAGTTTGTTCTTTTATTGCTACTGTACAGTTACAAAAATACCCTGAAGTGAAAAAAGCAACTTCCAACAGCAGTGCAGTGCTTGGACTGGAACAGACATTGTTAAA
Source organism: Corvus moneduloides (assembly GCF_009650955.1). Taxonomy (NCBI): domain Eukaryota; kingdom Metazoa; phylum Chordata; class Aves; order Passeriformes; family Corvidae; genus Corvus; species Corvus moneduloides. The sequence continues at coordinate 10,485,375 of NC_045493.1, forward strand.
TTAACACACAAAATAAGACCAGAATAATCCAAACATAGAGATGTCGTCTTGGAGCTCTTAATTCTTTACAGTCTATTAACATCTTCTCCACCATGGCAGCTTGGGAGGGACAAGTAACAAGTTTGAGCCTTGTGCCTGCACGGAGCCCTGGGACCTTCAGAGGGGAGGTTTGGCTGGAAAACAGATCCCAGTGACCTCCAAAGGTGAGGCTTGGCTGTAAAACACAGAGCTCTGTGACCTCTGGAAAGACAGATCCCAGTGACTTCCAAAGGGGAGGCTTGGCTGGCAAACACAGAGCCCTGGGACCTCCAAAGGGGAGGCTTGGCTCCCAAACACCTGCACAAATCCCAGTGACCTCCACAGGTGTGGTTGGCTGGAAAACAGATCCCAGTGACCTCCAGGGGAGAGGATGAGCTCCCAAAGCCCTGCACAGATCTGATGCTCACAGGGGGTTGGGAGGATCTGGCACAGCTCAGGATCAGGACTGAGGTGCTGGGCTTCGCTCCCTTCCTCACCTGAGGGTTAAGCCGAGCCCATCCACTCCTGCCCACCAGGCAAAGCCACAACAAAGGCTCAACCCTCCCCTTGATAGCCCTTGAAGGAGATCCAGAGTCAATCCACAGCCCAAGGAAACAGCTCTTGGCAAAAGAGAATCTGCTGGCTGTGCAGGAAGAGGTGACTTTGTCCCTGTCCCAGCTGCCAGCTCTCTGACAGTCCATAGTGTGCGTGTCCTCTGCCCCTGCTCCAGCACAGCTAAACCAAGGGGCTGCTCAGCTGAACTCCCAAATCCAGGAAAAACCTCTAAGCAGAGCACTGAGCATGGATAATGCAGGACACCCACTGCTGGCACTGGCAATGGTTTCAGTTCTGAGGTACAGGGGCAGAGCTGCTGGAGTGATGGTTTTAGATGACCCCCAGTGCTGCTCCTCCTCCAGCTCTGTCAGCCCTCCCTTCCATGGCCAGAGCAAATTTTTTGGCATTTTGCATCCTTCAAGGGTTTTTGTTGGTTTGTTTTCTTGTTTTTTCTATAACTTAAAAGAGGTTAAAACCAAGCTACTGCTCGTGCAGCACAGCCAGGAACCAGGAGCCAGTCCAGCAGTGGATTTCTCAGTATTTATGTACTAGGAGCATTACCTGGAGCAGGAATTGTGCTCCAGACTCTGGAATGATGAGTTGTGTCAATAATTTTGCATATCCACCCATTTGACCACTCCTGCTTTGGCTGGTTTGGAGCCTCTCCTGAGGATGTGTGAACACCCCCGAGCTTTGGGCAGCACTATGAATTCATGAGGTACAAAGTTGCCCGAAAAAAAAAAAAAAAACAACTATTTAAGATTAAGTTGTTATTTGAAAACTTCACAATGAAAAAAAAAGCTTGTCTGATGAAGGATTTTCTCCTCCAAGCTTACAAGGACAGAAAAGAGCTAAGAACAACCTACATATTTAATTCCTGGTCATTTAAAAGCAGGTTTTGAAAGGAGGATTTTTGCTGCTTCTCCCTCTGTGTTTTGTTTGGGATTTTACTTTTGCACATCAAACAATCCAGAGCAGCAGAATTCCCCTTATTTCTATTTACAGGGCAGTCTGGAGCTGATGCAGTGACACCAGGATTCCCAGATTTCTTCATGACACCAGGAAGTGCCCACCAGTCCTGGCCCTGATGTTTATATTCCATTCAACAAGGCCTGGGGCTGCTCTACAGCTCAGCTGCAAGCCAGGAGCATGGATCCCAATGCTGGGAATGGCAGATTCCAGCAAGAAAATGGGAAGGGCAAGTCTAGAACAATTACAGCAGCTTGGAAATCACAGCATTAAAAGTTGTAGTTGATGCTACAAAACGACTGAATCCAACAGTGCTGAAGGAAATGACAACACTGAGCACTAGCAAACACTTCCATGTGCTGATTCCAGCTACATTCCAAAGGCATGGAGCAATAAATTAAGGTTTCAGCTCTTAATAGATACAAAACTATCTCCTGGATAAAGCAAACTGCATTTTAAATCAGGAGAAGGGCTTTATAAAGAATTAAAGTAGTAGGAAAATCGTGTGAACGGGGAAATCTTTTGGATCGTGGCTGTTTGTGGAGATGCCTTTACTTGATAGGTCAGGAGAAATGTGATGCCGTGAGTTCATCCCATGGTCGTGAGGCATTCCCAGGGCACAGTGGGCATGCAGAGGGCTGGGCCAGTGGCAATGCAGCTGTTCAGGGAAGCTCAAGGCACTTTGTGTCTTAAATCATTGCCAACAGCAGCTTCCCCTCGCCCCCTCCCACAGCTCCCCACTGGGAAACACTGGGAATAGAGCCTTGGGATAAAATCCCTGCCTGACAGAGGCTTCTCAACAGACACCTGGGGCTGCACGATGTTGGAACAGCTCTGGGAATGTGGGTACAAAACACAGTTCCCAGCCATTGCCACAGGGAAGGGAACCTGGAGGGGCTGGTGCACAATGGAGAGGTGCCAGAGGAGGGATTGGGATGGGAAGGGGCTCTTCAACAGCAGCTTGACATCAACCCTTTGCAGGGCTCCCCCTTGGGAAGTGAAATGTGTGGGATAAAGCATCTCCCCGGGAAAAGTGCCGTGTCAGGACATGGAATAGAGCCTCGGGACAAGGCAGAAAAACACTTCTCAACACACACCTGGGGCTGCACAATGCCGGCAGAGCGGGATTAGGGTACCAACCACAATTCCCAGCCATTGCCACAGGGAAGGGATCCCGGATGGGGGCAGGGGGTAGGGGGGGAGGTTTGCATAACAGAGAGGCTCAATCCACGGGCTCGGGATGATCCCAGCGCCACCGCGTCAGTCCTGGGCCGGGCTCTGGGGCTGGGCCCGGCCGTGCACGCGCTCGTAGAACAGCAGGTAGGCACTGGCAGCCAGCACCTCGTGCAGGCTGGCCCTGCGCACGGATTCATCCGAGATCCAGAGCCACTGGCTGCTGCTGCTGCTGCTGCTGCGGGCGCCCGGCGCGCGCCGGAAGGTGACGAAGTGTCCCGAGTGCATGTCCCCGTGGTGCACCACCACGGCCATCAGCCGGTACAGGTACAGCGGGGCCCTGCGGGGACACGGGCTCAGCCTGGGCATGCACACACACACAGACACACACAGAGAGAGCAGGAGGAGCCACAAGTCGTCCCTGGAGCAAAAAGGGGGTGGTTTCCTGAGGGGGACGGCAGCTCCGTCCCTGGAATGTTCAAGGTTGGAGCAATCTGGGCTAGTGGAAGGTGTGCCTGCCCATGGCAAGTGGTGGAATGGGGTGATGTGTCAGTTCCCTTCCAACCCAAACCCAAATTCTGGGATCAAGTGCTTGTTCTTGCTGGTCCATCCTTGGAAGGGTCCAAGGCTAGGCTGGACGGAGGTTGGAGCAACCTGGGATAGTGGAAGGTGGATGATCTCCAAGTCTCCTTCCAAGCCAAACCATTCTGGGATTATGGGATTCAAACCTGCTGTGCCATCCCTGCAAGTACTCAAGGACAGGTTGGATGGGGTTTGGAGCGACCTGGGATAGAGGAAGGTATCCCTGCCCATGGGAAGGGGACTGGACTGGATGGTCCCTGAGTTCCCTACCAAGCCAAACCATTCTGGGATTCCATGGAAAAGGATTATCAGCAGAAGCCCCAAGGGTGATTTACCAAGTGGAATCATGGCAGGTGCAACTGAAATCAAAAATGTCTGAGAAAAAAAAGAAAATCTGTGGGTTTCTTACAACCATTTTAAAATGAAGGAAAAGAAGGCATAGAGGAAAGCAGCAGCAATGGCATTATGGCTGTTCAGGAGGATTTACATGAACCAGAGGAAGGAGATTTTGAGTTTTGCTTGTAACTTGCTCTACTCCTTCTCCCAGGACTAAAAATCACCCAAGAGATGAGCACAGGAGGTGGGACAAAGGTTACATGCTGTGACTGGGCAGCCTCAGGACAAGGACAGAAGAAAGGGAGACGATTTGAAGGACAGAAGTGAAGCGAGAGGGTAAAAAAATCTCTTAACTTACCTGCACTCAGGGAATGCAGCAAGTGGGAAAGTTCCTGGGGACATTAAAAAGGAGGAGGAGGAAGAAGAGGAAGAGGAGGCACCATTCATGAAGAGAGGTTTGGTACCAGCTGGTTGTTCTGCATCTGCCAGAGGAAGGAGAAATTCAGGGATTTAATGCTGTTGCTAAGAACAGCAGCCCTGCTCCTGCAGTGCCTTTCACCATGGGATACTGAAGGTATTTTATTGATTTTAAATCATTACACAGATCCAGAGGGTTGGAATATCCACAGGCAATGGATATCGGATCCAAACTGGTTTTACACAGCAAATATGAAAATTCCCATTGTGTCCAAAATCCCAGCTCAAGGAATATTGAGGTGCCTGAGGACAGACCTCCTACAGGTGGATCTTCCAACTGTTTTTCAAGAATTCATCATTCCCAGTATTCCTTCTCTGCTTGTCCTGAAGCCTTGGAAGAGATCCCTAACAAGAAAAACCCTGGGACATCCCAAGTTCAACACTCCTCTGGATATAAAAGATGGGAATTCTGTGCTGTGCTTTATAATTTTTCTTTATATAGATATATATTTAGTAGGATCAAAACGAAGTTACCAAACTGAACTGTAAATTTGGGAATGGGAAAGAGATTTCTGTCCTCTTTGCAGAGCCCCACATCAAGATGCTGCTGATGGGTCGATTCTGCAGAGCAATGTTTGATCCCTGAAATGCAGAAAGAGCTGATCTATTTTACTGGCAAAGGAGGTACCTGAAGGTTTCCCTGCTCTCCCATCCTTTGTTCCAGGTGTTGTCTCCTCGGAGTTTTTCCAGCTGAGCTGCTCCTGGCTGGATTTGGGACCAGGAACCCGATATTTGTAGATGTCCATGACCAGGAATTCGTTGAACTGGACGTGTTCGTGTCTCTTCAGGGGAGTGCCTTGGTTTGACCAGCTCAGCCTTTGCAGGTGGATGCACAAACACTGGGGCAGCTTCAGGAATGTGGTCAGGAAAGGAGAATCCAAATTTTTCATGGAAAGAAACAGGTGGTGAGTCCAGGGAATAAGGAAATGCATTGCCTTTATCTCTGTGTAAGCTCAGTGGCAACAGTGTCCTAAAGCAGGACAGTAACTCTTGTGGGATTCCTGCTGTTTCCTAATTCCCAATAATTAATGGCTTTGCACAGGGGAAAACCAAAACCATCAAGTGTTATAAAGAGCTGAAATTTAAAATCATTGCTGTAGCAAGAAGTACATCATCATCATCATCATTATTATTATTATTATTATTATTATTGGCACCTGAGGCTCCTAATTACCCACCAGTGCCCTGCTGGCCTCTGCATGACAGGATTACAGAGCAAAAAAATCCCGTGTTTTCTCACAGAAATCCCACCTGATGTTTATTCACCAGCTGTATTTGGAATACTTCAATTTCCCTGAAATGTGGAATTGCTAAAGGTGCTACAAACCCTGTAAACGTAAATCAGCTTATGGGAATTAGGAATTCCAAGGAATTAATGTAAAATAAAAGAAACGCCACTGATCCAAACTCGCATTTAAGTGGTTTACTAGACAACAGAAGAATATTCCCATTCTTGAAATGTTTAATGTTTGATGCTTTGCTGAGTTGAGGCCTCAACGCCCACAAATATTTGCCAGCTGAGTTTACTTTGAAAAGTAAAATGTTTGTGGTCTAACAGCAAGAAGTGGACACAACAAGATCAAAGAGAGAAGTTACTGTGTGACAGGATTTAGGAGATTTGGAGGGGTTTCTTTGCCTCACCTTTCCTAACTTTAATTGCTTAACAAACGTTGTTCTCTGGTTTTCTATGCTCTGTCCATTCAGAATTCCTTCTGCCTGGATCTGGAATCAGAAGGGAAAAAAAAATGAAGGCACCTGCAGACAGGAGCAATTGTCTGTTTAGAATATACTCAGAGCATGAATTTCACCTTCAGAATTCCTGGCCTGTCCTAAAGGATCAGAATTCTAAACCAAAATCAAGCAGAAATGAGCATTTACAGAATTCCACTCACTCAGAACTGCACTCATTTGCCTTTTCTGTTGATTTTTAAACAATACCAGAGCAAAAAAAAATGATCCCTGGTCATACCTAGTAACTACAGAATTAAATATTCGTAGATTTGGTAACAGTAGGAGTAAGTAAAGCCTCAAATATTCTGTGAGATAAGAACTCCTTGTTAAATATCTGAAATCCCAGAGGCTTTCCCCAAGTCCTGAAGAAAAAGGAGTTGGGAAGTGAAGCCAGGAATGTGTCAGCAGGCTCAAAACTGAGCAGGGAGGTGACAGGAATTGAAGTGACCTACTCTGGTGCAGTTGTCACACACAACATCCTTCACAGACTCCGAGGAGATGAAGTGATGGAGACAATGGTCCAGTGTCATGGGACGACCCTGAGTGCCAAGAAAAGCCAGAATTACTTGCAGGAATTTTAGGGTGCATTCCACTGGATTTTTGGGGAAAGGATTTTTAATCATCCCTTCCGTAGAAAAACTACAGAAGGGCAGGTTTATTTCTTGAAAGAACTGACTAAATGGCTTTGGGTGATCATGGAACTGGGGGGATTCTCCCTTAGCCTGGATTAAACATGGAAAACTTTGCAGCCTGTTGATAACAACAGCTGTGACTCCCTGTGAGAGTCCTTCAGTTGGCTTTTAAACCACAGATTCCTGTCCTGTTGCTATTTTTCTCGAGTTCCAGCATTTCAGGGGTCACTTTATGCTCTCTGACCCTCTCCATAGGAGAAATACAGCTTTTAATGGAATTTAGGCCTCCTTCCTGCCCTTCCTCATATCCTGCCCTGCCAAGGATTGGATAAAACAAAAGACAAAGAACAGAAGATGTGTCCAAATCCCAATCCTGGCTACTTTGCAAGTAGGAATCACCATTTCCATGAGTACCAGTAGTTGTGGAAAGAAATCACCACCAGACACGAAGTAACAAACTCTCACAGTCCAAAAATACCCTGCAAATGTTGCCCCAAAAATCCACAATGTTTTGTCATTTGAAGTTTTTCAGAGGCAGAAAGAAATGGAAACAATTCCCACTTGAAATCACCCGATGGAAAAGCCTGGATGGGGTAAGGTGTGACCTGCCAGGGGGAGAGCAGCTGAAGGTCACCTTCCAAGCCCTTGGGATATGATCTGGGCTCTTCAAATTCCACAGAAAAGACCAAATCCTCCACCAGGAGAAGCAGAAAAACTCCGGTGGTGTCACCAAGTGGTGTTTGTTGGACTCATCGGAACCTTGCACCACCCATTAGGGAGAAGGTCCTGCAGCAGCATGGGATTATAGAAGAGCAGGGAAATCGACTCCTAAAGGAGCTCTGAATGTCCTCTGCACCTGAGAAAGGCCCTGGGAAGGCAGAGCCAAGGTGCCAGCATCAGGGAGCAGGGGGATACGTACCCACACAGCCGCTGGAATGCTCAGGGAGAGGCTGTCGAAGGTGTCGAACCTCACAGGGCTCTGCGAGAGAACATTCCAGAGCCTGAGTTTATGTCAGTCCCAAAACAAATCCAACCCAATTCTCCCAAGATGAGCCTATGCCCCGTGCTGGCCACAATTCTCTGGTGGAACAGGATCCAAACCCTCCCAATTTCCCAAGCACAGTGCCAGGGAACACCAGGAATGTTCTGCTCGGCCTCTTCCTGCTCACTCTAATTTGTTTGCAAGGTTTTGGGCAGTAAAATGCAAATGTTCTCTTGGTTTGGTCTATAAATGGGGTTTCTTTTCTGTATTTTTTTCCCTTTGTCCAGGTTATCTTCATCTCCTTACTTGGAGTAACTGGACTTAGAGTGCCTTTGCCAAATGTGCTGAATGAGCAGCGAGTCCTAAACTCAGCCACGTGAGTGGATTTTTCAGGTGATATTATTAATTAATTAACTGTTAATTCAATAATAGAATAAAACATCTATTATTCTGTTTGATGAGACAGCTGTTACCCCCCCCAGAGTGCATCACATGGATTTTTTTTTCAGTCCATTTAGGGATAAATCCTTGTTCGTCACCACAATAAACACCTGGAAAATGAACAGCCCTGAGCTGTTGAGTCCTGCAAAGCTCTGGAGCTTGATCCATGATCAGAAATCAGGGATGGTGGTTCCAGGATGCACTCTGAGGGTTGGATATCCCTTCTCACATTGCACAGATATTAATAATGATAGAAAATATGATCTCTTTTCATACCTGGTGCTCACAGTGTTTGCAAACCATGTTGCTGGTCAGCCTTCCATGGAAAGGGTGCTGGGATTTCCAGTGGTTGGACACAGGAGGAAGAGATCCTGCAACACAGAAGTTGGAATTGTCCTTGGATTTTCCATCCATCCACTTTCAGCACTCCAATCCCACACTTTTTAACAAAATTAATGGCTCCAAAGCACCTTTTTTGTCCCACTGATTAATAATTAATTGGGGGGGGGGGCATTTGTTTATATTCTTGATTTCTATTTCAGTTCAGTACAAAGATCAATTAATATTATCCCACTTAATAAACAAAACAACTACACTATGAATATTCAGAATATCCAGCAGGGATCAAATCCTACCTCTTGTCCTGCAGCTTATTTGCTTTTGGGTTATTTCTGGTTGCTGCAGAGGGAGATAAAAACATTTCATTAACTCTACCTCAGCAACGTAGAAAAAATGTAAAGTTAATACATGAAGTATTAAATGTGTTCCTATTTCATCCCTAATGGGCTTTTCTGGCATTAGAAAAATTGTGGGAATCTCAGAGGCTCTTTCTATTTGAAGAACAAAAAAACAACTGGTACAAACCAAATTTATAATTGACAATTGCTTATAAAAGGAATCATTAACCTGAAGAATTCTCTGCCTCAGAGCACTAAAATAGGAGATTTTGGAATTTTTTTGGTCTATATTTTAGACCTAGAAGTATTTTTCATAGGCAAACCCAGATATTTTTCCATCTGCATCAAGTTTAGCAGCAAGCTGGAGGATAAGATAAATTTTACCTCCATGAAGCTCTTCCACAAATGCCCATTTTGCAGATTTCAACCCCTTTTTCAGGTGTGAACTACAGATCACAGTAACTGCTTGGAGGGACTCCTGCTCTGTGCCAATTTAAATCCCTACATTCCACGGATTTAAGGATGCAAAAACCCCTCAGGAAAGCAGGATCACTGGAAATTCCAAGATGTTTTCTTAGGAAAACCCGAGAATTCTTTAAATTTGACTTACTGGTGAGGATTAAAGAACAGCTTTGGGAACAGAATAAAAAGGTCCTGAACAGCCACTTTCAACTTGGGAATGTGGGCAGATTCCAGGAGTTTCTGCTAAGGAAATAAATGGGAATTCACCTCCAGGGAATGCACATCAAACAGATGGGTCACACGGGGCTGCCGATCCCGTTCGTCCTCCAGGGAAGAGGTCAGGACATGGAAGAGCTCGTGGGCATCCTGGGAAATGGAGTCAGAACCAAGAGCCATCAACAGAACATTCCAGGAGGGCTGGAATTCCACAGGAAATTCGGGAAAAATTACAGCTCAGAGCTTCTATTTATATTTATATTTTTATTTTTATTTTTTTTTATATTTTTATTTTTATTTGTATGTGTATTTTTATTTATTAAGGTAAGTACATACTAAATGTAAGTAATAATGAACAATAAAATGTATAAATAATAAATTTATATATTTTAATTATATATTTTATATATTATTATGTATTATTATACTTCTATACTATGTTATATAATTACAAGAATAATTATAAATTATAAAATATAAATACATTATTATACTTCTATACTATGTTATACAATTACAAGAATAATTATTATCATTATATTACATTACCATGAATTCTATTTTATATTATCGTGAATATATTTATATTAATATTTATAGTCGTATTTATTAGTTATATTAATATTCCTAATTTATAGTAATACTTATAATTATTATAAATAATTATAAATATAAATATATTATTATCCTTCTATACTATGTTATATAATTACAAGAATAATTATTATCATTATATTACATTACCATGAATTCTATTTTATATTATCGTGAATATATTTATATTAATATTTATAGTCGTATTTATTAGTTATATTAATATTCCTAATTTATAGTAATACTTATAATTATTATAAATAATTATAAATATAAATATATTATTATCCTTCTATACTATGTTATATAATTACAAGAATAATTATTATCATTATATTACATTACCATGAATTCTATTTTATATTATCGTGAATATATTTATATTAATATTTATAGTCGTATTTATTAGTTATATTAATATTCCTAATTTATAGTAATACTTATAATTATTATAAATAATTATAAAATATAAATATATTATTATACTTCTATACTGTTATATAATTACAAGAATAATTATTATCATTATATTACATTACCATGAATTCTATTTTATACTATCATGAATATATTTATATTAATATTTATAGTCGTGTTTATTAGTTATATTAATATTCCTAATTTATAGTAATACTTATAATTATTAAGTAATTATAAATATAAATATATTATTATACTTCTATACTATGTTATATAATTACAAGAATAATTTTCAATTATAAAATATAAATATATTATTATACTTCTATACTATGTTATACAATTACAAGAATAATTATTATCATTATATTACATTACCATGAATTCTATTTTATACTATCATGAATATATTTATATTAATATTTATAGTCATATGTATTAGTTATATTAATATTTATCATTTATAGTAATACTTATAATTATCTATAGCTATAATTTATATATGTTTATAATTGTATTTATGTTAAAATGAATATATTCTATAATAATAATATATTCTAATTGATTATAATAATTATGTGCTCTACTGATATATAATAATTCGTTATTCTAATTCATTATAATAATTATATATTCTAATTTTCCATTATTTGTATTAATATTGAATCTATTTTGTTGTGCCCAAAAGCTTCCGAACAGCACAAGGCACTAAAGACATTCTGGGCCTTAGAAACTCACAAGGAGAGAGAAAAACTACCCCAAAATAAATTCCCAAATCCCTGTTTTCCTCAATTTCACAACTGCAATCTATCCTTGGAAATCAGGAATATATTTTAGGAGTGGGATAATTGATGGAGTGCATCAAAACACTGACAAGAATTCCAAATAATTAGGATTACTGAAAATCCTAATTAGGAGCAGAGCATAGATCCATGATCCAGAGTGAAAGTCCATTATCCATAGGGAAGTTAGGGCTGGATCTCTTCAGCTTTAATATTCCTGGCCCTGTCATTCCAAGCCTGAAGATAATTCCATATAATAATTTGGAAGCAGCCAGCAATTCCCTGAGGAATATCCCAGCAACCTGAAAGCCCCATTCCCAACACATGGATCTTTTCCATCACTTTTCTGGAAGCTGGATTCACATCTGACAGCTCCAGGTCTGAGGGATCCTTGTCCAAGTGGGAATTTTCCCAGATTCCTGCCATCACCTGCTCTTCAAAGGAGGAGATCTGCCACCTGTTCATCCTCAGCACCTCCAGCAGGCAGCTGGCATCCAGGACATCGTCCTCTGTCACCTCCTGGCAGGATAAAGCTGGAGAAGGCAAGGCAGGAGTGTCAGGAGGAGGCAGAAATGGGGAAAAATCGGTGGCTTCTGGGGTTAAAGCACCACCACCCTCATAACCACTTCCACAGGAATATCCCAAGACTGAAACTCCGAGGGATTTCCTTTAAAAACAACCCCGTGAGGGAAGCCAGGCAGAGCCAGGGGATCACTTGAGGGTGTCCGAGATGAATTTAGCACAGGGACAAGTCTGAAATGAGGCACCTCAAGCTTAAAATCTTTAATATTTTTATCCAAAACCTTGCAAAGTGTGATTGAATAGTCCAGATTTTTGGGAAAATAGTAAGCTTGGAGGGGGGAAAAAAAAAAAAAGCTTAAATTATTTGCTGATTCTTTCTTTTTTTTTTTTTTTCCCCTATGGAATTCTAGATTTCTGGAATTCTATGGCATTCAAGAAGTCTGTGGAAGGTGGCTGAGCTTGGCCATGGGGTTGAAAATTAGACAGGGAGATAAAATAGGGAATACAAACCCCATGAGCTTCTTTCTTTGGGAAAAGAGGCTAAAAATGACCACATTTCTCCTCAAATATTTCATCCTTGGTTTGCCACAACAGGAAAATGTCTCAGTACCTCTCAGGAGCTGCAGCAAAGTGACTGACAGGTATTGATGCTCCTGGGATTTTTCCTGCTCTGTCCTGTACTGTGCTGTGAACTCCTCCAGCCACCTGATGAAGGAGGGGCAGGAGGACAAGCCCTGGAGCAGGGAATTCATGAAGCACGTGTTGCCCAGGTTCAGGAGACCCGGGACAAGCCCTGCAAAGAGAATTGCAAGACTTTACACCACGAAGTCCAGGCAAAACAAATCCCATTTGTCAGCGGGAATGCTGTGTAGGGTGCTACAATTAGGTGAAAATGGAGTTCTTTCTGTTTATTTGGTTGATTTTCCATCTTTCAGAGAATCCCAGAATGGGTTGGGTTGGAAGGGAACTTGGAGATCATCCCACCCCACACCTTCCACTAGCCCAGGTTGCTCCAAGCCCCGTCCAACGTGGCCTTGGACACTTCCAGGGATGGGGCAGCCACGCAGAAGCTGTGCCGGAGCCTCCCCACCCTCCCAGGGAAGAATTCCTTCCCAAAATCCCGCCCTCTGGCAGTGGGAAAGAGCAATCCCAGCTGGAAAAACGGGATAAAGCGCATCCCCCGGGGCTGTTCCCGGTGCTGCCAGCCCCAGTTCCCCCGGTACCTCTCCGGCGCCGTTTCCTGCCGGTGATGGGGCCCCACAGGACGTAAATCCCGGCTGCCAGCGCCGCCGCCGCGCCCCCCAGCACCCCCCAGTTCCTCATCGCTCGGTGCCTGCAAGGGGAAAACCGGGAAAAACCGGGAAGTGGGTCCGGAGCTGCAGCAAGCGGGAGGAGGCCGCCGGTCCCTGGCCTTCCCGGGGCAACGGGAGGGAAAAGGGAAGGGGGAGAAGGGAAGGGGGGGGAACGGAGCAGGAAAAAGGCAAGGGGGAAAAGGAAAGGGAAAGGGGAAAGGGAAAAGGAAAAGGAAGAAAGCGAGGGAAGAAGGGAAAGGGAGAAGGGAAGCGCTCGGCCCAAGGGTTCGCCCCGACCAACCCGAGCCCCCCGCCCGCCCTCCCCTCAGAGCCGGCCCCCTCCCGGCTCATCCCGAGCCTCTTCCCGGTCCATCCCGACCCCCCCCCGTCACAGCCGAGCCCTGCCCTCGGACCTGGCCCCCTCCCCCGCCCGCAGCAGCCGCCGCACCGGCCCGTCCGCCAGCATGGCCGCGCCGGAACGCGGGCGCGCGGCCGGCTGGCGCCGGGGGGACGGCGGGAGCGCGAGGACCGGCCGGGCTGAGGCGCCGGAAGTGGTGCGGGGGGGGCCGGTTATGGCGCGGACCGGCCATGGCGGGGGCGGAGCGGGGGCGGGACCGGGAGCGACACGGCGGGGACGGGCCCGGGGCGGTGCGAGCGGCCTGGACCGGGGGTAGCGGGCCTGTACCGGCCGTGACACCGGCCGTGACGGGAAATCCCAGGAGCCACGGGCCGGTCCCGGTGTAACGGGCCGGATCCCCGCCCTGCCCGGCCCTCACAGCCCCCGAGGGCTCGTCGCCCCGCGGCCGGGGCTGAAAACTCCGGGAAAACAGTGGGATATTCCAGTCCCGCACGCTCCAGGGGCGGTTTAGTTGGGATATTGAGGGCAAATCCTGCTGGAAAGGTTGTCCAGCCCCGGGGCAGGGGCGAGTCCCGGCCCGGGGGTTCCCCATCCCTGGGGATTTCCCGTCCCTGGGGATGCGACGCTCGGGGGGACACGGCCGTGGTGGTGCTGGCAGCACCTGGGCTCGGGGGTTTTCCCGTGGCAGCGATTCCATGGCCCGATCCAAGCCCGCGGGGCGGGAGCAGCTCCGGCCCCTCAGGGCGGCCCCGCTCGGGGCAATGCGGGAACCGCGCCTGGGCCGGGCCCAGCCGAGCCGAGCTCAGCCAAACCCGCCCGCGGCGAGTCCAGGTGAGCCCAGCCGGGCCAAACCCAGCCCAGCCGGGCCAAACCCCACTGAGCTGAACTAAGCCAGACCCAGCCATGACCAGTCCAAGTGAGCTGATGGCAGCCGTGCTGTGCTGAGCTGAGCCAGCCCAGCCCGGCTGAGCTAAACCAAGCCGAGCTGAGCTGTGCCAAACGGAGCCGAGCCATGCTGAGCTGAGCCCAGCTGAGCCAAACCGAGCTGAGCTGAGCTCAGCCGTGCCAAAGCAGCCGAACTGTGCTGCACCGAGCCGCGCTGAGCCGGGTCGAGCTGTGCCGTGCCAGGCTGAGCCGAGCCGAGCCGAGCCGAGCCGAGCCGAGCCGAGCCGAGCCGAGCGGGTGCGCGCGGGCCGGCGGTTCCTGCGGAGCTGTCCAGCCTCTCCAGCCTCTCCAGCCTCTCCAGCATCCCCAGCCTCTCCAGCCTCTCCAGCATCCCCAGCCTCTCCAGCATCCCCAGCCTCTCCAGCATCCCCAGCCTCTCCAGCCTCTCCAGCATCTCCAGCCTCTCCAGCATCCCCAGCCTCTCCAGCATCTCCAGCCTCTCCAGCATCCCCAGCCTCTCCAGCCTCTCCAGCATCCCCAGCCTCTCCAGCATCCCCAGCCTCTCCAGCCTTTCCAGCATCCCCAACCTCTCCAGCCTCTCCAGCATCTCCAGCCTCTCCAGCATCCCCAGTCTCTCCAGCCTCTCCAGCCTCTCCAGCATCCCCAGCCTCTCCAGCCTTTCCAGCATCCCCAGCCTCTCCAGCATCCCCAGTCTCTCCAGCCTCTCCAGCATCCCCAGCCTCTCCAGCCTTTCCAGCATCCCCAGCCTCTCCAGCCTCTCCAGCCTCTCCAGCCTTTCCAGCATCCCCAGCCTCTCCAGCCTTTCCAGCATCCCCAGCCTCTCCAGCCTCTCCAGCCTCTCCAGCCTTTCCAGCATCCCCAGCCTCTCCAGCCTCTCCAGCCTCTCCAGCATCCCCAGCCTCTCCAGCATCCCCAGCCTCTCCAGCCTCTCCAGCCTCTCCAGCCTCTCCAGCCTCTCCAGCATCTCCAGCCTCTCCAGCATCCCCAGCCTCTCCAGCATCCCCAGTCTCTCCAGCCTCTCCAGCCTCTCCAGCATCCCCAGCTTCTCCAGCCTCTCCAGCATCCCCAGCCGCTCCATCCCGCCTCTCTCTCCGCGGCTCCCGCCGCTCCATCCCGCGTCCCGAGCCCGCCATGCGGGAGCGATGAGCGCAGCCGCCGCCCGGCCATGGAGGAGGATTTGTTCCAGCTGAAGCAGCTGCCGTGAGTAGCGCCGGGGGGGCTCCTGCCCCTCCGGCCGCGGGAATGCCGGCGGGGTCCGGGGAATTCTGCCGGGAGGAGGCTTAGGCCCCCGGGAAGCAGGCCATTTTCCCGGTGGAGCTGCCCGGGTCCGGCATCCCGAGGGATGCGGGAGCTGTTTGTTACATAAATTCACTCATTTCGGGGGGGTTTTCTCGGCGTGGATTTGATGGTGGTGGAAAATCAGCAGAGGTGGGATAAAACCGTGCAAGTGCCAGGAGATTTTGGGAGAGGAGACGTCGGGGTTGCCTTTTCAGGGGGGGTTTATCTGTAAATAACGCTGTGTGCTGGGGAGGCTCTTCCTCCCCATCCTCCTCCCTGGCAGGGAGGAATTGCAGAGCAGAACCTGCCCTGCCAAGGTGGGGTTGGGGGGACCGTCGGCATTCCCAGTGATTCTGGGAAAGGCAAACGCTGCTGCACAAGGAAAATGCTGATTTTTGCCAGGAATGTGGGTGCTGGATCTGTGCAAAAAAAAACCCCAAGAAACAAACAACCCCAAACCTGATAAAATCTTTAGTACCTTTAACGCCAGGAATTCCTTCCTTATCCCTCAATGCCAAACGCTTCCTTAAAAACCAACCCCGTTTTTTCCTAATGCTCCATTCTCAGGTGTTTTGCAACATCTTCCTATTTATAAATCCTGGGCTCGGCAAGGCAGGGAATGAATGTTTCAAGTCGCTGTTAAATATTCATGAGCTCCTGTCGATGACAGAGCACCTTGTCCCATAACATTCCTGATAAGTTGGGAAAACGGACGTGAACTCCAGTTCTTTTCCAATCCTTCCCTGGGATGCCTTCAGCTCGTCAGGGAAAAGAATTTTATTGAGCTTTTTTCCCCATTTTTAAGGACAAAACCTGGGAATACGTCCCAAAGGACTTTCCAGTGCGGGTGTTTTGGTGCTGTGAGATCTTGCAAATAAATGCAGCAGCTCCCTGAGATGTCCCAGATGTGAAAAATTTGGCAAGTGTGGAATAAAAATGATCCCCGTGGAGGTTTTTTTCTGTCATTTGTATCAGTTTGTTTCACATATTCCTAAATTACACACCTGTATTTTTATTTCCTGTGCTGAGGAACCTGGCAATCTCTGCCTGGATTTGTGGTTCTCAGATTTTATGGGATCCATCACCTCCAAAGCTGGAACGATCTTTAAGCTCCCTCGCTGTGATTCTGTGATAATTTAATCTATTTCCAAAAAAAGGATTTCACTTAAATCCAGGGAATTGTCGCTTTCCAAGGGGAAAAAGTTACACTGTGCGGCAGATAAAGTGAAGAAAGCTTGAGGGATCTGTTCTGTTAAATCTGGTGGATCTGTTCCCAAATCTTTGGCCACAGAAAACTTCCTAGATGGGAAAAGAACCTTTTCTGTGGAAAGGAAGCAAATCACTCTGAGCAAAACATCAAAGCTGTGTCAATTTAGCAAATTCTGGGCTTAAAATACAGATATTTAATGAATTACATGCTATTAAATAATTCTGTTGAAGATGAAAGCGGAGTCACAGAATCATCATCCTGATGGAAAAAAATCCATCCATTCCCTGAATGAGCTCATTAATTGTCACTCACTAAATAATATTTCAAATTCTGGTGCATTTCAGGAGTTTCACTTTTAATCACAAAAACAACTCAGAAAATGGAATTTGGGCTCTTCCTGCCAGGACAAAACCTCTGAAAATCAATGACGTGGCAATGCCTAATTCCCAATTAAATCCAGGCACACAAAACATGGATCTCATTAAATATGCATCATTCCATCATATTTTTATGACCTCTGTGGTTTTATAACTTTGTGGATAGCACAATAACAACCTCTATATCCGAGAACAAGGATTAAATCCCATCCCAACGTAGGATACCCGAAACCAGATCCAAACACAAATCCCAGCATTCCCTGTGGAGAATGGAGACAGGGAATGAGGAGAAACCTGGATGCTGCTTCAAGACTCACCAAGCAGAGCTCCAAGCTGGAAAAGACCCCTGGCAGGATCCATCCCAGATTCTGTGGTTTCAGGGTGGTGAAGTTCCGCCGCACCGGGGAGAGCTCGAGGTCGGACGAGGATGGAATTTCGGGAGAGCACGAGGTGCAGATCGAGGGGGTGAGGACAGAGCTGGAGCCCGTGGAGCTGGGGGATGGAGCTGCAGTGCCCAAGGAATTTGCCAACCCCACGGATGGTGAGCAATCTCTCTTGTTTTCCTGCAAGGAGAAGGTTGGGGAGAAAGGTGTGGCCCCTTCATCCCTGTCAGGCTGGGTACAGGGGGTTTGGAGAAGTTAAGGATCCCCAGATAAAAACAGTAACACAGGGAAATTCTGTTACAGCTGAAAATCAGGATTTGATCAGCCCATTCCCTGTGGGATGCTCCTTGTGTTCCTTTTTGTGTCCCCCCCTGCTGGATACTCCTGTTAGGGACTTGTGGATCCAGCTGCCAGCCCCTTTTCCACACTGGAATTTGCCTTAGTTCCCTCTGGAACTGCTCAGTGCTGCTGGAGCAGCTACACCTGGCTCTCCTTCAAGGTTGAGATGAATCTGCAGAGTTCCTGTCTCCTCTTTTCCTAGAGGACAACAGGAATGTCCATCCCAGCCTGTGCTTCCTGCCTGGAGGCAGCACTGCTTTAGGAGAGGTGAGAAATATTGGGTTTGTCTTAGCACGGCGTGAAAATTTGGTATTAATCTTATTTATGGACCTCTGTGCTGTGCTTCATCCCTTGGATTTGGTTTGATTTCCTCCTGGTTTGTGGTGTTGTGGGGATCTCACAGCTCTGAGCCAAAGCTTTGCTGAGGAATGTCCTTTTCAAAGTGCTGTGAGTGTTAGAATTGTGAGACTTAAATTGATTTAAACAACTCAAATACCAAAAATGTGCTTTTCTTGGTCATTTCATTAGGCATTTGAGCAAAGGAATTTGAGACATCTCAGCACCTTCAGCTGGAACAAACTAAAGAGGTCATGGCAGTGGATGGGAAACAACCAGCAGCATTTTTAACAAAAGCAGGGTTTAAGATTTGTGTGTTTTGGAGAAATTCTTGATTTAAGTAATGACGGGTTGCACTAAAATATTCCCTGCAGCTCCTAGCACTGCTGTGGGCTGTGGCAGAGCTGTTTCTCCTCACTTCAGTGGCTGGAGGAGTCACTCCAAGGAGGAAGAGGCTGAACATGGGTTGAATTTGTGGGTGCCACAGTGATTTACCTCCATGGGATTAAAATATTCTGGGAATAATTAGGATTATTTTGGCTTTGGAAGAACACAGAGATTTTCTTGAGTAGGAACTGTATAAAAACTAAGTAGCTCTGTTAGATATTTGAGGTCTCAGCAGATTAACCAATTAATTAGCAATTAAACCAGAAAAATTCTCTCTCGAGGGCTGGCTTTTATTCGAAAGGAATCCACTGGAATTGTTTTCTCTCCAGATACTTTCATGGTGGAAGATGCGGTGGAAGCCATTGGATTTGGGAAGTTCCAGTGGAAGCTCTCTGTCATCACTGGATTAGCATGGGCAAGTAACTGGGATCAGGATCTGTTGCATGGTCATCCCTTAGAGAAACTCAGGGATTTCAAATAATGGGGACTGAGAGTCTCCCAACAGATAAATGTACAATAAAGCAGGAATTTTACTGGAAATTCTACAATAACAGCAGGACTCAGCCTTGTTGTGAGAGGTAATGATGGATTTCTTTGTCTCTGAAGTTTTTAGAAACCAGGGTTTGGAAACCCATTTTGATTCTCCACTTCAAATTTGGTTTCGAATGAAAGAGATTCCAGGCTACTCCTGCAGAGCCTGAGGTTTCCTGCAGTGATTTTGCCACATTCCTCCCATCAGCTGCAATCTCTGTTGTCTGTATCAGTCAGGATTGCTGTAATCTCAGTTTCAGAGGAACAGCAACCCAGCACTTCCACTTTTAACCTTGATATCAACAACAACAAAAAGTCTTGGTTTCCATTTTTCTGCTCTTTCTGAAGCTCTGTTTTCCACCTCCTGTGGTGTATTTTAGGATCCTGATACCTGGAGCTGTATTTACTGGCTTTTATCCATATAAAAGGCTGGAATCTGCCATGGCTTAGATCCTAAATCAGCTGTGGAATTTGCTTTGCAGGTGATCTATCCAAATCCAGGAGTGTTTAAGGGAATAGGTTACAAGGTATTAAACAATCCTAACTGAATCCATGTGCAAAGGAGCTGAAAGCTGGAATTTGCACTGTGGAAGTGACTGAACCCGAGTCACTGACCAGCCAAAGCTCCCCAAAATCCTTGGATTTGGCTCTTTGGATCCTCTCTGCCAGAGTTACTAAATGTGCTCACAACCAGAAATGAGGTTAAATGTTAAATATTTTGTTCAACCACAAGGTGGGAATGGCACAGTAATGTCACCAAGGCCTATTACTGACTCCTAAATCCACCTGATTTGCAGGCAGCTGTTGATTTTGCTTTCTCTTCCCCCTACAGATGGCAGATGCCATGGAAATGATGATTTTAAGTATCCTTGCTCCTCAGCTGCACTGTGAGTGGCGCTTACCCAGCTGGCAGGTTGCATTGCTCACCTCGGTAGGAAAAATATCTGACAGCTCCTGTCTTCCCTGAGGTTTTTTTCCATCATTGTTATCCAGACATTTTGCTTTGTATCCCCCAAAATTCAATCTCTTTGTGGCACTTGCAGATTGCCTTCAGCTTGGAAGTTTATAGGAGTTTTTAAAAGAGATTTATAGGAGGGTTTTTTTTAAAAGATTGAAGTAATGAAATGCGGTGACAGCTGAGGGCACTTTGCAAGTTGCAGGCTCCAAGTTTCATGTAATTTCCAGGAGAATCTATGAATTCACTCAGATTCATCCTAAAATTCAAACTATTTGATTAATTTTAAAAAGAACAATGAATTTTTATTACCTTGCTTGAAATTTTTTCTCTCTCCCCACGTTTCAGCTCTCTGACAGACTGAGAGCCCTGAGAGAGAACAAACAGTTGATTTTTGATATTGGACTCAATGATCTCAGAGGTCTTTTCCAGCCCAAATGATTCTGGGATTATGCAGTGATCTTTGGAAGCAGAGATCTTATAACACCACCTCCAAGTATGGTGCTGTGATTTTGGAATGCTGCAATGCCTTTAGGGATAAAAAAACAAATTTGGGACTCTTCTCTCAGCATAGGCCACTGGTAATGCAGGGATTTTATTCCCTGCATTTCTTTCTCCTTTATTTTTCATGCCCTTTGATTGTGTAAAATGGTAAAAATGCTCAGCAGATTGAAATGATGTCCTTGAATCCCGTGAATGTCCTATCTCTGAATGCAGAGGGTCCTTCTTGCAGCTCAGCATGAGAGTGTCACCTCTGAAAAGGCTTCAGGGTATTTTCTTCCACACTTCAGACTTTTCTAAACTTTCAAGGTGTAATTTTGTCTCCCTTCAAACCTGAGAGCTGCTGGGGATGGTGGTAGGGGGCTGGAGGAGAGCTCTGCCATGCAGATCTCAACCAACAGCTCCTCTGCTTTTATTCAGGAATATTTTCCTTGGAATTGGAGAGCTCTGTGTCTTCCAGGGCTGGACTCACAATGGGACAATACCAGTGTGCCCAGTCCAGCCCAAACTGGGACTGTCTGGGTTGTCACTGGTGGATCTTTTAATGCAAAGCTGACTTGAGGAGGCATTTTGTTGCTTGCC